>NW_027491905.1:0-665873 GCF_021521415.1 Bidens hawaiensis
TTATTTAACCTTTGTTAAGTAAATATGTGGGGATTGGTTTAATACAATGGAGAAATAAATTCTCTTATTTCCGTTTTAAGGATAAGATGGAAACCAGTCATCCAAGCTTCTTCACTAGTGAAAAGAGAAGGGAAAAACTTGGCTTTATCATAGAAAATTCCAAATATTTCGTCCACCGTTTCATTGCTTTGACGCATATGAAGAAGTTCTTCGGTGATACGATCAATTGCAACACGGGACTGAAACGTTTTAGGAAGATTGGTTTGAATTCTTCCCAAGACATATTTCTTATCGTTTCCCTACCTTTTTCCTTTTTGACCATATACCACCAGTCTTTAGTACGTTCAACAAATTGGTTCGTTGCGAAGATCACTTCATCAGCTGCGTCACAGTGACACGTGCCAAAAATAGTTTCCATGGCTATTATCCACCTTTGGCTAACCAACGGATCTATTTCTCCCTTTAATTGTAACAGTTTACAAGCCATGAAATTTCTGTACGCACATCGATGCGTTTCTACCTCCACTCTTGGTGCCGCTCCCACATTCTCGAGAGGCTTTTCCACAATTGGTTCATTCTTTTTCAAATTTTCTTCCAGCATAATTCCAATAGAATTTTGCATTTTAGCCAGAAGAAATGGAATATTGGCTTCGAACGCCTTCCCCACCTCAATAGCTATCTGCTTGCGAATTTCATCAGGTACAGTTTTTGTAGCATTGTCTTGATGAGGTGAAGACACGGATCTTTCTGAAGCATTATCTACATGCTTTTCTACATTACGGTTTCCATCACCGTGCACAATATTTCCTTCTTCCTCCGCCATATTTTTTTACTGTGACGAATAATTTATTTATTATTATTTTTATTTCATAATCTTATCCCTTCTATAGTACTTTATATAAGGCTTTTATACTTCTCAATCTATTGTTATGTCTAACAATTAATCTATGGCCATAAAGCACAAAGCACCGTATATGCACATATGATGCAATAAATATAAACACGCACATCATTCATATTTATTCCCCCCCCCCCCACTTACTCTTTGTTGTTTCCAATACAATATAATTATTGAGAATTCATAATGTTATGATACATTTACTCTCATACTGGCCAGGTATGAAAGAAATATATTATACTCATCTTGATCTCCCAACTACTATATTGTCTTTTAAACATACAAATTTCAGTTTTCACATATTTCCTCTTTAATTTTCATTTATGCACCCATACAAAACTCCCCATTGTAGCTTCCATGGACCGCTTCTGGACTGAACCCTCTCGTTTATCTATCAAGAGCACTTATGGTTCGAGTCTAAGTATTTATCTTAAATACTTAACTCTCTCGAACCGTGCTCTGATACCAACTTGAAAACACCCTAAAAAAAAATTTTATATAATACTTTTACAAAATACACATCAGAGTAGGTCCCAGTTTACATCCAAAACATGTCACTCGTGGTGACGTTTGATTTTATAAAAATATATGTTGTACAAGAAAACATGCATATATGTTTAAAACAAACTTTATTATACAAACTATTAAACACGAGAGTATGGTTCTCTTATCAGTCCTGTCCCATCCATGAAGCTTTAACCATCAATGGGTGCTTTTCCTGAAAACATTTTAAAACATATTTTTATTAGCTTTCGCTAAGTAAGTACACCATTTTATAAAAATATATTTTATTTTATTTGGAATTTAACAACCAAATTCCTTGGGATTTCAACACCCGAAATCCTTATATTTACTCCATAGTATTTTTTTGGGGAATTCAACACCCGAATTCCTTGGGATTTCAACACCCGAAATCCTTAACTTTACTCCTCATTATTCTTTGGGAATTCAACACCTGAATTCCTTATGAGCTCAATTTTAATCCATGAGGGTTATTAACTCCCCCTTTTATATTTGGGGTTCAACACCCGAACCCCTTAAGATTTCAACTCCCGAAATCCTTTTTATATAGTATTAAAATTTTGAACTTTCAACCACTGAAACCCTCGAGACTCGTAACCCATATTTTTATTAGAGGCATACCACCATATTTTTTTTAAAACTATAGTCTCTTTTTAAGCCACACATTAGTTCACATACTTGGACCCACAATCATTTCTCAAATAATCATATATACGCATATCAAAATAAACATATATAAAACCCTTGTAAAAATAACATGATTATGGTCTGTGTACTTACCTCTTGGTGTAATTAGTAACTTGAGTGTGAACGACAACCGGATAATTTATTGTTGTCGAACCTTTCCCCCCAATATATGTTACAACTACGATGTGGTCTTGCTTAATCTTAGACGCACATTCTTCGTTTACCCAATTGGTGATTTTTTTCTCATTTTGGCTTCTAAATGTTTGACGCAAAGTGTGTGTGTGTGCATATATATATATATATATATATATATAATATATATATATAGTGAGAGAGAGAGAGAGAGAGAGAGTCCAAAATTGCTTCTTAATTAAGAAATCTTCATTTGTAAGATTTCTTCAATCTTATCAATACGTAATATATATCTATATGGAATCTACTTACTCATTAAGTTATCTACTCACCATCCATTTATTTTATTATTATTATTATTTAAAGCTACGAGAGCTATGTAGAAACAATATTAAATATTATAATTAAATATCTATTTTATAATTTAAATGAAATTAGGTACTACCTAATGCTTATTTTAACGCCTTATATCTCAACGGGTCATTTAACATGTTACTTACTCGTCTACTAATATTTGAAATATTATTTCAAAATATTTTATTTTTATCCATAAAATAGGATGTTACAGTAGAACCTGAGGAATAATGTAAATAGTTAATTACACTTGGCCACTGTCATTAACTACTTACCTTACGAATCATGTGCTAAATGATTCCTAAAGTGATAGTGTTTGTGTTTCATTAGAGATATGATAGATGATTGATACAAAGGAAAAGCACGAGGAGGTCGTACTGGACGTTGTAGTAAGACACGTGCCAACTAGACACCCTTTTTGAAGAAGATGTGACAAATCAATATACGAAAGCAGTAGGACTCCCACTTTAGGCAGTAATGAAAAAGGATCAACCTTGGAGATTTTAGTCATATACACTAAGGGAGTTGCTCAATTGTTTCGCACTACAATGCCAACATCGTTCGCTAAAGCATCAAAGGTGGCCCAAACTGGGAAATCTAAGTGGAAGTAACATGAAAGAAATAGAGATAAGCCAACTAGAAAGAGTCAACACATGTAGTATGCCTGCAATAGTTAACTCCATAAAGGAACTTGCTGGGATCGTGAGTAACGAAGTGAATGATGAGAAAACAAAAATGATCAAGAAGGGCGGGCGATTATCAAGGTATCCTAATTGAAAATGCATGAAAGGTTGAGGCTACATAGTGTAGCGAATATGAAAGGAAGACGCTAAGAAGAAAGTAGTTGTGTACCTGAGACTTTATAGAAAAGACCACTAGCGAAACTTTCGTTAAAGTATGAGAATAATTAAGAATTTTAAGGTAGAACTAGAGGTACGTGGATTCCTTGTTACTCTTATTGTTTGACCTTAAGAAAGTTCGATGTCATTTGGGAATGGATTTGATGTTTGAGTTTGAGACTCATATTGAATTTTAAAGTAAGTTAATAAGGTTGAAATCTTTGGATGGAGTTACAGTGATGGTTTAGGGTGTCAAGTAAATTTAGGGCTTAACGTCATTTCGATGATAAATCTGAATGTTTGTTAAGGCAAGGGTGCAGTTCCTACCTGGCATATGTTTTCAAGGCTACGACCGAGACGAAAGAAGTGAAAGATGTTCCTATAGTGTGTGACTATCCAGATTTATTCCCATAGGACCTTCCAGGGTTACCACTAGAACAAGAGGTAGAATTCCAGATAGATTTAATACCAGGAGCACAACCCATCGCAAAAGCACCTTACAGCCTGGCACCGTCCGAGATGAAAAGCTTAATGTCCCAACTCCAAGAACTCCTCGACAAAGATGTTTTAACGACGAATATTTCCCTGCGAGGTGTACCGGTGATGTTCCTGAAGGAGAAAGATGGGAGTATATAAATGTGCATAGATTATTGCGAGTTGAACAAGCTTACTGTGAAGAATAGATATTCGTTGCCACAAATTGATGATTTGTTTGATCAAATGCAAGGTGCAAGTTGGTCCTCACAAATAGACCTCAGAGCAGGCTATCATCAGTTAAAACTGAAGGAGGCAGGCATCCCTAAGACAACATTTCAGGCATGATATGAATACTATGAGTTTCTCGTGATATTGTTTGGATAGACGAATGCTCAAGCGTCATTTATGGTTATGGTTAATCTGTCATGTCATTCGATATTAGTACAAATATGTCATTGCCTTCACAGAAGATAGTTTTGATTCATTCAAGGGATAAGTCCGACCATGCTGAACACTTGAGATAAGAGTTGGAAACGCTGAAGAAAGAGTAACCGTATGCTAGGTTTTCAAGTTGTACCAATAGTATAGGTTATAAGAGTTTGGATATCTCTTCAATCAGAAATAATGGAATATGAGGCAAAGATGATGGGTAAGGCTGATAAAGGATTATGATTGTGAAAACAAGTATTATACTGGTCAGGCTAACGAGGTCACTGACGCACTAAGTCGTAAAGGTGGAGAGGTTATCATGACGATTAAGTTGTATAAATTAGTTAACACTTCAGATTTAATGAGCGAGATCTGCGAGACGCAATAGAAGTTATAAAGAATAAGAGCAAGATGAAAAAAAGGAATGAATTATCGGGTTACATAGAGAATTTTAAGATAATACTTATGATGTGAGAATCAGATTTGGTCGCATGTGGATTCGTTAGACATGCGAGATCCACCAAGATGTATCAGGACTTGTAGATAAACTACCAGTGGTCGAGTATGGAAAACGCAGTGATATAATATGTCAGTAAGTGTTTGACTTGCTTACAAGTCAAGGCAGAACATCAGAAGCTGCATGGAAAGGAACAACCATTAGAAACACCAGGAGATGGGAACACATCGCCACGGATTTCATAACTAAGCTACCGCGTATAGCTAGAAACCATGATACTATCTGGGTGATTGTGGACCGTTTGAAGAAAGGTGCTCACTTTATACCATACGAGAAGCTATCTCATCGGAAATGTTAGTTAAGGAGTTTATTAGCAAGATTGTGACAAGGCATGGTGTGTCGTTGTCAGTTGTGTCAAAGATAGATATTTGGTTTATATCAAGGTTTCAAAAGGAAGGAATTTGATTATAATGAAGGCAGATATTGATGAAAGTGAAACCCTTAAGTATAAGTTAAATGAAGATGAGTCCATGGTATGTGACAATTGTGGAAGAACATGATACTTTGCCTACACGGACAAGAACAAGTGTTACGAAGGTGAAACCAGCAGTAATGCAGCAAGAGGATGCAAGAAACCAATGAAAAAAAAAGATGGAAAGACATGAAAGGAAAGCGTAGATATGATTTAGACTCACGTTTATTTGAATTAAGTCTTAACACGAATGATTAGTGTTGTGATGGATAATCATATGATCATGAGAGGGAAGTCATCTAGAACGATAAAGACAAAATGGTATTATAAATGTCCATATAAATGTCAAAGCTTTCCTGGAAAGGAAGTCAGTTCATATAGATAGTTATGATATATCAGGCAACCTGATATGCAGCTTGATTAGTCAAGAAAAAGAAGATGTATCATTATGGACTTTATGATCAATCTACCTTGGACAGCTATAACTCATGAACCCTACATGTTGATGCAGAGCTGAGAATGAAAGAAGGTTTAAGTGGTGACTTAAGGAGTTATTAGACAAGTTATGCAATGGATGTGCTCAAGAATTGCAAGAAGTTTTCTACCTTAAGGGATGAACAAAGGGATTTCAAGAAATAATCCTTAATGAGAAACTGGAAATATTTCCTTATGTTTCCAACGTATTGCAAATCAGTTTATTGCTAAAGGTTATAATTGGACAGGAGGGTCATTAAGTGCTAAGTGTTATGATAGTAAGTGAAATGTTTCAATTGAAGAACAAGAAAGAAAAGCATGCTTAAGGAAATAATGGGACTTGCAAAGTCTAGATAAGGAAGCGTATCGAGGACTTCATGGACAAGCTATCGTCTCTTCCTATAAATGTAGCCACCATCTCATTCATACCCATCCTAGCCTCCAAACTCATTCTCTACCAAATTCCCGTTTTTGAGAAAACCACCCACAAAGACACAACGATTCATGGAGATCTAGTGGTAGGATTGGTCTTAAATATTTACAAAGTGTTCATGACATATAAATGAAGATTCCCACCAACCAAATCCTTGATCAGAGGTTGGGAAGTCCATTTTTTATCAAGGAAACTGTAACAGCAAAAATGGAGTTTTTCTAGAAACTGTTTCAATTTTCTAGCAACTGTAGTGGTTGCTTCTGGTGGCGGAAGTGGCACTGGTAGATCTCGGCGAGAAGGTTCCGTGGCCGCTTGAATCACTCAATTCCGAGTTCGTTTGGTATGATTTTGGGCTTCTCGAGTGATTTTATACACAAACCTCAAAGGTACGTTTTTGTTAAAAAAAAACTTACGTTTCGTGCATGGATTTGCATGAAACTTTATAGGATGACAGATCGGGCCATGATTATTGATAAAGTAATGAACTTGATATTAAACGGGTTAGTTGGTTCATTTCGGTTAAAATGAGTAGTGTTCGGTTCGTGAAAAGGACGGGTAAATTACGAAGTCAGTTTTGCATGAAACTTGGTAAGACAGTAAATCGGACCTTATTAGGTGAGAAAATTTAAACCTAAACAAAACTAAGTTGTTTGGAATGAAACGGGTAATACGGGTGACGTTTGGACCGAGTTAAAGTACGAAAATGAACTTGTTATGGCTCATAACTCGTTTTATCATAAAAACGGGCATAACGGGAAGTAAAGATGTGATTAGAAATAAAAGATACGAAAAACCATGTTTAAATCGGGTTCTGGAGAAACGAATCAAATCGAATGAAAAGGTAATTGAACCAAATTTACAAAGTAATCGAATCAAATTGGTTATTCGATTAGAACAGTCATTCAATTAGAATGGTCATTCGATTAGAACGGTCATTCGATTAGAACGGTCATTCGATTAGAACTGTCATTCGAATAGAACGGTCATTCGATTAGAATTGTGATTCAATTAGAATTGTGATTCGATTAGAAAGATGATTCGATTAGATGATATAGTTAGAGGTAGTTAATTGATACCTATAATTATTACACAGTTAGATGTGCATAGCTAAGGACGGGTATTACTGTTAACTCGGAGAAGAACAGGACTCGGGTGAATTTCTAGCCCCATTTTTCTTGTTATGTTTTCTGGGATGTGTGCATACTCGATGTAATTAGTTAATACACTTACCTTAAGTGGTAAGTTTGTGATATGTGATTGCCTTATATATGATGTATGAATGATATATGAATGCTATCAAACAGATTGAGGGTATGTATGAAAGTTTATGTAGATAAAAATAAAGAAATGTATGGTATGGTTGCACGAAATAAAGGGACCAGACCCTAATAATATATGTGGGGATATGGACCAAACCCTAATAATATTTGTGATGTTGGGGACCAGACCCTTATAATATATGTGATGTTAGGGACCAGACCCTTGTAATAACTGTGAGGTTATAAGGCGGAAGGCTCTTTAAAATGTAACGATAGTTATGTATGTAACACGAAGGTAAAGAAACTATGAAATAATGAACGTATGAATGTATGTGTGAAAGTAAGGTGAACATATAAAGTATGTAAGATATACATACCTTAGGGTATGTATATAAGTATGTGTACGTATTGTATGTTGCTTGATTAACTAGAACTCACTTAGCATAGCTGACTTTTTGTATGCGTGCAGATGAGTAGGATGAGACAGGTGGCTTGAAGAGGAACACATGGCAGAAGAATAAAAAAGTTGGCATCTGAAGACTTAATTTTTATGATGTTTGAACTTAAGACATGTTTTATATGGTTTAAATTTCAAGACATGTAATGAATTGTTTTCTTATATCTATTCCGCGAAAAGTTTTAAGTAACTCTGATATTTAGAACTGTTTTTAGGAGTAAATCCAACGCCAATGTAGGGAACCGGGTTTGGGGCCCTACACCAAGAGAACATGCAGAAATAATTGGAATCTTCAGCTAACAAGAAAGTGGGATTCAATAAAGAAACTCTAAGGTGTTATAACTGTCATGAGTCGGGTCACTTTGCTCATGAATGCACTAATCCTGCTAAAGAGGTGAACAAGGAAAGGGCACTGGTTCCTGTTAATGGGGTTGAGGAGAAAATGCAATTGGGGCAAGAGAGAATGAGCAAGGATTTGTGGCTCAGCAGTTCGATTGGAATGACCAGATGGTAGCACTCAGCACTCAACATCAACAATCAGACTGCTAACTTTGCTCGGATTGACGTTGCTGAAGAAGAGAATGATGCTGAGGAGCAAGTTAAGGATCTTCATGGCCTCCACTTCCTCCAGCTCATATGAGGTAAGTTTTATTTTGTGTTCTCAATCTTGTATTAATAAAGTAGATTTATATAGAGCTCATAATAGTAATCTAATTAGAGAAATGGATGGCATAAAACTTGAAAACCTCACCTTTAAGAAATTTGAAAAGGCTTTAAAGTATAAACTTGAGTCAAAACAAAAGGATTTCTCCAAACTTCAAAAGGATTTTAGCATAAAATGTTGTCACCACTTAGATGCCAAACAGAAAATTGCCGAAATAACCACCGAGTTAGATGCGTCTAAGCTGGATATCGCTAAATTAATTAATAAATTTGAAAATGTTGAATTCAATTTTAAGAAATTCAATGTCTCTAGTGTTGTTGTTGAGTCCATGATTGAAAAACAATTAAAATGGAAAGAGAACAAGAGTGAGGGTATTGGGTACAGTGTGGTTCCTCCTCCGTATAATGACAGTTACACTAGGCTTCCTCTTACTAAAGAAGACGAAGCAATGGAACCGTTAAGCAGTACGGTAAGCCGACTACAAATGGCAAAATTACTCATAGTTCAGTCAAAGCTACTGAGTCAACCTCAAGGGTGAACGATACTAATATGTTTGATTCGCGTGCAAATGAAGTAATTATTGAGGATTGGACTGATGAGGAGGATGATTTACCTATTTTGAATAATAAAGACATTAATGTTTCCTTGAAATTGCCTATTTTTAATTTTGTTGCTACAAATGCTTGTGTGGGCTCTGTTTTTAAGAGCAAACACAATTTTGTGGTTGATTCTTCTAAAACTTATAAAATGGGTGGTGTGATTTCAAATAAATTTGATAAAAACAAATGTTTGCATAAATGTTTATCACCTAAATTTGTTAAAGAAGGAAGTTCATGTAACCATAATTGTGATAAATCAAGTGTTAAGTACAAAGCGGGACAAAATGGCTCACGTAACAGGTCAAGACCAAGAGTTAACCAAAATGATTTCTATATTAAATGGCAAACATGTTTTAACCGTGGCATTCTTGGTCACATTGCTAGAAATCGTCCACACCGTCTGTATGTCCCATACTACGGATGTAATCAAAGAAATGTGCTCTGAGATACCTTCAATAAATATAATTATAATAAATCAAGGTATTACAAGGCAAATCTCTCTAATGGTGATTGGAAACGAAACAAGACAACAGGTTGAACTTCCATCAAACAAAGTCTATCATGTTTCAAAAGCGTGATGGAAACTCGGTTTCGGTTTCGAGACCAAATTCGGCATCTAGATCAAAACCGTTCTGGAAACCAAAGTCCAATGTGTCTTTCCTTCGCAAACCGAAGACTAGGCCAACCGTTTACGTTAGTCACAAAGTTTTAAAACCCGACTATAAATGGTTGCCCAAATCTCCGATGTCCAAGTCATCAAAATCTTCCTGCTCAATCTTAGATAATCAGGAAGACATGTCATGGAAACCCGTAACATGCATAGATAAATCAGGCTTACCCAACTCTACTATAGTGTTGGTGCATGATGTCAGTAGTTCAGTATCTAGTGTCTGTAATTGTGTTAGTTGGATTTGTATTAATGTTTTGTTAACTTGTTTCACAAGTTCGCCTCTTATAAGCGAACTTGTGGAACAGGCGAAGTTGTCGGTAACCATAAAAGCTTAGCTGCGGCTTGTTTTGTAATTAATGATTTAGTACATGTAATCGGTAATTGACATATCACGTGTTATTAGTTGCAATACAACGTGTTCTTTGTTTATTGTAACGTGTGTTTGCTTGTGTTTAACGTATATCGATTCTACACTCGTATCGTCTTAAGTAGGGATTCCGCACCTACGTAGAACGAGATATTTCCGTGTAGATCCAGCTGGGAACCTACAATTGGTATCATAGCATTTGCTCGTGATTGTGTGGTTCCGGATTATCACACGGGTGTAGAAATCGTTCCGTTCGACTATTCGCGGGACGAGTTTACGTTAATATACCGAGTTTTCGTGTCCTACCCTTCTCCCACCATCAAAAACAACCCATTACACCTTCACATACATCGCAATACGTCTAAATAAAACCTGCAAAATCATTGTGTTCATCAGGCGAAGTTGCCGCCACTGTTTGTAGGGTTTAGGCGAAGATATAAGTTTAAGAGAAGTTATTAACAACTTCGCCTACCTCACAAGTTCGCTTAACTTAAGCGAAGTTGAGAAGAAGCGAAGTTAAGAATTTCAGCTAAGTTGTGTAATCCAGCGAAGTTAAGACTTAAGCGAAGTTATCATTAACTTCGCCTATAGTACTGTTCAGAATATAAAAAAAATTAATTAATTTTGGGTTTCTTTGAGTGTTTGTTCGTATTTTTTTCAGCGATGACTTCGATAAACATTACGGAACTGGTGAAAATGGAAGTTGAGGCCGGCTCTGCAACTAAGGCCCCAAAAATGCTAAAGGGTACCGATTTCGTGGCTTGGAAGGATCGGTTTGAACAATATGTTAAATATCAAGATGCTAAGATGTGGGTGTGCATTCAAGATGGATACATCCCACCAACGGCCTTGTATGAGGGTCGCGAACAAATTAAGAAGTACAACAAGATGGAAGAGGAAGAAAAGAAGATGTATGAGGCTGAAAGCAAAGCTCATGCTGCGATAACAATGGCTCTTCCACAAGAGATTCTTCACACCTTCAGGAAATATAAAACCGCCAGAGAGCTATGGGAAGCGCTTGAAAACCGATATGAAGGTAATGTGGGGATACGTGCATCCAAGATTAAACTACTCAAAACCCAATTCTCGGTGTTCAAACATTTGTAGAATGAGTCACTTGATGATATCATCACAAGATATTATCACCTGATGACCGAACTCAGCAATTATTCCATTGTTTACAAAGAAGAGGAGATCGTAGAAAAACTTCTTGATGCTCTCCCACCGAAATGGGAAATGTACATTGTCTTGATGAGAGAAGATAAAGAGTTTGCCAACATTGACTTGGAAACAGCAGTCAATAAACTATGAACTTTTGAACTTAACATGGTTCGAAAAGAGACACCAACTGATCAGGTTCAGGATCCGGGAATGTATGGTGCGAAAGTTTATTCAAGTTCAAGTCCAAAGTCAGAATCATCTACTTACTACTCAAAGGGAGACTCGAGCGCTAACTCAACTCATGAAGGTCATGTAACTCTCAACATGGATGGTGATGTGTGTTTCGTGGCTGGTGGAACAAATACTTCTAAACCTCAAGCAACAAAGGGTAGTTTTTCCTCAAGTGTTCCGAACAACAAATACTCTCAGATGCCCATGAGTGTTAAATCTGCTGAACAGCAGTTTGCTCTCTATGCATCTTTCATTGCTTCTTATGAAAACTACATCAAAGGTAAAATAGTCGATCCCGCAACTTTGGATGAAGATTATGATCAGATTGATGCTGATGATCTAGAAGAGATGGATCTGCAGTGGCAGAGGGCAATGATTGTAAGAAGAGTTAAAAGGTTTATGAAGAAGACTGGTAGAAAATTCGTTGGTGAAAGACCAGGTTTTGATAAGTCAAAAGTCCGGTGTTATAACTATCAACAGAATGGCCACTTTGCTAAAGAATGCACAAATGACAGAGTAGAACGCAGTCAAAACAGGTATACACAACAGAGTGGTGGTGGTAGTGAAAATAAGGCTATGGTATCTAGACACAGTAGTAGGTATAACTGGAATCTACAAGTTGAGGAAGACTTCTAACAGGCAAATTTGGTAAACATCGAAACTGCAGGAAGTGAGAAAGTGACTGGAGAAAATCAAGCTTACATTGCGGAAGTGAACGATCAGCTTTCTGAGGTAAGTTCTAAACTCCCTTGTACGAAATGTGAAAATCTGTCTGAACAATTGAAAACAATAACTGATCAGTTTGTTAGTTTGGATGCTCAATTTAAAACATTAAAAGAAGATCATCATTACACTAAAACTAGAGAAAACAGTTACTCGGTAAAAATAAAAGCTAGTGAAAAAAATATCAGAAGTCTTAAAGCCAGTCTAGCTGAAAAAATACAAGTAATTGATCTTAGCTATGAAGTGTTAGAAGAGAAAACCAAACTAATTGCTGAAAGGGATAAACAGATAGCTGATTACCAGGTGAAAGTGGTGGAACTAAACAGAAAGCTTGAGCAATTTAGAAATTCCTCTGCAATACTTGATCACCTGGTAAGTGATCAACGTTCCCCAGTTAAAAGGGGAGGAATTGGATATTCTAAAGTTCCACCACCTTATAATCATAACTATATTTATGATCCTAGTAATCAGAAATCTGTTGATGTTGAAATTGGTCAGACAGTTCCTGTTAAGCTTACGATTAAAGATCCAGAAGTTAGTAAAAACGAAACGAGTAAGCATGTTTCGAATGTTAAGATTTCTGTTCCTAGTTCTGTCTCATCAAATTCGGACAAGACATCCGAGCCTAGTGAGACAAAAGAAGAGGTAGTGTTACTAAAACGTGGAGAGGACCATAAACCAACGAAAAAGAATTCTCCACTAAACCCGTATGTCCCACCATATTATAGACAAACGGGCAGTAATGCAACCTCAACATCTAAAACAATTGTTGAGACGAAAGTTGAACACAGGAGTTGTTTCAGATGTAATCAAATAGGACACCTGATTGCTGATTGCCCTCTAGATCAGAGATTCAGAGGTATGAGGCCTCCGAAAACTGAGAATAAACCAAACAGTAATTATTATAATAGACAGAACGCAAATTTACCAATGTTCAGACATTGGACTAAACCAAGATTTCAAAGATGTCAATCTCAGTTTTTCCCTGTTAACAACCAAACTACTGGTTACAATTCACTTAAGTCACGAAGGTTTAGATGTCCTCATAGTCAATCTCCAAGAAGGTATCCTTCCAGAACTTACAGAAGTCATTATCAAACTGACTTTGGACGACCAAAATACGGGATGCAGTTTAACAGATTTAATCGACCCAAGACCAGTAGGTCTTGGGTCCCAAGATTTTAATCTTTTCTTTAATCGTGCAGGAACAGTTGAACAGGGCTGCAAACAATCTATGGGTTATGGATAGCGGCTGTTCCCGGCACATGACTGGTAACAAGAATTTGTTACACGAATGGAAACCTGTTCAGGGAGGTAGAGTAAGTTTTGCTGGAGAGAGTGGTGGTAGAATTACTGGAATTGGGACGGTGACTAATGGTAAAATGAAGTTAGAAAAGGTGAATTTCGTTGAAGAGCTGAAGCATAATTTGCTGAGTGTGTCTCAGATCTGTGACAAAGATTACACTGTGCACTTTACCAAAAATGAAGCGATTGTACTGTATCCTGGTTTCAAGATACTAGAGGCATGGATAGTGATGAAGGCTCCAAGGGAAAAGAATACATATGTAATGGACATGAGGTCGACTGAGATGGCAACAGAAGAATCATGTCTTCTATCAAAAGCAACTGAATCGGAGTCCGAGTTATGGCATCGAAGAATGGGGCATATACATCTTCGAAAAATGAACTACATTGTCAAGAATGGGCTGGTGCTGGGTGTTCCCTTGAAAAATTTCAACTTTGAAGACCAATGTCTATCGTGCAAGAAGGGAAAGCAACACAAGAAATCTCATCACACCAAGAAGGTTAATTCAATAGTCAGTACCCTAGACCTACTTCACATGGATCTCTTCGGTCCCGTAAATGTAAAAAGCCTAGGTGGAACATCATACTGCTTGGTGATAACTAATGATTTCTCTCGATATTCTTGGGTATATTTCCTGAAGACAAAGGATGAAACGGTTCAGTTGGTAATTCACTTGATTACCAAGGTTGAGAATATTATGGGGAGAAAGGTTAAATACATCAGGAGTGACAATGGGACAGAATTCAGAAACTATCAGATGGAGATATTCTGCTTACAGAAAGGGATAGAGCACCAGTACAGCGCTCCGTATACTCCGCAACAAAATGGGGTGGCTAAGAGGAAGAACAGAACGCTAATTGAAGGAGCCAGAACCATGCTGGCTGATGCTAAACTTCCTGTGGTGTTCTGGGCTGAAGCTGTTGCAACAGCCTGTTATATCCTTAATCGAGTTTTAACTGTTAAAAGATTGAATAAAACATGTTATGAACTTATGCATGGTAGAAAGCCTAACTTGAATGGTCTCGAACCATTCGGGTCCCCGTTTTCGATATTAAAGACGAACTCAAAATTTGGTGAGATAGCCGACGAAGGTATTTTAGTCGGATATGTTGTTGGGACACCCAACAGACGAGTCTTTAATCTATCGACCAGCAAGGTTGAGGTGGTGTATAACTCTGACATCACAAGTTACAAATCACCAAAACCAAGCACGGGACCCGCTGGGGCTTTCAACTATGATAAGCTTTTTAAATCTTTTAATTTGCCTTACTAGGATTGTGCAGAAGTTGATGAGAGAATAGCTACGCAGATTCTTTATGATGAGGAAGAAAATTTTTTGCAACGACCGCAGTACGATGAATGTCAACCTTCCTCGTCAACTGCTGTCGACACCCCTGCTGCCTCTACTGAAGACGAATTCTTCAATCCTTTTCACTCTCAACAACAATCGCCCATTGATGAACTATCTTCGAACCTAGAAGACAATCTGCAAGTCAGTTCGGTTCCGACTACAGGAGTTCATAAATATCACCCTTTGGAGAACGTGATAGGTGATCTGTCTGATGGTGTACAAACAAGACGAAGCTTGAATGAGGACACCTGTGTTTACGCAAGTATCAAAGAAACAGGTATCATTAACGAGTGCCTGTACACCTGTTTCATTAGTCAAATTGAACCAAAGAACTATCAAATGGCTCTAAAGGACAGCTCGTGGGTCGAAGCCATGCAAGATGAGTTAGCCCAGTTCGAGAAGATGGAGGTTTGGAAATTGGTTGCAAAACCGACGAATGTACATGCAATTGGCACAAAATGGGTTTTTAAATGCAAGAGAGATGAAAAAGGAATAATTATCAGGAACAAGGCGAGGCTGGTTGTAAAAGGTTTTAATCAGCAAGAAGGGATCGACTACAATGAAGTGTTTGCTCCTGTGGCGAGATTGGAAGCGATTCGTTTGTTTTTGCATTTGCGGCACACAAGGAGATGAAGGTGATCTAGTTAGATGTGAAAAGTGTGTTTCTTAACGGTAAAGTCGATGAGGTTGTGTACGTTGAGCAACCTCCGGGTTTTCCTGACCCAGAATTTCCTGATCACGTGTACAAGCTAAGTAAAGCGCTATATGGGCTACATCAGGCCCCTCGTGCCTGGTATGCAACTCTATCCGATTACTTGCTTGAGAATGGGTTTGAAAGGGGAAAGATCGATTTGTTTACGTAAAGCACAGTAAAACTAAACACATTGACATAACTAACAATCCCGTAAAGCACAGTAAAACTAAACACATTGACATACGTCATCATTTTATACGGGATTGTGCTGAGAAGAAATTAATAATGCTAGAAAAGGTTGATTCGTTAGATAATTTCGCTGATTTGTTTACTAAAGCATTTGACAAAAATCGTTTTCAAAACCTTGTTGAGCTAAATGGGATGATCAATCCCAAGTAACCGTGTTTCTCGTTTTTAATTAAAAAAAAACGTCACTATCGCTTAGAAGTATGTCGGTTGCTTCAGTTTGAAGGACATATCTTCGGATATGTTTGGTCCTCATTTCTACCTGTAGAGTATGAGGATAGCCATTAACCAGATGACTGAAAGTGACCGGGGCGGTTTATGATGTGTTTTTATTCTTTCGCTGAAAATTAGTCGTTCATACTTAGTTTGAAGGACACATACTCGTATGTGGTCGGTCCGGCTGATCCATTGGATCTTCAGGATAGCCGTTTACCTGAAGACTTTGACTTGAGCGGGGCGATAGAATTTAAAATACTTTTAAGGGAGATGAAATAATTTTTCAAGTCTACTACTTCGTAAGAAGTTTCTTTACTATGTTTAAAAGAAAATTGATCCAACCTTGGAAAGTGATAGATAAACTAATTCTGTGTACTTAACTAGTGAAGTTATTAGGCCTAAAAGACTTTAGAACAGTCATTGTATGTCATGGTAGCTTTTTATGGTGCGTAAAAGTAGAAGTGATACTAACTAACTCTCCTCGATTTTAAGTGGAAACTCATTAAGAGTTGTGCATGTCTTCATATATATCTTTCCGAATGATAGGCAGAAAGCGATTACCCAGTCATACACGAGCCCGTGAGTGTTCTGATTCTCGAGAAGATAGTGTGTCAAGAAACTGCAGTGATCCAGATTCGGGACTTGCAGCAGTCTACTGTTTACGGCTATGGAAATGTTTAAAAAAAAATTAAAAAAAAATTAAAAAAATTATTATTATTATTTAAGCCTTCTGAAGTCTATTATGTTATACTTATCAATGAAAAGGCAAGACCGAGAACGAGATGAATATCGAGATGTATTTACAGCTTAATTAGACACTACGGGTCGAGGTCAACTCGGGGTGACTTGGGGAAAGCCAAATACGCTTTGAGAATAGATAGGAGACATCACATTCTCTGATGTGTTGTCCATTTATATTTTGAGCTTAATTGAACCTAATCCGTATCACAGAAACGATGGAAACCATGCTAAGTTGTTTACCTGCTTACAACCTGTTTCTTTATGTCATAATACAGCTGAACATGGATCTAAGTGACAGTCACTTAATTAGTATGATTCCTGTTCGGATCTTTTCTAAAACATGTAAGTCCCTGTCAGACTGAAATTTGATCCCGTGTATTCTATCTCAAACTTTGATTTTACTTATGTCGTATTATGGTTTAATACCTAGTTACTTGGTCGTTGATCATATTTATTTTAACGCTTTAAAGGAGGTTTTAAAAGTTAATGGCAAAATGTTCAATTTATAAGGGCTTGTTGTGTAACTTTTAATATAAGCGAAGTTATGAAATTATAGGCGAACTTATTAAACAGGCGAAGTTAAGGGGTAAGCGAAGTTAACCCTAACTTCGCCTGTATAATATTGAAGGTATATAAAGAAGTCTTATAGTCAAACTCTTTTTACTTTTACTTTTCATAAACCAGCGAACTTATCAACTGTTAATCCTCGGCGAAGTTATCTTGTGAATCAAACCTTCATATTAATCGATTTCAATCCGTCTTAAGGTGTGTAGTGTTGTCCTAACTTATAATCTATGTCAATGGCGTTAATCAAAGATTGTTTTGATCCGATTCGTGACCCCGTTCATTCAAACCCTCAACACCCGCTTTTCAAACTTATTTTCACGTGGTCGTAATCAACTTGATCGTCGTGATCTCCTCAAAAACATGTTTTGTAGAGTCCACAATTATCAAATTATCCAATTTCACCTCGTTTGGCCGTCTATACAGTTGCCGCTTCAGATTCAGGCGAAGTTACAGTTTAGGCGAAGTTAACCTTAACTTCTCCTAAGGGTTAACTTGCCTAATATTTAATTGTTTAACAGTATATGAGGCGAAGTTGTAGTTAGGCGAAGTTATCATTAACTTCTCCTGGCCCTTTTAACTTATTTTTAATTTACATTTATCAGGCGAAGTTATTACCAACTTCGCCCCACCCCTAACTTCGCCTATACAGAATAAATCATAACTTCGCTCATGGTAACAGGCGAACTTGTGATTTGACTTGACGATTCTCTAACTTAGACTGTTTTTGTTGCAGAAATGGCAGCTGTAGCTGGAGCCGGTGGTGCAGGTGGTGATGAAGGTGGAGACAACAACCGACAGTTTTTCCCGGGGCATAATATGTACATTACTCTGGACCCGGATGCGAGCGGTGTTGATGATTTCCACGAGATCATCACGTTTCTTATCTGCTCGCGTATCTTCCACGCTATTACTACAACACTGCCTATCTCTTTGCCAAACATAGAAGATTTCTGGCAGACAGTGGAATATGATTGTTGAGTCGAGCCCCCGGTTATGCGTGCAACGGTTAACAATCAGGTAGTGCAGTTATCGTCTGAGCAGATCAGGGTGGCCTTGCAATTTGGAGATGAAATGAGAGACGATCCTACAGACTTCGTGGCTCCATTCAGAGATGGTGCTTTTCTAAGAATGGGCTATTCTGGTCCATTGGGGGATACTCAAAGACGAAAGGGGTTCTTGTTAGATCAATGGCGCTTTCTCATGCACGTGATGATCGTGTGCATGTCGGGTAGAAAGGCCGGTACAGATGGAATGGGTGCAACGATGCAGTCGGCGATGACAGCACTGACTTACAATAAGCGTTATAGCTTTAGTCAGATGGTGTTCTACGAGATAGACCGTCAAAGACGAGCGGTGGCGCGTGAGAGATTCTTAATGTACCCAAGATTTCTTCAAATGATCTTGAATCACGTGGCTCCCTCGTTACCTCAGCGCCGTCCGATTCGGTATGTGGAAAGTGTCAGCAAGCGAATCTTTGCCCAGTGTAGATCATCAAGTGCCAGAAGTAAGCCAGAACTCCGTCCTCGACATACTCCGCTATTTGGGTACTTGATCAACCCGGGGTATGTTGCAGCTCGTGGGGACGAGTTTCGGGATCCTGCACCACAACAGGCTGAAGCACCTCAACCACCACCTGTGATTCAGCAAGCTTTACCTGCTGCTCCTGTTGTGGCACCGGAGGAAAATGTAGACCTTGAAGCTGCGTTTGGCGGTCAAGGATTTTTTGATATGGAACATGTTGATCCAGAGGAAGATGTACAAGTCTCGGTTGCACGGGTTACTAGTGTGGATGTGGCTATGACAACTACGACGGAGGCTGATTCTGATTCCTCAGATGATGATATGGCTGGAGCTAGACGGATTTTAGTTACACAAGAAAGGATTCATGGGAAGAGAAAGAGAGACACTGATGACAGTGATTCGGATTTTGAGGAAGATTTACATCGGTTGGTCCGTAGAGCGAGAAGGGAAAGGGCAGGTGCAGGTTCGGGAGCTGGTGAGAGCTCAAGGGTGGTTCGTTTCTCTCCATCCGCATTGTCTGGTATGACTATAGTCCCTACATCATTGCCAGTTACAGGTCCAAGCGCCACGGATGTTCCCGTGGTGACTACCTCATCTTCGTTTGGCATACCACCCACTACATTCCAGCTCTCGGCTCCGGAGATTGTGTCCTTGCCACTTCCATCTCTTACTCCATCAGAGGTCGTAGCAAGGTTTGTTGAGTCGACGGTTGTCACCACTGCAGGGTTGTCGGTTACGATACCACCTGCGGTTACGTTTCCACCTGTTTCTGAGGTGCCGGTTACATTGGGAATCCCTCCTCCGTACGCTCAAGACATATCACATATGAGGTTTGATTTCGATGCAACCTTATCCGACTCGGAAAGAATAGCAGCGCTTGAAAGGGTCGTGGCAGAACAATCAAGAGTAAATCTAATCCAGACTCATGCTATTCAGCGCCTCGTTGCGGAGAATCAAATTCAGTCGTCCCTCATGATCGAGCATGGTAAAATATTTGATGCCTTGAAACAGTTCTTGGCATCTCAGGGGGAGACGAGCTGTAAGGGTGACGAGCTGAGGACGAAGAAGCATAACGATCGAGACGATGATCCCAATGCATCGAAAGATGCAGGTGGAGAGTTGCCAAGAACTGAACAAGCTCTTGGGACTTCCACATCTCAGGGGGAGTCAACGAGTGCAGCTGGCGGTTCAGGGGGTGATGATTTGGTGGTTGTGGATGCTGAGGATGATGATGTTATAGGTGATGATGATGTGTTACCATTGGAAGAGATCGAGAAGATAGGAGCTGAGATCGTGATTAACAATGAAGTTGAAGAAGGAGAGATTGTGGAGGAGAACATTGAGCATGAAATTCCGGCAGTTGAAAAGTCAGATCTGGGTCAAAATACGGAATGTGATGAGACTGAATGGGAGGAGCAGCCAAGATGGAAAGAAGGCTACGCTCAGTGGTTCGTAAAGACTAAGAAACCGGCGGTCCCTACTATGTTCAAGAAAAGTTACAACATCAAAGGGTATGTTGAATCGAAAAAGGGGATAATATGCTGATTATATGATGAACAGTTGAAACTTTTTGTGATTAAACGTTATGATGGGGTTCAGTATTTCAAGAGATTGTTGAGGTCGTTGAATACGTTGCCTGAGTGTGAGGTGAAGGACTTAGCCAGGTTGGGGTTGATAAACAGGAGTGATGATAACATGGCTAGGATTATTGGAAAGATAGTCTGGAAAGAAAGCATAAAGGAGAAAAAGTTCGAATTGTTGAAACCGCAGAAAGGAAAGCTAGTTGAAGATAAAGACATAGGCATGAGAGCTGATGGCAAGCCTTGGATGATAATGAAGTATAAGTCGATCCGGTGTCTAAAAGAAGTACCGATGAAACAAATGCCCAAGGATGTGCTCAAAGATCTGAAATGGTGGTACGTTGATAGTGAAACAGCTGAAGCAGTGATAGAGGATGAAGATGAACAAGAGTTGATGAGAGTGTATGATCTTATGAACTTAGTGAATTTGTCTCAAGCGGACTTGCAGGTGCTGAACGAGAAAAAGATATTTTACATTCCTGCTTGGAAAGAAGAAGCCAAGAAATACCAAAGAGTAGTTTCAGTTTGTGTACGAGAAGGCGTTCATGCTTGAAGACGGGAGATATGAGATTTTTGAGATTACGAGACACGTGATTGAAGATGAGATATGAAGCTACTGCCAAGGGGGAGTCTGTTGGTGCATGATGTCAGTAGTTCAGTATCTAGTGTCTGTAATTGTGTTAGTTGGATTTGTATTAATGTTTTGTTAACTTGTTTCACAAGTTCGCCTCTTATAAGCGAACTTGTGGAACAGGCGAAGTTATCAACAACTTCGCCTAACATGTTAGGCGAAGTTGTCGATAACCATAAAAGCTTAGCTGCGGCTTATTTTGTAATTAATGATTTAGTACATGTAATCGGTGATTGACATATCACGTGTTATTAGTTGCAATACAACGTGTTATTTGTTTATTGTAACGTGTGTTTGCTTGTGTTTAACGTATATCGATTCTACACTCGTATCGTCTTACGTAGGGATTCCGCACCTACGTAGAACGAGATATTTCCGTGTAGATCCGGCTGGGAACCTACATATAGACCGGGTACTAAAAACTAACTAATCTCGCACCTCATGCAGGAACATCATTGAAGGAATATCATCAAACCTTGGTATGTTGATAATGGTTGTTCCAGGCACATGACAGGAGACATCTCTCAACTACACGACATTCAATGTTTAATAGAGGGTATGTTTCCTTTGCGGGAGGAGAAAAGGGAAAGATCACACAGAAGGGTACTGTAAGTAATGTGTTCTTAAATTTGAGAATGTTAATTTTGTTCCAAAATTGATACAAGTCTGCTCAGTTTCTCTCAGATTTGTGATAAAGGTTTTTCAACTTATTTCACTAACAAAGAGTGTCTATTTTAAAACCTGGTTTCATCATACCAGAAGATTGGGTTCTTGTTCGATCACAAAAAAAGATAATGCTTACGTGATCGACATGAACAAAAATGTTCCAGGTGAAATTACATGCTTATTTTCAAAAGTGTGGGAATATAATGGCATGCTCTGGCGTCGTCGTCTTGGTCATGCTACTGTCAAAACTTTAAACCGTCTTGCTAAAAATGACATTGTCCGTGGTTTGCATGTTAAAGATTTTGTAACAATTGACAAATGTGTAGATTGTACTTTAGGCAAAAATCATCGTAAATCTCACAAGCCAAAACTACTTAATACTATTTCCTCGGTTTTTCAATTGCTTCATATGGAATTGTTTGGTCCGGTTCACGTATTGAGTATTTCTCGTAGCTCTTATTGTTTGGTTATTACTGATGACTACTCACGTTTTACTTAGGTGTTTTTCTTGTCAGAATTGATAAACGATTTATAGTGCTTATGGAGAATCAACTCAATCTGAAGCTAAAACGAATTCGATGTGACAACGGCACGCAGTTCAAGAACTCAACGTTGAATTATTTTTGTGCCAAAAAGGGAGTACTTAGACAATCAGCTCAGCTCGTACACCGCAACAAAATGGTGTAGCTAAGAGAAGGAACAGAACCCTACTCGAGGCTGCAAGGACTATGTTGTGTGACTCGAAGTTACCTCTGTTCTTCTGGGCTAAAGCGGTCAACACAGCATGTTATGTTCAAAATTGAGTGTTGATCAACAAATCATAGATGAAGACTCCTTATGAAATCATTTATGGTCATAAGCCTACTGTAGCACACTTTCGAGCTTTTAGATGTCCGTGCACTCTACTAAATCTTGAATCGACTCCAAAGTTTTGAGCTAAAGTTGATGATTGCTAATTGGTTGGATATGTTGGTCGCACTGCCTACAGAGTTTACAACAAGGCAACAATGCAGATTGTGGAATCTTATGATGTGCGCTGGCTAGAGGAGAATGAAACCGACGCTCATGCCGACTTTACTGGTTACTCGATTATAATGAACTGTTTAAGCCATTTAATGTATTTCCAGTTGTTGATACAGAAAACCCAGGTGCGGGGATTTTGAATGTTGTTGAAGAAGAAGAAGACGTTTCTGCTGATCTTCAAAAGTCTCCAGTGTTGGGTATATATCCGTCGGAATCATCTGATATTGCTCAGCCATTGTCTGTAAGTCAACAAGAAAATGATACTGAAACTGTTTCTTCACAAAAATCTCCTGAAGTATGTGAATGTCACACCGCTGAGACTTCTGCGGCCGATGTTTAATCAGTTAAGGGGGAGAATACCATTTTTCAAATCTTTGGTAGCACTCTACTCCCAGATGTCATACCAAATGAATACATTGCCAGTACCTCGTACTCACATAGTATTGCGGCATCTGAATGGAAGAACCATCTCTTTGAAATTCTTGAAGATCCAACAAATCTACCGGCTACCAGTTCCGTTCCCGATCATTCTGTTCCTACAAGAATTCAAAAGGATCATCCAATAGATAATGTTATAGGTTCACTTGAATCAGGCGTCTAAACCAGAAGTCAAACAGGACACATCAATAATTGTCTATATTCTTGTTTTATCTCTCAAATTGAACCTAAGTCTGTTGAGATGGCACTACAAGAACCAAGTTGGGTGGAAGCCATGCATGAATAATTAAATCAGTCTGAGAAACTCAAGGTTTATACAAGATGGGTTTTTCATAACAAGCAGGATAACACTAGGGTTATAGTTTGAAACAAAGCGTCTTGTGATTCGTTGTTTTTGTTAGGTTGAAGGTTTAGACTACACTGAAGTGTATGCTCCGGTGGCTCGCCTTGAAGCCATTCGGATTTTCTTGGCATATGTTTCCTACATGGGGTTCACGGTTTATCAAATGGATGTTAAGACAGCGTTTTTGTATGGAGAAGTAAAGGATGAGATATATGTGGACCAGCCACCGGGTTTTGTTGATTCGAAGTATCCTCACTTCTACAAGTTAGACAAAGCTCTCTATGTTTTTCATCAAGCTCCTCGGTCATGATATGCAAATTTAACAACTCATCTACTTGGGCATGGGTACAAGCGAAGGACTATCTATCAGACTTTGTACCTTAAAACTGTTGGGAAAGATCTGATCTTTGTTCAGTTGTATGTGGACAATACCAATTTGGGTTCCACCAGTACTGCTCTGTGTTCTGAATTTGAAGAAGTAATGAAGAAGAGATTCGAGATGAGTTCGTTGGGGGGGATGACGATATTTCTGGGGTTACAGGTTCGTCAAAGTTCGACAAGAATTTTTCTACATCAAGGAAAATATGGCGGGGACATATTGGCGAAATTCGAATTCCAAGAGTACGACGACTCCTATGGCGGAAAAACCACTTCTTTCATCTAATCCTGAAAGGAAATCCGTATATCAAACGTACTATCAATCAATGATCGGATCCAAGATGTATCTCACCACCAGTCTCCCCGACATCATGTTTGCAGTCTGTCGATGCGCGCGCTTCCATGCTAATCCTAAACTTTCTCATTTAATTACTGTTAAACGTATTTTTAGATATCTGAAAAGGCAAATGAATCTAGGTCTTTGGTATCCCAACAACTCATAATTTGATTTATATGCCTTTGCTTACAGCAATTATGGAGGTGATGATATTGACAGAAAATCTACGTCTGCTGGATGTAAATTTTTGGGTGATCGACTCATTTCATGGCAATGAAAGAAACAACAAACAGTGTCCACATCCACTGCTGAGGCTGAATACGTTGTTGCTTATGCCTGTTTTTCACAGGTTATCTGGATGCAACACCAATTGCTAGATACGGTTTGGAATTTCTTGACACTCCAATCTTTTGTGATAATGATGCTGCTATTGCTATTATTAAAAATCATGTTCAGCATTCTAAAACCAAGCACATTGACATAAAAATTCATTTCATTCGTGACTGTTACGACCGAAAATTAATTCATCTTGAACAAGTTCACACCGATAATAATGCGTCGGACTTATTTACAAAACCGGTTGAAACAGCCAGATTTAATGTGCTTGTAGGGTTTCTTAAAATGCTACGTTTTAACGATTGAATCTTTTTTATGTTAAATTTGTACAAAAAAGTTTTTCTTTCTGTTAAATTTTTGCACAAATTTAGAGGGAGAAAATTCAAAAATACAAAAAAGAAGGTGCGTATGTTTTATATAAAAAAATTCAAAAAAGTGTGAGTGGTCTTTTTTAAAAATTTATAAAATAAAATAATTGTTTTAGGCTTTTAGTTCTTTTTCTACATGGGAAGTGATATGATTATTCAGTTACAAGCTTTATAGAAGCTCAAAATGTTTTTAAATGAAAATTTGATCCAGCCATTGAAAAATGATAGATAAATTGACTGTGTATGCCTAACGTGTGAAGTTACTAGGCTAAAAAGGCTTTTGAACAGTCATTGATTTGTATGGTAGCTTTTCATGAAACGTAAAAGTTTGAAGTGATATAAAATAAATTTTCTAAACTTACTTTGGAGAGTCATTTTGAAGATTTATGCATGTCTCTAGATACATCTCTCCGAACGATAGGCAGAAAAGCAATTACCTAGTCTACACGAGTCCGTTAGTGTCTTGATCACCAAAAATATTTTGTCTCTTAAACATAAAAAAATAATATACATACTAGATAATATTACAGTCATAAAACTTGTTTTTAAAGCTTAAAGGGTCAAATTAGAACTAAAAGGGTGGGGCATTCAAATAAGTCCTAAACACCCTAAATGTAAGGCTTGTAAGTCCGGACGGCATGTAAGTCCAACGTTCAACCTTAAAGCTTAAAATTTTTGTTTGTATACTAAAAATCTTTTGATCAAGCACTAGGGGGTTGGAGTCAAATTAGGGTGATCTAGGGAAAGCCAAATACGTTTTAAGAGAGATAAGAGGCATCATGGGTCCATAAGTGATGTCCATCTAAGCTTTATGCCTAATTGAACCTAAGCATATCACTTATGCAATGAAAATCATGCCAAGTATCTAGATATCTGCTGTCAACTTGTTCTCTTTCTCATAATAATGCTTAAAATGAATCGTTGTGAAAGCATCTTATTCAATATGATTCCATGTTCGGATCTTTTCTTAAATTTTTGCTCGTTTAACGAAACTGAAATTTGATCCCACAATATGTGAGAACTACTGAAGGTTGGGTAGAAAATTTTTGTTTTGTTTTGGTTTTATTTTAAATTTTTATTTCTTATTTTTTATTTTATTTTTTTTCTTTTTGTCTTTAATTTTACCTCATGTTTACTCTTGTCGAAACAAATACGTTCAGAAATCGTTTTTATCATGGATCAAGCTTGTGGTCACTTATGTTTTCTTCCCATGAAGCCTGGTGTGACTTAACATGTGTTTTCAGCCCAAATGGTTGGCCATCTATTTATGAAAAGTTGGGTTCTTTGGCCCAATGGTTATCAAGTGTTTAGTTCTTGGCACATCAGGCTTTCGGCCCAGACCAAATTTTTGAAGTTTAAAAGGAAATTATTAATTCATTATATGAATTACTGTTTATCTGAACTCTTAGAGGGATGAGAGGATTAGGCATGATTTGATAGACCTAAATCTCTCAGAGGACATGGTTAGGGATAGGAATTCTTGGAGAAGTAGAATTAAAGTTAAGGATTTTTAGAGAGAAATGAATACCTTAGGGGCCTCTATTTACCTTATTTTGGTCACACACCATTATGGTATTTTCTTTCATATATATATATATATATATATATATATATATATATATATATATATATATATATATATATATATATATATATATATAGTATTATCATTCTTACTACGTGCTACTATCAATGATACTATAGCTGAACTTTGATTTCCTTTTATATTGCCGCATACATATGTAGCCAAGAGCTGAGGGTCTCTCTGAAAGCCACCTCTCTATCCCATTGGATAGAGATACGGTGTGCCTACATCCCACCCTTCCCAGACCCTACATATAGCTTTGCTATTGGTGGGACTCCACTGGGTATGATTGATTGATTGATATTGTTTATCTGAACTCTCATCTGCATTAAACCTTTTTTTTTCTCTTCCAAATCTGATATCATCTTCACCCATATTATATCTGACCATCTAAGTGGTCTCGACAATCGCTAAAGGTATATGAACTTCTAAGTGACTTGTTCTCCGGTCACTGTTGAGACAATCTATGGACTAAATGAGTATTCTGAGTCTGAATGGTTGTTTGGATTCTGATAAGTGATTGTGATGATTAACTTGCAATATGTGATTGTGATGAATGATTTTAATTGTTGAATCATATTATGAGTTTCTTGGGTTGCAGGTTCTTCATCAATGGTATTTTGGTGTGTTAGGGAAGATGACACGAAATTCTAGACGGAACTCAAGGGTTTAACAGCCGAGATCATCGGTGATCTCGAGATATTCGGTTCTCGGGATTAGTTGACCGAAAACCTTTGGTCAACTAGAGAACCCCTGAGATCAACAGAGATCTCAAGGGTTCCCTGTCAAACTTTGATCGAGAACTCCTATGGTTGACCGAGAACTCCTTGTTCTCGGGTGTTAAGATTCATTATCAACCGAAATCCCCTCACCAAGATCATCCATTATGGACAGAAAACTCAATTTTTAGACATAAAACTCCTTTTATCATATTAATATTATTGTTATTTAAACTAATTTACAAAAGGGGATTTGTATTTTCATTAATTATGTGTTTGGTCCTTATAATATAATTGAGTTGCTAATCTTAAAAGATGTTGAATCCAACAGATTATTGACTGAGGACTTAAGTGAATATATCTCTAACTTGACTCGTTTGTTGCAGTTATGGCTGATCAAGCACCTTTGAAGTATGTAGACACACATAATATTGTTGGATGCCTTTTTGATCCCCCTCTAGCTCACAAGGAGTTCAAGTCAATGATAGTGGGGCTGAACATGTGCAGGATTTCTCACGTTTTACGAGAAAATCCTGTGATCTGTAAGAAGATGGTGACTGATTTCTGGAACCATGCTTCAATTAATAAAAGATGTGTTGGGGGAGCTGTTGTTATTGAATCAAAGATCAAGAAGAAGCCTATTATCAACTATGAGGCTATCATTCGTGATGTGTTGTTGTTCGGTGATCAACCTGATTACCCTATAGAGTATTCCACTAAAGCCGTGGCAGAGATTGTGCAAAGAATGGGATACGAAAAAACCTACCCTCTAACCATCAAGAATATGTTTCATCCATACTAGAGGTTCTTGATTCACACTTTCTTTACGTGTGTCTCAGGATGAAAAGGGGGTTCTGATGAGATTAATCACACCCAGATGTCTACCGTGGTTGCTTTGATCATGGATTGGAACTACAATTATTCCAAGTTTGTGTTCGATGAGATGATAAGAAACCTCAAGGGGAAGAAGAAGGAGATGTTCCTGATGTTCCTAATGTACCCGAGGTTCTTACATATGATTTTCGATTCTCATTATCCTGACTTGACTAGATCTGTAGAGACGCTAGATTTGAAGCCTTTGGGTCCCAATACTTTTGGGTTGATGAAGCAGTCAAGAAAAAGGGCCAAGGTAGTCTATCAGGGACTCCATCAGTTGGTAAAGTTTGAAAAGTTTGCTGAAACTGAGGCTACTGCTGCTGCTACTAGTGCCACTGTTGCTGAGAAACATGTGGTTCCTGTTCAAATGCCCACAACTTCCTTTGAAACCATTTCTGATGATGATGAGTCTGATAGTTCACCACCACAACATATGGAGACTGAACACCAGGTACAAAACTCTGTACCTACTTCTGAATAAATTAAAGATTTTGAATATTTCAAAGAGAAACTCCAGTCGATTGCATTGAAGCCTCCTCAGTCAGTTGTTGTGACACATGAAGAAGATGATACTGAAGAAGAGCCATCCACCGATCTTATTCCACGTAAACAATGAAAGAAGGATCTAAGACCGGGTGTGCTGGCTAGTGATCTTATACCAACCACTCAACCAACAACTACTGAGCCCGTTACTGTTGAAGCTCAATCTGATCAAGTTCCGTCTGTTGCTGCCCAACAAACTCAAGATCAAATCTTTGATGACATTACACAAGAGTTTGAATTTGAGGCACATATCCAGTCTACCACTGAACCATTTGGATCGTCTGACCCGATTGTTTAAGAAAGTTCAACTGCAATTCACAAGATTGCTCACATCCACGCCATCCAAGACAAATTCTTACAAGCTAAGGGCAAGGGGATTGAACTAGAATCCGAACCAGTTGACATAAACGCCTTACAACGCAGAGTCTTTGAGCTTGAACAAGACTCTATGGTAAAGGTTGTACGTATACAAGAACTTAAAGCCAGCAATGCAGATAAAAATACTAGGATTCAAGAGCTTCAAGAGAACATGGGTGGTCTTAATGCTTTATATCTCGACCTCCAACAAAAGCTTGTTCAAAGATTTGGAGATGACTTTAAAGGTGGTGATGATAGTGGTGAAAGGGCTGGTGACGATAATCAAGATATTCCTGCTGATAGCGGCTCAATTTGCGCCCTGCTTCAAATATCGATACGCCTGTGCAACTAGAGAAATACTTGTCCGCTCCACCAAAGGCCACTGAACAAACGGAAAGGATAAAAAGAAAGATGCTAATAAGAAAGAACTCCAAGCAGAATGTTGTGTCTTCTGATCATCCGGAGAAATTTGTGATAGAGCTCAAGAAACGTTTTTCTGATAAATATGGTGATCGCTCATCGGTCGTTTCATGGGTTTATGATACTGATAAAGAAATGTGGTGGGTCAAGCGTAAATCAGGTAACACAGAATATTACAAGAAGATAAAGGACTTCGGTTCGTGGACAAAGATTGATTAAACTGATTTGATAAATGCTCCTTTCAACAACCCGAGTCATGATCCAAAGGCCGCAAATTTCTGGAACTACTTGAGTAATCAGGTTGAAAGAGGATTTCCCAACATGCCTACTGCTGAATCTTTCCTCAAGAAAGCAAAAGGTGTACGTGATCCTCATACTGACAAGACAATGCTAAACGTGATGTGGCCTCTGACTAATAAAGTGACGTCCATTCCGATCACCAAGAGATTTCTTGAGGGTGCTCTTGATGAAATGAAGTTTTGGACCTATGATGGTGAGACGGCTACTGTCATTATAAGGCTTAATAAATGACAGGTCGTATTGTTGATCCAAGAGATTTACTGAAGTTCGGCGAAAAGGATATCAAGACCCTTAGCGGCTTTCAGATTATGGCTGAACCACTATATGAGCCAGGTGCTAAGGAGTATACTTGAATGGTGGGTTCGATCATATGAACAGGTTTATGGGCGGGCACTTACAAGGAAGCTGATGCTGACGTACTTGAGCACGAGTAAGGATCAAGCGGTAAACCAAGAGGGAGATTGTTGGGCTATACTAAATGGTTTACGCTTAATGTATATGGGCTTTGGGTTTAGGCTATATAATGTAAACCGAAATCAAATTCGGTGGGCTTATTGTATGTTTTGGGCTTCGGGTTATTGTATGTTATATATACATGATGTAACTAGGTGGTTAGGGTTGGTCGTTGTTAGACAGTGAGAGAAGAGAGTTTGTTATCATTGTAATCACTGTCAAAGGGCTTAAGCACCCGACGTTGAATAGAGCGTATATTTGAACCTATCTCGGGTGTTCATTGTGTTTGTTTGTGTTAATATTGAATCAATCTATTGTTAGATTCCGCTTAACAACGGGTTTACGTGATATCACATTGAAAGATCCTCTTCAGAGACTTACAAAGGTGCATCAATTTATGAAGAAGATGCGTCAACTATAACAAAGCAAAAGGTTAGATGTAATAGTTATGGTATTTATTGTTATAAGTTGTCTCAGGGATGAGTGATAGTAATACTCTGGTCTTCGCTAATTTAGTATTGATTTTAATATTAGGACCATAGAGGTTGATGGGACGAATTAAGTGCAAATCTAGGACTACTGGTCCAGAGCGACTCAGAACAGTCACAACTGGTAGGTGTTGAAATGTGTTTCTCTTTGATTTATATTTAGTGGCGATAATCCAAATAAAATTGTTCATGGTAGTTAAAGTAGTTCATGGGTTTGGTTTAACTAACCAAGCTAAACATATTTTCACTTAAAGTTAAATTTTTATAGATATTCCCAGATTAATATTTCAATGATATTTGAAAATACCTTCCAATCTTCCATGTGATTAAAAGCATTAACTAATAAAACATTGAAAAACGCCTTCCTATAAAAAGTTTCCAAAAGCATTTCCTAATAGAACATTAAAATACACCATCCCATTAAATGTTTAGTTATATAATTTTATAGGATAACTTTATGATTTCACTAACTTTAGCATAAATATAATTAGTTTTGATTTAAGGTGCTGTCATTTAGGTGCATTATGGTTTTCACCTCTGTTGAGTAGTTTATATTTATAATTTATTAATTTCATATGGCAGCTCATATTGTCAGATCCATATAGCAACAACATAGTTGTTTGTCATGACTCATGAAACTGAACGTATAATTTTTTTTTAAATATTTTTACATGTTTTCATACAAAGAGAAAGAGTGTCTAGGTTTACATTGCAGTTGTAGTAGCAATAGATATGATATGTATTAGGTTTGATGCTATAATAAACTGAATGGTGAGGAAATTTAAAGTTATAACAAGAAACAAAAATATATGTTGTATTTTTAGAGTAGAAGAAACTAGGTAATGATTTGTGAGTGAAATGTGATTTATTTTTTCTTTGTTCACATTCGGTTACGGGTAATGTGCATGTTATTTACCTAAATTTGACTATTTTATTTCATTCTCTACTGTTATTTCGTTTGCTTTGCGAATAGATTCCTAAAAGTGATTCAATTTTGTAGGAATCGGATGGAGGATTCGATATCTATCTCAAGTTACACCGGCTGAGGTTCGTTCTAAAAAACCCCGATTTAATGATTCGTTTGTACTCCACTTGTTTCTAATCATTTGACAAAGAGAATGATGTTTCAGGGTTTAGGGTTTGGACAAACAACAGTGGCTTCGATTTGGAGCCCTAATTTCTCAACTAAAAAGGTAATAAACAGAATTATCTTAAATTTTGTTAAATTTTTTTGGTTATTTTGCGTTTTGTTGAAGGCTTTCGAGGATTATATGGCTTAATTATGTGTTTTGAAGACAAAATCTACGCAACAAATCTTGAAATTTGTTGGAGTGCACCATGCTAATTTATCTTGGATGCTTCACACCGTTCTCTTCCTTAAACAATAGCGGCAGGCATTGGAAATTTGGATGATCCACATGCTAATGTGTGGCATTTCTCTGCTTATTTAGTGTGTATTAGTTTTGTTTAATAGTCATGCTATAGGCTATGAAATTGTAAATCAAATGGTAATTTTTGTAATTTAGTTGAATTGAACATGATATACAAGTTTACTTATATGCTCTGATTTTTTACTTTCATTTAGTATAAAGAGTTATAATTTCTCACAGTAATAGGATGCAACTACAAATAAAAAAGCAACAAACATTAAACCTTTACATGCTAACAAGCTCATACAAAAACTACTATAACCACAAAAACTATACTTAAACACCAACCTAGCTATAAACCCATGTAAGAATAAAACAAGTGCACAATAACAAGCCTATACAAACATTAAGCCCAAACAGCCTCTTAAACTCCAAATATAAACATACTCAACTCAATCCAAATAGTCCAATTATAAACTTCACTTCCAACCAAACTATAAACCTCTACATCTCAATTGAAATAATTCAAACATTAAAAAATATAATTAAAGTAACAAACTAATATATATATATATATATATGTATGTATTAAATCAATTTACGGAAATAAAATTGCAAAATAAATGAAAATAAAAACCTAAATAAACTCGCATAACACGTGGGTTAAAAGCTAGCATGTGTGTGTGTGTGTAATTGTCTACATTTAAAGCTCTCTGCCCTTCTCGTGCCACCAGATTTCTTCATTTAAAATGATGGCTTCTCATTAGGGTATGTTTGGCAATGAGCTTTTAAGAGCTTTTAGGAGCTTCAAGCTTTAAGTTTTTAAGAAAAAGCTTATGTTTAGTAAAAAGATTTGTTTGGTAGAAGTAGCTTCAAGCTTTTAGATTGGTAGAAAAAGCTCCATATTTGAACGCTAGTATTGGTAGCGTTTGAGAAAAAGCTAGCTACAAGCTTTTACATTTAAATTTACAAGTTTAGTACTTGAACTTCTATCAACTTTTGTTAATTTATATAATAGTTACACATTAAACCCTTATTCAAAACTAACTACCCCCACGACTTTTTTAAGGGGCGTAACTTTTTCAAACATTAATAATTTTTTAAACAAATTACATCATAAAAACGAGCATTTTATTCTCTTTAATTTGAGTATGATATTGTTATACTTCTTTAACTTTAAAAAATTAACATACTACGTGATTATCGGTTATGATCGTAACAAGTTGAGTCAGGTGAGCACGAGTTATGTGTAAGACCGAATTAGGAGTCGAGTCATATGAAGTTGAGTCATGTGTAAGACCAAATTAGGGTCAGAACGAGTCGATACAAAAAGGGTTAAATTAGTTCGGTTCGTGTCGGTACGTTTTTGAGTCGAAAAGGGTCATGTCAGACATGTTTCATATTAGAACAATGCATGTTCAGAGGGGGTTCACAGAAAAATAGGTTGGTTTAAAAAATTATTTATTTGAAATTACTATATATTTCGGCTTTGTTTCTTGATTTTCGCCATCAGTTACACGCTTACAGTCTTTCCATGAATTACACGTCTACATTCAGGTTATGCATACACCGTCATCAAGTGAATCATGTACCGACACTAATTATGCGGTTGATGTTAGGTTGTGCGCTCATTCCGCTGCACCACGCAGACACCCAGCTAGTTTTATTAAAAGCTTCTACTAATCTGCCAAACACCTAAACAAATTTAAAAAGCTACAGCTAGCAGCTACCAGCCTTCAGCTTCCAGCTTACAGCTAACAGCCACCAGCTAGTCTTGCCAAACATACCCTAAATTTTTACGGGTTATGAGTACTATCCACGGGTTTGACCCAGATGCATTTTACACGGGTCTTGGCATCTCAAATACCCCTAAATTCAAATAACCCATCCTAATTTCATCAATCGCACTCTAATATTGAATCTTACACATCATTTCATTCGTCCAATTCGAATGTCGTAGCGGTTCGTAAGGTGGAGATACATAACTCACTGCCCATTGAGCAACCATATGTTGTTACCATTCCTACTTCTCATGACGCTAATGGTGGTGTGAATCCTATCTAGGGTTTTCATCGTCTGCATCTGCGGATTATATTATTCCGGTTCGTTTCTATCCATCGAGGTAATTTATTGAATAATACTTTTTATTCTTTTTCTATGTGAATTAAATTAAGCCGTATATATGTGTTGAATTTATCTGCAAACAAGGTGGATTTTTGTCTTTATAATTGGTTTCATATTTGTTAATTAAAAATTGGAAATTAAGGGGAGATACTAGATTTTTTAATCCTGAATTTGACTTATGTCTATCTATCTGTAAGGCATTGGAGGATTCATTATGAATAATTCTTAAAACATAAATGTTATGTCCATACTCTAACCTGATTTCACGTTGTAACAAATTACGGGTCGGGTTTGGTTATATTAAATTGGGGACTTTTTTTCTAGCGGGTGGATTTCCGCCTACAACGTTCCGGTGGTTTGCCTATGTGGCCTACCATTCAATTGCACAGATGTTGACATCTTGAAGTTCACCGGGCTCGAGATAGTTGACTTGTTGTTGGTCAACAAAAGTGGCAGCTTTTCCGGTGAGGCTCTTATCGTGTTCTTGATACCCGTGCAAGCGGATATTCAGTGCAAAAGGACCGCCAAAATATGGGACGCGTGTATGTTGAAGTTTTCAGGTGCAAGAAACAAGAGTATTATAATGCGGTTGCGGCTGAGTATGGGTATGTCTTCCGGTATTATGATAATGGTTACCGTGCAAGTCAGTTGCGGTCTCGGTCAAAGAAAGTTAAACACAAGGAACATATAGAGTATACTGAGACTAAAGTTAAGAGTGTTATCGTTTGGTTCAGGTCATAAATGGTTCAAAATGAAATTTAAACTAACCTCATTTCAGAAGAATAATGAGGTTAGTTAAGACGCATGAACCTAAACATATTCGTGGATTGTCGGGTCCATTGGTCCAACCTAACACAAACTCGAAACCTGAAATGATCTGAACACGGCCTGAAAAAGATCTAAGTATATATTTGAAAGTCAATGTGTGTATGTGTGTATATATATATATATACACGTCAAATAGTTTTCAAATTCCTTTTTCAATATCTACTGAAATATGAAACATAAATTCGCATATCAAATAAAAGCTCAACGGGTTAAACGGGTCGTGTTTGGCTCAACCCGTGAATACGCATGTCGAGTTTGTGTTCATGTATCTCAACTAACCCCGCCTTTCTTCCGAAATGAGGTTAGTTCCTATTTCATTCTGATCCATTTTTCACCCATACGAAATGTGGTTTTATCAACAGATTAACAAGTCGTGTTCCGATTCACATGTCTTAACAAAACTCATCTTTCTTCCAATGTAGTGTTAGTTCATATTTCGTTTTGAACCATTTTTTACCAGAATCAAACTCGACCACTTAAATCAACCTGAAGAAACCGGGACCAGTGACCCTGTATGATTGCATGCTATTCTTTATATGTGTGTCTTAAGAATATAAAATAACTATGTAGTGAGTGTTACAAAAAATCATATGTTAATTAAATACATTATTTTTTTAATAAAAGTGTTACTACACGTTTACATGTTAATGCTTCAAACAGGTGCTTGAATTTACCAATTTAATCAGATTGTTAAGACACATGAACGATGAGAAAGTGCATATTGATTGTAGGCTAGACGGGAAGGTGACGGGTGAGGCGTATGTTACATTTGAATCTGCTAAGGTGGTGAAGCAGGCCATGTGCAAAGATAGGTTGATGATTGGGAAACGTTATGTGAAGTTGTTTGTTTCGACTCTGGATGAAGCTAGGTGGTAGATCATTCTCCATTCACTGTTTATATTGAATTTCCCTCTCCCTAAATTAACCCTTGCAAAAAATTTCCAGAAATCTGTTCTAGTGTTTAAATTCATCATTGTTGATTCTCATAAGGTAAAAACCATTTATCGTTGATAATTTAACTTATGTTTTGGACTAATTTGTTAAGGGTTTTGATAGTAAAACTCTTACGGATTGTATCGGATTAATTGACATTAAAACTTGATGTCAAAATTTAATTGATTGATTTCTTATTGTTATCGATGGTGTATTGATGACAATGATCTGAGTTTTGATTTTAATGATTAACGATTAGGACTTATGAGCCCATTTATTATGAAGATATAACGAATGGATGCTCAGTCGTTAATTTAATACCTCATTCGCTACAGAATGTATAGCGAATGGAGGCTCATTTGTTAGGCAATATAACGAATGATGGCTTATGCATTAAGATATTACCATTCTTTATGGAGGCATAATGAATGGTGTCTCATTCGTGACTACAGTATAACGAATGAGGCTAACTTCACGAATGGTAGCTGATGGCCTATATATAGGCAGCTCCTATTCATTGTATACGAGAGATCTGAGCCTAAATTATCCAAGTACCGTTACCATGCCAGATTCTCTCTAGACATAACTTTTCCACCATTAACGTAATGAAAAGTATTTAACGTATTCGTCTCGTGTTTATTAGTATTGATGTATCGTGTTAGCGACTAGATATTGACTCATAACGTGTTTCAACATATGGAATAATTATTATTAGAGAGAGAAGAAGAAGAGTGAGCAAAAGAAAAGGATGAAAATGAGTAGGTATTTATAGTTGTGATTATAAAGAGGTTAATAGGTAAGTCTTAGGAGAGAAAGTTGTGTTTGAAATATACTAGAAGAATGTTTTTCTTTTAATAAAAGATGTCAAATAAAATACTTAGAATAAAAATTAATTTAAGATGGCCATAATTATTATGTTACATGTTAAAATATTAATCTAGACATACCCGGTTTAACGTGTCAAATTAACGATTACACATGTAAACAATGAAATGAACATACATTTATGTATTTGCACATATAATAATAATAATATTAATAACTTGAAATGAATAATTTACTATTTAATAATAATAATAATATAGCGTTGAAATCGATGTTGTAACTTAGCAAATACAAAACAATGATAAACATCATAAAGTAGGGGTGTGTATGGGTCGGTAATTTGGAGCGGTTATGAGCCAAACCCATAACCATAACCGATATGTCGGTTAATGGATAACCATAACCATAACTGATTCGTTATGGCGGTTTCGGTTAATCGGTTTTGAAGGTTAAAGCGAGTCGGTTATGTGTCGGTTAACCGTAACCAAAACAATATAATTGAGCCTAAAAGTTTGATACCAAATATTAGAAAAGATGACTTGACATAATTCAAAAAAATATATAATCCATAATATTAATATCAAATGTTGAAAAAATGGCATTATATTATCTAACAATGAATTTAAGTTAATTTGATAACAAAAGTTGAACCAAACACATCAAATGGTATACTCCGACAATATGTTTGTTGAAAATAAATCCCCAAACATATTGTTGGTTAAATAAATGGGTCGGTTCGGTTATGGCGGGTTTGGAAGTATCTATAACCAAAACCGACCCACATTTGGTGGTTTTCAAAACTTCATTAAAACCGACGCACCGGTTATGACGGTTATCTGTTAAATTGGTTCGGTTATGGCAGTTATAGTTCGGTTAACGGTTATGACAGTTAAATTACTCACCCTGTCATAAAGAATAATAATAATAATAATCTTTCATGAAAATCAAATTTAAAACGGGTCATGTTTTCGGGTTTGAAAAATAGCATATGCTACAACATTCCCTACTTTTGGGAATTTCGTCACGAAATTAAGCAAAAACTACAACAAAAGTAGTTAAAAGAAATTTTAAAAGTTTTTTTATATATAAATAAATTAAAATGGAATAAAATGAAACATTTAGCATAACACAAAACTTCAAGCGGCCCGAAAAACGCTACAAATGAAAATATGGAAAGGACACACAGATATATAGCATATACCATCGGCGTATCCACCATGCTCATATCATACCCATTTGCACCGTTGTCCAAAATACCCTCGGTTCAAAGTTATAACACACAATCGTACGTACTTATGATTTCCATGCGATGACTTGGATAATTACGTGTCGACCCATAATTACCTTTATCGTCGGATGCTCCACATAATTCGTCCCATTGTATGGGTTATAAGAAAATAATGAACTTAATGGTTATCAATTATTAAAAATATTTTTTTATGTAATGGACTTCAGTGAACTTAATAAATAAACAGAAAACCAAAATATTGTCATGAATATATGAACATTTTCAACAAAAATATAGTAAACGAACTTTCAAGTTCAAAGTAAAAGGTCACTGTTACAAAGTCAATAAACAATCTTGAAACGAGAATAAACATGTGATTTTTTAAGAATACATAATGAAATCCATGGGGGTCAATAATGTAAATTTGAACAAGTTTACACGAAATTTTAGATGAATTGAGTTTGGATATATGAGAAAAGTTATAACTTAACACAATTGAGATAAAATTATACACGCGGCTTCTATTACATAGATATGATCAAATACATCCATAGCCCCTGGTGTTAATAAGAAATAAATGCTCTTAGTAACCGATCATAGGCAGCTAGATTGAGTAATAAATTTGCGTATGAATTGGAGAATAATGAGGATAGTTATAAAATAATAGAGGGTCCTTACATAGTTGAACAAAATAAAATTCGTGAACGGTGAGAGAAGGTGCATAAAAATAATGCTAGAATATTAAAATTGAGATAAATAGTCTTGAGAATTTGAATGAAGTATAAGAACTTCAAAAGTTGATAGCTAAGAAGTCATCACATGTCGTTTAAACTGAAAGAAAATAAAAGGAAATGTTGAAATCGATGAGAGACTTCGGGTAACATAAATCCTTAGCTTTGGTTAACTTGGAACATTTGGTATTGTGAACCATGGAGGATTGGATATTCTTGAAGATGATCCATCAGGCTTGGTTGGGTTTAAATAGGTCGGATAGGTTGAGCTTGAATGGGTTGCATGGATGAGGTCTAATTGAAATGGGCTTGCACTTTCAAGTTGGAATGGGCTTAAGCTTGGTTCACGTATATCGGTCTAGGGAATATACGTGAACGTAACGGAAAGTGTGATGGCATCAATGAGAGTTTGGGGATCGCGACTCAAGATGGAGTCTCAAATTTTCATTGGCGGCCCGGAGATGTATCTATTGATGGTTCAAAAGGAGTGGCCGAATGAGGGACTAGAAGGATTAGTTCATGGGATCAGTTATAGTAGGCTATGAATTGTTACAAATAGTTGGGGTAACAGTTGAGGATGATGAGTTGTTGGCATTTATAGCTTGGATTTGGGTAGATAGGTTCGAGATCATAGCGGATATTCCTTCGGTGATGCAGGTTGCCAAGTGATGGTAACGGTTGTGATGGGAAGACATTCTTTAAGGTAACATGTGTAAAAACTTATGAGATTGAAGAAATTTTGCGAAAATACATGGGGTTGGTAGTAGAGGTGTTCAAAAAAACCGGTTATAGAACCGGTTTGGTCGGTTTAACCGAAAACCGGTTAATAGAAAAACCGGTTATTAAAAAACCGGTTAGACCGGTTATTGAACCGCTGGTTAGTACTTCGGTTACTCATTCGTGGACAAAAACCGGTTATTGAACCGGTTAGTAAAAAAACCGGTTAAATTTAAAAACCGGTTATTAAAAAACCGGTTAACCTAAAAACCGGTTAACCGGTTAACGGTCAAAACCCGGTTAACCTAAAAACCGGTTAACCGGTTTTTAGGTTAACCGGTTTTTGACCGTTATAAAACGGCCATATGACCGTTTGGGTCCTTTTTTGCCCGTTTTTTCTTGATTTCTAGCCGTTTTTTTTAACATTTTACCCCCACAAACAACTATATATAGTTTAGGTTGGGTAGGTTAGCTCACACTCGATTATACAACTCTACTAGCTCTAAACGTTTATTTCATACGCAATTATTTTGTTATCTCACACTCAATTATACCACATTACCACTCCATACGCTCTTATTTCGTAGTCGTTTATTTCATACTCGTACTCGTTTATTTCATACTCGATTATACGCTCTTATTATCATGGCCTCCCAAAGTGCTGCTTCATCCGTCAACATGGGTGCCTCGAACACAGACATAACGGTCGTTCGGATCATCCCCACGAAACGAAACCAAGATGTGTGGCAACATTTCGACCTATGCGAACTGTCTAACGGTCGCCAAAAAGCTCGATGCAAGCACTGTTTGAAGTTCTATGCCAAAGATGCAAACTCCACTTTAAAAGCGCATATACAACAGCGCTTTTGCAAGGCCTTGAAGGACGAAGCGGGAAGTAGTTCGCAGCCGGAGATGACGAATCAAGGAGTGGTGTTTACGTACGACGTTGAAGCGGTACGTCAACAGTTTTCAAACTTTGTGATTCAACAAACACTTCCTTTCAACCACTTCGACAACCCTCAATTCACGGAGATGATGCAAAACTATGTTCAACCACGCTACCAACACGTAAGTCGTTCGACCCTTAGAAGAGATTGTCTTAAAGCATGGAAAAACGCTAAATCCGAACTAATTTCATACTTTTCAAACTTACAAACTGGTGTAAACTTAACAACGGATGTTTGGTCGGTACCTCATGGTTCGCCCGACTCATACATTTGTGTGACGGCTCATTGGGTTGACCCCGAGTCGTGGCAAATGATGAAACGAACCGTTGCGTTTCAATTGTTTGATTACCCGCACACGGGTAGAAATATTTTTCAAATCTTGGATAAAGTCATTCGACAATACAAAATTGAAGATAAAATCTTTTCAATTTCGTTTGATAACGCGTCCAACAATACGGCCGCGGTTGGCCATTTAAAATTAAAGTATAAACCTATTTGTGATGGAGCGTTTTTTCATAGCCGATGCATTGCACATATTATCAACTTGGCCGTGCAAGATGGGTTAAACGTGATCGAAACGCAAAGAAACAGTTTTAAAAGAATGTTACGAGATGTTTTTAGCAACAATAAAACATTTTCAAGATACAAAAAATTTTGTGTAGAAGCTAATTGTCAATGGTTGGGGCCAAATTGGGATTGTCCAACAAGATGGAACTCGACTTGTAATATGTTTGAGAAAGCCATCCAACAAAAAGAATCATTAATTGCGTTTCATCAAATTTTGTCAAGTAGGGGTAAATGTGCACCATATGATCCTAGAAACTGGTTATTGATTGAGATCGTTACGGAGGTCCTTCAAATTTTTAAATCTTGCACAACTAGTTTATCCGGGGTTTACTATCCAACAAGCCCCATTGCTTTACCAAAAATTGCTGTCATGTGCACAAAGTTGAGTGAACTTGATTGTAGGGGTGCACCTTATTTTGATATGGGTGTAAAAATGAAAGAAAAATTTAGAAAATATTTTCAACAACTACCCGCTGTTTTGACATGTGCTGCTGCGTTAAACCCTTGCATCAATGTTGGTGGTGTTGAAGCTTTAATAGAAAAAATTTGTGATGAGCTTGGGTTAAACGACGATCAAAACCCCTATTATAGCCAAACTTTAAAGAATGCTTTCAACACCACCTTGTCAAACATGTATGATGTCTACCTTACAAAATACGGGTCGTCTTCCCAAATTCATGACTCGTTAAGAGCTGTTGCCCAATCCCAATCCCAAACCGACCTTGAAATGGGGATGTACTACATGATTTGGGAAGACGCCGGTAAACGTCAAAGGGTAAACACCCCAAGCAGTGAACTTGGAAGGTATGGTGGTACCAACTTTGTGAAACACATGACTCCGGATGAATTTAGAAGTCTTGATTTGCTGGCTTGGTGGAGAGGTAAGGAGGATGAGTTTCTGATCCTCGCCGCCATGGCCAAAGATTTACTAACGGTCCAAGCTTCCACGGTAGCTTCGGAGTCTGCTTTTTCTGTTTCTGGCAGGGTTATATCGATTAGGAGGACTCGACTCACTGCACTAGCTATAGAGATGTCGATTTGCTACAAGGATTACTTGGATTCTTTAGATAGGGCACAACATCAACGCTCACTCGAGAGGGAAATGGAGTATGAAGCGGGCTTGTATGAAGACGAGGTCAATGAAGGACACACTCAACCAATGACCGATGAAGAAGCCGCGTACGACGATTACCTAAGAAATAGCTCGGGATCGGGTAGCGAAGAAAATTAGTTAAAGAAACAGCAAACATGGAGGCAAATCATAAGTAAGAAACAGCAAGTTGTTCATGTAATCGTGTCTAAGCATTCTTTTTCCTAATATGTGCTCTTATTTACTTGTTGATTTGGATTTTTCTAATTTAGTTAAAGAAACAGCAAACATGGAGGCAAATCATGAACAAACTGCGATTGGGAACAACAGGAGCATCTGCTAGTTCACGATTTAATGTTTGTATTTTTGAGTTAAATCATGAACAACAGTTCTTGGCAGAGATTTCTTCAGTGTTAATGATTTAATGTTTGTATTTTTGAGTTACGAATATGCGATAACGATTTAATGTTTGTATTTTTAATGTAAAAACTATAAATGAAAGTTATGTGTTTTTAATCTTTGGTTTGTTGAAAACACATTCACCAACACACACTCATACTCATCTTCCAAGCAAAGAACCCTAACAACGAAAGCAAAGAATGGCTTCGGTCAGTCCGTTTTGCCTTGTAGAGTTGTAGTTACCGGTTTGCCTTGTAGTTACCGGTTTGTTTATACTGTGAAAAAATAATGGTCTTCATTAAGTACAAAATATAAAAAACAAATATTCGTATTTGAAACCGCGAAATTTAAAATAAAAAAAAAACCAGTTAATAAAAAAAACCGGTTAATAAAAAAAACCGGTTAATAAAAAAACCGGTTTATTAACCGGTTCTAACCGGTTTCTAAACCGGTTAGGGTTTTGACAGAAAAAAACCGGTTATTAACCGGTCCGGTTATTAACCGAACCGGTTTTTTTCCGGGCCAAAAAAACCGGTCCGGTTAATAACCGAACCGGTTTTTTTAAAAAACCGGTTTGTGCACCTCTAGTTGGTAGCTGCGATTGCGACGACGTTAATGTTTTAGAGTTGGTGATGAGGACATATTACGGGGGCAGAAATTGTAAATCTTATGAGATGAGGGTAAGTTGTGAACTTATGAAATTGTTGGTAAACTTGAATATAGATAATCACCAAAATAACCTATAACTAAGGTTGTGGGTAATTGGAGTATCCACGAAATACGAGTGATTTTTCTATTTCCACAAAATCATTATTAATCAAACGAATAAGTAAATTGAATTATCCATGGTTTATCATGAAAGTTTAACCAAATAAATAACGAATATTCACTTAATAGCGAAAATGAAAATGGACTGTCAAATATTATATAAAAATAAAAACGATGGGTTGGAGGTGCATGAACCACCATGACTATTCCAACCAACTAGCGAAGTCATCATAAAAATTTAGAAATCGAAACATTCGTAATTCGCAATATAATCGTAACAACATACCAAAATCGAGGTAGAGCACTGAAATATCCACAAACCACCGTAAAATTTTAACAAAATAACGAAATTAATTTTTTTTAGACAATTAGATAATCTTTCATTATATAGAAACATAGATATTACAACAACATAGCAGGTAGGCGGGCAACAAGCTGCGCCACCACCCCTTTCTGAAATTAAATGAAAATGGATTATTGGAACACCCACAAACCATCGTAGTTTTTCAACAAGAATTATTAAATTTTCATAAAATGAAATGAGTAATTGAGTTATTCATAGTTCACCATGGGAATTAATTAAATAAGTGAATATTTAATTTAATGATGACAATTTAATCGTACAATGGAAATTCAAATTGAATAGTGGAGATTATAATGGAAAATTCAATTTTACAATATGACTTAAGTTAAATAGTAGAATTCTAATAATGTCAACAATAAAGATTTTTAAAGTAAAAAACCAGAATAGGTTGAGAAAAATTTATAGCAACATCGCGAAAACCAATTTGAAAAATCGAAAACAAGTAGTTGGGATTACTCAACCACACATCTTTAGGAAAATCAGAGAAATTCGTATACAAGAAGAAGTTGAATTTGCTCATGTATTACCATGGATTCCTTCCAAAAAAAATGAGTAATTATAATTTATATTAATAACGAAAATCAATATTAAACTTTAGTTGTTGAAACATTCATGTATCACCATGGCCAAAAACCGGTCATATAAAACCGAAGTTGACCGCTATTTGGATTATTTTTTAAGGGTTGTTATATTTTAACACCACCCCCATAGTGTTTTAATAACTCTATACGACTCGTATGACCCTCATATGCCTGACATTGTACGGAGGGTACATTGTGACAGCTTTTTCAGTCTATACGGGCCGTACAGCCCCTATACGAGTCGTTGAGGCTTACTATCTCGTATAAACTCAGTAATCATATACCCATATAGATAGAGTCTTATGGGATCTATACAACCTGTATAACAACCACAGTTCAAAATCTTAGATAACAAAATCTTAGATAACTTATTTAGGCTTTTACCAGAACGGATCGTATGACGACCGATACCCAAAAAGGTCGTGCTGTTTCGTAGGTTGTTTGATTAGTTTGGAGTAAAATATATATACTTAAAAATATATAATATCCCATCCATCCAGCAAGTGGTAGCATTTCATTGTTAACCACCACATCACGTCAATGATGGCGGATGAATTAGGGTTTGAAACCCAGACATCTGTTGTTAATCAACCACCAATTATAGATGCAGATGTTGAAAGTAATCGATTCATTTGGGAAGAAATTGAGCTTGCTGAAAGGTATATTATTATTATTATTATTATTTACTGGGTTTCCCTAATTCACTCTCATGTTTATTCAAATACACACACATACTTTAGCTTAGATTACATCTTCTTTTCATTAAAGCTAACACATTTCCATACAAACTTATGTCAATTGTTCTAAATATTTTGGGAATTATCATTGGAGGCATTGTATTGATCGATAATTAAATAATAAGTTCAAATAAACATAAAAATTGTAAGTTTATATATTAGGTTACATTAGGTGCCTTGGTTAAAGGTTCTGCAGTGTTAGTTTTTGTTACAAGTTTGTGTGGATTGTTCAAAATATTATGGGAATGAGAGACTATTATTTTATGAAAGGTTAAATTGAATGATAATCGAAGAATAAGTTCAATTGAACTCAAAGTAGTTAACGCGGAAAAATATCGGATATCGGTCGAGGACCGATATTTGAGATATCGGTTATCGCAGTGGGATATCGGTAATTTTAATATCATGCAGAATTTATATATATAGCACTTTCGCACTAACAATTTAGTATATTCTCCTACTATTAACAAGTTATCCATTTGCAACTTGCAAAACATTAATTAAGGCTCGAAACACCACATTAAACGCTAAGTTGAAATATAAGACTTAAAACACCGATAAATATCGGTCAATATCGCCAATATAATATTTCACATGAGGACCGATAACCAAGATTGACTGCATAGATTTAACATACAAATCATAAGTTTGTATATTAGGTTATTATGTTAGGTGCCTTGTTGAAAAGTGGTAGGAGTTTTAATTTTGGATACAAAATTATGTGAATTGTTTGAAATATTTAGGGAATGACTGACTGTTATCATATGAGACATTATATTGAATGATAATTAAAGAATAAGTTCAGTTAAACATACAAATTGTAAGTTTATATAATGCCAATAATGTTGATGTAAATATAGTTCAACATATGATTCGCAGCTACCTGGTTTGCTCTATGTTTGAAGAAGCATCATCATCAGCTTCACGAGTGCTCAATCGTTTACATGACAAAGATTGCAGTAATGAGGTTGTAGAAGATGAGCTGAATGATATGCTTGAGTCAGCTGGTATGGTGTTATTGCAGTCCTTTAAGGAACTCGGGAGGTATTTTTATTTATTTATCTGCTTTGAGTTTATACTTTTTACAATTCTGAACGAAAAAGTTATCTTGATGTTTCTAGTGTATGAACTGAAGTCATAATGTTATAACTGTAGTCTCAGCTGTTTAATACTAACATGTGTTTAACATTGCTTTCTGTGTTTTACAGGACATTAGAAATAATAAATGAGTTAATGCGTCTGTACGGTTCACTTGTTGCAATCCCGGTTCAAGTTTTTCTTGCTGGGTATGTTATGTGTTTATGATTATGAAAAAAAAAATAAAACTAAAATAATAAGCTAAATATTTAACATGATCCGGTATATACTTTTTTAGGGCTTGTTTTCAAATGCAAGAAGACCTCCGCGGTGCTCAAAAGTCGCTTGAGGGATATTTGAGCAAGTGGGAATATGTGAATGGACAATATTATGTTCGGGAACGTGTAGACACAAATGAGTCTAGCTTGAAAGACGTTAGCAGTCGATTTGTGTTAGGTGTTGATGCGTATATCCAAGTTGTCGAGGCGTATGTAACGCTTCAAACGGGTATTTTAAGAGGAACGGATCATGTGATTGCTTGGGTTGTGAAAGCTTCATTACCAGAGCATACACGACAGGTGTGATAAGTTTAAATATATCTTATCAGAAACCGATTAGGAACCAGTTTGAAACCAGTTTTTAACGTTTGAAGATTTATCTGTTTAGACGGTTTTTTTTTTACTGTTTTGCCCCCGTTTGTTAGTATATAAAGGTGTTGGATGTGTTGGTTTGATAACAACACTTAAAAAAGCTCTCTAGTCTTTAAAAACTAAAAACGCTTGCTAATCTCTCAAAGCTAGAGGTGGCAAATGGGTTGGGTTGGGTCGAATGAGTCATGGGTTGAAATGAGTCATGGGTCAAAACGAGTATGAGTCAAAATGAGTTTGGGTCAAAACGAGTCAATTAAAAAAAGGGTTGTTTTGGTTTGGGTCAAAATAGGTTAGGGTCAAACCGGGTTTTGAGTTTTTTTTTATGAACGAGAATAACGGCGGAGACATTTTAGTTTTTTTAGATTTTTCGTTTTTTACTTATATTTTAAGTTATGATTTTTTTAATAATTTTTTTGAATTTTTTTTGAGGGGTTTTCTATTGAGTCAAAGCTAATAAACGCTTGCTAATCTCTCAAAATCACTCAAATGACATCTGAATGCAGTTATAAAATCTATGTTTACTTAATTTTGTAATATTAAAATCTTTTTAACATTTTTATATTATAAAATCTGTTATGTTCAAACGTCTGAGAGTTATTGAAAAATACAAATCATTTGATTTAAATATGTATATCATTTAATTAAAACTGTATTTTCTAGCCGGTTTCATAGCGTCCCTAACTGATTCCAATAGGTTAAAGTTTTCCAATCCACAAATCTGTTCAAACCTGAACCGGTTTCACATGAACCGGTTTACACTTCTTTTTACCAACTAAATTTAATTATATTAGTTGGTCATCTTGCAGAATTTATGTTCCATTGCAATATTTTTATTAGTTACAGTTTCTTGTTATTTGGTTTTGGTTTCCGTTCTAGGAACTTTTAAGGCGTTTACAATCAATGAACTCTTCCAAGGACACGGGATCTCAAGCGTCCACGTCAGCATTGCTAACAGATGGAAGTGAAACTTCTGTTTCTCTCAAAACGGAAGGCAGAGGGGATGCTGCTGCAAAACAAGCAATTTTAAGATATTCGGGTCAAAATGTTTCTACTTTTTGGTGGTTTAGAAAACTTAATTTAAAGATTGGAAGTGTTTGGTTTGCAGTGTCAAATGGAAGCATCGTGCTGACCGCTTTATTGCTTTTCGTATATTATTATATGCGGAGGAAGAAATATACAATAACAAGGTAAAGTTAATAGCTTTCACAAACTATCATACATTTAACTAATTAACTTTAGAGGTAAAACGAGCCAGAGCTTGTCTAGGCTTGAGCTTGGCTCATTTCGAGCTGTATTTCGAAAAGTCGAGCTGGGCTCGTTAATAGTTTATCAAGTTGAGCTCGGCTTGTTTAGTTTATATCAATAATTATATACATTTGTAATTGATTTTTATATATACTTTGGTTTAACATAATATAAATTATCTAGTTATTTTTATTGTAATTTTATACGTAATGAAAATGCTTATAAAAATACATTTTTGATATACTAAATAAAAATTGTATATTTAATATATTCAAAATATAATTTAAGTATTAATTTCGCTTAAGCTCACGAACCAGCTTGAGCTAGATAAGTGAAGCTTGGGCTCGAGCTCGTTTATTAAACAATAAACAAGCTTTTTTTTTGGCTTAAGCTCGTTTAAGCTCGGCTTGATTCGAGTGTCTTGGGCTCGTTTACTGCCCTAGTTTTTTTGGTGCGTGTTGTAATGGATCAATCAGGCCTGGTTTAGCTGACCCGAAAGCTTTTTCTTCCAAAAACATGTTTTTTAAATAATTTATGTTCAATATTAGATTATTTCAACAGTAAATGCGTACACACGACATGCAAATAACAATCTATTAAGTGGAGTTATAATACAAATTTGTGTTTCAAATACGATAACAAGATTTAAATTATACCAATAATGATTATACAAATTTTGAACAAAAGGATCTAGGAGGTTTTGCATATGTGATCAAAATATATGTATATATTTTCAGTATTCTCAAAGGGCAAGCTCAATTTGTGAAGAAAACTGTCATCGATTTGTGGCAACTTGCATTCTCGTATCAAGTAAATCCGTTAGCCGCTGTTGAGACGCTCCAAACTCCAAATCGGGTAAGCAGGTGATGGTTTAACTTAGCTTAGCCCCGCCTCTGTTGGTCAAGGTTAGTTGGCTTGAGTTAATTATGATGTCATGATGTTGAGTAGATGAATTCAATCATAAGATCATACTTGCATAAAGATATGTGCCTTGGTGCAGTTTAATAATATTACTAGTTGATTTCTTACTGTTTAAAAATAATTTTGATTTGGGTAAAAAATTTGTATGTTCTCATTGGGGGCAATTCTTTGATCCATTTTTTGGTAAATGGTTTATGCGATTTAAAGCGTCCACGAGATAGAATTGACAACAAACAAAATATATAGATTATATAGGTCGTGTTCAGGTTTACAACCTACCTAAAGATTTATTATGTGGCATAATTGTTATCCTAATATGATAGTTGATGTTAATATTAGAGTAAGTATTAAATGTGCATAGTTTTAAATTAATACAAAATAGTTAAAATTTTAGTAATAGTAATTATAAAAATGGTAATAGTTATAATAAAAATGTTGTTATCGGTCAGTAGTTGGTTATAATTAACTATAACCAGGTAGCATGCCCGACCCATTGCGTCAGGCTAATGGTATTGGCAGTTGTATAGCTTATCAGCATGTGCGGTGTGGCTGCGAGTCAAGTTGGTTTCCATTGGTATCGGGTTATGACACTAGAATTACCTAAACGTAAGTTTGTTAACGTCCAAATACAACAAATTAGCATAATCAAAACTGCGTGTTGCGGTGACAAACTGACGTGAATTCAGTTAGTATCGGGATACGACAATGAAACTAAAGCCAAAAAGAAATTCATGTACACCCACATACAAACTATGGACATGTCTAAAACCAAAAAAAAAACATGACAAATAAAAAAAGTTGTGCGTTGTGGCTGCAAACCTACGTGAATATTATTGGATTTGACGATGTCGTCACTAAATAGGAAAATGGTTTTTAAACAAAAGCTGTTTTAAATGAAGAACAAGAGCAAGAAAGAATCGTAAAATCAATCGATCAACTAGATGTTGCCAAGTGGACTAGTGGAAACCTTGCGTCACAAAACTTCACCTTTATCTATGAATAGAATAAGAATGGTATAACATTATAACACTAATACAAATATAATCTGTAATCTCCAACTTTTTAATTGAAATAAACTTCAAAGCACTTCAATTCATCTATGTTCAAAAGGAATTCAAATTCCTCATATTTCAATTACCATCCCTTAGTCCCTTACCAACAAAATACCACATGGAATTGAATTTTAATTGCAAATATTTAGGAGTTGGTCTTCTGGTTGGGATGGTTACGGTTTAGGATCTTATGGTCCAAGGTTTGAAACTTGAACCAGAGGGGGGGGGGGGGGGGGGGTTGTTTCACAGTGATGGATTTAAAATTTGCAAACATTTAATTTTGTTTAACTTTGGATATGGAATGGAACTCATTTGCAGTTGTAACGAATTCTACAAATCAAACAACCCTTTCACGTATCATATTTCAAGGAATTCTACAAATCGAACAAGCCTCTAGGATTCTACAAATCAAACAAGCCTTTCTGAAATCGCTCACCCTAACGGAGGTAACTCCTTTTGAAAGGCCAAAGAAACAAGAACACAGGAACTAATTAGCCTTTCAATTTGGACCTCGAAACTCCATGGAAGATAGATACCCTTTCGATTCATCAAACTTTGCCATCTAAAACCATGGAGGATCACCACACACTTAATAGTGATGGATGCACAAACACGACATTTGTTTGATTTAGACGCGTTAATCACTGTCATTGTCGTTAGTACTCTTTTCTCTTACCTCCTCAATTCTATCGACTACTTCTTTAATGTCCCACCTCTTTTCTACGTCTGGTTCGCAACAACTCAACCCTATATTCAATAACTTCAACATCTCCCCCTCATTATGCTTTTCGAACCCGCCTATTTCTTTATCAAACATGTCAATCGTCACGTCCTCTTTCGTTATGGAGTCTAGGAAGTTTGTTAACTCCAAGTCACCGCCTCTGCTATAGTGGAAAGTGTTTGCAGGGAATCTCCCGGTCATGATCTCTAGAATCAACACCCCTAGACTCCATACATCTGTCTTCTTTGTGATGCGCCCGTGGTTCCTTAACTCAGGTGATTTAAAGGCGATCATGACATCCCTTGCGTGTTCTTGGTTGGTTATGGGAACTAGCCCGTAGTCTGTTAGAAGTGAATCAAACTCTTGATTCAATAAAACGTTTGACGACCTAAGTGACCGTGAGGGGTGATTAGACTGGGAAGCTCATTGTAAAGGTGTAAAAGCCCTCTCGATACACCTTTCACTATCTTTAACCAAGTAGGCCAATCTAACCTTTGCTTTACTTCTGACCGGCTTCCTGAGACATTTTTATAACAATCAGCTCGTGAAAATGCAATTTATACGATTATGATTAAGTGCATAACCTTTTCTGTCTATTTATGCCGATTTCAGTTTAGAAATCATAAACGCAAGCAATTTATAAATAGTTTCAACATAACCTGAATATGTTTTGACATGTTACCCAACCCACCTAAGATCGACTTCTAATGATCATGTTTAGAAAGCTAGCATACCATGAAGATGAACCGCTAAGCTGATATTTTTGACATAGTCGGCTATAAACAGTTTCTCTTCCTTTCGATAGTAGAATGCGATAAGCGGGACCAAATTCTCGTGTTCCAACTTGCCTAGCTTTTTCATATGCTTGTAGAACTCGTCTTTTGTCACATTATTCATTTGACTGTACCTCTTCACAACTAGAATTTTGTGGCGGGTAAGAGTGGTCTTATAACTCGATCCAAACACCCCGCCTCCTAGGACCACCGCAGACGCCTTCAACAAGTCCGCCAAATCAAAAGTTTCATCCTCTTCTTTCATAAAAGCCAACTTTAGAGATAGATTCGTTTCGGCGTCTATGGTGGCTGCTTTACCACGACCTTGCTCCATTCGGTCATGGTCGGATGAAGCTCCCTTCTTGTAAGGTATTGAGGATGGTCTAAATAGTTGTAGGATAACAAAAGCCAAGGTAATCGCGGCTAAGGCTGCAACAATCACCAGTGCTATCATGACGATGGTGGAGGTGGGGATCTCCACCTTGCATTGTCCGAACGGTGGTCCACACAGCTCGCCATTACCTACATTTAGAAACGAAAAGATATCATGATCAAGTTATTTATAAGGGCCATCAATCGAAAAACTGTCGTACAACACACCTGAAAACTTGCTTTTTGGGAAATTCTGAAGGCGTTTAGGGATGGGACCACGCAGACGATTGTTTGCAAAGTTTACAAACGTCAAATTATCTCTCACAAACGTCGGAATGACACCTTCAAACCGATTATTTTCAAGCATCAAATCTCGTAGCTTGGGTAAGGAGGTTAACGAAGCGGGAATTTGGCCTTTGAAATCGTTATTAGCCAAGTAAAGCTTCTTGAGCCTCCTCATCCCATAAAATGCATCCATTGGAATCTCTCTAGAAAACTTGTTTGCCGTCAAGAAGATACTTCTCAACCTACGTAGCCTCTTAAACATAGGAAACTCACCTTCTAAACTATTATTCTGAAAGCTTATGGTTATCAAAGACGGTAGATTCATTATTATTCTCGTATCAATGTTCCCACCAAGCTCTTTCCCCTCAAGCCGAATGCCAAACACGGTGTCGTTCATGCAAAGGATGCCTTCCCAATTCGGCTCATTGCCCGTGCATGGGGTGGTCGACGGGTCCCACGTGGTTAGCTTCTCGCCATTCCTAAGGGAGTGCTTTAGCTCGAGAAGGGTTTCGTTCTCCATGGTCATGTGTATGCGAGGGATCAACGAGACGAAGAGGATGAGATGAGGGCGGAAGGTTAGACGGGCTTGAGCCGCCGTCATGACAATGACGGAGGCTGACCCACCGGTACATGGAGGTTTAACGATGGGTGGTTTTGGTGGGCAGAGAAATAATGTGATTGAAGATGATCAAATGGGTTCTTGAGGGCATGAACAAAGGCAAGATTTTTTGGAAAGAGAAAAATGAGAGATTTTAGGGAGATTGAAAGAAATAAGATTGTATCAACAACAAGAGGTATAATTGGATCATGCAAGGATTTTCATCAGAATTATATGGACAACCTTCAATTTTTATTACAATATTATGGATTTAGTGTTTATTATAATCGTATTTAAGAATGATAGTATATAGAATGAGATCCGGTATAAATAAAACTAATATACAAAACATACAAATAACTAGAGTAACTATAGTTTTGAATTAGAGTAATTATGTTATAAAAAGTATTATAGTGTAATAATAATAATTATTCTAGTGTTAACATAATTACTCTAGTTATTTGTTCACTTCTCACAATAAAAATCATTTGTATTTGATACAGACCCTACATATTTATGATACTCTACTATCTTAATTTAAGGGTGTTGAATGAAAAAGCTAGACTTGCCGGTCGGATGAAAAAACGAACCCTTCGTTGATTGGCTCGGTTCGCATGGCTAACATTAGTTGGACCAGCCATGTTTCAAGAAGGGAGACATGAAACATGAGTTTGGCTGAGATTGGTTTGGGATTCGGTTTGAAGTTTTTTTTCATCATCAAATAGTTGTGTAAACAAGGGTTCGTTTGGGTTTGAGTCCATGAATTTTGAGAATGAAACTTTATTTTATGTAGGATTGTAGGTGTGATAAAATATGAAGTTATATTTTGTGCTTACAATGATTTTGATTAAAAAAAACTTATTTCTTTTCGGATACTAAAGTTTAAAAGAAATGATTATAAAATTGTTTCCGTAGAAGGGAGAACTAAACTAGAAAAGAAAAGGTCCACTTTTCCACGCCCTTCACCGTTCTCCTAGGTGCGATGACCACACAATGCTCCCCATTGTATCCCTTGTAACATACGGCTCCCCACGCGACGTGATATAAGTTGTAAGCTATGTTCGAGGACGTTATTGCATATCGCTGGCCTTTATGATAGAATAAATCAAGGCACATCTAAGTTCTTGCAATGTAAATTTGTAATGTCTAATCTTTAAGGACTAGTTTTGTAATTGTAAAACATGGGTATGTTACGTATGTATGTATATTCCGCTATTTCTAATAAGTGAAGGTGCTAATAATTCTTTTATCAAAAAAATAGAAAAAAACAATGCCTTCTTTTTGTGCAAGAAAACTCACTATTTATTTCTTCCAACAACAATAACATTATAACAAAACTTATTAGTTCAATTTCAAAATTTGTGAAGCAATGGATTCAATGATGAAGGATCTCAACTCACCACACTCAATGGAAACCACTATTATCGGCGTCACTTACGCGGGTGCGTTATTCTCGGCGCCGATTCTCGCACCAGCACCGGTAAGTACACCTTCTCATTTATCTATCCAATATTGGTGTCAACTGTGTCGGATTGACAAGTTGACGGGTTTAAAATGTGCAACCTAAACCCGACCCCACCCATATTATTATGTCTCAAAGATTGAAAAAAAGAAGTTTTAAAACATAAATAAAAATATAATTACAATAGTTTTTCTTAAATGTTTTTTTTCAAATGGGTCGTGCTAGTCAACCCGAAAGTTGTTTCTATTTTGTGTCGGGTTCGGGTCATGTTTCATGTCGTGTAGACACGACACGACACTTCACTTGTGGCCGAGCTCTGATTGTATTAAGTGACTAATAAATTCTTAAAATTTGGATTCATCTACTGGAATATGAATTTGTATATATAGGATTATACGTTGGCGAATAGAGCTTCGGACAAGATCACTCAACTGACTGATAATGTTTACCTATGTCGATCTGGATCGGTACAATTCTCTGATTGAATTAAGTAGATTGATTGTTTGAATCATAAAACAACTAGTTTTCATGTTTAAACATCCCTTCACTTTATGTCTTATATACTTATACTAGCTATATATACAGATAAATTGTATAATAATGTATTTGTGTTGTTCAGTTAACATCTTTATGTAATTTAATTTTTTTTTATCATATGGTTTCTAATTTAAGATTTTAGTCAAATATAGAGAATAGAGATTAGAACAATCTTTTTATATTTTGTGTGTATCTTAAGTCCAGTTCAACAGTCCGACCCGGGCTAGTGAACTACTAGAGTGTCTGGTTCGAATTGGATAGGTTGAACCAGTAGAGCGCCTGGTTTGAGTCGGACAGGTTGAGCCAGTAGAGTGTCCGATTTTAATGATCTGTCCGAATATATAAACATTTTCTATTATGGAGTCCAAAATATATAATAAATGGCAATGTGAAGTTGTTATAATTTGAACTTTTAACAAATGCATCAAATCTGTTTGGTTTAAGACTGCGTTTCGTGTAATGAGAATCGTAATGTATATTTTTTAACCATATGATATCATTAATTGGTATATATCGGATACCTGTTGGGAAACTGTCATAAACAAACCTGATCGATATTCAAATAATCCCCAAATACAAAATGTCTCTTCTGATCAACACAACCAGGAGACTAATACAAACCAAGAACAATAGATCTCTCAAGAGAAGAAAGAAGTCACAAACTAGTCCTAGATCTGAAACGAAGAGATCATCGGTGTGAAACTTTTTGAGAGAGAGAACATTTATAAGATTTGAATGAATTCAACTAAAAAAATATCTCCAGATGCAAAGGTGTATCCAACGGCTTCATCCTCCATCAAATGGGCTTCATATAAAGGAGTGGCCAGCCCAAGAGTCCAACATATTCAGCCCAATATCAAAACCTCATAAACGAAATAGAAAATATTATGACCAGATCAAATATAAAAGATAAATATTGAATTGACCAACTCTAAAACTAGCATACCTTTTAACACCCCCCCCCCCCCCCCCCAATTCAATATTTAAACACATCAACTAAACCTAACAAATCACAAATTTTATTATGATGAGAGGGAAACAAACCTTTGGTAAAAATGTCAGCTTGTTGATCATTTGAACCTATTTTCTGAATCTTAATAGTACCAGCAGCCACCCTTTCTCTTAAATAAAAGAGATCCACTTCAAAATGTTTCGTTCGGTCATGGAAAACCGGATTAGAAGTTATTGAAATGGCTGCAGAGTTATCACACACCATTTTTACAGGCAACTTAACTTGCACTCCTAATTCCTTCATCAGATTTAACAACCAGATTACCTCACCAGTAGCTGAACACATTTCTCGATATTCAGCTTCAGCTGAAGACCGAGACACGGTACTTTGTTTTTTACTTTTCCATGAAATCAAAGATTTTCCAAGAAACACACAATATCCGGTCACCGATCTCCGAGTGATCAAGCACTTGGCCCAATCTGAATCCGTAAAGACAGAAATGTCTAGATTATCACTTGCAGTGATTAAAACACCCTTTCCTGGTGATTTCTTTAAATACCTTAGCAGCCTTAAGCAAGCCTCAAGTGAACACTTGTAGGACTATGCATAAACTGACTAAGATATTGTACAACATATGCAATATCAGGTCTAGTATGGGAAAGGTAAATTAATTTCCCAATTAATTTTTGAAACTCGGAAATATTCATTAACAATTCACCTGACTCTTTGTTCAAAACAAAATTTTGTTCCAAGGGAACATTAACTGGTTTAGATCCAGTTAAACCAAATTCTTTCAAAAGTTCGACACAATATTTTCTTTGAGAAAGACAATATCCAAAATCAGTTTTTAAGACTTCAATTCCCAAAAAATATTTTAGTAAACCCAAATCCTTAATCAGAAACTTAGTTTTTAACAAACTTTTAACAGATTCAATTTCAGTATCACTATTACCAGTGATGACTATATCATCAACATACACAAGCAACACAATAAAAACATCATTTGTACTTTTAACAAACAAAGAGCAATCACTTTTACTTTGACTAAACCCTATATCTAACAAGACACTAACTAATTTTTCATTCCACATTCTTGGTGCTTGTTTAAGACCATATAGAGATTTTTTCAACTTACAAACTTTGGACTCATTTCTAGAAAAGTAACCTTCAGGTAAGGTCATATACACGTATTCATTTAAATCACCATAAAGGAAAGCATTGTTAATATCCAGCTGATATAATGACCAGTTTTTAGAAGCAGCAAGACTAATTATACATCTAACAGTTATCATTTTGACAACAGGAGAGAAGGTCTCATCAAAATCGATTCCTTCTCTCTGACTAAATCCTTTAGCAACAAGTCTGGCCTTATACCTCTCTACCTCTCTTGTGGATGCATATTTTATTTTATACACCCACTTACAACCTATAGGCTTTCTACCACTTGGAAGATCAACCAATTCCCAAGTATTATTCCTATTCAAGGCTGTCATTTCCTCATTCATTGCTATAACCCAATTAGTATCACTAACCGCTTCAGTGTAATTCTTAGGTTCAAAACTTTTGTTTAACATAGAAACAAGACAAAAATTTTCCTTATTTAAGTTGGAATAGTTTAGAACCTTTTCTAAACCATACTTAACTTTGCCCTCAATTATAAAATCATGCAACTTTTTGGTAAACTAAAACTCCTAGTAGATCTTCTAACCGTTGTGGATACATGTCATTATTACCCTCAGATTGAATTGTTTCATCATTTATAACACCAGTTCCATCTACCTCACTGGCATAATTCTCCAAAATGTCAGGCTGCAGAACCCCTTCAACCTCGCCAGAATTTCGGGAACTACACTCAGGTGGCTGATCAGAACTGATGTTTCTAGAAACTCCTCCCTCCTCATCATTGGGAATTTCTACATTTAGGTTACTTTGGTTGTCACCGTCAAACTTATCAAAAAAATTCAGATTATTAGTAGAGGTATCAGAATGATCATCAAAAATTTTAAGAAAAGTTTTATCTTTAAAAGGAAACACTGACTCATAAAATTTAACATCTCTAGAAAATACAACTTGTTTTGTCTCAATGTTCCATAACTTGTAACCTTTTTTATTAAACGAATATCCCAAAAACACACACTTTTCTGCTCGTTTTTCAAATTTATCCATATTATTTAATAATGTATAAAAACACAAACAACCAAAGCTACGTAAATGCAGTAAAGAGGGTTTAAATCCAAACAGTTTTTCATATGGAGATCTACCATTCAAAACAGAAGAGGGAGTCCTGTTAATCAAGTAAGTTGCAGTTAGAACACATTCGGACCAAAAACTCAAAGAGACACCACCTTCAAATAACAAAGACCTAGCCACATTTAACAAGTGTCGATGTTTCCTCTCAACTATACCATTTTGCTGCGTTGTATGAGTACAAGAGGTTTGATGAATAATTCCCTTTTTCTTAAAAAACTCTTGAACTTGATTATTAACAAATTCAGTACCATTATCAGACCTAAAGATCTTAATTGTAGTTTCAAATTGATTTTCAAGCAGATTACAAAACATTTCAATGTTGGAAAAAACTTGTGATTTATCTTTTAAAAGATACACCCAGACAGCTCTAGAGAAATCATCAACAACAGTCAAGAAATACCTAAAGCCTTCTTTACTTTTAACCCTATAAGGGCCTCAAACATCAAGATGAACCAACTCTCCAACTTTGAGTGATTTGTGATCACTTAAAGGAAATGGTTCACAATGTTGTTTTGCTTTGGTGACACACATCATAAGGAATAGTTTCATTAATCACTTTTAGGCCTAGATCATGTTTTAAAACATCTAAAACTTGATTAGCAGGGTGTCCTAATCTAACATGCCAGAGATTAATTTGATCATAGCTATTAAAACAAACCTTTAACGACTTAGTGTTATCACCACAGAGATATAACCCATCTATTTGACTACCAGTCACCAGGGTTTTCTTTGTGAGTGAATCCTGAATAAAACAATTTTCTTCATTAAAGGTGACAGAAAAATGATTATCTTTAGCAAGTTTATAGACCGACAAGAGATTGACATGGTATTCTGGAACAACGAACACATCATTTAAAATCACACTATTATTTAACCTTATACTTCCAATTTTAATTACCTAGGCAGTTGACCCATTAGGTTGTTTAACACTTATCTTATATTCGGAAACATCAATTGGATTAAAAATCTGTTTATCACTATTTACCATATGCTAGTTAGCTCCAGAATCTATGATCCAATCATATTCGGTTGACTTCTCATGACTGCTATTGAAGGAAAAAATATTTTTAAAGAAAATAGAATTAGAAAAACAACTTAAAAGATTACCTCCTACATTTCCTCCTTGCTGCTCTTCACTCGACCTTTCATTCAACAACCCTAACAATATAGTCACTTGCTCAGGAGTAAGCGAACTAGGAGAGGCATTAGAAGACGACACATTTTTACCAGAAACACAATTAGCAGCATTAGACTTGGGTGCCCCCTTAGGTCTAGAACTTTGAGGGTACCCAACTAATTCAAAACATCTTTCTACTGTATGACCTATCTTTTTGCAATATGAACATTTAAGGTTTGGATTAGGTCCTCTAATAAACTTATTCTTATTATCAAAGTTTTGATTAGTTTTAGAAACAAACCCTACATTTTGAACTTGACTTTTAAAAGAACCATTTGAATTTCTATGTGACTCTTCCCTAGACACAATAGAAAAAACATCTTTAACAGTAGGGAGAGGTTCTCTCGTCAACAAGTTACTTCTAATAGGCTGATAGACGTCATCTAATACCATAAGAAATTGCATAAGTTTGATTAAATGGTTAAAATCATTAAAACTCTTCGAAGCTTGACAAGAACACGAAGGAAGCTGAACCATGGAATCAAACTGCTTCCACATGGTGTTGAGTTTGTGATAATAATCTGCAACAGGAGTACCATTTTGGGCAAGCCCATTGATCTTCTGATACAGATTAAAGATCATAGACCCATCCACCTTGTCATAGGTTTCCTTCAAGTCTTCCCAAACCTCAACAGCAAGTTGGGAATAGACTTGTCCTACGTATAGATCCTCACTTATAGAATTTAAAATCCAAGTGAGAACTATAGCATTACATCTATCCCACTGACTTGCTAAAACAACATCATCTGTAGGTTTAACACATAATCCAGTTACAAAACCATACTTGTTTTTAACTTGCAAAGCCATAATGTGTTGTAAAACACACTCGTTTTCTGCACCATTTTGTCATCTTTTTATTACTTATTTATATAATAAATAATGTTTTTAACTCATTTTAACTTGATCTTACAAAGTTTATTATTTTGTGTAGGTGACGATGTTTAAAGAGAAAAAGGACCGAGTTTTTGCAAGACTTAAAGGGCTTTTTGATCAAATCTTGAAGAACCAAGTTGAAGCCCGACCCAAACCACTAGTAGAAACCCTTACATGTTATTATATATCATAACTTAAAAAAAAAGAAAGAAAAACCTGAACATCAACCTTGGAGGCCGATCGGAATTATCAAAAAGAAAAAAAGTTTGTTTCTTTGCTTTGTTGGGCTTTGTTGGCTAGTAGGGAACCAAAAAGTTGTGGTTTGTTTTAAGGAAACAAAAGTGAGTTTGGTTGTTGTGTGGCTGTGTTTTTACCTTCCGTGGACAGCAACAATAACATAGAAAATTGCAATTTAAAAACTCCACTTTATTACTTACTTCCAATCGGACCAAACAGCAACCAGGACAAGGAATAACAAATAATTTTTGCAAGTTTGTTGAGCCAAGGAAGGAAGAAAGAAGCAAAAGGTGACTCGGGACAGCAGCTAGGGGTCGGTTTACATCACATATTTCAGCCTCATATGATAGTAAAACACTCATAAACTTTGCTTTCTTGTTTATGTTCTTAGCTATATTGATTTTGATCTTTAAAGTTCATTGCTTTTGCAATTGAGTTAAGGATTGAGTTGTGCTTGATTAATATTGATTGTTGAATGAGTTTGATTATGAATTGGTTGAGTTTTATGATGTTTATTAAGAGTTATACCGGCTGTCCAAAAATCATGTTAGGCTAAACTTGTTAGCACTACCTAGGTTGAGATGATTATTGACGTTGTTTGATGGTTTATTTGGTTTTAATTAATTACACGACGTATTATTATTGAAAAACTTTATTTAATTTAATCTTTGATGTGTTAAAATATTGATTTTATATAATTATTGATTGTGATTCCGCGTATTACTTTGATTGATTGATGGCGTGTCGTTTGGTTAGGGTTCTACGTTTAGGTCTTAGACTTGGTGTTTTTGATCTATTTGTGGTTAGCGCGATCATAGGAATCTTGTGTGCAATTAATTATTAAAATTCAATAGTTTCACCTTCCTTGCGACCTAGAGGTAATAGGGAGTCAGTTTGTTTCGCGTCTTTAGTCGGTTAGGTTAGAATTGCGCGAGAGCGAGTTTTGGTCTTGTTCGGTTTAGTTTTGCGTGCAAATATGTGTCTTAGATCGAGTTAGATTTTGTTACCCCTTTATCCCTAGAATTGCTAGTATCAATTTTAAGCGGGTTTTGTGTCGTTGAGTCCGAGAGGAGATGCGTCATTAGGGTACCTTAGTAATCTTTATCCCGAGTGCATTTATTCAATCTTCTTTGATTTTTTGTTAGGGTTAGTTGGTGAGACCGAGAGGTAATCTAGCGAACTTTAATGAGCCTTAGTTGATTATTTTAAGATCCCGGTGTCGTGTGATTAGTTAATTCCGTTAGCCGTTGAACCGTCAATAGGATTCTTGCCTAGGTAGTCGTTTCTCCATATTCGTTAAAACCTCATTAATTTTTGCAAAGTTTTCTTGTTAGTTCCATTAAGTTAAGTAAGTTAGTTTTAAATTAATTAAAATAAAATAAAATAAAATCAAATCAATTAAATATTTTTAGGTAGGACTTGGATTAGGGTTTATAATCTGAGCCGTTCTCACATGTCTTCGAGTTCGATATCCAGACTTTCCTGATCTTTGCTATACGCGACCGACACACTTGCCTTTTGTGTGAACTAGGATATGTTGTTTGGTTTTTAAATCTTAGTTGCGATTCGTGTTTTATTTATATACATATTTTTTCGCACATCATGTTTTTGGCGCCGTTACCCGGGGACACGGTCTGAGGCGATTAGAGAACGACCCGAATTTGGGGACTTACCTGTTTTCTTTTTACTTGTTTATTTGCTTTTATTTGTTAATTTTAGCTTTTTAGTTTAATTTTAGCTTAGTTAATTTTAGTTTTTCTCAATAGTCATATGCGTCATACCCGCTCACAAGGACCTTCGAAGCTTGAAACGTCTGACGTTACCGAGAAAGTCCAACACGAGAGAGAGCGTTTTGTTTCACCGACAGGTTCTGATTCTTCTTCTACTTCTATTTCTTCCGCATCTTTTAGGGATAGGAACATGGGTGACCAACCGCCTAGGAGAGTAGTAGCTGACTATGGTAGGCCGACAACGAATCCTCATTCAAGCATCACTTTATCGAACGGTGCTGTCGCTGGCAACTGGTCCATTCCTGCCCACGTCATGCAACTCATCAAAACCGCACTCCAATTCGAAGGGCTAGAGAGCGAAGATCCTTCAAACCACATCGACATGTTTGTTCAAATCTGCGAAACTTTCAATATCGGCAACATGAACGATGAAGCCATCTATCTCCGTCATTTCCCCTTCTCACTTACCGGCAAAGCCTACAAATGGCTTAAGTCACTACCTGCAGGATCAATCACCACTTGGGCGGGCCTTCAAGAGAAATTCATGACCAAATCCTTTCCGCCATCTAAATCTGCTCGACTCCGTGAGGAGATTTGTTCCTTCCGCATGAGGTCCGACGAGTCTTTCGGGGAAGTTTGGGAAAGATTCAAGGACCTCCTTCTTAGTTGTCCTCATCATGGTTTAGACAAGTGGATGCTCATCGAGAAATTCTACAATGGAGCCACACAGCACGTGAGAGAGGTTGAACCAACTGCTAATGGGAACCTCCTTAAGAACAAAGATCCCGATGAGTGCATCGTCCTTTTTGATGATCTAGCAGCGAGCTACGAGGGGCACGAGGGCAAAAATTCTTCCACGTCATCGAGAGGAGTACTTCAGGTCGATTCGAGCACTAGCATGCAGGCGCAGATTGATGCTTTGACCAAACTCGTTAGAGTTCTTACCGTTAAGAGCGTCGCGAAGTGTGAGGTTTGCCGAGGGGGTTACGACACCATTGACTGTCCTGTTAATCCAGGTAGCAATCCAGAGGAGGTTGACTTCGTCAACAACCCCTTGAGATATCAAAACCCCGCATTCGGCGGGAACACTGGCTAGAGAAATCAGAATAACTATCGTGGGGGACAAGCCAGTGGCTACCAAGCCCAATACCAAAACTAGCGTCGATAGAATTTATTCAGGCAGGGGAGTTCAGGTCAGGAAAGTTCGGAACAAGTGAGGATAAACGAGAAGAAAGCCTCACTAGAAGAGATGATGGCTGAGCTGTTAAAGCGAGACGAGAGGAACCGAGTGACAAATGAGGCGAAATTTGCAGATTACGATGCTATGCTAAAGAACCAAGCCATGTCTCTAGCTAATCTTGAGATTCACGTTGGAGAGATTTCCAGCCTGTTATCTGAGAGAGCACCAGGTTCACTACCGAGTAATACCGAGAAAAATCCAAGAGGGTTCGCCAAAGCAGTGACTACTAGGAGCGATGCGAGAAGAGAAAGAGAGGTTAATCCTTCGAAAGTTGTCACACCTGCGGTTGATGAAGAGGAGCAGGTGGACGAGGAGATCCAGATGAAGCCTCCTCCGGCCGAGGCACACCAGCAGACTATTCCAGCGAGTACGAAGCCGGCCGATATACCTTCATCATCATCCTCAAACCCACCTCTGAGAGTCTATAAACCCAAATTGCCTTATCCTGGGAGACTCCGATCGGACAGAGACGAGGAGCAAAACTCCAAGTTCGTTGAACTTCTCAAGCAGCTTCACCTGAACATTCCTTTCCTTGAGGCACTCACTCAGATGCCCAAATATGCCAAATTCCTCAAGGACATTCTTTCCAATAAGGAGAAGCTAGCTGAGGTCTCTTCTATTCCGTTAAGTGTTGGGTGCTTTGCAGTATTGCAGAGCAAGTTGCCTAAAAAGATGGCCGATCCTGGGAGTTTTACGATTCCCTGCATCTTAGGTGACGATACGGTTCGACATGCTTTGGCCGACCATGGGGCCAGCATCAATCTCATGCCGTATTCTGTGTTCAGTAAGTTGGGTCTTGGCGAACCGAGGCCAACCCGAATGAGTATCCAACTTGCCGATCGTTCCTTGAAATACCCGCGAGGGGTGGTCGAGAACATGCTTGTTCGTATCGACAAGTTCATCTTCCCGGTGGACTTTGTCATTCTGGATATGAATGAGGATGATAGTATCCCACTCATTTTAGGCCGACCATTCCTTGCCACCGCACAGGCGTTGATCGACGTCCGTGAGGGCAAACTGATTTTGAGTGTTGGGGATGATAACGTCACCTTTGACGTAAGACAGTCACTTAAGCACCCCAAGTCGGCGGACGACTCCCTGTATTTCGTTGACACCATCGTATCGCATGTGCTGGAGTTTTTCAATGACATCTGTGGAGGACCTACCTTGGACCCACAGATCCTCGATAGGGAGATTTCAGAGGTCGAGATGGTTGCCATGACCACTAACCATTGATGGATGACACCATGTCACCACCCCTAGATTCAGAGTCAGTTGTTGAGATCGTGTGAGATGATCCGAGAGACCGGCCTTCTGTTGAGAGCCCTCCTCTTTCCTTAGAGCTTAAGGATCTACCCGATCATTTGGAGTATGCATTTCTGGACGAAGAGAGGAAGCTACCCTTCATCATCGCGTCTGCCTTGACAGAGGTCGAGAAGTTGAAGTTGTTGAAGGTGCTGAAAGCGCATAAGGAGGCGATAGCGTGGAAGATTATCGACATCAAAGGGATTAACCCCTCCTTCTGTACTCATAAAATCCTCATGGAGGATAACTTTAAATCCGTCGTTCAGCCTCAACAGAGGCTTAATCCGAAAATGCTAGAGGTCGTTAAGAAAGAAATCATCAAACTCCTTGATGCGGGAATCATTTTTCCCATCTCTGATAGCGCCTGGGTGAGTCCGGTCCAAGTGGTTCCGAAGAAGGGTGGCATGACTGTCGTCACCAATGAAAGGGACGAGCTTATTCCCACCAGGACCGTGACCGGTTGGAGAGTATGAATCGACTACCGCAGACTGAACGATGCCACTAGGAAATATCACTTTTCTCTACCCTTCATTGATCATATGCTTGAGCGTTTGGCGAGTCAGCAATACTACTGTTTTCTGGATGGTTTCTCCGGGTATTTCCAAATCCTGATATCTGCCGATAATCAAGAGGAAAAAACATTCACCTGCCCCTACGGCACATTTGCCTATAAACGCATGCCCTTTGGACTCTGTAACGCTCCAGCTACTTTCCAACGATGTATGGTGGTGATCTTTCACGACATGATTGAGGATTCCATGGAGGTCTTCATGGACGATTTTTCTGTCTTCAGGAATTCTTCCAATCATTTTCTTTCCAACCTTGATAGGATGATGGCTCGTTGCGTCGACACCAACCTAGTCCTCAACTGGGAGAAGTGTCACTTCATGGTACGCGAGGGCATTGTTCTAGGACATAGGATATCGAGTGCGGGGATCGAGGTCGATCGAGATAAAATTGAAACCATTTCTAATCTTCCCCCACCCACGTCTGTAAGATCCATCCGTAGCTTCTTAGGTCATGCAGGTTTCTATCGCCAGGTTATTAAAGATTTCTCGAAAATTGCGAGACCGGTGACCAAGCTACTAGAGAAAGACGCTCCATTTGTCTTATCTGAACAGTGTATCGAGGCGTTTGATCTTCTAAAAGACAAACTCGTTAACGCTCCGATCATGATTGCTCACGACTGGTCTTTGCCATTTGAATTGATGTGCGACGCCAGCGACTATGCCGTTGGAGCAGTGCTTGGACAGCGTAAGGAGAAGCACTTTCACCCGATCTACTATGCGAGCCGGACCCTAAACAATGCTCAGGAGAATTACACTACCACCGAGAAAGAGTTGTTAGCTGTAGTGTTTGCATTCGATAAGTTTAGGTCATATCTTGTTTAGTCCAAAACAATCGTCTACACGGATCATGTTGCCATTCGTTATCTTTTTAGCAAGCAGGATGCTAAACCACGTCTCATCCTATGGATTCTGCTGCTTCAGGAGTTTGACATTGAAATCCATGATAAAAAGGGGGCCGAGAATGTAGCGGCTGATCACTTGTCACGTCTTGAGAGAGACAAGATTGGAGATGCTGGGGTCATGATCAATGACCATTTCCCAATAGAGAATCTCATGTTTGTCAAAGCCCAGGATGACGGTTACCCATGGTTTGCTGATATCGCAAACTTCCTCGTCGATGGTTCCCTCCCTAGGAAGATGTCTCACCAGCAAAAGAAGAAATTCTTTGCTGAAGTAAAGTTCTACATCTGGGACGACCCGTTTCTTTTTCGCATAGGTGCTGATCAGTTGGTGGGGAGATGTGTGGATGTTGAAGAAGGGTGGCGGATTTTGAGCCACTGTCATGAGGGACCGACAGGAGGTCACCATGGTGTTGGTCTTACTGCTAAGAAGGTATTCGATTCAGGATTCTATTGGCCTTCGATTTTCAAAGATGCTCATGAGTTCATAAAAAGCTGTGACCGATGTCAGCGTATCGGTAACATCTCATCCCGAAATGAGATGCCCAAAAATGCTATTCAGGTTTGCAAGGTTTTTGACATTTGGGGTATTGATTTTATGGGCCCGTTCCCGTCTTCTAAAGGGAACAAGTACATACTTGTGGCAGTTGATTACGTATCCAAGTGGGTCGAGGCCAGAGCCCTGCCTACTAACGACTGCCGAGTTGTAGTGAGATTTCTGAAAAATCTTTTCTCTTGTTTTGGTGTACCGAAAGCCTTGATCAGCGATCGAGGTACTCACTTCTGCAACGCGCAGATGGAGAAGGTGTTGCAACGCTATGGGGTCACCTATCGGCTTGCGACTGCCTACTACCCACAGACCAGTGGACAGGTGGAGGTGAGTAACCGGGACATTAAACGCATTCTTGAGAAGACGGTTGGGCTAAACCGAAAGGATTGGTCCGACAAATTAGATTATGCTTTGTGGGCTTTCTGTACAGCGTACAAAACTCCGACCGGTTCCACACCGTTTCGGATGATTTATGGGAAAACCTGCCATCTACCTGTTGAGTTAGAGCATAGTGCTTCATGGGCACTTCAAACAGTTAACCTCGATCTTTCATCCGCGGGTGAGAATCGTTTCCATCAGTTACATGAGTTAGAGGAACTTCGCGATCATGCATATGCACACTCGTACAATTATAAGCTGAACACCAAAGAGCTGCATGATAGGAAGTTGAGAGGTGATAAACAGTTCAAATGTGGGGATCGGGTTTTACTATATAATTACCGATTACGATTATTTCCGGGAAAGCTGAATTCCCGATGGTCAGGCTCGTTCACCATTACTGAGGTATTCCCGTATGGCACAATTGAGATTGAAGACAAAAGCGGGAAGTTTAAGGTGAACGGTCAGAGGTTGAAGCACTACATAGGAGAGCCGGTAGCAGATCAGACAGTCGAGGTGTTCTACCTTGATTCATTCACCGAGGCATAGACGTGTTGGATGCATCACTCGGGAAACAGCCCGAGTTGTAGAGTGTGTATCATGATTTTCTTTATTATTTGTCTTATTTATTTTATTTTTTTTAGTAAAAAAAATCAAAATTAAAAAATTAAAAATAAAAAAAAAAGAATTCAAAAAATCAAAAACAAAAAAAATATGTTTATTTATTATGTTTTTGCTTTCTGTTTTGTGCGCCGCTACATGCGAGCGAGTTTGAGTTATTTCAGGTATCATTATTCGCATGATAGCTCTGATGGCGTTTTGGAACTGGTTCTCCCGAGGTTGCGGCCGCGAATGAAATGATATACGGTCGTTCAATTCATACAAAGCTGGTGAAGATTCTGCATATAAACCAGGGGAGTAACCCGTTCTCTATTTTATTTTAAAAAATTTTAAGTTTTATTTTTAATTTTATTGTATTTCTTTTCCTTGTTCTCATCGAGAACGATTTCGTTCTAAGTGTCGGGATGGGAATTTATTTTACTTAGTTGTAGGAAAAAAAATTTATGAAAAAAAAAATTTGTTTTGTTCTTTCGCTGAAAAATATGTCGATTACTTAAGTTCGAGGGACATATACTTGTATATGTTTGGTATTGTTTTCTACCTGTAGATGTACGGGATAGCCATTCACCCGAAAACTGAAAGCGGCAGGGGCGACTAAACTTAAAAAAAAATGTTTTAAATAAAAAAATAAAACAAAAGTTTTAAAGAAAAATGTCCCTTGAAAATGGTTTTTCTTCTACGTTAAGCATGAAATGATATTATTACCAATGTGTTAACGAACTCTCGGAACTTTTGAAAAATATAATATAATAATAAAAAAAGGGGATGGTTTGCATATCTGATTTGGGATGTGTCGGTAGGCACAACTAGCTTTGATAGTCCTCTTTAGCATGTTTTTTTATATATATAATAATTTAAAAACGGTGAAACCGAATTTCGATGCTTAGGGAGGATTACCATAATCTGAAAACTTTGAGATGGTAAGAACTAAATGCACTCAAACCAGCATACACCATATGTCCATCTTATTACGAGCTTAGAAATAGTTATATATTTTAGGGTGATATAAAAGATTGAAAAAAAAAAGAAAAAAAAACAGAGAAAAAAAAATATGTTTTGAAAGTTTGTTATGTATTGTATTATCCAAAGTTGTTCAAGAAAAGCAAAATGCTTGTGAAGAAAGTTATGTATTGTAAAATGCCAAATGAGCATTCTTTAAAGTTAGTAAAAGAGGCCAAAGATGCACATACTAGACGGGACTTAGAGTTTACGTGTTACCTTGGGGATGGTGACTCTGAGGATACACTATTGGGGCTCGAAGGTTCTTAGTCAATAAATATCAAATTAGGAATTTATAGGACAAAGTCCAATAATATTTAGGAATAGCTCGTACGACCTCCACAGGACCATTCATCCATCAAATTTCACCGAGTGCATCTAATTAGTACCATCAACGAGTCCTTGGCTTATGGTGATTTGTCGAACAAATTTGCTTCGACTCTAGTTCTTCTAGCTTTCTTTGTCTGAGATGGGGTAGGTGTAGCCTTGAATTTTGGACTTAAAACGCTTAATGCAATTGGGGGCTTGATTGGTTAGTGGTTGGGTTTAAGTGGACAACAATATCGGCAATCGCGGTCAATATGTCGAGTTGTTTCTTGTGCTTTAATAATGATAAATAATCTGGGAGTTTGTTGTTTTTCACTTGGTTATGATCCTGTGTAGATATCTTTTTCAGGGACGAAAATGTCGTAAGTGTGGGGATGTTTGATGTGTTGTAAAACACACTCGTTTTCTGCACCATTTTGTCATCTTTTTATTACTTATTTATATAATAAATAATGTTTTTAACTCATTTTAACTTGATCTTACAAAGTTTATTATTTTGTGTAGGTGACGATGTTTAAAGAGAAAAAGGACCAAGTTTTTGCAAGACTTAAAGGGCTTTTTGATCAAATCTTGAAGAACCAAGTTGAAGCCCGACCCAAGCCCACTAGTAGAAACCCTTACATGTTATTATATATCATAACTTAAAAAAAAAGAAAGAAAAACCTGAACATCAACCTTGGAGGCCGATCGGAATTATCAAAAAGAAAAAAAGTTTGTTTCTTTGCTTTGTTGGGCTTTGTTGGCTAGTAGGGAACCAAAAAGTTGTGGTTTGTTTTAAGGAAACAAAAGTGAGTTTGGTTGTTGTGTGGCTGTGTTTTTACCTTCCGTGGACAGCAACAATAACATAGAAAATTGCAATTTAAAAACTCCACTTTATTACTTACTTCCAATCGGACCAAACAGCAACCAGGACAAGGAATAACAAATAATTTTTTCAAGTTTGTTGAGCCAAGGAAGGAAGAAAGAAGCAAAAGGTGACTCAGGACAGCAGCTAGGGGTCGGTTTACATCACATATTTCAGCCTCATATGATAGTAAAACACTCATAAACTTTGCTTTCTTGTTTATGTTCTTAGCTATATTGATTTTGATCTTTAAAGTTCATTGCTTTTGCAATTGAGTTAAGGATTGAGTTGTGCTTGATTAATATTGATTGTTGAATGAGTTTGATTATGAATTGGTTGAGTTTTATGATGTTTATTAAGAGTTATACCGGCTGTCCAAAAATCATGTTAGGCTAAACTTGTTAGCACTACCTAGGTTGAGATGATTATTGACGTTGTTTGATGGTTTATTTGGTTTTAATTAATTACACGACGTATTATTATTGAAAAACTTTATTTAATTTAATCTTTGATGTGTTAAAATATTGATTTTATATAATTATTGATTGTGATTCCGCGTATTACTTTGATTGATTGATGGCGTGTCGTTTGGTTAGGGTTCTACGTTTAGGTCTTAGACTTGGTGTTTTTGATCTATTTGTGGTTAGCGCGATCATAGGAATCTTGTGTGCAATTAATTATTAAAATTCAATAGTTTCACCTTCCTTGCGACCTAGAGGTAATAGGGAGTCAGTTTGTTTCGCGTCTTTAGTCGGTTAGGTTAGAATTGCGCGAGAGCGAGTTTTGGTCTTGTTCGGTTTAGTTTTGCGTGCAAATATGTGTCTTAGATCGAGTTAGATTTTGTTACCCCTTTATCCCTAGAATTGCTAGTATCAATTTTAAGCGGGTTTTGTGTCGTTGAGTCCGAGAGGAGATGCGTCATTAGGGTACCTTAGTAATCTTTATCCCGAGTGCATTTATTCAATCTTCTTTGATTTTTTGTTAGGGTTAGTTGGTGAGACCGAGAGGTAATCTAGCGAACTTTAATGAGCCTTAGTTGATTATTTTAAGATCCCGGTGTCGTGTGATTAGTTAATTCCGTTAGCCGTTGAACCGTCAATAGGATTCTTGCCTAGGTAGTCGTTTCTCCATATTCGTTAAAACCTCATTAATTTTTGCTAAGTTTACTTGTTAGTTCCGTTAAGTTAAGTAAGTTAGTTTTAAATTAATTAAAATAAAATAAAATAAAATAAAATAAAACCAGTTAAATATTTTTAGGTTGGACTTGGATTAGGGTTTATAATCTGAGCCGTTCTCACGTGTCTTCGAGTTCGATATCCGGACTTTCCTGATCTTTGCTATACGCGACCGGTACACTTGCCGTTTGTGTGAACTAGGATAGGTTGTTTGGTTTTTAAAGCTTAGTTGCGATTCGTGTTTTATTTATATATTTTTTTTCCGCACATCAAGCCAGTTTCATAGAATTAGCCCAAACTGAATAGTTTTCAGTACCTTTTAGTTTAAAATTGATAATGGTTAAAGCACTAGAATCACTTGAATGAAGATATAAGGGATTACTGACATCGAGTCTACTTATTAGAGTATCATTGTTAACAACGTCAGAACTACCCATTTTTAAAACACAAGAAAGATCAAACAAATATGTCAAACACACAAGCACAGGTAATCCTAGGATGCCTAATGCAACAAACAACCAATTATCAATCAACAACGCTGGTCCCCCTAACCCAGCCAATAAATGCCTAATGCAAATAAGAAATAAGCAGTAAACTTAAAAAAAGAATAGAACAATCTCACAGTGATTAAATCGTCAAGCACCAAACGCCAAGAGTGAGAAAATTAGGGTTTCAGATCAAATAACCCTAATGTCACGAATCAGAGAACAAAAACCTAAACTGCGGAAGAGCGATGGATCAGAGCCATATCAACTCTGATACCATGTCATAAACAAACCTTGATCGATATTCAAATAATCCCCAAACACAAACTGTCTCTTCTGATCAACACAACCAGGAGACTAATACAAACCAAGAACAATAGATCTCTCAAGAGAAGAAAGAAGTCACAAACTAGTCCTAGATCTGAAACGAAGAGATCATCGGTGTGAAACTTTTTGAGAGAGAGAACATTTATAAGAATTGAATGAATTCAACTAAAAAAATATCTCTAGATGCAAAGGTGTATCCAACGGCTTCATCCTCCATCAATGGGCTTCAAATAAAGGAGTGGCCAGCCCAAGAGTCCAACATATCCAGCCCAATATCAAAACCTCATAAACGAAATAGAAAATATTATGACCAGATCAGACATAAAAGATAAAATATTGAATTGACCAACTCTGAAACTAGCATACCTTTTAACAGAAACCCGCAAACCTAACCTGTAATGAGTAACGGGTACCTGACATATATGGGACTGGGATTACTTGCTGATGATTAAAAGATGTAATCTTGAAATATAAAATATAGTTATTTTTTATTAGGATATCAACAAATGGAATCCTTTTATATGATTGTTGCGTTTTCAGGCTGCAGATTCACAACTTGTTTCCGATTACTACGTACGCCACTTTCTTCATCAACACACGTAAGGAACCTTATGCGTTTGTATTATAGTCTATACGTATTATAATTGTTGGATTCGTATACTTAAAAAATATTTGTTGTTGGATACAGGATGCAACTTGGCCAGCCTGCAACCGTTAAAGTCGCTGCAAATCTTATCAGATTATTATCATACAGCAACAAGGTTTGTGTACACTTTATTAGACACTTGTTATCGTATGTTTATTAGCATTTGCTTATTTGTTAAGTTATTTTACATATTAGAAATTATGTCTTAATGGTATTAATAATAATTTTGCAGAACATGATACAAACCGGGTTGATTGTCGGTGGATGGGACAAATATATGGAATCCCTCTTGGTGGAACAATTGTAGAGCAACCTTTTGCAATTGGAGGTGTGTTTTTAATTTGATCATAAAAGTCATATTTCTTGATTTTGACATTGTTGACTGACTTATTTGACCTTCATGTTTATTCTTAGTCACGCCAGTTTTTAAATATTTGTATGGTTTCTTTGATCAAGAATGGAAAGATGGGATGACAAAAGATGAAGCAGAGGTCCATATTATACATACTTTTGTGCATGTATTTATGAGTTTAGTTGCATTGCATTAGGGGTGTAAGCTAGCTAAGCCGCTTGTGAGCTACTCGAGATCAGCTCGTTAAAAGATCAAACGAGCTCGAGCCTTAAAATAAGTTTGTTTAACAAATGAGCCTGGGCTTGAGCTTCACTTTTGGAGTTTGAGCTAGTTCGTGAGCCTAAAACGAGCCTGGGCTTGAGCTTCACTTTTGGAGCTTGAGCTGGTTCGTGAGCCTAAAACGAGCCTATTACTATAATAATTGTATTCAATATATATTGCTTTAGTTATTGTTATATATAAAGTTATGATAAAAATAACTAAATATTATATATAATATATTAGGTGACATATATAAAATAGTTCAAAATGTGTATAAATTAATTAATAAATAATAAAAAGCTGATATCGAGATTGAAAAAACTACACTGAGCCGAGCTCAAGCTTAGGCGATTTCAGGTGCGGGCTCGGCTCATTTACTTCCCTACATGGCATGGTGTTAGGATCTAAAGATCAGATTTTGATAGCTGCTAATATGGATGATTGTTACATAAATACAGATTCTAAAATATATGAAAACCAAATATCCGTTAATCACTAAGGTAGAGTTTATATTTCTAATTCTGTTATTGCAGAAATTGGTGGTGAAGGCTGTTTCTCTTGCGATTGCTCGAGATGGTGCTAGTGGTGGAGTTGTCCGTACAGTAATTGTGAGTTTTTACATATTAATTGTGTCCGTACAGTAATTGTGTATAATGATGTTATTATCGAAAATGTTTTTGTAATGTGTAGATAAATTCAGAGGGTGTGACTCGAAACTTTTACCCGGGTAACAAGCTTCCATTGTGGCACGAAGAGCTTGCACCACAGAATTCACTCCTGGATATACTTTCGTCATCAAGTCCGGAACCGATGGTTAGTTAAGTCTGAAGTGAATTTATTTAAAACCTGGATGTTGATTCAAATCTTATAAGTGTATGCCAATGTTTCTTGTTTGATTTAGACATGGTTTATCAACACTTCTGTTGCCTTTTCAATTAAATTTATAAAGATTCAATGTGAAAGATTACCAAAACTAGTTATTTTAGATAAATAACTGTAAGGATTACCCGACAACTTTTGTATTAGTGCGACCGAAGAAACAACCCTTTTCATAGGAAGATGTTGCATGCATCCCTTTTGGCCATTACATGAATCCATCAACAGTGTGTATAGCCTATGTATCTGGTTGTATACTTCTATACATAGTACAAACATCGTAACATACGTATGCCTGTACCTCTATACAGACATACTGTATGTAACGTACAATGCCCTATACGGGTGTACACCCTAACAATACGCTTTACAAGTGTATACTACAAAATCGTAAGCCCTATGCTGTTTAGAATTCATTGAAATTAAAATCTTGAATCAAAGCGATCACATATGTTTGGCTAGACAAAGAATTTAAAACTGGATTTGCAATGTGAATCAAAGAAATCTTTCATAAAATTACAGAACTAAGAACAAACCCGAACCATTTTGGTCTTTTGTTCATCATCATCATCGTCATCATCATATCATGACGATGATCCAGAAGCAATAATGAAGAATACTTGAAAACGCTAAGCATTACTCATTAACTGGTTCCGAATAGAATACTATACATTGTTAATGCTTTTTCTACCTATGTGAAGTGACACAATTATACAACTATTCATCAACAAAACACGAAACCCTACCGCTACAGTTTCATAAAACAACTAAACTCGTTTCTTCTCAACTGCTGCAGCTTTGATTTTGAACTCCACTAAAATCTCCATCCAAACTCATCTGTTGTACTTCTTGAGGTGACAATATTTTTATGCACTTCACGCAACTCACAAATTCCCTGCAAACGGAACCTAGCCGTAAATATGATATTGCCAGATAAAGAAATTTGCTAAACGAGGGTTAATCTAAATGGGTCAACATGTCAGGCTGGGTTGAAAAGAGCAAAATAATTTTTCGGTCGGATCAGCCCAGTAGCAGGGTAAAACTAGAAAAAATGATGAAGTAATGTATTGGTCGGTCAGGTTGGGTTGACCTGCTAACACTTTTTTTCTCTTTACCTTGCAGTGTACAGAAAAGAATAATAAAAAAAGATAATGATAAATATAGTGCTTGATACCATTATAAAAGCTGTACTGTTAAGATAATAATCTCTTTTGGGTAGGCATGTAAACGAGCAAAGCCGCTTGTGAGACACTCGAGATCGGCTCGTTAAAAGCCCGATTCAAGCCAAGCTTCTTGTTTGTATTTTTTTGTAATATATTAAATATATATTTGTATAATTATTAGCATTACATACAAAATTATGATAAAAATAGATAAATATACCATGTTATATGTAATATTAAAACTTATATATAAAAATAATCGGATGTGTATATATTATTTATTAAATAACAAACGAGCTGAGTTGAACTTGAAAACTACTCACGATCTGGAGCTCGAAACGAGCTGTCATAGCTGAGTTCAAGATCGAGTCTCGTAAGTTAAACGCGCGAAGCTTTGGCTTTGGCTCAGCGCATTTGCACCCTACCATCAGGGAATAAAGTTGCCTTAATACTTTCGACCCGTTAACACTTTTTTGTCTCCTTTGCGTTTTACAAAAAAAAGTTACAATCATCTCTTTTAAGGAATAAAGTTTCCTTAATACTTTTGATGCTAAAAGTTATTACCTTTAGCAATGAGTAATAATTAGAAATATAGCCTTAGAGCCCGTTCTTAACAATAGCCTAATATGACCCGAACCCATTTTGACCCGTTACCCAATAATATGCATAAGAAGAGAAGAATATGAACATACTCCCACGGGTCATCACCAACTAGAAGAAAATCATTTTCATGATCCACATACACGAGTTGCCAAACAGCCCGTTGTCGGTCCTCCAGTTGACCCTCTATACCGAACCTTCGGGCCAGGTCTTGTTTAAGCTCCTCATAGCCCGAATAAGCCGACATATCAATCGATCTTCCAACAGCTCCTCGCTTATAAACCTACACATACAATCTCAAAAGTCAAACCAAAAGTCAACTCTCATAAATTACAATTAAAATTCAACCTTGGTATATGTTCGCTTTCGTTGAAGCTGTTGTGGAGGTGGTGCCCACACGCCACCGTTCAATAAACTGGTTTCGTTGAAGGTGGAGTCGATGGGGATGAAATCCATATCTGGAACTCCGAATGAGTTAGGAGTCAAACCTCCGGTTGACTCTTTAGTCGTCAACGGGTCAACAATCATTGATGGCACACCAAAGTTGTTGTCTAGTGGATCTGATTGTAAATTTGAAGACAAATGATTAGGGTTTTGAATTTGCAAATGATGATTGTTCTGAGGAATGATAACTGAAGTTGCTGATGATGGACTGTCCAAGAAATCCATGTGGGGCCCATTAATATTGTTCAAGTATGTGGCTGGGGTGAAAAATCCTTGGCTTTGACTTTTTGGGACGTTGACTAACGAAGGGCCTTTGACCGAGTTGACATTTTGACTTTCTAGACCAGTATTTGTTGATGGTGAGGTGGAGCATGACGGGACATCATCAGTGATCCCAGATTGACCGTTTCCATTTGCAGTCCCGTTCAATAAACTGCTGCCATGTGCCAGAATCTGATTGGATGGATGAATCTTTGGTTGAGAAAGATGGGAAAATCGAAGATTTGGTTGACTATTGTTTCTTAGTATTTGTTGAGAGAGCGGTGTGATGGGTGTTTGAGGCTTCGTGTCCATTGTTTGATCGGTTGACATTGATCTCATAAAGCTTTGACTTGGACTTACATCTTGTGACTGTTGTGTAGATTGCTGACCCAAAGGTGATTCTTTCTGCTGATAAAGCATCTGCAACTGTTGACTAATTTGCTGATCTGGAAACTGAGGTTGCAATACGTTGTTCTGTTGACTTTGACTGACCACAACCGCCTGCTGCTGCTGCTGCTGTTCTTGAAGGTTTCTATACATCTGATGATTCTGCAATGACTGCTGTTGAAGTACATGTTGAGAATTAACTTGAGACTGAATTTGGTTTTGACCCAGTTGTTGACTATGACCGGTCAACTGTTGCTGAGCTGTAGCCTGAGCCTGAGCCTGAGGCTGAATAAGTGAGGCTAACGGGCTCATGGTGGCTGATGGTGTTAGCTTCTGTAACGGGTCAAGTGGCATTGTTGACCTTTGGCCATTGAACTGCATGTTATTTTGAGAAATCATTTGTGGTGGGACATAGTTTTGCAGAACAGGCCCAGATAACGGGCTCAAGTAATTGGGCTGGGTCGGGTTAGCAAGTGTAGAACTTTGCTGCATGTTCATCCATTGGGCCAAGCTAAAACCGGAATCTTTATTAATATCTTCACCTAACCAAGGCATGGTTCTCTTGAATAGATTATCAAGGTCAGATTCATCATCTGTAGAATATTAAAAGTCAACCTTAAAAAAAAGTCAAAGATTCTTTAAAACTAATCATGGGTTTTCATCTTTTTTGACTTTTATCATATCATTAATAATCATTTGTTGACTTGAAAAGGACAGGACAACAAAGAATGAAAGAATCTAAGCCACAAGGTACTGTGGCTTTTTGTGTACTTCAATGATTGTGAATATTAAGGTTTTTTTAGACAAACATAGTCAACATACCCGGCATGCCTGGTTGTCTGGGACGCTTTGGTCTGTAAAAAGGAGGTGTCGGACAGATGAAAAAAGGAGCTGTAACAGGCTCAATCTCCCAAACGGAAACACGGGTACGTCTGTCCCGGCCAGTTGACTCATCCCACCCAACCTACATGCATTAACAAAACCGTTAGTTATGAATGGGTCGATTCGGGTTATGTTTTATCTTTAATGGGTCAAGTAGCGATATGACAAAAGTAAACTAGCTTGAAAGAAAAGGGGTCTAAAGTGTTCCAAAGTCATTTTATTCAAAAAGTTTGTCAACTAGATTCTTACTGAAATGATAATATTTTTATATCATATTTGACACACTGATTATTATAAGAAAAGTATAAACCAAAAGTGAATACTAGCACTAGGGTTGGCATTCTAGCACAGCACGAAAGTAATAAGTTTTCGGTTTGTCATGTCTAACCCATTAAATAAACGAATTGTGTTCACCTGTGTATCCGTTTAACTAAACGCGCCATGTCCAGGTTGACCTGTTTAACCCGTTTAAATAAATAGGTCGACACATCAACCCATTTAATCCAGCACAATGGCCTACCAAACCCGTTTAATTATACAGGTCATGTTCAGGTTAACTTGTTTAATAAAATAGGTTGACTCGTTCAACCCATTTATCTAAACAAACACATTTATTACAACCCTCCAACCAATTTACAACTTGAATAAAACCTGGTTGACTTGTTTAGATAAATGGTTAAACGGGTCGTGTTCGGGTTAAACAATGTTAAAAGTGTGAAACTTAGGGTTGATATCTTTGACACAAATATACATACGGGTCGTGTTCGGGTTCAAAGATTTAACCAGCCAATCCGAAACCCGTCACCATCGACAAACCACTTATTATACCATGAATATTAATGACTCTTCTGTAAGTAGGTTACTATACCTGCAGGTTTCGCCATTGTGAGTTTTTCCATCTAACAGGATCAAGATCACTGATGCCTGTAATTGTACCCATATACCTGCATTTTATAACCTATAAGATTCAAGGTCCTAAAAACTTATCAACTTTTTTTACTTTTCATGATAAATTTATAATTATTTAAAATATCAACCTTAAGCCTTTACCTTCTCGTTCCCGACTCTTCAGTTTCAAACATCATCCGAAACCGCATGCCAAGCGATATTTGGTTAGTGCATACGGCTTTATAATACTTGGCTAACGGGATAACAAATTCTGAAGGACTAGCCCTGTTAAATAAATTAATTATTTCGGTTTATTTATGAAATTTAATTACTTAATCCATTACCTTGGATTATAAAACACGGTGAACGGGCTGTTGTTTGCAGCTGCGTGAGCAGCAGCAGCCAATACTCCAATATGCATACTGTTACTCGATAAAACCGAAGACGATAAATTGGTTGGCTGTGTGTTAGCTCTTCTTATACCCACCAGCAGCTGCTGATTTTCATCCCTATAAATTTATTTATTTTTGGTTATTAATTTTATAATTATATAAGAATTACTATGTATTTAAGAGGTATTTACCTAACAAACAAGACCGAGTCCCCGGCTACAAGCCTTTTACCACTAACAAAGTGGCTCCAACCAGTTGTAAGCAAGTGACGTTTCGGTTGCCCTACATTTCGTTTTAAGAATGTAATCATTTACTCGATGTTGGTGACGGGTTACTAAAGGCTGTGATAGGTATAAATGTTTACCTCGATAAATATGACGAAATGTCCATTGGGTATCATGTAAGTCCCTTGCTGACAGTTCTTGTGCAGGTGGTTGCATTGAAAAATCCTGTATTATAGAAAAGAATTTGTTTCAACATAAAGATGTCAATAACTAACTACAGATACCAATTTTTACTCGTGTTGACCGCTAGGCTAAAAATGAAAATAGGTCAATACGGGCCGTGTATTTTCATTGGGTATAATATATTTTAAAATTTCTTTATTCAAGAAATTTAATTATCACTGTAAAATATAACATTTATAGCTATGTTTAACGCGGGAATTATTTAAAGGTTTTCTAAGAGTTTTTGGACAATGAAACGTTACCGGTCAATTCAAACTTGTTAGACAAACCCGACCCTTTTGGCCAAGAAATAGTTTTTGGCCAATGAAGTGTTACAGGTGAAGTGGTGAACTCAACCCGACCCTTTCCAATTTCACCCAAACTTGTTAGACAAACCCGTCTATTTTGCCATCTATAGAGTTAACCAATTAAACGTAAGGAAATTTGCTCACGAGAGGAGGGAAGATTTTTTCAGCTGCTCGGCGGGGTACAGAGAATCCTCCATGAGTACTCGTATCACTTGCAGTCAAAGCCTTGCAGAAAAACTGTGTTTGCGGTTTATTTACTTTCATTGAAAGATCTGACCTCAATAATGCCTCCTTGTCAAACTGTTTATAATCATAATAAACCAATGCATAATATTATAATTTACTTAATCAACGTTAAACATGTTCAACTGGTCACAAACGACTAATGGTTCGTGTTCATACCGAAGGAACAGGCTGAAGTGTCATCTGAGCATATACATCATCTGTTTCTGGATCAGCCTAGCAAATGATAATGAAAAATTAATAAATGATAAAAAAATGTATTCGATTATGTGTTGAACGAATTTATTAATATAAAGACGTACGTGCAAAGTGATGTTATGAAGGATGCATAACATCTTTGATTGGAGATTTGGGTAATTTGGAATTTGAGCATCGGCATCTTTCTTCATAGATGCCGCAACCTGCAAGTATACATTATAACAAAAATGTTGAAACCTTTTATTAAATATAACGTATATGCATACTCGGGTAATCTACTGTTATAAAAAATGTTAAAGATAGTGTTTTGACGAGTTTCTACTGTTTAAGATGGTGAGACATTTTGGTATATGGGTGTCAGGTTTTTCAAAGTTACTTTAGATAATGGGTAAGAAATTAATTATATAACTCCTATATAATCAGATAAATGATTCACAAACTAAAACATTGTTATTTCATGATAATCAGATAATCACTTTCAGAATCATTTTAAGATAAATGTAATAATCAGGATATGATGTAGATATGCTAGCCTCCTTTTCTAGCACCATAACAACTTTATTATAGATATTGTTGTACATCATTGATTAAAGTTGTACAATTATTCCTATGTTAAGCAAAAGTGAGTTAATTGCCCTAGTCATCAATGCAAATTCATGATTGTCTCCACTTCAGTCCACAATATCATGTCCTTACTCTCTCATTATTGAATACCTTTTAGCATAATATGAATGAAACTAAATATCTAAAACATCTTTTTTATAACTAGGGTTATTGGATTTTAAAAATCTCAACTTTTATCTATTGGCCGTGATTTTGTAGAAAGTCCTAACTTTGGGCGTTAACCACATTAGCTTTTTGATGACGTGGAAAATACATATGAGATTGGTGGAGGAAAATACGTTCAAAGTCTCTAAACATTTCCTAAGTAGAGATTAATCCCGATCAATAGGTGAAAGTCGAGATTATTAAAATCCTATAACCCAATGTTTTGAAACTAGACCCCCTTCACATGAGATATAAAGATTAGATCTTATAATCAAAGAATTTTGTTTATTAATTAGGCATAAAATTTAGTTTTTAAAATATAAAGGCAAGTGGATCCTACAAGAAAGCCATGTAATGATGATGAATAAAAATATAAGACAATACTCTTAATAAAAGCTATAAAGAAAACAACTTTTTTCACTAGTCTTAAAAGGGAATTTGCATAGAATCCTATCCCACTAAAGTTGCCACGACAGGCGCACTTTAGCATGCAAAAAACAGGTGCACTTTAGAACCTTTGTCAAACCCGTGCACAGAATCCAGATCACATGAACAAACCAAATCAATGCAATTCTTGCCCAGTGGACAGACTCATCATTGCATTACACAGTTGTACCGTACAACCATATTAACCAACACCATATCCACAGCCTGCATCACTAACTTGTACAGTACAAGTAACTAAAGCTATTCATTCATAAAAAATAAAAAGTATACCCAAAACCGAACCGAAATAAAAATAGGCGGTTTGGTTTTATGCTTTCGTAAAATCTGAACTTCCGGATCGGTTTTGGCTTTGCATGTAACTAAAACCGAAAAGACCAAACCAGATGTCCAGATATACATATTACTTTAAATTTTAAGCAAACTATAACAATCTAATCTAATATATAGTTTAACCCAAATATTTTATTCCGTATATATAATATTTAGTAAACATTATTTTCGACAACTTTCTTTTTTTAGCTCAAAATTTTCAAGCAAAAATAACAAAACCGAACCATATTTAAAATCGGTTTTAGCCGAAAACCGAACCGCAAGTTAACAACAGCAGAAAAGAGTTAATACCTGCTCGCTATGTCCTTGTGGAAAATACACAACATGAGTTCCGGCAGCGGGTAAGTTGACTAAAGGTCCGGCGCACGTTAACCAGAGCTCCTGATTAATGACACGCTTCTTCTCACCACCTGCAGTTGGTTAGAGATAATGAAAATGAGTTAACTAATAATAATAATATTCAGATGGATCGAGCGACGTTAGAGATGGACAGATTCTCAAACTGTAAACCAACCTTGGTCGGAACTGTCGGTGGATCCAGAAATCTTCATTGATGTGTTTAATTAGAAAGTGGCCGGAATATCCCTAGCGCCGGAGATTCATTGATCGGAAAAAAATAAAAATAAAAAGTGAAATGGTGAGAAGGGAGACAAGAAGAAGACCGGAGAGACTTAAAAAAGTGAGGCTTGCTCAGGATTACACAGACCAAACACACACTACCCCTGCCCTGCCCTGCCCTGCCCTGGCCCCACTCTCTCTCTCTCTCTCTCTCATTAATAATCACTATATTATATATATCTCTGTATGTATCTATAGGTTTCTCTCTCTCTCTCTCTCTTTTGTGACTTGTGACAAGTGGGGCTTTCAAGGTGTTGACCAGATAAGGGTATTCTCGTCATTTAACTACTTTTATTATTAAAAAGTTTTGCACAAATGTAAAACTTAAGGGGTGTGGGGGGCTTTAATGGGGGCTCCAACCAATAATATTATGACGTGTGGCAGAGAGAGAAACTGGATAAGGGGGGTGTTGGAGCCCCCGTTAGAGCCCCTGGCCCTGGTGTGGAGGGGCTCCAGCGAATTTTTTTTTATTTTTTTATAAATATATTCAAACAACGTATTATTAAAAAAACCATAAATTATTAAAAAACACACATTAATAAAAAAAACACATTAATATATAAAAATAAAATAAAAATTAAAGTACTAAAAAAAACATTCTTCTTATTCTTCGACTTGGTCTTCTTCGATCAACCTCTTTCGGATACGTTCCTTTTGCTTTTCCATTAGCATTTGATCGACCGGATTTAGGTTACTGAAGTCTCTAGTAAGAAAGTCCAAATCTCTCATTCGACTTTTTTCCTTTTTGTCATTAGAGACCACCTCCATGGTTTTGTTGAATTTATTGAGGGATTCAACAAGATTGGCGATGTTTACGGCTTCCCCCTCAGCCGGTTTTTTCCCCTTGGCGTCCCTTTCCAATGGCCGCCTCCTGGGCGGTGAAGACGTTTCCTCCTCCGCAATGTTTAGGTCGAATCCAACGCGGCAATCCGACCCGGTTGAAGTGCTATACGCTCCAGACGAACTAGTTTTAGTCCGTTTCGGCCCAACTTCCGCATCAACGTCCGGCGCCACCAGCTCAACCCACTTGGAACACCTTTTCAACCTCTCCCACAACTTTAAATCGTCCCAAGTCTTCACCATCCCATACCTCCGCAAACACTCATGCTTCCACTCTTCGACCGTGAAATTGTAAACCGCCAAATCATCACTGCCACTTGGTCTCATACGACCGCTGTTCCTGTTGAAAAGATTAGTAAACAAGCCGACAAATTTTCTGATTTCGGACCACCGACCCGAAATCATATCGGCGTTCCGCTCTGTACTCCAACGAGCATGTAGAACGTCTCCCTAACCTTTATCCAAAAAATCTTGCTCTTTTGGTAGTCGGCTGCAAAATGAATAAATAAATTAGATTTCCATTTAACTTTTTTATTTAACTTTTTTATTAAAAATCATTTTTAAAAACGTTAAAACAATTACCGCAACGCCGATCCTCAGAAATTACTATCCAAGCCCGACACAAGGCTTCCTTCTCATCCGATGACCACGGAGTGGCTTTCCGTTTCGTCCTCGGAGCCGGTCCCGACCCGTCCGTTGCAAGTTGTTTTTTCCGGTGGACACGTCTTTTTGGTCCCGTAGCTTCACCGTGTGATTCTTGTGTCTCCGGAACAACAAAGTTAGGAGACGGTTGTGTGTTGGATGGTTGAAAGCCGGATGATTCTTGCGGCTCCGAATAAAACATCGGTTGGTGCGGTGACGACCATAAATCGTCGTCAATATAATCTGAATCAAGGTTTGGGTACCAATTTCCAGCCATTTTTTTAAAAAAGTTGAGAAGATGAATTGATTTTGGGTGAAGGTTTGAAGTTGTGGTATAAAAATGGGATGAAATGGGGTATTATATAGGAAAAAAAAATTTTTTTTTTTAATTTAATAAGAGCCCAACGGCTCTTTTTCTAAAATTCAACAAGCTCCTCTCTCTCTTCTCCCGCTAACAGGCTCACGCCTGCATGTTTTTTCGCGCTAGCGCCCCGTTAGCGCCCCGGTTAGCGCCCCGGTGGTGTGGTGTTAGCGCCTCCGCTCGCGCCCCTCTTGAAGCCCCACACCCCTCAGCCTTACAAAGTCAAGGTTTGAATACTAAGAGGTGTTTGGGATTTTTTATTTACTTTTTTATAATTTTTTATTATATTTTTTATTAAGTTAATAAGTTATAAAAGTGTAATTTATAAAACTTTTTTTTATAATATATGTAATCCCAAACACATTATTATTTCTCAAAAAGTTTATAAATTATAAGTTAATGAAAATAAGCAATCCCAAACATCTCCTAAAAATAACGCTCTATACTTGTTAATGACATACACTTGTTAAAATTGAGCCGAGATCATTCAGAAAATTTCTACAAGATTTTTGTCACATGTATGATTTAAATCTTAGTACATAATTCATAACTCATATTTAACCTGTTTAGGATTTACCAATAGAGGTGCGCAGACTGATTTCAAACCATAAACCAGTACGAGTTCAATCCCGTTCGGTTTGGTCTACAAAAGTCAAAACCTGTTTATGATCATCCTTGGTTTGGTGAAACTGGTTTCTTGACCGGTTTACGATCGATTTTTGACAAATATTTCTTGACCGGTTTTTGGTTTCTTGACCGGTTCTAAACATTTTGTATTAATCAATTCTAAACCGATTTCTACATAATCTGTTTCAAACTGATTTATATTGATTTAGTTTTCAAATCCCCTCAATTAACCATTTTTTCCACCTCTATTTACCAACTAGTAAAGGATCATTGACTACTTTCTATTGTAATGTTATTATTTTGAAAAGTGGATTAAATGCCTATAGACTATAGCCCTAGAAGAACATACAATAGAAAATTTTATGTTCTGGTATCATATCACTGGTATAATATATATTCTTTTTATATTTTAATAATGTTAAGGTGAATTCATTGTATCAGTACAACATTAAATTATTAGTTTTTTAATTAATGTTAAAAGCACTTAGGCTGAGGGGTGTGGAGCGCGAGAGGGGGCGCGTGAGCCCATCCGCTCGCGGCCCGAGGCGCGAGCACCACACCACCGAGGCGCGAGAGGGGCGCGAGCACGCAGACCAAGGCAGGCGCAAGAGGGCTAGCGGGTGAAAATGGGCGTAAAGTTGGCCTGGGAATGCGTGAAGAGCCGTTGGTGCTTAGAAATAGAGCCGTTGGCTCTTTATTTTTATTAAAAAAAAAATTTTTTACGTGAAGATGAAGAAGAAGGTGGTTACGGAGGGAGAATAATAAGAATGAGAGGATGACAAGTGATCGGAGGTTGTGGGTGGTGGAGAAGATGATGGTGGTGGTGTGGTGGAGAAGATGATCGTGGTGGTGTGGTGGAGGGTTTGGGTGGCGGTACGGAGGTGGGTTAGTGGTGGCTGGTGTGGTGGAGAAGATGAAATGATGAATCTTGATTTTGATTTTGTGTTGTTATTATTAATATTATTATTAAATATTAATATTATTTAATATTATTATTAGATTAAATTTGTAAAAAAATAAAAAAAAAATCCGCTGGAGCCCCTGCTCGCGCCCCTCCACACCAGGGCCAGGGGCTCCAACGGGGGCTCCAACACCCATCTTATCCAGTTTCTCTCTCTGCCACACGTCACAATATTATTGGCTGGAGCCCCCACTCGCGCCCTCATTAGAGCCCCCCACACCCCTTAGCCTTATGGAGGCTATCCCTGCTTTAACTCGGTATTATTCTTTTAGTGTGGTTTAAAAGTATATAGTAGATGAGTCGGCATTTAAAAAATTCTTTAACTTTATTTTAAGTTTAAATAAACTTTAGTTTCACCAAATTATATGAATATAATCTTGTTTTACATTAAGTCTTCATATTTTATGTCGATTTTAATTGGATTGATGCGATGTCAATTACATTGTCTGGTCAAAGTTTACAAAGGTGCATCAAAAGGTCAAAAGATCAATACCTTGAAACCTAAACAACGCATCAAATTATTACATGGTTCATGATTGATATAATAGTTACGAGTCAATGATATGTTCATAAGGTGTTTATATTATAAAATTGCAGCGTCAATTGATACATAAATGGTTAATGATATGTAAATGATGCATTTATATTATTATTACAATAATATGTCTATATTATAGCAACATTTAGTTAATGATAATGGTGTATCACTGTATCTATATTATTCCAACATACGATGGGGCAACACTATTTAATAGTTTGTCTATATTTTAACAAATGTGCATTAATATTATTACAATGTTATGTCTAAATCGTGTTATGTTTCACAATGGAATATATAAATATATATGAAGCTGATGCTCATGGCTAGTGATAACTCTATTCATAATCTCAACACCAAAAGGTCAAAAGAAACCTTTGATTAAACATATAATCTATGACATTGTGGACTTGGATACATAAACAAGAGGTGTATGTTGAACCTCCAAACCGATAGAATCTTGAGTCCACTTGTTCATAATCCTTTGATATATGTGAATCTTGTATTTGTGGAAGAATTACTAAAGCGGCCTTTCACCATTACGTGTGGGTGGGTGGGTGGGTTGTTAATATCTTAGCACTCATACACAGTGAAGTGTATCCTCTTATAACAATGTCAAGAAGTTGTTAGAGATACTTCATTACATTTATCGATGATTTCCGCATATATGCTTATGTTTACTTATTAAAACACAAGCATGGCGCGATTGAATTTTTCAAAGTATTTCAAAATGAAGTGCATAATCAACTTAAGAGAAAATGATAATGAATATATGAGTTAGAACTTTTTGATGAATATTTCAAGATATGTGGGATTGTCTCCAACAAGAATATTATAACATAAAGGTGTGTCTAATAGGAGAAATTATACTGTGTTGGATATGGTCCCATCAATTATGAGTCGTGTTAGCTTGCCTCACTCATCTCAGAATTATGTCTTGGAAACGACAACCCGCATAGTCAATATGGTTCCAACCAAGAAGGTGGATAGGGCACCGCTTGAATTATGGCATGGAAAAATTCCAAACATGTCCTATGGGTTGTGACTCCTACGTTAAACATGAGACCTCGGACAAGTTTGATTCCAAAGACGAAAGGCTACTTTTTTCGGATATCTGAGAAAACAAAAGGATAATATTTCTATCATCCTATTGACAACAAGGTTCTTATTAGTTGACAAGAAATCTTCTTATAAAATTTTCTATCTTTTTTCTAAAAAGAATAATGGAAAATGTGAATCTTAAAGAAATTCAAGAAGCACAAATACTAGACCTGAGGGTAGTACAATGTTGCTTGGTGTTTACCACTATATCTACTTTGATGTACGTTGAATCTTGTACAAGTTAGAGAGTATTAGACCTGAATGTCATAGACGCAACATACAACTATAACACTATTGTGTGATCATAAAAAAGTCACACGTCAAGCAAATGTTTTATTTACACATTTGATCACAAAGAAAGTCAACATACGACAACTTATGTCAGCATCATGGTATCGACGATATTCCTTCGGTGGAAACTCATCTTCAACAGTTTTCATCACTAGCAAGTTCTATAACACTAACAAATCTTTATTATTGATATCGAAGTTGGTTTTTGTTGGTAAAAGAAAAGAAAAGGATAATATTGTGTAGTTGGTTTTTGTCAGTTTCAAATACTTATCATCGACATCATAGTATCATACTCATCGACACTATCAAAATGGTGTTTCGGGTTTTTTAGTTTTCAATATTTTTAGACCCAACATAGTATCTTAAACATATATTACTAGCATATATTTTGTATAAAATAATCTCATTTAGACAAAACAGAATAAAATTTAAAGAAAACCCTTTTAAAAAGCATTAAGGCTATGTGTAATGAAGGTCTATAAAATAAAGGGGATTTTCAACACGTGACGCATGTCAGCAAAAGAGCTATTGAAGTACCCCCTTCCCCCCTCAACACCCCGGAAAAAAAAAATCGCCCGAATATCACCCTGGAAGGTGTTTTGGCTCACTACGCATAGACCAGACGAACTTAGCTTGAATTCTTTACATTAAAATATGAATGTTGTTTTCAAATCATTGCGTATAGTTTATTATTTTTATATGTAATAATATAATATATGTGCTTTCCTCTTCGGTTGTCCATGAAATGGCTGACATACCTCAGGTAATTTCCCAACCGTTAGTGGTTAATAATGTCAGTGTGAATCCGCCGATGAATGTTTGGAAAAAAATGATATTACGTGTGTATCCTATGCCGACCAAATGAAAGCAAATCTTGATAATAATATTAGGATGGAATACATTCCACCTATTATTACTCCGGATGGGAAATGCCGGGTTGTTCTTACGAACGAGGATCTTGGTCATTCGGCAAAAGAGTTTGCGCTTTACCTTTATGGCTATTTCCTTGGCACCTCCATGGATTTTAATAAGGTAAATTTATGTCTTAAACATTTGTGGCAAGCTTATGACTTGGCCGAGGTTTCAAAGAATACGACCGGTTTCTATTTTTTTAAATTCAAGAGTTAATGGGGATGAATAAGGTACTTGAAAAAGGAGTTTGGATGGTTAATAACATTCCCATTTTTCTTAATAAATGGGTACCGGGCTTATGTCTTGAGAAAGTTGAGCCATCGGCTTTACATTTGTGGGTTATCGTTCATAATATTCCTATGGAGTTATGGACGGAAAGGGGTATGAGTAAAGTCTTTAGTGGGGTTGGTGTTCCGCGGTTGTTGGATAAAATTACTCAAGCTCGTGTAGTGGGTAAAACTGGTAAAATGGGGTATGCCCGTATGTTGGTTGAAGTAAAGGCCGAGTCTAATTTACCGGACGAAGTTGAGGTAGAATACCCGGCTGGTCCGAATTGTAATGCTCGTATAGGTGTTTTGAAGGTTTCCTATCAATGGAAACCCGCTACATGTTCCCATTGTTGTGTGTTTGGACACTCGTTTAATCTTTGTAATAAAAGGCCTCGTACCGAGGAAGAGGTTGCAGAGAAGGTTGCAAAAGAACAGCCGAAAAATACTCCTAACATTGTTGAATCTTCATTTGGTGATAAGCTTGAAGGTTTTACCTCGGTAATTAGGAAAAGACGTAAAGGAAAGGGTACCACTAACGAACCTCCTAAGCATGTCACAGAGTCAAAAAGTGTAGTTTTTGATGCTCGAGGTAAGTCTACTATGAATAGATTGTTGAGAAAAAGCGGTAATGATAAATCAAATATGGTTGCAAGTAAGGTCAATAATTCATGTACAAGTGGTAATACGAGTGGTGCTAATAATAGTAAGGTGAGGCTTAACTTTACTCAAGTGGTTCATGAGCCAAATGCCCAAGCAAACAGATTTGAAGTGCTATCTGATCCCGTATGTGAAGTCAATCGGCCTGCTGAGGAACCGGGCCCGTCATTTTCGGTAATGGACCTCAATTTGAGTGTTAAACATAATAAATTGGTGGTTGAAAAAGATAAAATTAATCAGTCGGATCCTATGTCGGTGGAGGAGATTATTGATAATTGTATGGTTGAAAAACATATCCGGGATGATGTGTTAAGTGAGGAAGGGCTTGATGATTTCCAGGGTGTTGTTAACGAGTGTCAAACGGTAGGTGACAACACAAAGGAGGTTGAGGCTACGATTATGATGGCTCGTGAATTGGGGATGAATTTTGAGGGTATGGAAGATCTTGTTTCGAAGGTTATAGAAGAAGAAGGGTTTAGATCCCGAGGATGAGGTTTGGTTATCTAGGTCTCTTTGCTTGATGCTTGTTCGGGTGTTCCCTTGTTAGACTTCTAGAGGTTTTTTTGGTGTTTAGGCAGTCTGGTTTGTTTCTTTGGTTCTGTCTTGGGGTTTTTGCTAGTTTCCCCGTTAGTCTTTCTATAAATTTGCCATTCTAAAAAAAAGAAAAAAAAAACTAATCCATCACATGCGACCCAACTAGAGAAGAAAAATAGTATAATAATTAGGTTTTTGTGATAATTACTTCACTATCAACATCACTTTTGTCATCGACATATTTGCCCCTCTTTGTTTTTGCTATTTGTAGTTTCAGACATTTGGACCACATGTTGAATTTCAAACTGTTAACTGTCGGCAATATTTTTTTTAAATATTATAATTTATTGTATTTTATCATCGACATTTTTTAGTTCTGAATTTATAACCCGACACTAACTGAATTAATTCGTGTTGACCTGCAATGCTTTCGGGGTTTAATGATTTTATGTATTTTTTATTGTTCGGTTTTAACAATCCCAGGGGTCCTAAATACTAGTTTTGTTAATTAAACCTTCCCTTAGGATGGCATCGAGTTAGATTAGAAGGTCAAGTTAGATAAGAATATCGTTTATGTTTCTTGTGATCATAAACACGACATGTGTATTTCATTAATTTGATACTACATAAAGATGGCCAAGGTAGTCTAATTTCTAATGGTTTTTTAGCGACAAAATTAACGACTAAACCTAAAGGCATAATAAAAGTTTCTATTACAAACGGATTATTGACACACAGATACACACATATATAAATTACCCTGCTTTTTGCCAAATGATTACAAGCGGATTTTTGGAAAGATTGATTAGAATAAAAGGTAAAAAAAACATTTATCTTTTTATATGTACACTTAATGTGGTGTCTATTTCTATAATTTTCTAACTAAATTGTCATTGTTACGTTGTAAATTGTTGTTGTCGTTGCATTGTGTGTATTTCACACTAGTAAAATACTAGATAACCATTGATGGAACAACGTAGATTCTACGTGAAGCCCCTCTTGCCAGTTTTCTCACTTTAATCCGTGTTCTTTTATATATAATCTTTTTTTTGTATTTTAACTTATTTGAAAAAGTATTTTGGTATTTAAAAATCTAACTTTTTTGGTTTTCTTTATTATAGTTTTATTTTTTGATTTCTTTAACAGGTTTTTCATTGAGACGTGTTTATTTTTCCCAACATTTCGAGGTGATTATTTTTTAAAGATTTTGTTTTTTTTAATGTTTCAAAGTGATTTTTTTACAGTTTCGCTTTTATTATATAAAGACGCAACACATAGATTTACGTCAAGGTTTCGCTTTTCTTAATCTCAAGTTTTACTATCAATGTGCATGTTGTAACGCGTGGATCCACATACTTATTTGCATTTATGTTTCAACGCCCGCTTTCTGTATAGTTTAAAGTCGTTGTCACAACGCACACGCTCTAGGGTCTTGGTAGTTTTACTTATTTGTTAGATTAACAAATGAGTTAACTATATCGGGTTTTATTTAAAATTAAACAAGAGCATTCAACAGTATTTATTGTGTTGTAATCAAACCTTAATGACTACCTTTATATATAGATCATCCAACGTGTCCTCTCCACATGATTTCACATAATTATAACCCTTTGTTAAAGGTGCTTTTGGAGAGACAGCATGTAAACACTCCATCATCACAGTCATCACCACTGACTCCATATGTTTTCACGCAGTAAACCCTTCTCAATGTGTTCCAAGTAAATATTCTGAAAGAAATCATTAAGTTGAATTAAGTTCTGAAGAAATTTATCGATGTAATCACATGCATGTTTCTTTTGGCTTTTCATTTGTTTATAAATGTTTCAGTTTCTTTCAACACATACTAAATTACAGCTTTTGTCGTGAAATATTTGAGGTCTTCTAAATTTGTGAAAATTATAAAGTTATTCAATTGTAATAATCCCAACTTTTCACCTATCGGTGGAGAATTAGGAGTAATCCCAACTTTATGTTTATATACAGTCTCAACTTTGAGTGTATTTACCTCTGGCAATCCCATGCTAACTGAAAAAGTAAATCTTTGGTTTTTTAATGAGGTGGAAATACGTATGGGATTGCTAGAGAATAATATGTTCAAAGTTGGTACCCTCTACAAACATTTCCTGAGCTGGTATTAATCCTGACCAATAAATAGCCCACCAAATCCTACGTCCTCGTGAGTTTTTGAGATTTCCGTGAGTTTTCGTGGACGAATAAAAATCTGTCATGTGTTTTCCATTTTCACATACCACGCTATTATTCATCCCAAATCTGTCTGAAGCGTTATTTTTGTTATCAAATATAACATGAAGAAAACCAACTGTAACGTGATGTTTCAAGCTATTTTCATCGGCAACGTGACTTTTCAAAATTATGGTTTTTAAAGTTATTTTAAAATTCATCTCCAAAGATGAATTTCAAATGAATTTTGTAAATTTCAAAAAACCTAAAACATCTTCATCTTCTTCATCATATTTATCACATTCATCATCTTTCCCGCTACCGGCACCATCACCATATGAATCTATCTAACCCTTAACCTCAACGAAAACTAAAGTACAAATGAAAAGAATTCTTTTATCTACAAAAACTTGACACCAAATGATTCAAAAATGAAACAAATGATATATATTAATTTCACGGACTCCTAACACACCTCCGGCGGACACTTACTAGGCAAAATATGCAAACTCAACACTTGCTGCCCAACCGGAGTATCCAAAACCGCCAACCGCCACCACATCCACCACCACCACCACGGACAGACAACATGTAACAACTCGTGTTTTTAAATTTATATTTTTTTAAATACCCGACTCGATTCAGTGTTCGGATTATTTTTATTTAAAAGCATTGCGTATATCGAATTAGTTAGACTATTTTATTAATATTTAATTATTAATAAATATATCATTAACGCTTTTACACTTTTAGCCCATACTATATAGTTTATCCTCTTTTGTGTCCATACTTAAACCCCATCGTTTAATCTGTAAATGTTATTATAACCCAGATCATCAACCTGGATACCCGTTTACCAAACCCGACCCATATTCCATTTCCGTGAACCCGTAATCAATCAATCAAGCAATTGACTGTCCAAAATCGTTTATAATCAACTTTTGATTAAAGGAATCAATTTCGTACATGATTTGAGGCCTCACCATTAATGTAATTGATCTAGTTATGACCCGTTGACTCGTTTTTCCCTGTTTATACCTAGCCGACCATAGACCGCGTAAACGTTGATCATTTCTCAATTAATTTCATAAAAACCTTCCTTACAAGCTGACCATCAATAACCCTATACATAATTGCATCAGTATAACCATTTACTTGCTCGTTCATCACCTCTTATCGCCGGCCCTGTTCGCTTCTGTTTACCCACTTCCGTTCGTCCTTTGAGGTAATTAAACTCGTCATTTTGATCGCGTTACTATGCTGATCTAAAGCCCTAAGGATAATTGCGAGATAGATTAACGGATTTCGTGATTTAAATTGTTAGGGTTTATAAGCAAACTATGTCAGTTTTTCGTATGTTTATAAATAATGGAAACTGGTTTTCAGCACAAGTAGCTGGTTAGCCAAGCTTGTTGAAACAGATTAGTCATGGGGGGCAGGTCGCGGGTTCAACCACCTGCCACCCCGAATTTTTTAGTTCTTTTCCCTATTATTTTCTTTTAAATCATTTAATAAATATATTAAATTATTTAATAAACATACTATTAATAATGATAACTAATTAAACTATTTTATTGGAGACTGACTTTATAATACTTGTGATCTCATGTTTTCATTCGTATATATACGTATATAAGCATATATATATATATATAGATATTAACTAAAAATCTCATATTTATATATAAAACCAAGTAAATTATATACATACTTATATTTATAAGAGTTAAAAGTAATATTTTTTTTAGATATGTTTTATCAATGTAACTAATTATTTTATAAATTCTTATATATATATATATATATATATATTATATTATTATAATAATAGTTTAATATTGTTTATTTAGTTATCGTTATAAAGCTTGTACTTTACTTAGTAATTCCGTATTTCTCTTGTTTCTCTTAGGCTTTAACGTTCGCGTGTGATTTCCCGCTTTCTCACTATCTTAATCACTTTTATTCGTCTTTGAGGTGAGTACCACATTCCCCTATTTTACCGCTTTCAATGTTTTGGGGACATATGCGTAAACATACTTTTCATATATACTTATACACAAAACTGCAACTTTGTCTTATGTGTTAACAACTTATACCTTACTTGTTTATGTGCTTATTTGCTTTGTATGCTTTCGCATTCGGAGAGGTCCAACATAGTATGATCATACGCCAGTCGTTATAGCTTTGTGCTTCTCGACATCTCATATATACTTGCTCATTTGGTTATTTTGTTATTCTCATATGACTTGTTGCAATTATATATTTTTATTTATACTTTGAACTGGTGTGTTGCTCACTCAACCTTGTGTTGACAAAACCATTATATTTTCAACGCATATGCAGGTATTCGTTTGATGTGAAGTCCAAGATCACTTAAGGATTTATGCTAGAAGAAAACTTAATGAGACATATTGTAATTGATGGATATATGTACTTGTGTATTTGGATTTTGTATTTGATGTGTTTTTTTATTATTTAATTAACTTAATAGATATTGTCACATTTATTATTGCATGATAGTAACATTTGAAAAGCTGTGAGCAATCAGTCCGCCCCGGCATTTCCGCCGTAGGTTGGGGTGTGACTGATTGGTATCAGAGCCGAAGGTTTAAGATAGGTCGTTAGAAATTGCTTTAGACACATGTTTAGGAGCCCCATACATGCCTATCTGTTTACCTTTATGTGTTCAAAATAAATTGTTTACAACTTTCTTAGATAATTATTTATTTATTATATATTGTATTGTTTTATACACACACACACACACAAACTCCGAGGCTATGCCTCAACATTCAAAGAAAACTTTTCAAAATTTAGATTGCTTTTATTTTCGGGAAATTCCTTAAGAATTCCCACTTGTTGTTTTCACTCGTAAACCTTAAGGTTAGGTTGTGTGGCATGTCCCTATGATAAATGAAAGGGGAAGAGAAACTGTGTGGCATGTCCCTATCAGAGCCGAAGGTTTAAGATAGGTCGTTAGAAATTGCTTTAGACACATGTTTAGGAGCCCCATACATGCCTATCTGTTTACCTTTATGTGTTCAAAATAAATTGTTTACAGCTTTCTTAGATAATTATTTATTTATTATATATTGTATTGTTTTATACACACACACACACAAACTCCGAGGCTATGCCTCAACATTCAAAGAAAACTTTTCAAAATTTAGATTGCTTTTATTTTCGGGAAATTCCTTAAGAATTCCCACTTGTTGTTTTCACTCGTAAACCTTAAGGTTAGGTTGTGTGGCATGTCCCTATGATAAATGAAAGGGGAAGAGAAACTGTGAGTTGGGCATTGGCAAAACGGTTCCAAGAACCAAAGGTAAGACGTTATTCCTTACCTGGGTGATAACCTGACCACAGTACTCAACCTCATGGACCCGAGCGATACCCATAAATGCCATATGACCGACACCTTAGGTTAATTTTAACCGAATTCACGGTGATTCGTGGCTAAACTCGGTTTTCCCGATTATTGTGTTCCGTTATTTAAATGGTTAGTTGGGTGAAAAATCCATGGAACCCATGAGCACTCCTACTATTCATTTCTTAACTTGTTTTCGTATGCATGAAAAATCCATAAAATTTACGCCTAAAATACTAACTTATAAAGTATAAGGACCAAAAATGAAAATTCTGAAAACATCTTCCATCGCGATACGCGACGGGTAACATGTAAACCCATCGCGTAGCGCGATGGCCTTGCACACAAACCCAGAAATGGGCGGCATAGCGATACGCTACGGCCTAAATCCTCGAGATCATCGCGTATCGCGATGACCTTGTTGAGTCATTGGACACGTGTCCAACCACGAGTCAACACGTGGCACGATATGACAGGCCACGTGTCACGAGCTGGTAAGGCGGCGTCAAATTGCGGCGCCGCGATACGCGACGGGCTACAAGGGACCCATCGCGTATCGCCATGGGGCACCAGAACAGCCTATAAAAGGGGGTGACGGGTATTGAGCTCTCCTCATCCCATCACACCTCTATTTTCACACACTTAACATTGAAAAGCGTGCCCTACTACCGTGTCAAGTTGACGTGCCCTTTTCTCATAGTTCGTGCAAGGAACGAAGTTATAATCAAGATAGCAATCATACAATCGAGTAGATCAAGATCCTGCCTTTTTCTATTATCAATCTAAGTATCCAATCTAAGGTAGGAGTTATGTTTAAGTATTTGAATTATAGCTTAGACAATCAATCAAGGCGATGACATTTAACCTTGAAAGGTTTTTATAAACATTCTGTCACATCCCGACCAAAGGCGGCGGAACATGCCGGGGTGCAACGTGATTGGACAAATACACAAGACACTATTTACAGTGACAATATTTATTCAACCCATTTTATTTCAACAAATCAATAACAACACATTTCGTTCATATAAACAAATAGCAATCATATTGTTCATTTTTACTAATACCCTAATAGTCTTGGTAGCGTTTTCCGTCAAGCACTCGAGTCAACAAAAGTCAAACCTGTAACATTTCATAAAATAAAGTTTGTCAACACAAAGGTTGGTGGGCAATTCATAAGTTTGAGCATATAAATATATAGTAATAAAAAGCCACAAAACTTGTATACAAAACAATAAATAAAAGCAACAACTTGGATAAATTGATAATCGCTAATAGAATTACGTTAGCGCCACCTAGCTACAAGGGGTTGCCAAGTAGTCTAGGATTTAATAGATTATCGTTAATTGCATTATGTTAACGACACCTTGCTACAAGGGGATGCCAAGTAGTCTAGGATTTATAGATTCACCCAACCGAAAGCGATAAACACATAGGCATATAAGCATAGAACACCAAATCGAGCAAGTATTTAAGTAAAGTATACAATCACGTTTGTGGGTTTAAAGATTCAAGTAAATAAAGCATTTAGTTTGATAAGTATGAAATGTCACCCCAAAACGGAAGATGGAAAAAGGGGTATGAAAGTACTCACCTCGATTGATAAACCGATAAATAAATAGATAAATAAATGAAGCTCGAACGGTAAACGAACAGATCCGACTTGAAACGGTAAACACCTTAGCAAAAATAAATAATGTAATATATATTAATGAACTTGAAACCATAATGAAACTACATTTGAAACATTGGACGGGAAGGTTAGGTTGTTAATCGGGTTACCGGTTAATTTGTTAATGATTAGAGACTCGTACTTAATTGATAATTAAAATAAAAATAATATTATTTTATTGGGACTTTTTAAATAACTAAACCAATATTAAAAGAGACAAGACGGGTTTTAAATCAAAGGTTCGGTTTTATCAAAATGAATAGATAATAAAGCTTATAATGATGTTATTAATGATAAGATAGTAACGATAATAATAATGCTAAAAGATATGTTGGATATATATATAAATATAGGTATATAAGATAATGATGTTAATAATAATAACAATAATTATTTTTAATAATACTAATATAGTATAATTGTTATAACAATAATTATTAATAATAATACTAATATTAATAATAGAAATCTTGGTATTAATTACAATGTTGTTGATAAAAATGATAATAGTAATAGATAATATTGATAGTAATAGCGATACCATACTTGATGTTGATTCGATTTCTAAACGAGTTCACAAAATAACTATATTAATATTATTGCTAGTAAATAATGATAAAATATGATTTTGATAGATAATAATAATATGATCTTTAATAATATTAATAACAATTTTAGTATTTATATAAAAATATAATGATAATAATAACAATAATATTAATAATAAATAAATATAATAGTAAGCTATATTTGATAATAACAATCTTTACGTTTTGATATTAATATTAATAGTAACAATAAATTTGTTAAGTCTATAAAAGAAACAATACCAAAACCGGTCTAGGATGAGACCCGACCGAGACCTCTAGTTTAACAACTTTTGTACAAAACAACCAAACCAAAATAATTAAACCCATAAGAACTAAATATATCCATTATCCGGTCGTTTATCTTTTCCCCAAATTCAAAACAATCTATACACGCCCAACTCGTTTCAAAGTATTTAACTAAAAATATAACCGATACTACCAAACCAATTATTAACCATTTAAACCCGACAATCGATATATGAAAATTAATAATAACAAAACTCAAATTAATTTTACCTATTATATGTTCACGAGTCGTCAGAGTTGATTCCGGCCGTCGGAGGCGCGCCGGAAAATGGAACAGAGAGAGGGAGGGAGACGGGGAGGGGGAAGAGAGGCCGCGAGCGAGAGAGATAGATTGAGAGAGGGAGACGGAGAGCAGAGAGAGTGCCGAGAGAGATAGAGAGATAGAGAGTTGCGGTGAGAGAGAGAGCCGGAGAGAGAGAGAGAACAGGGAAAGGAGAAGACAAAACACCAGGAGCCACGACGGCCGGCTTTTCGGTCGCCGGAAAAGCGCGGGGGGGGGGGGGGGGGGGAGGGGAGGAGCTGCCGGAACGCGAGAGTGGCGGTGTCGGGTTGAGGAGGTGGCTGAGATTTGTTTACAACACGAAAACAAATCGAGGCTCGAATTTGACGAATGTCACAGTATCACCAACTTTTTGAAAATTTTGTCCCGAAATTAAAATAAACTTAAAGAAAAAGTAATTACTAATGAACGTCGTTCTTGATAAAAAATTGCATGAAATTTTTTTTTTTTGCAAAAGAATAACGTCAAATCCTTGCGTAACTCGAAAAACGCTACAAATAAGAAACACAAAAAAGGCACTTATATATAGGATGTACCAGCGGCGTATCCACCATGCCCTTATTATGTTTTCACATTTTTATCGTTTTTCTGCCATCATCCTCGGGTCCATGTTATCGCACACAACCGTACTTACAATGGCTTCCGTACGGGGATTTCGATAATTAAGTGTGCACCCATAATTATTTTGATCGTCGTATGTGGTTCGTTCCATTGCGTGGTTTAAGAGACATATTTATTTTGAAATCTTTGATTAATAAATGTGTAAATAAATTTGTTGAATTTTACCACTACTGATAAAACAATACTAGCGATTGAAAATTTCAGGATTTGACTTTTTAATAAGTAGGAAAATAGGATACTTAAATGAAACATTTAAAATCTTAAAGTATAATTAAGGTGAAGATAACTATTTTGGTTCTAAATAAGTAAAGATGACCGCATAGGTAAAATCCTGGGTAGACAATTGCGAGACGAGGATTGAAGTTTAATGTCCTCAGCGTGAAGGAATAAGTAGATCATTAAAATATATGGTTTAAAGTCGGTCATTAATTTAGTATAAAATCTGATTAGTGAAGTTTTAGTAATGAGAACTCTGATAGAAGGAAATGCGAAATCCAATAAATGAAGTGAGGATCCAAGAGTGAAAATGAGAAAACTGAAAGGTGAGTACATGAGGTTGAGGCATACAATGTTACAATTAGTAATAACGTACGATGAGTTTCATACGTGAACAAACTTGAGGTTATAAGTATTTGAGGATATGATTACATGAAATCACGAGAATGAGGTGAATTTCATTGGGGTGACGCATACGTGCATCAATATAAATAAAATAGCATCTAGTTAACAACCCAAGCCATCGATGAAATGTGATAAAACGTGAATACGGCCACCATTGTGAAACCATTTATATAATCGTCATTATAATAACAGTTTCTAATAGCGCCAAAACTTGTAGACAGCCACACATAGGCCGTTAATAGATTAGATGAAATGAAATAGAATAATGCATAGAATCGTGTTTACATAAATGCTCAAATATAAACAACATAGTCATGAAAATATCGTTTAAAATATAAATAAGATTTTTAGCGAAGTTAAAGTTTTAAAAGTATTACAGAAATTGTTATTGAATAGTTTGCATTCGGTCATGAAAATCAAAACACAAAAATGAAATCTCATGTGCATAATACTGTCATCGAAACATCTCATCAAATGAAAATAAAACCGCAATAATTGGGAGACTTGAATTTAATGTCGAAATATGTAGATCGCGTAGCGTATAATGGACTAAAACTGAAAATGAGGTCTTAAGTAAGTTCGTTTTATTGTTTCTAAGAAATGTACATAATAACAAAGCATCGCGGTAACACATTGCTAGGGAAAATATTTAAATCATTATTGAATGTAAATCTTGTAACCCAAATTGATAAAAAGAGTTTGTATACATAAAGCGGTTGTGATGAAAATAAATTATATAAAGTGATGATGCTTGCGATAATAAGAAGTAATAGTTTGCGTAAATCCTTATTGAGCAAAGATTTGTGTAACGGCAAAAAGTATTTATAAACGCGTCCCAAAAGATTTGCAAAGCCCTGGTCATGGAGTTTATGCAAGATGGTAAAGTTAAAATTTGTTACTAAATAGATCCCGCATTTAAAATGAAACCTCGAATTTATAAGGTCTTTATGAGATTTATCACTTTAGATGACAATATTTATGATTCTTGAAATCACCCATGTAATCGTTTAATAATCTTTGAAGGCAAATCCTCATAATCAAATTTTTGTTGTCACGAAAATACCATATATATATATATATATATATATATATATATATAGTTTATAATTAAGAATTGATTATTTGAACACATGAGGTTGTTATAAATACACTGGTTGTATATATATAATAAGAAAAATTTTAGGGGAAAAACGAAGCTTGCATGCGTAGGGAGGGGTTTTAGGCTTCGTACGGTGAATGGTTTGGAAATTTAGTGGTAAGTGAGAGTGTTTAGGTCAGCTTGGGGAGTTGAGTTTTCTTGAGTTGAATCGATGGGGTTTGTTGATTTTAGGTCTTTTGAGTGGGTTAGGCTTGGATGATTTGTGTGAGTAGTGGTTGGGCTAATAGGTGAGGTTTGGCTTATTTGAGCTCGGCTTAGGTTGATGGGTTGGATAATTTTGATCTAGGCTAGTTTGGGTTGAGATTTGGTTTATACATGTATTTTATGAGGAGTGTTTGGGTTGTTATTTTGATATCAAACTCTATGGTTGGATGGGAAACGTTGTAGCGATATGGTTTGTGACTCGACATGGCATGGGTCGAAGGGTTTTGAGTCATAGTTGGGTAAACTTTGGTTTGTATAAGTTTCAAGCATTCGTGAGTGTGTTTGTCGGTGTCTTTGAAGTATTAGGATAGTGAGTTTGATAGGTTTTCGTGGCGTGGGAGTGTCGGTATTTAAGGCTTTTTGTTGGGTTAATGTTGTACATCTTTGATTTTGCATGGGGTTTGAGTTGGTGAGGGCATAATTTTGGATATTTAGGTTTCGTTCATATTGAGGAAAGATTTGAGTGCTCGGGAAACTTTTGACATGGAATGGTGGTTTGATTTAAGGTGGTAGTTTTGAGACGGGATGCGAGTGTTTGGGAACTTGTGGTTGTGTATAGGGAGATTTTTTTTTTATTTTTTTTAACTATTAATAGGTATTAACTTGAAAATATCATATTTTATAAATAATGTTTGAAACATCCATGAAAATTTTGATAATAAAAATTTCAAGTTAATATATATATGAATATATATATATATATTGTATAAATAGAATATTTTTTTTTGCTTATGAGGAAATTTAAAATACGTAAATTGAATGTTAAAATTTGTTATGAGGTCTCAATATTGAATGATGAGTGTCGTTTTGGAAATATAAAGTTGCGAAATGAAATCCCTTTTTTTTACCAAGTTCGTTATTTAATATCGTGTAATGAAGAATATGTTGGTAAGTTAAAATGACCGGCATTGTAAATCGAGAAATCACAAGTAAACGATTTTTGTCTTTAAAGTAAAATTTCTATGAAGTTTTGCATGAGAGTTTTAAGAAGATTACAAGTTATAAGTTTGTGAATTTCTTGGAAGATCATGATAAAACTATCATAAGAATTTTAAAACGCGGAAAATCGTATGATGTAAATTTTTTTTATTTGCAAAAATTTATGACGAACCAAATATTGCATGATAAAAGTTGTTATGAAAATAAATTTTGGATAGTGAAGACTTTACCACGTGTATTATATAATATAGTATAATTAAAATGTCATGCGATGTTTAAATAATTAAAATTTTGAAGTGATCGTCCAAAATGAATGGAATATATAAAAATAAAATTTTTATAAAATTTTCGTGCAAGGACTTTAAAAACAATTTAAAGTTTATACAATAGGAAATTTACTTGAAAAGTTGGTGAAATTTATCATAAAACCTTCTTAATATGATAAAAATTATATAATAAGATTTTCGTTTGTAAATCGTCTTAATGAAAATAAATGACATATTAAAAGTCAATATGAATAGATCAAACTCTATATATACATATATTTAACCTATATCGAAGAGATCATAATGAACGAAATTTGTAATAAAAATCATCGTGAAATCAAAATGAGAAAATTAGTGTAAAACTTTACCACATAAAATCGAGAGATATATAAATATATATATATATATATATACAAATATATATATATATATATATATATATATATATATATATAACATTTATAAATGAAGACTTGTGATAAGAATTTATATCAAAATAAAGAAAAAATGGTTTAAATTTTTGAAACGTAATAATAATGTTTTAAGATTTAAAAGCGGAGAAATCGTGCATGAACCACCATGACTTGATATTCCGACACTAAAAACCTTTAATACAGAAATACCATGTTGGAGTCTAAACATGTAAACGTACCACCGCGTCTTTTTCTTGTCTTCGACTCAAATAACGATTGTAACAAAAACAATAAATCAGAATACAACGTCATGTCAAAACGCTAGTCCACGAAATCACCGTAGATCTATTATTTTAACACCGAAAATTTGGATGGCGGGCGGAACGCTCGCATTCGACTACTTAAAGTGGTTATCTCATACGAGACAATCTTTAAGGAGATTTGAAACAACGGGATCCAAGTTAAGCTCGTGATCCATAAAACACAATAAAAACTAATGTTTTTGCGTTTTAAGGTAAGGATACCTTGGAATACTATGAAAGTGTGTATGTGTATATTTATGATTTGATAAAATAAATAAGTATATAAATAAACAAGTGCATTGAACAATAAAGTAGGGTAAACATGTATAGGCAACATGTATAAGGACCCTAAAGTAAAGACTATACTAGGTTGTTACGTCTAACCACCTATCCTATAGTCTTGTGGCTTTGATACCAATCTGTCACACCGCGACCAAAGGCGGCGGAACATGCCGGGGTGCAACGTGATTGGACAAATACACAAGACACTATTTACAGTGACAATATTTATTCAACCCATTTTATTTCAACAAATCAATAACAACACATCTTGTTCATATAAACAAATAGCAATCATATTGTTCATTTTTACTAATACCCTAAAAGTCTTGGTAACGTTTTCCGTCAAGCACTCGAGTCAACAAAAGTCAAACCTGTAACATTTCATAAAATAAAGTTTGTCAACGCAAAGGTTGGTGGGCAATTCATAAGTTTGAGCATATAAATATATAGTAATAAAAAGACACAAAACAATAAATAAAAGCAACAACTTGGATAAATTGACAATCGCTAATAGAATTACGTTAGCGCCACCTAGCTACAAGGGGTTGCCAAGTAGTCTAGGATTTAATAGATTATCGTTAATTGCATTACGTTAACGACACCTTGCTACAAGGGGATGCCAAGTAGTCTAGGATTTATAGATTCAACCAACCGAAAGCGATAAACACATAGACATATAAGCATAGAACACCAAATCGAGCAAGTATTTAAGTAAAGTATACAATCACGTTTGTGGGTTTAAAGATTCAAGTAAATAAAGCATTTAGTTTGATAAGTATGAAATGTCACCCCAAAACGGAAGATGGAAAAAGGGGTTTGAAAGTACTCACCTCGATTGATGAACCGATAAATAAATACATAAATAAATGAAGCTCGAACGGTAAACGAACAGATCCGACTTGAAACGGTAAACACCTTAGCTAAAATAAATAATGTAATATATATTAATGAACTTGAAACCATAATGAAACTACATTTGAAACATTGGACGGGAAGGTTAGGTTGTTAATCGGGTTACCGGTTAATTTGTTAATGATTAGAGACTCGTACTTAATTGATAATTAGAATAAAAATAATATTATTTTATTGAGACTTTTTAAATAACTAAACCAATATTAAAAGAGACAAGACGGGTTTTAAATCAAAGGTTCGGTTTTATAATAATGAATAGATAATAAAGCTTATAATGATGTTATTAATGATAAGATAATATATATATATATAGGTATATAATATAATGATGTTAATAATAATAACAATAATTATTTTTAATAATACTAATATAGTATAATTATTATAACAATAATTATTATTAATAATACTAATATTAATAATACAAATATTGGTATTAATTACAATGTTGTTGATAAAAATGATAATAGTAATAGATAATATTGATAGTAATAACGATACCATACTCGATGTTGGTTCGATTTCTAAACGAGTTCACAAAATAACTATATTAATATTATTGCTAGTAATTAATGATAAAATATGATTTTGATAGATAATAATAATATGATCTTTAATAATATTAATAACAATTTTAGTATTCATATAAAAAAATAATGATAATAATAACAATAATATTAATAATAAATAAATATAATAGTAAGCTATATTTGATAATAACAATCTTTACGTTTTGATATTAATATTAATAGTAACAATAAATTTGTTAAGTATATAAAAGAAACAGTACGAAAACCGGTCTAGGATGAGACCCGAACCCGAGATCTCTAGTTCAACAACTTTTGTACAAAACAACCGAACCAAAATAATTAAACCCATAAGAACTAAATATATCCATTATCCGGTCGTTTATCTTTTCCCCAAATTCAAAACAATCTATACATGCCCAACTCGTTTCAAAATATTTAACCAAAAATATAACCGATACTGCCAAACCAATTATTAACCATTTAAACCCGACAATCGATATATGAAAATTAATAATAACAAAACTCAAATTAATTTTACCTATTATATGTTCACGAGTCGTCGGAGTTGATTCCGGCCGTCGGAGGCGCGCCGGAAAACGGAACAGAGAGAGGGAGGGAGACGGGGAGGGGGAAGAGAGGCCGCGAGCGAGAGGGATAGAGTGAGAGTGGAAGACGGAGAGTAGAGAGAGTGCCGAGAGAGATAGAGAGATAGAGAGTTGCGGTGAGAGAGAGTGAGAGAACGGGGAAAGGAGAAGACAAAAAACCGGGAGCCACAGCGGCCGGGTTTCCGGTCGCCGGAAAAGCGCGGGGGGGGGGGGGGGGGTGGAGCTGCCGGAACGCGAGAGTAGTGGTGGTGTCGGGTTGAGGGGGTGGCTGAGATGATGGTGATGGGGAGAGAGGTGGACGGAGCACGGGGCCCGCCGGACCGCCGTCGCCGGAAAACGGCTCAAGTGGGTGGGTGGCGGCTGGAGATGATAAATATAGGGTTAGGGTTTGTGTTTGTTGTTTATATATGTAACATATTTTCACAAAATACCCTCCAAGTTTCAGTAATGGTTTAATACAAGTTTAAAGGTTTCCAAAGCTTGTAACAACTTCACGAAAATTAGTTTGAATCCCTAATGTTTTTCTTAACGACACCATAGTACGACAAAACATCGATTTATTTAAGATTGAGGTCTAAAATAACAATATATAATAATTTAAATAAAGTTCTAAAAATGTTGTGTCGGTTTTACTAGGTAAATGTTTACAACACGAAAACAAATCGAGGCTCGAATTTGACGAATGTCACACATTCTTAAACAAGTTTTCATAAACATTACTTCATAACTAAGTAATATTAATCAAAGATGTATTTTGATGGACATGTAGTAACTGTAAGGGTGATATCACTAGTTGTAAGTTTCTTGCATAAGGAAAAGTAATCCGTACAAATCCCAATCAACAGAGGGACCCGTTTACTTACCTGGAGAAACTTACCAACGTGTATAACCTATAAAGCCTAAGCATGCTACATCAAACGTCACATAAAAACTAAGTATTTTCAATCACAATCAAAGATAAACTATTTCAAGGTTAAGCTTAGCAATCATAGCTTAATCAAAACATCATTCAAGTATTTATACAAACCTATTATGTATAGGTTAAATATCATTCACAATCAATCAATCAGTCAAGGTTTTTCCAACACCGACGGTACAGGTGAATAAGTTAACCTTTTCAATCAATCAAAATATATTTATACTCGATAGGATGAACGGGTGTTTGTCTTAAAGAGTCAGTCAATATTTATATGAGATTATGTGATCTCTAAAATGTTATAATACAAAGTAGAGAATAAAATCAACTCAGACCGAATATGCATGTGTCTAGATCCAAACATAACTGTTAAGTCCAATCAATCAAGGCGAGGTAGCCGCGGACTGAAACGGTCATGACTAATTCTTTGTTCAGGGCCCGTGGCTCGGAGAATACCGTTATGTGTATAGGGCAGTGGTACATATACCGGAAGTAGAAATGCTTCCGCTGAGATTGTCGAGAAAACTATATTTGTATTATATTTTCATTCAAATGTTTTATAGAGTCATACGTGTTCACCAGCATATAGCTGACGTATTTTTCCAACCCATTGCAGGTAATTAAGCATAAGTAGCATTAGCAAGGATTGGAGTCTTAATGAAGATAGAAGCGCGTACAAGATGACTCCGTTTCGATAAACTAAATCCTTGTAATATGAAACGTATCTTTGTAAACTAATACTTGGGTATTTAATTCCCGAGTAAATTTTCAATGTAAATTAATATTATATTCAAAACAAATGTCTTCCGTAAAAATTAACCCATAAACTCTGATATATTTACAAAACAGGTACCAACTTGTGGTCACACGCCTAGGCCCTAAGTCGGGGTGTGACAATGGGTGTGAAAGATGATTAAGGTGATGAAGATGAAGATGAATATGAAGAAGAAGATGTAGAAGATTATGAATATGATTTTTTAAAGACGAAATTCAAATGAAATTCATCTTTGGAGATGAATTTTAAAAAAACACAAAAACCATCTTTTTTGAAAACTCACATTGGAGACGGAAACAACTTGAAACATCACGTTAAAGTTGGTTTTCATCAGGTTAGATTTGATGTGAAAAGTAACGTTTAAGAAGGATTGGGATGAAAACTTGCATGGTAGGTGGGAATACATGACACATGGCAGATCTTGATTGGTCCACGAAAACTCACGGGGAAAATCCCAATGTCACGTGAAAGTTGGATTTGGTGGCCTATTTTTGGAATTTGAAATCTCACGGGCTATATTGCTTTTTCTCTCTCATCAAAAGGGCTATTTAGGTAATTTTCTCAATGAAAATTGTGATTATTAAAATCCAATAACCTAAAATTATATTAATGATAAAGTTTGATTGTTGTAATAGGGTAAAGTTAGAATATAAAGGGAGACAAAAATGAGAAGTGTAAGAAAGATTTTGACCATACAAAAAAACCCTTTAAAAATAAATTCAAAAAAATAATAATAAAAAAATCATAACTCAAAATATAAATAAAAAACGAGAAAAAAACTAAAATTTTTCCGCCATTATTCCCGTTCATTTTTTTTAAATACGAAAAAAAATTTGACGAAAAGACACAATTGTGTGATCAGAGACACAATGACACGCAAATGAACAAAAGACACAATTATAACTAAAAAAAGATATAATAGATCGCAAAATATAACACAATGCCGAACAAAATACAACACAATGCTAACTAATATAACACAATATAAAGAAAAAAAGACACAATGTTAAGGAAAAAAGACACAATCAACGACGAAAATAAGCATAAAACACAATGATAAACAAAAAGACACGACTTTTTCACTTACCCATTGTGTGTGTGTGTGTGTGTTTTTATGAGAACGAGAAAGACGGTGAAACCATTTTTGTGTTTTTACTTTTTCTTTTTTTTATTGTATTTTGAGTTATGATTTATTTATTTATTTTTAAATTTTTTGAGAGGTTTTTTTGTGTAGCTTGAAACCCTTCTCATCATTCTCATTTTTGTTCTCCTTTGTAAAATAATTTGATCATATATTCCTTTAAGAATCCACAATTCTAGCTTTAGCAGGGTAGTAAAGGCATTTGTTTTTAACAGTGACGAGAAAGGTTCAAAACCTGACATGAAATAAAATTTTCTCTTTAAGAAGTTTAGGAGTAGGAAAGATGAGTGTGCCCGTAACAGTTAAAAGACGGAATCCGGTTGGTAACCAAGGTAGCGTTTGGTATGCAGGAATGACAGGAGGAATGGAATGATTCATTACGTGAGAATGAAGAAAGTGGTGTTTGGTAGCTCAATTAAATGAGATCATCCATTACACATGGAATCTCATTCCATCAAAACCATTCCTCCCAACCCCTTCTTTTATTTCATTTCATTCCTCACTCACCCTACTTTCTTAACACCACCATGACCTAACAATAACCATAACCACTACCATCGCCACCACCACCACTGACAGCAACTGCCGCCGTCGCCACCACCACCACCACCATTTTCGCCGCTGGAGCTACCACCATCGTCGCCATTTCAGTTATTTTATTTTATTTTATTTTTGTAAAAAAATAAATATTTTTGAGATATGAATGTTTTTATTATGAGAAAATTACTTAAATAGCGCTTTTTATGAGAGAGAAAATGTAAAATAGCCCGTGAGATTTCAATTTTCAAAAATAGCCCACCAAATCCAACTTTCACGTGACATTGGATTTTCCCCGTGAGTTTTCGTGGACAAATCAAAATCTGCCAAGTGTTTTCCATTCCCACCTACCACGCTAGTTTGCATCCCAAATCTGTCTTAAACTTTATTTTTTACATCAAATCTATCCTGATGAAACCAACTTTAACGTGATGTTTCAAGATGTTTTCGTCTCCAACGTGAGTTTTCAAATTTATGGTTTTTAAAGCTATTTTGAAATTCATCTCCAAAGATGAATTTCAAATGAATTTCAACTTCGGAGACGAATTTTGATTAGAATCCAATTGCCAAGATTATTATTATTATGAAAGCGCGTGTGTGGGTGTTGAGATTGAATTTTGGGTCGGAAGAGGTTGAGGCGGCGGGTGAAGGGAGCGGTGGGGATTCTGGTGAACTCTTGAACCATCTGGCGGAAGTTGGTGGTGTCGGTAGTGAGGACGGTGGTGGGTGCACGGCGGGAAGCTCGGGTACGTTTCTTAGGGTTCTTGGTTACTCCAATATGATGATCGGATCCACGAGTTTTAGTAGTAGGGTTTTGGTGGTGAAGGTGGTTGGTATGGTATGGGTCTAGCTGGGGTCTTGGATGGATGATGATGATAATAAGGATGTTGGTGTTGGTGGGTGGTGGGTGTAGAAGGTGGTGTTATATGGTTGGAGGAGGTGGTTGTTAAAGTTGGTGGTGGGATTATTATTAATAAAGGCGATGAAGATAAATATGAAGAAGATAATGATGAGGATGAATATGAATATGAATAAGAAGATGATGAAGATGATTATCTTTTTTAAAAGACGAAATTCATTTGAAATTCATCTTTGGAGATGAATTTCAAAAAAACTCAAAAATCATCTTATTTGAAAACTCACGTTGCCGATGAAAACAGCTTGAAACATCACGTTAAAGTTGGTTTTCATCAGGATATATTTGATGTCAAAATTAACGTTTCAGACAGATTTGGGATGCAAACTAGCGTGGTAGGTGGGAATGGAAATCACTTGGCAGATCTTGATTGGTCCACGAAAACTCACGAGGAAAATCCCAATGTCACGTGGAAGTTGAATTTGGTGGTCTATTTTTGGAAATTGAAATCTATCGTATATAAAGAAAGCTTGCTTTTTGGAGTGATCCTTCCCTCTAATCATAAGAAAAGAAAGGTTTTGCTTCGTCTTTGCTTGAGTAAAGAAAGCTTTAAGTCCCGCAACGAGCGCAACCCTCGTGTTTAGTTGCCATCATTGAGTTTGGAACCCTGAACAGACTGCCGGTGATAAGCCGGAGGAAGGTGAGGATGACGTCAAGTCATCATGCCCCTTATGCCCTGGGCGACACACGTGCTACAATGGCCGGGACAAAGGGTCGCGATCCCGCGAGGGCTATTTTACATTTTCTCTCTCATAAATTAGGTAATTTTCTCTTTTATCATTTCTATTTCATTCATACATTTTTTTTATACCAAACAACCTAAAGTAATTATTTATTTCATTCTTATAGGTTAACCAAACAAGATAAATGAATGGTAATGATCCATTTCATTCCCTTGTTTATTCCATTCCTTCTCTCATTACCATTACTTCTAGCATACATCGATAATTAAATAAATTTTGTGTGCATATAAGTATATTGCATACATCAAACAGATATAGATATAGCAATGACATATATACATACTGCTATGGAATTGCTTTTATTGTTCCGATTGCAGGTTTCCAAAGACGTCACCATCAATGGATTATTTCATCTGGACACGTTTAATTATATTGCTTCTTCTCTTATCCATAAATATGATTATTTCATCCGGACATATTTAACTATTAAGTTCTTCACTTATGCACAAATAGTACGTTCAAAGGTATTGATGTTCGATACCGAAATTCTTTATTGCCGTATACCTCTTGTGGACTGAACAAATTTAAAACGAATTTAGATTCACCTAAAAACCAAACATCAATGTTTTAGTGTTGTTAATATATATTAACTAGGAAATTTGGGCTTTACTACGGCAGGTTTACATGCAAGTTACCTTATAGATATTTCAATTGATGTATATAGTTGATTTACTAAACGAAATAGAAAACCAAAAAAATATAGATGTAATATAAGCAAAAGGTCATCGGAGCGGGTTTGTTTCATTGCTTATTATTTTATTATGTAATGTCTAAACCCGCAATACCAAACGTACAAACTTGCGCGTTGCGTCAAGTACCAAAGTTAAAACCTTAAATATAAGGAAAATTGGATTGATATAATCCAACGATGAACAATAGGCAAATAACTAACAAATTGGTTGCTGACGGTTTCATATTTTAACATATTGTTCTTAACGAGCTACGACTAATGGAAGCGCAACTCCGTTAATCTCCAGTCGCTGGAAAAACGTATTTGGCCGGAAAACTTGAACATCATCGTTGACCACCAGTACCACCGTCAACTGATAACAAGCACCTAAACACCACCACTAGCAGGCGCAACACTTGAACACCATCGCTGACCACCACTACTTGAACACCACCACCACCACCGTTGACCACCACTACCCACCACCACTAACGATAGTTCTAGGATTCTGACAACTTAAAAATTAGGGTTTCTACTCAAAAAATATTCATAAAGGTTCAATCTAAGGTAATAAAGAGGTTTAAGACGAAAATGTTGAGTTTTCTGACGAAAAAAGAGTTTTCCGGTCAAAAACGTTTTCCTGAAAACCACCACCTAGGGTTCTGGCGACCTCATAATTGGGCTTTTACTAAAAAAAGATTATTATAGGTCCAATCTAAGGTTGCAAAGAGGTTCGAGACGAAAATGTTGATTTTTCCTGAAAATAAAAAGGAGTTTTCCGCCAGATAACGTTTTTCAATCGACAGAAGACTAATGGAGTTACACTTACATTAGTCGCGGCACGTTGGGAACAAATATGTTAAAAGATGAGAGCGTCAGCAAACAACTCATTAGTTGGACTGTAATTTATCAATAGTTTATAGTTAAGGGGGTGTTTGAGATTGCTTATTTTCATCAACTTATAACTCATAAACTTTTGGAAAAGTAATAAGGTTTTCGGGATTGCTTATATTGTGAGAGGAAAAGTTTCATAAGTTACACTTTTGTAACTTATTAACTTAACGGAAAGTTATAAGGAGGCAAAATAAAGAATCCCAAACACCCCCTAAGATGATTTAATTTCAGTTTTCCAAAATATAAAGTCTTCAGTTCATTGGTTAGTTTAATATGTGAGTTAATTAAAAAAGATAAAAAAGAAAAAAAAACCCCAAACATGTGAGCTGCGACGGGCACCAAAGATATAATCCAAAATATAACGTGTTTGGTTAATTGGTTAGCTTAATATGTGAGTTATTTTAAACGAATAAAAAAGAAATATAACAAAAAGGAATCAGAAAACAATAAAATCAAACCCCCGCGTTATGGTAGGTACATGCTATGGGGTCGTCGCACCCCATGAAAAAAAACAAATTAGTGTCGTATAAATAAAGACATTAACTAAAACTTTTAAAACATATGCTACAATTCTTTTAAGCTAAATTTTCCTAACACATGTGACTCTCCTATACACGCAAGTTCCCCCATCTTTTTTTAATTGTTAATAGCTTTTTTATTCGTCATCTAAAAAAATAATAATAAATAAAAACCTATACTATAATATCGAGTGTTTCTATAGGTATACTATTGCTATGTAATAATTTAAAAATAATCACGTTTTAACTAAGTTTTACTTAACTGTCACATGTCCTTTTCCCTTCAAATACATATACAATATTATAAATCAATCATCAAGTTGTGTTTCTCATCACATCGCGTAAAAGAACCCTCTGCTATTTATAATGTACGAACGTTAATTTCTATGTACTTTTCTCTTCTTATTTTCTAAGTTAATTAAGGTGTTTTTAAAAGGGTAACTCAATGAGAAAAGAATATTTGAATTTTTATTGTTGTTTTTGCATGTGAATCTTTTCATATGATCTTCTGATTATTCCGCCACTTGCCAAATCCTACACGATTTTGTTTTAAAAATGCATACAATAAAAATAAAAATGTAAGATGGGCAAATGCATGTGCAATGTGACCCTACACATACATTTATCATTAATGCCAACTTTATAATATGTATAAAAAAAACACATAAAAAAGGTTGCGTTATCAATTTATTAATGAGGGATGTTCCGTCCATACAATTAAGCATTCTTGTCCAGACCAGATACAAGACTAGGGGGGGGGGGGTGTGCTGGAATAATTCATGACTCATGAGGTGCGGAACTATAGAGGTAGGGTACCAAAAAGACGGAACTATAGAGGTAGGGTACCAAAAAGACCCAAATACCCTTAAGTAGTACCCGCGGGTTAATCAGAAGTCCCTCATAAGGCACCCGCGGGACATTCAAACCATCCGCAAAACCGTGGGCGGAAGAAACACTTCCATAAGGCATGCGAAAGCATCCTGGCACCCTCAAAAGTCGTCCGCAGGACAGAAAAACCGTCCGCGTAAACAGCTACGAGGTAATGCCCCGGGACAGCTGTCGGAGTATAACAACACTCTAGAAGATTTACCAAGATGCTCTCTTAAGTAATACGTGATGTATCAGCCAATTATTGAAGGACACTTGTCCAGGTTGTTATAACCGTGCACGTGGCCATGGTTATTCTTCGTCCTATCATAAGAGGACACGTGTCCAGGTTGTTATACATGCACATGCAACGTATGAACTTAACCAGTAATATGAGGACACGTGTCCAGACGGTTATAAGAGCATCTTCCAAAGGGACAGCTGGCCCAATTACCTTCCCATATCCTTCGGCTATAAATACCCTCTCAATCACCATGAGATATTCATTCACTCCCACTGTACTCTCTCAATTTACTTAAGTACTTTATCTCTCAAGTCAGAACGGTACTTATTCTCACGCCGGAGGGTGGTTACGGGAAGACCCCCCACCTCATCCTTCCCGTAACGAGCTCACGGTGTTCTGTTTTGCAGGATTCACGTCATTGGACTTTGGGAATTGTGTTCATATCGTTTTGGCAGTTAACCGTATCCTACCCTGTGGACTCATCGGATCTAGGACCCATTAGTGGGGAGTAGATCCGTGTTTCTTCATTGGCGCCATCCGTGCTTTTGTTAGAATAGCAAAAAAAATTTCCGTTCTCTTTACGATATGACTCAGTTACCTAAAGGGCCGACGGAGAATCAAACACAAGCTCCACGTGATTTAAACTTTGAAACACGGGAGGGAGCAACATCTGTGTTAGATAGAATTTCAACTCCTGGCACACGAACCGATGCCGTGAACCCTGGAGGTTTCACCTTGGGTGGTTCAACGGCTCGGGGATTGTTCGCTCAGCAAGAAGGTGTCACTCCGATGGACACCAGAAATGTGGTTACACCAGTTACCGACTTGGGACATGTCACAGCTCTAGGTGGTTCTAACTTGAGAAATCTAGAACGTGTTTCAAGAAAAGACCACCGAACTCAATCGGGGTTAGAGTTGGAAGAAGATTCTGGTGACTCTAATTTAAGAAGAGTTCACCGTCATAGCCTCAGGACCGAAGAAACTTTGTCTCTAGACGAGTGGCTTCGTGTTCAACAAGAAAGTTTGAAAGCTGAATATGAACATCGGGTCCGGAATGAACGTTTCCATGGCCGTACCCTGACGTATGATGAGCCTCCCAGGAGATCTATGTCTCCTCCCATAAGGGAAAGCCACATCCAGTACAGTTTGCCACCGGAGCAAAACATGAGCGAAACCCGAAGGTTGCGTCCTCGTCCCCGCATAGACATGCGAGTACCATCCTATGAGGACGAACTGGACGGGTACGACTCATCTTATCGCCCTGATGGTAGTTTTTACAGCGGGGATAGCCGTCTTCCTTCATACGGGGGGGGGGGGGGCTAGTTATCCGCGACCAGTGGTCCGTCATGCGGAGTATTGTAGCGATCCTGAATATAATTTCTCGAAACCATATCGTCCGGAATCCTTTGCAAAAAAGTCGAAATTTATTCCAAGCATCGCACAAGCCTCATTCCCGATAAACGCAAAAATTCCGACGTCTGTTGGAACGTACAACGGGATGACGGACCCCAGTGATCATTTACTGAGATTCGTGGCAGTCAGAGGAGTCAGCGGTTGGACTCTTTCGTACTGGTGCCACATGTTTGCACTCACATTCACCGGAGCTGGGCGCGAATGGTTTGAGAAGTTGCCCGCCGGACAAATTAAAAGCTGGAATGATTTCATAGCAAAATTTTCCCAGCACTTTAGTCAGCAGAAGAAACATGCCCGCGATCCCTCCGAAATACTAGATGTTACAAGGCGCAATAATGAGTCCATCGAGGACTTCATTACTCGTTTCACCAACGAGAGCCTTAACATCGGAGGGGTAAGCGAGGATATGTTAAGAGGAGCATTCTGTAAAAACGTCCACTGCGACGGCTTGATCCGTACGCTTACAGGGAGAGACGGAATGCCCGAATCATGGGATGAAATCATGAAAGCATCAAAGGTGTATGCAAGAACTGAGAAAACCTTGAGCTCCGGGGGTCAGAAAAAATCACCAAGGGTCGAGTTCCAAACTCCAAGACCAAACAAGCAGGCCAAAGGACCAATATGGTCAAGGCTCCAACCAAGTGCGGAAGCGTCTAAACCTTTTGACGCAAGATCTTTGATCGGCAACAAAGGTAAACGTAATTTTTCAGATCGTTTCACCAACAGTTGGATCCAGTTATCGAAAACTCCTTCAGAAATCCTCACTACTGAGAATTTGACCTTCCGAAAGCCCCAACCGGTGCCAAGGAAATCATTTCTTGATACCAACAAACACTGCTCATATCACAATGATGTTGGACACAACACAAATGAGTGTGTGGCCCTCATAAATGAAATTGAAGCAGCTGTTAAAAATGGTAAACTTGAACACCTGGTGAAAGGCGCACGAGCGGGGACTGGCAAACCTCCCGCAAGGGACAACCAAGTCCCAGCCAAAAGACAGGTCAAGGATTTGAATGTCCACATGATTCAGGGTGGACATTCAAGAAAGGGAAAGAGGAGGAATTATTTGGAGGAGGAATGGAAAAGAGAGCCGGTAATCTTTCCTCGGGTCAAAGGCGGTCCATGTAACAAAAATCCGCTGATTATAACTGCTGAGTTCGGACACTACCGATCACAATATGTGTTTTTTGACACAGGTAGTACGTCCGACATCATGTACGAACAATGCTTTGAGCAGTTAGATGAGGAAGACAAGGAAAGATTACAACCAATTCATGCTCCCGTCTCTGGTTTCGGGGGAGAAATAATGCACCTGCGAGGAGTGATTTCATTCCTGGTAACACTCAGTGACGGGATACATTCAAGAACAGAGGAAGTTAAATTCTTGGTCTTACCAGCAACTTCCAAACATGACATTATCCTGGGACGAGAAGAGATTGGAGACTTCAATGCCCATCCGTCCACAGCCCACGGTGCGGTAGGAATTCCTACCCGCACCGGCGTGGCGAAAATTTATGCGAACCGGCATTGTTTTACAACCGAAAGTTCAAGACCGAGCAAAGTCCTAAGACAGGCACAAAGAACTGAATCAGAGAAATGGGTCCTCAATAATAAGTTCCCGGACCAAACCGTGATAATCGGTCCATCCATCTCTGAAATTGTCCGTACCTTTCTGAAGCAACTGTTGGTCAAGAACATTGACATTTTTGCATGGCAGCCCGCGGACATGACCGGTGTCCCGCGGAGCATTTCAGAACACAAGTTGAAGGTGAATCCATTAATCACCCCAATTGTGCAAAAGAATAGAAAGATGGGCCCGGAACAAACGAAGGCCATGAATGAACAAGTGCAGGATCTTCTTCACGCTGGAATTATAAGAGAAATCAAGTACCTAACATGGGTAGCCAACCCAGTGTCGTCCCAAAAAGCAACGGAACGTGGAGGATATGTATAGATTATAAAGATCTAAACAAAGCATGTCCGAAAGATTGTTATCTACTTCCGGAGATCTACTTAAAGGTAGATGTTGTGGCCCCATTCAAATTCAAGTGCTTCCTCGATGTCTACAAGGGCTATCATCAAATCCATATGGCAGCTGGTGATGAGACAAGACTGCATTCCGCACTGACCAAGGAACATTCTGTTATAGAATGATGCCTTTCGGGTTAAAAAATGCGGGTGCCACATACCAGCGGCTAATGGATCAGGCATTCAAGGGTCAAATAAGTCGGAATCTTGAAGTTTATATGGATGATCTGGTAATCAAGAGCGTTGAAGAGGATCAAATGTTAAGGGATATAGAAGAAACCTTTGAAACATTGAGAAGCATTAACATGAAACTCAACCCGACAAAGTGTTCTTTCGGGATGGAGGAAGGAAAGTTCCTCGGGGTAATCGTCACAGGCACAGGCTTTAAAGCTAACCCAGACAAGGTTCAAGCAATAGCCCGCATGCCACCCCTCGAATCCCTCAAAAAAGTTCAAACACTCAATGGGAGATTAGTAGCATTAAACAGGTTTCTGGCAAACCACGCTGCTAAATCTTACCCGTTCATCTCAACATTAAAGAACTGCCTCAAAAAGGCACAGTTCAGGTGGACTCCGGAAGCTGAACAAGCGTTCCAAGAAGTCAAGAAGTGTTTAATGGAATTACCCACGCTAACTGCTCCTCACGCGGGTGAACCATTAACACTATACCTGTCGGCATCCGACATTACCGTAGGGGCGGTCCTACTAACAGATAGGAAAAACGTTCAAACACCAATTTATTACGTCAGTAGAACTCTATCGGACCCGGAAACAAGATATTCAATGTTGGAAAAGATGGTCTTGGCATTGGTTTATGCCGCCAGACGGCTACGCAGATATTTCCAGGGCCACCCCATCAACGTGTTAACCGGGTACAAACTCAAAAACGTGTTGAGTAAACCCGAGTTATCCGAACGACTGGCAAAGTGGGCTATTGAATTGGGTGAACACTCGATCGAATATAAGCCCAGACCAGCGATCAAAGGACAGGTACTTGCGGACTTTGTCACAGAAGTCCCGCAGTATAAAGAGCAAGAATGTTTAATCGAACAACAACCCCAAGCACCTCCGGAACAAGGACAAGTTTGGTCATTGTTCACGGATGGAGCTTCAAGCAAAGAAGGGTCTGGTGCAGGTTTAAGGCTAGTCAACCTTGAGGGGCATGAATTTACATACACCATCAAGTTGGACTTCCAAAGTACCAACAACGAGGCGGAATACGAAGCCTTCCTGGCTGGACTGCGGATAGCGAAAAAGCTTGGGGTGAGACATTTGGAAGCTCAGGTGGATTCTATGCTAATTGCGGGACAAATAAACGGGACATACGAAGCCAAAAACGATGTCATGGCTTCTTATTTGTCACAAGCAAGGGTCTTGATCCGCCAGTTTTCTTCCTTCAATATAGTCCACATTAAGAGAAGTGAGAACAAATCGGCGTACGCTCTTAGCAAACTAGCTTCAACGAATTTTGAGCATTTCGCCAAAGATATTCGTGTAGAAGTTCTAGACCATCCATCCGTCCCACAAAATTAAGTCTTGGTAATTCAAACTGGTGTCGAGTCTTGGATGTTACCCATTCTAGCTTACTTAGCTTCCGGAGCACTCCCAGCAGGAAAGGCTGAGGCTCGGAAGATTAAGCACAAAGCTCTGGACTACCAGTTGACCAATGGCACCTTGTACCGGAGATCATTCCTTGGTCCACTATTACGCTGTGTAGACGCGGAAGACGTAAATTACCTAATTCGGGAAATTCACGAAGGTATTTGCAGGCTACATTCGGGACCAAGAATGACGGTTGCAAAGATCATGAACGCAGGTTATTATTGGCCCGACATGCACTTAGACGCTGTGCAAGAAATCAGAAAATGTGATTCATGCCAGCGCCATGCCCCCAACACCCTGCGTCTAAAGAACGAACTAATTCCAGTGACATTTTCCTGGCCGTTCCAAAAATGGGCCATCGATATCATGGGACCTTTCCCAGAAGCCCCGGGACGAGTCAAGTTCTTGATAGTGGCCAGTGATTACTTCACAAAGTGGGTGGAAGCCAAACCGGTTGCATCAATCACGGCTTCAAGCGTGAAAAAATTCCTTTGGGAATTAATCATTTGCCGGTTTGGTCTCCCACAAGAATTGGTAAGTGACAACGGGACCCAATTTGCTTATAGAAGACTACAGGAATGGTTGAAAGAACTTCAATTCTTTCAAACTTTCACATCTGTAGCTCATCCGCAAGCAAACGGTCAGGTTGAAAGGACCAACCGAACTATCAAGGAAGGGATCAAGTCACGGCTAGGGACGAAACAAATGGTTTGGGTGGATGAATTGCATCATGTACTATGGGCCTTCCGCACCCAAAAGAACTCCAATAATTTGGAGACACCCTTTAGCCTAACCTATGGCACTGAAGCCATGATTCCCGCAGAAATCGGAATTCCATCCGCAAGGGTTTTAATGATTCATGATAATGATCGCGAACTTAGGATGAATCTCGATTTACTGGAAGAAAGAAAAGAATTAGCATTGATCCGCGAGCACAATTACAAGCGACAACTTCAGAAATATTACAACTCGCGGGTCCAAGCATGCCAATTTGATGCGGGAGACTTTGTCTTCCGCAATAACGAGGCTTCCGGACAGGAGCCCTCGGGCAAGTTAGCCCCAACTTGGGAGGGACCTTATAGAATCAAACAAGTATTATCCAAAGGTACCTACAAGTTAGAGAAGTTGGATGGGACTGAAATCCCTCGAACTTGGAATGCAGCACGGTTAAAGAAATGCTATATGTAGCAGTTCTATTTACTCTTTTACTTTGGCCTGCGTGCCATCATAGATTAGCAAGTTATACAATTTCCTTTACTGTAAGGTGGCTTATGCCCAATTTATGAAAATGTCAAGATTAGTTCCAGATTATCTTGGTAAGTTATAACCTTTTATTGACAAAAACGAAGTTCCGGACAGACACTTATATTATAACACATAAAACAAAGTGCACCGGAAGAAAACAGGACTTCTTATTAAAGATCAAAAGAGGTTTCAAAAAAAGAAGAAAAATTACAAGTACAAATAAATATACATCTACGGAGCAACGTTTTCATTGCCCGCAGTGTTGTCAACTTCCTCTTCTTCTTCATCACCATCAAGATCTAATAGCTCTTTTAGTTGATCTATGGCATCTTCTTTATCCGCAAGCTCGGATATCTGCTCCGTCAAATAAAATTTCAAAGAATCAAAATCCTTTGACTTCTGTTTGAGGACGGCGGTAGTATCCTGACCAGCCAAAATATACTCCTCAGGGAGTCTGGAAGCAGAACCAAATTGGTAGCCTTCCTCAAAGCCTAATTTGCGACCGGCCTGCTTGGATGCCTTCAAGAGAAGAGCAACCCAGTTCCCAAGCTCATCACTCGCCCGAACATCGGCGATGACCTGTTGAAACAAAACATTATAAATAATTCTGAACACTTAGATTATTTATAATAAAAACAAGGTACGTACCTTGGGTATAGCCTCCGATAATAGCCACTTTTGGTCCGCCTTGGCCCGGACGAGATCCATCTTGTGGCCGGCGCACTCCAAGGTCTGCTCTCGGTTCTTGGCATTAAGGTCAGCCAAACGTTTATCCTTAGCCGCTGATTCAGCTTGAAGAGCCTCCACCAGTTTGGCTTGCTCCTCCATCAATTTGGTTTGATCATCTAGTTGTTTCTGGAGAGCAGCCTGGGCATCCTCAGCAGCGGACTGAACAGCCTTTTCCTCCTCTAGAGCCTGGCGGGCCTCTTGGGCCTCATGTATAGCCTTCAAACCTTCTTCTTTGGCCTCAGTTGCAGAGGCCGCCAGCTCGTCCCATTGGTCGTTCATCGCCAACCAATCCCCGGTTATTTCCTGATTAGTGGAAATAGTATTCGCCAAGTAATAATAATTGGAGTTTAGTAGTTCTTGGCGAATACCACGGCGACGCCTCTCCCTCTCACCAGGCGGAAGACTCTCCCGCAAGTATTCAAAACACAGGTCCACGTCACGGAATGTGGAATCCCGACGTAATGACCAGCGTGGTTGATGTGGAGTTGGATCTTCCTCCTGAGGAGCTGGAGAGGTCTGAGCAGCATGAGGAAACATGCTCACACCTCCTTGGTCCCTGAAATGATGGACGTTATAAGAAGGCGACATACTGACATATTCGGTATTGTCAGCCTCCTTATTATTCAGAGGAGAGTCATCCGCCACGATGACCAGATCTTTAGCAGGCGGAATAGAGGTTGAACCTTTCAAACCTGTAACACCTTCAGAAAGGTTATCCAGGTTCACTGAAAAACATCAATAAAGAGTTAGAAATATTCTAATAAAAAATATTTGACAAGTAAAGAGAATTCACTTACCCAACGAAGGATCGCTTGCATCAAGCTCGTTTAAACGAGCTTCCAAGGTAGCAGGTTTCGCCTTCTTGGACTTCTTCTTAGGGGCGGCTTTGGCAGGATTAATCTTGCGTTTGCCAGCCACCTTCGAAGCGCCCGCATCAACAGTTGGATGTTCACCTTCCGCGGTGACATCATCAGGCTGAGGATGGTCATCCCCCGCAGCAGCGTCAACATCATCTTGACCCGCTGCTTGGCTAGTAGTAGCCCTCTGCCGGGTAAGACCTGCAATGGAGTCCACAACTTCGTTAACATCGGCCGGAAAACTTCCTTCACAGAATGATGACTCTTCGCTGAAGGAAAAGAGTACAATCATCCCGCTGGAAGTAACAGCAGTTACAGGTCGGGGTTTTAGAATGCCCTCACCCTTTTGGATGCAATCTTCAACGTATGCCTCACCTTTGGCATACATCGCCTCGGAAACTATGGGTTCCGGGCGGAAAGCGGTGGGAAAGACAAAATTTGGGCGGGTACGCTCAAGAAAGGGAGCATCATTTTCATCTATCGGGCGGCGCACCATCATTCCCCCCTCGTGATCCAACAGGGTACTGAAGGCGGAACCCTCACCTGCATGAACAATGATAACAGTCTGAAATTTGTTAAATATCAAAACAAGAGAAAGAATACTCCCTAAACTTACTCTTATCAGTCTGCTCGTAATACGGTTCCAACAAGGGAAAAAGCCACAAACGACTCATCTTAGCATTAACCATCGCCCCTTCGTGGATTGGGCGCAGGGGAGTCGGAGTAGCAGTTAGGGCTTTGAACCAGGCGAGCCCCTCATGGGCAGAAGCCGGAACCACCGGCATAACCTCTTCCGCCTTCTGACGGTTCATCCGGAAGAGAATAACCTCTTCCCGGATCCCGAAAAATTTAGGCTTCTAGCCATGAAGGCTGCGGAGCCACTCGGTGCCTATAGCATTCTTCCCAGTGGAAGCAAAGCTATACCATCCGTCGCGGAAGGTCATTTTATAGAACACGACAAACATGCCAACAGTTGGTTCGAAATTTCGAACTTGGCAGCAGAATTCGAAATGGCGAATTCGCAACATCCCAAAAGGGTGAACTTGGGAAATATGGATCCCGTAGGTTGTCAAAACCGACTGGACGAATTTCGTCACCGGAATTCGGAAATTTCCAGTCGTAAAGTGATCCACATATAAAGCTATCTTCTTCGGGGGTGGACTGGTAGCGACGGAACCTTCTGCCGGATGTTCTGGTTCCCATTTCGGAGCCAGACTATACACGTTCATGACGTCCTTGAAATATGTGTCCTTAAGATGTACAAAGACATCATGAATAGTGGGAGTACCTTTCTTTTCTCCAACCATTGAATAAGAAAAAGAAAGAAATCTCAGAAAGGTTCTTACGCTTTGTGAGTTTGAGAGAAGAAGAGTCAGAAAGCAATAAGAGTTGTATGGAGCCTCAAGTGGTATATTTATACTCATCGCAATTAATGCGATTGATGGCATGCCAGAAGAGAGAGAAACTGTGGACCACCAGATGGTTGACACGTCAGGCGGGAGATTCAAAAAACTGTAGACAGACTGTCAAGGACGTCATATACGTCTTGTCAGTCGTTCCCAGAAATTTCTCTCTCCGCCACGTCATGCAAGTTATCCAACTTTCAAAATTCAAAAATATCTATTAAAGATATTCTCTAAAAAAAAGAGGCGAAGAAGTTGGACAGTTTAAGAACACAAAAGTCTCTTTTCCATTAAATATTCAGAAGGAAATATTACAAATATAGAAAGAGAAATTACAGTTCACAACATCTAGATCTATTCTAAGGGTTCAGGACACTCTCGCTTTCCGGGTCCTTCAATGACGTGTCTTCCGAAGAGTCATCCTCAGATTCCTCGTCTAAATAAACCTTTAACTGTTGCACACCATCAGGAGCGGAAGCAAACTCCGAAAGCATGTCCTGGAGCGGGAAGCGTAGACCATCATGTTCCTCAACCCGTATTCTTCGCTCCTGTTTGACATCAAGGCCATGGAGAGGATGATCTTTGAATGAGTGGCTGCTTTTAGCATAGTTCATTCCTTCATGGAAGCCTATCTCACGTCCAAGAGAAGAGGAAGCAGTCATTACATTAGCAAAACTGTCAGTAAGCTCATTGCTTCCCTTGATATAACGAACGACCTGTCAGGATGAAAATACAAGATTTTTAGTAACAAAATAAGAATTAAGCAAGGAACATTCAAAAAAGGGGACAACTTACAGCGTCAATCCCTCGGGTGAGAAACCATTGACGATCTCGTTCCGCACATTCGGCTCGCTCTTGAAGCGCCCGAGACTCTGCGGTTGTCTTCTCATGAGCTTGCAGGAGAGAGTCATAAGCAATCTGAACCTCGAGGGCACTTTTATCTTTAAGATCATTTTGCTCTCTCTGCAACTTTAACTCGGCCTCAAGTTCCTGATTCGGGTACCTTGAAGAGACACTTGATTTTCTAAGGCCAAGTTTGCTTCTTGCGCCCGGGCCAAATCATCTCTCTCTTTTTGAGTCTTTGCCTGAGCGGCCTCAAGAAGGGAGTTTTGCTTTTCACAAGCTTCCTTCCATCGGCGAGCAGCTGCAGCGTTGCGGTTCTGTTCACCCTTGAGGGCATTCTCCGCGTCAACCTGCTTCCATTTAGCAGTTTGGGCTGCATCGCGGTGCCCCTCGGCTTCCCTCTGGGCAGCCTCAGCAGCTCGACGAGCCTCTGCCACCTTCCCGCCTAGAGTGCGCCACTCACATAGAACCTCTTGGCTTCCAGCTAAAGCATTAGCCAAATGATAGGCTACTTTCGTGTGGAGGTCTTGGCGGGAGAGGTCGCGTTGATATGACATTTCAGCGGGAGGCGCACAATGTTTCATAAAACTCATACAGACCCCAGGGTTAGTGAACCGGGATCCGTTAGTAATATCCCAAGGAGGGACAAACAAATCATGCTTATCACCCAAGTTCGCGTCCCCATAATAGCGGGAACCTGACGGTTCTCGGTGAACTGGGAAAGGCGATGATTGTTGAGGAGGAGGACGAGGAGGAGTTTCATTACGCCTAAAGCCTCCCACATCCTCAGGAAGGTTACTTCCTTGAAAATCTATACCACCCCAGCCTGGAAAAGATAGTCAAAACGATTATCAGTCCCAGATTGGTTGTTGGGGTCCTTCGCCGAAGTATCAGTTGGAGGAGTTGGCACCCTCTCCTCTATAGCAGCCTCAAAAGGAAGAGAGGTCGATTGATCTTCTACATTAGTAGTACTTGGCGGAGCAGAAGGCTGGTCCTCTACTTCCTTTTCCGGAGGAGGAGAAGGTTGCCTTTCCGTTTGAGAAGTTGGAGTAGGCAACCTCTCAGACACGTCCTCTGGTAAGATCAGCGGATCTACACAATAATTACAATTAGCTAAACAGTCCAAAATGGTAAAGTATTTCAGAAAACAAACACATACCTTCCACCGTGTCAATGCGATCGGCAAGACTGTACTGTGGCTTCTTAGGACGATGGGTTTTTCGTTTCTTCTTCGAAGGTCCCACCTCAGCATCCGCAGTTTTGGCGTCCGCTTGACCTGCTTGAAAAGCCATAAAAACCCTCTTCTTCTCTAATTCTGCCAATAATTGGGAGACGGAAGAAGACTCAGGTATATCGTCATCGGACTCTTTCTTCTCTCGAGAGGAAGAAAAATCGGAACCATCGCCATCATCATCACTCGATAATAAAGTGATCGTTCCATCAGAAGTAATAGCAATAAGCGGATGAGGGTTTAGAACGTACGCACCTGTCTCAAAGGTGGCATTAGAGACAATAGGTTCAGCCCGCATCTTCTTTGGAAAAAAGAAACGAGACTTAGTCTTCTCAAGAATAGGCACATCACCGGCATCTCGGATGCCATGTCGGACACAACCTCTGTCCTCAAAAAGGGCATTGAACATAGAACCTCGACCTGAGGAAATAGAGAATTTAATTATATAATACATCACAAAAGAAGGGAAAATAGTAAGGATAACTTACGTTCATACAAGTCAACAAAAATAGGCTCTATAAATTCTGAGGCCCATAAGCAACTCATGCCGGCCCACACCAAGGCTTCTTCCGGTAGTGCCCGCATCGGTGTTGGTTCCATCGTTAGGGTACGGAACCAGTCACGACCTTCATAAGCAGCCGTAACAACGTCCGGAAGACGAGAGTTGACCGGACGACGGACCATGGCAACGGGTACCACGCCCTCAGAAAAAAAATTTACAACACCAGTCGGAAGACACCTTCTTGTCCTCATATCCAATACTTCGGTCAGAAAATACCTGGCAGGAATACCAACCATCGCGGATGGCAAGATGGTAGAAAACCGGAAATCGATCAACATGCGGCACCAGGTCCCGTGCTATACAGACAAATTCATAATGTCGAATTCGCATCATAGCACGTGGATGCAGTTGGGATAAATGAATCCCATATGCGGTTAACAAATTCATAAGGAATTTCGTTAAAGGAAACTCTGGTTCCACAGGTAAAGTAATCTGCATAGACAACCATTTTTCCAGGTGGAGATAGACTGGCTATCGAACCCAGTGAAGGAAACTCTGGTTCCCATTCCGGTGGAATGCCATACGTCTCCAGCAACCTCTCGTATTCTGAGTGGTCCCAGGAGACTTCTATCTCATCAACTTCAGTCTGAACATTCGACATTGCAGACGAATTTGCTTAACGGATTACAAAGAAAGTTCGAAGTTCTAATCAGAAAAGAAAGCAAAGAAGGTAATTAGAAAATGAAGGCGATAAAAAAGCTTTCTCTCCCTTTTATACCCATCGCAATTAATGCGATGGGATATGAACAGTGGAAAGAGAAAAACATCGCCCAATCACAAGTCGCTACGTCACGCGGGAAATTCGAAAAAGAGAAAAAGCTGCACAGACAGGTACAGTGACAGCCGTAAAAAAACGTTCCATCATCTGTTCACGCGCCTGCGAGTGGTCAACTTGTCATTTTTCATGATTATCTATACCAGCAGAAGATATTTTCCCACCTAACTTCAAAATCTAAAAACCCCCAAAACACATTAAGTCCAGAATTTCACACGTATAAAATACTTCACATGGAAGAAACACTGGACTGGGGGGACTTATAGAGGTAGGGTACCAAAAAGACCCAAATACCCTTAAGTAGTACCCGCGGGTTAATCAGAAGTCTCTCATAAGGCACCCGCGGGACATTCAAACCATCCGCATAACCGTGGGCGGAAGAAACACTTCCATAAGGCATGCAGAAGCATCCTGGCACCCTCAAAAGTCGTCCGCAGGACAGAAAAACCGTCCGCGTAAACAGCTACGAGGTAATACCCCGGGACAGCTGTCGGAGTATAACAACACTCTAGAAGATTTACCAAGATGCTCTCTTAAGTAGTACGTGATGTATCAGCCAATTATTGAAAGACGCATGTCCAAGTTGTTATAACCGTGCACATGGCCAGGGTTATTCTTCGTCCTATCATAAGAGGACACGTGTCCAGGTTGCTATACATGCACATGCAACGTATGAACTTAACCAGTAATATGAGGACACATGTCCAGACGGTTATAAGAGCATCTTCCAAAGGGACAGCTGGTCCAATTACCTTCCCATATCCTTCGGCTATAAATACCCTCTCAATCACCATGAGGTATTCATTCACTCCCACTGTACTCTTTCAATTTACTTAAGTACTTTATCTCTCAAGTCAGAACGGTACTTATTCTCACGCCGGAGGGTGGTTACGGGAAGACCCCCACCTCATCCTTCCCGTAACGAGCTCACGGTGTTCTGTTTTACAGGATTCACGTCATTGGACTTTTAGAATTGTGTTCATATCGTTTTGGCAGTTAACCGTATCATACCCTGTGGACTCATCGGATCTAGGACCCATTAGTGAGGAGTAGATCTGTGTTTCTTCAGGAACCTATCACGTTAACGTCATCTCATTTTCATATTGTTTTCGTATAAATCTAAAAGAGTGAGGCGTGATTTCGTTTTCCCCTTAATACGACAAATGCCATGTCATATTTTTTTCTTTTAACAAATAGTTATCACTTTTGATTTTAAATAGTTATTAAAAACTTAAACTCAAAAATTATTCGAAACATCATATAATATTATACTTAGATAAAAAAAATTACAACCGAGTTTGCTAAGAATCTTCGTCTTATTTTTTTGACACCTTCACTCCAATCTTTTTGAAATGAGTATTCTTTAGCTGTTTTTCTTTTGCCTTATCCCTTCCGATGGGATGTATTGTCCTTCCGGTGCTTTGTGGGAATCGTGCATTCGAACCGCTAGTCATGTTGTCAGGTATTATGGACGTCCTCCTTTTAGAGCCACTACTTTCTTAAAGCATTTCAAGTACCAATGCCCACTTTGAACTATGTCGAAAAACAATCCCAAACACGAATAAGTTTGAAAACTTGGTTACTTGGCCGTAGTCTAAGCACTCGGTCGCAGTCAAGAGCATCTAATGCGCCAACTACTAGCATTTCTCCCGTTATAAATATGCCCTATCAACCCTGTTTAATTTCATCAAGTCCTTTATTTCTCTCCCAACTTTCAACACGCGACACATATTTTTACATCAGAGTTTGTTCCCTAGGAACCATTACCCATGACACATCTTGTCATCTTCTTTCTTGTCATTGCACGATTTTGGTAGCTGGTCTCCTCATTGGAATACATACTTTGATCCGGACTAACTTTCTATGGCCGTTTCAACTATTTTAAACGAAATATTTCTTTGTGCGAAATGATGATGAAAAATGTACATGATTACATAATGTTTTATACACGCATGGATGAACCGATGAAATGGCATAGTTTGTACCCATTACCAAACATAGGACAATTATCGATCGACGAATACATCATCGTTGAAGATAGGATATATCAGAAAACACAGCGTTGATTGTAATGGATCACCGATATATATATTTTTGATTGATTTAGAAATTAAGAAAAAAGATTATCTTTAAACGAATTATTTTTATTTTTTTACATTACAGTTTATAGCAAGCAGATATAAAAATATAGTTCTCTTTTTTTTTCTTTTGACCTTTTTCCAATTTTCTATATCTGTACATATAACAATGATCATAAAAAATATAATCAAACCAAATTCCCAAATTTCTATAAGTTTATATAATTATCAAATTTCTGCATGTCGAAAAAATTTATACGAAGTAAACAAAAGTTTAAGCAACAGTAGCAGATTGAGAGTCTCTAATAATGTGTACAACTTCTTCTCAAATTCTATTATCATAGATAAAAAGTCGACATGATATAACAATATGATCTTAAGCCCACAGGCCACATGCAAAGAAAAGTTTTAATTGTTAAAAGTATCCGAAGAACGAAAACTAATAATAACCATGGTTAAATAGAATTCAAACACCAATAATAATAACTTCAGAACATGTTTAATAATCACTTTAAAACAACAAATTGTGGAACTTAAATTGACTAAGTAATGGCATAAGATATTTCTAACGTTTTTTTCTTCTTTTTTATTTTTCTTTTTTTTTCGTGATGAAAAGATTGAAGGCATCATATTCTTTGTTGTGGAGATTGATTAGTGGCACAAACTCCACAATGCACTAATAAAATTTGATTGAAAAGAAATGATATGATTCATAAATATTGAAATATTATTGTTTTTAATTAAAAGTTTTATTTTATAATCTTTAATATTTTATACAACATTGAATCTAAATTCATGACAACATTATGATCATAACTCATAAAGCACTTTCGTGTAAGGACATTATAAAACATCGTTTACCTTCTCTGGTCATCTCAACCCGTCAACATCTCCTAGACTCCTATGAATATGATGACCGTTATAAAAAATTAGGACGCCGCCATTTGCATGCCAATAAGCAGCATGTCTACCATGTATCGCAAACAAAACATCTCATGGTGAACATTACAACGCTTTCGACCACCATAATCATACTAGTCCCCAATAGTAGAAGTAGCAACAAGCATTAAACATTATGTATGGATTATGGAGTTTAAAATCTAGCCTATCTAATTAATATTACTATATTAGTATATTTACGTTTACAGTTTACAATTTTCAATCACTAGTTCAAGTGTTCAACTTACAAACGCTACCGGTCATCTTCCAGATTCATATGGTTTTTTTTTTTAGAGAAAACTCATATGATTTTTTTTTTTTTTTTTGAGAAAACTCATTTTCTCTCCAACTATGTAAGCATCCATACATTTTTTTTAATTTCCACATAATTACTACCATTTACTTTTTTTTATAATAATCAGATTCATTCTTTCTTTTATTATTATTTAAATTAAAGAGAATATTTTGAAGTAAAATATTTAGAAAATTGGATTTAATTTGGCTGAAGATGTGGTATAATAGGTGAAATTTTATCCATTGACGAAAGAGAGAATAACTGGACTTAAAGTGACCTAAGAGCTGGTACGAGGAAGAATGATATAGGGTTTTTGAAAATAAACGGTTGATAAGAAAGGTTGTTGTGGCATAGGCGGTATACCATTATAACAATGATTGTTTAAAAGTTTATCCATAATACTAATACAGAAAATAAGAAGGTAATCCAATGGATGACTTAGACGATAATCCAGCGACCCGATGTAGCATCTTAGAGCGAGTAGAGTCGATGTGGTTTAGGAAGCATAAAGAAACCATAGCATAAGAAACAAATGGCAACTTGATTATCGCAAATAAGTTGTGTAAACAGATAAATAAAAGGACAGAATTACAAAAATTGTCCTTTATATTTACACCAAATTTTAGTAATTGTCCTTATCTTTAAAATCGATATGTTTAATCCTTTATGTTTAAAAATCTAACAGCGTATGTCCTTTGGCACTAACCCAGTTAATTTTTTTCGTTAAGTCTGCTCATGTGCCTTGCACATGAGGGTAAATTAGTCATTTTATCTATTTAATTAAAAAACATTTTAAAATAAACAAAGAAAAAAATTAAAAATCTTAATATATATTAACATTTATCAATAATAATAATAATAATAATAATAATAAATTCCAAAATCAACAAAAATGAGAAAAGGAAACCAGCCACTACATCACCGCCGGGAAGACCACCACCGGTCACTCACCCAGCCGAAAGACCACCACCGGTCACCCACTTCACCGGAAGACCACCATCGGCCGCTGCATCTCCGAAGGAAAACCTCAAACGTCGCCCACCCTTGCTACCTCCACCTCCGCCAAGAACCACAAAAGCTGCCGCCACAGATGCTCATTTAGGGTTTAAATTAAAAGTGGCAGTGGTTGTAGGTTGTTGGTGGCGACGTATTAAACGATAGTGGTGCCGGAAAACTAATGGGCCAACCTCCCCTACCTGTTCTTACTCTTTGGCTTCTCGTTTTTCCGGCGTTATTGATGATGGGGAAGAAGATGTTGGTACCCCGAGTGTTTCCAGCAACCATTAAACGTATGACGATGGCGGATTTCGCAAACCCCAAATGACCAACTATTCACGTAACCCTAACCGGATTTCCCCTACCTGGTGCGCCATCAATTTTAAGAAATCGGTCGTCTTGACGATGGTGGGGTTTGGTGGCAGAGAAGATGAAATGTGGAAAAAGGTTTTTAAGATTTCAAATTGTTGATTGAAATTGGGGATTGATGGGTTGTTGATTTGATGTTCAAAGACGGGTGTTGGTGGTATGATAACAAAGTTCACAACTAATAATAATAATAATAATTAAAAATAAAAAGGCAGGTAAGCGAGCAACAAGCTGCGCCGCCACCCCCTTTTGAACGGCAAAACAAAGTTAGTTTTATGGAGGAGTAGGTGGTGTCACGGTGGGGAGCTCACATGGTGACGGATAGTGCGGTGGCTAGTGGGAGAGGTTGATGGTGGCAGGTGTCGTGATGGTGGTTTTCCAGTGGCGCAGGTTGTGGTGTGGGGGTGGGTGGTGACAGTGGATGAAGAGAGAGAGAGAGAGAGAGTTAATATTTTCAAGTTTAATTATTAAAATGTTTTTTAATTAAATAGGTAAAATGACTAATTTGCCCTCATGTGTAAGGCACATGAGCAGACTTAACGAAAAAAATTAACTGTGTTAGTGCTAAAGGACATACGCTGTTAGATTTTTAAACATAAAGGATTAAACATATCAATTTTAAAGATAAAGGACAATTACTGAAATTTGGTGCAAACATAAAGAACAATTTTTGTAATTCTGTCTAAATAAAAGCTTTTGGTTAAGACGGGAACCACAAGTACAATAAAGTAGGGGTGTCAACTCCTGACACGACCCATAACCCAACACGAACCCGACACGAAAAATATAGGTTTTGGGTCGGCTGACACGACCCGTTTCCTTAAACATGTCAACCCGAACCCGACACGTTTAAAAAAGGTCAACCCGAACCCAACTCGTTGAAAAGTGGGTTGACCTGTTAACCTTTTTAACAACTTTAGAGAAGTTAATATTTTGATTTTAGAGATAAGAAGTTTTAAATTTAAAAGTTAAATACTTAGATTTTTAATTTTTCATATATCAATTAACTTTTAAAAGTAAAACTTTTTATCTTTTTACACTACTTTATCTACTTTTTACTTCAAACATTTTTACGTTATTAAGTCTACTATCTATTATATGGTTATTTCGGTTGTTTGATCTTATCTTGAGCTAAATATGTGAACCTAAGCTTGTTAATTGAGAATGAGAGATAAATACATAAAAACAATTAGATTTATCACAAATTATTAACCAGTTTTATATAATCAAGAGAAATTAATTGTTTAATTTATTACTAAGTCAATAAGTATTACCCGTATACGTATATGAAAGTAAAATGTGTTGACCCGAAACACAACCCGAACACGACACGAATTTAAATGGGTCGACACGACCCGACACGAATAAATATATGAGTTGGGTTAGGGTTGAAGAATCTCAACACGCTAACCCGCCAACCCGAAACTCATCAACCCGTCAACCCACCAACCCGACACGTTTGACACCCCTACAATAAAGTAAAAAAAAACTTTCATAAATAAATGAATTTTTAAAATCCAATTTTTGTAATAACATTAACTGTTGAATCTTAGAATAAAATAATTTCTTTTATTTATTTAATAGTTAATATCTTGTTTCACAAAAATTGAAAAAAAAAACATATGACAGTGTGAATATTAATTATCTTGGTTATTCGTGTGCTTCCTCAAACACCAACAATGGTGTTTACTGTTCTAAATTTGGTACATGCTTCACACGCACACCCTCTATTCATTCTTTTTCTTCAATTCATCATCTATCAAATTTATACAAGTCATTTATTCATTCCAATTATGCCCTTGCAGAACCTCAGGTGTAATCGCACATTCAGAGCCTGTATTTCCGAGGTTAATTCCTTATTATTTCTGAAATATTATGTTACTAGTTAAACTTATTTTCCCTAATTTTGATCAAATTAGGTTAGGGTTTCATAAATTAATGTAATAATTGATCATTATAATAATACTTATTTTCAAACTGATTATAGTTATTGTAACCCACCTTATACTTCTTCATTTAAGCCCTAATTTAAACATGAGCTCGGCTCCTTTAACTTATAGAGAGCTCGGCTCGGTTCGTTTATTATTTGTTGATTAGTTTTTTTTTATATATGTATATGATTTTTATCAGATTTTTTTATTTATTTATAGTTTTACGTATAACATAAATATAAATTATTTAGCTATTTTTATCATAATTTGTATATGATAATTGTTATTTTGTAAATTTATATGATACATAGTTGCATAAGTAATAGTCCCGTTTAGGCTCACGAGCCGGCTCGAGCTTGTTAAGTGAAGCTTGTGATCATGTTTGTATATTAAACCAGCTTATTTTTAGATTCGGGCTCGAGCTCGAGCTCGTATAAGCATGGCTCGTTTAGGGTCGCGAGCCGGTACGAGTCTGATAAGAAGCTCGGGATTGTTTATTAAACAAGTTTATTTTTAGGATTGGGTTCGTTTATTAAACAAGTTTATTCTTAGACTCGAGCTCGGCTCGGTTCGGGCTTTTTTGTGAGCCTATCTCGACTAGCTTGTGAGTGGCTTGGCTCTGCTAGGATCGCGAGCCGCTACGAGCTTGATAAGTGAAGTCGTTAATTAATCAAGGTTTTAGGCTCGAGCTTGTTTAAGCTCGGCTCGGTTTGAGTAGCTCGCGAGCGGCTTGGCTCATTTACACCCCTGGTTTTATCACATGAACTTGTAACAAAACTTACATAATTTTGCAGGAAACAAACCATGGGATACCGACCGTCAAGGACAATATGGTAATTTCACGCTCTCAAGATTCAAACAACCATAACCACCCTCCACTTGTTTCTGCACTTAAAGCTTCAGCCAAACAAAAAGTAGCCAGCTTTCACTTTCCAGGACACAACAGGGGCCGGGCAGCTCCGTCTTCACTGACCGAACTCATAGGACTGCAACCATTTGTTCATGATCTGCCTGAGCTGCCTGAACTTGACAACCTGTTTGCACCTGAGGGCCCGATTTTGGATGCACAAAAGCAAGCAGCTAAACTGTTTGGAGCTAAAGAGACGTGGTTTTTAGTTGGGGGTACAACGTGTGGGATTCAAGCGAGTATTTTGGCTAGTTGTTCGCCGGGTGATGCTATTATTGTACCGCGAAACGCTCATCTGTCGGTTTTTAATGGTATGGTGTTGTCGGGTGTGATACCGAAGTATATTGTTCCGGAATATGATTTTGATTGGGATATTGCTTGTGGCATCACTCCTTTGCAGGTAAATGATTTTCTTTCAATATTCTTTTATTGGTTAATTAATTCAATAAAAAGTTAAAAACCAATAAATTTCTCATTTTTCACGAAAAAGTCAGTCAGCCTTATTTTGGTATATTAAAGTTTCTCAACATGCAAAAAATGTGCAAAAAATGTGCAAAAAAAGTCACTAAACTAGTTTCTATACATTAGTGTTCCTAAACTTGTCTAAAATGCACTTGTGAATATTTTTCAAAAATATATACATATCGTTTTTTAAACAGCTTCAAAAACAGTGACTTTTTAACTCTTAAGTTGATAAAAATTTTGATAAGTGACAAAGTGAATTCAGCAATCTCACAAGAAAAAAATGTTAATACCATTTTATTTTGGTCATTTAAGCGTTAACAAGTGATTGTTTTCTTAAAAACACAGGCATTTTGGATTTGCTTAGGGACTTTAATGAATAAAAGTTGGTTTATTGAATTTTTCATGTATTTTACAAGCTTATGTTTTTAGTAGAGTAAAATTTAGGTATATTAGCATTCTTTAATGGGTTAATTAATAACATAAAAACCAATATACGACAATGCTTTAGCATTTTTTTATAGGCTAATTAATACCATATAAAGCAATGTACTTTAGTATTTTTTCAGGCATTTTATAAAGTCTCTCAACTTGTAAGAAATGCATGAAGATCTTTTACAAAAGTAGTTATTGTATATTAAAGTCCTTAACTTCTCTCTAAAATGCACATATTATCTTTTTTAAAAAGACGACTCATTAAATCTTAAATGATCAGAATTTGATAAAATGGCATGTTCTAAAAAAAAATTACACCATCTTGTTTAACCAACTTAATCATTTACAAGTGATTATTGTTTAAAAAATAAAATAAAATAAAAAGTACGTTTATTTTAGATGAGTTTAGGGACATTAATATGAAATTTAGTTTACTGATTTTTTTCAGGTATTTTTTACAAGTTGAGGAACTTTAATATACCAGAAAGTATACTGGTTTTGTATGGTGTAAACCTTCTTTTATTTTGATTCAATATCTTCATAGGATATTTTTTTTTGTTATGTATGACCAAAGTAACTGTGCCACCACAGGTGGAAACTGCGATTAACGAATTAAAAATTAAAAACCGTAGGCCGAAAAGCATCAGCAGTACTAATAACCTCACCAACATATCATGGAATCTGCAGCAACCTCGAACAAATTTCACAAATATGCCACAGACACAACATTCCCATCATCGTGGACGAGGCCCACGGGGCCCACTTAGGCTTTCACTCACACTTCCCTCGGTCAGCTCTTAGTCAATGCGTCGACCTTTCGGTTCAGTCAACCCACAAGGTCCTGTCCTCTCTCACACAATCATCCATGTTACACATGTCACATAATAATAATATTATTAACCGAGAACGAATATGTCAATCCCTTCAAACCCTCCAAACCACAAGCCCAAGTTATCTCCTTTTAGCCTCATTAGATGCTGCACTCGCCCAAATAAACAAAAACCCGGATACCATTTTTAACGAACCCGTTGAAATAGCTACCGGAGCAAGATTCCTTATAGACAATATCCCAGGAATTAGAATCTTTGTTTCTAATACTTTCATGCTCGATCCGTTAAGAATTACAGTTGGCGTGTGGGATCTTGGTATATCTGGTTTTGAAGTTGATGACATTTTAGATAAAGATTTTGGAGTGATATCAGAACTAACCGGGACCTGTTCGATTACATTTGCGATTAATTTAGGTACGCATAGAGATGATATTTTGAGGCTCGTGTCGGGTTTGAAGCATTTGTCACAAAAATATGGTTTATTGAGCCGGTTAAATGAAAAAAGGTTAAATGAGATGGTTATGAAGTCTTGCATTGGGAGTACTAGTGAGATGAGATTGAGTCCCCGAGAGGCGTTTTTTTTGCGAGTAAGAAGAAAGTTGGTTTACAAGAGAGTGTCGGGAAAGTTTGCGGGGAGCTGGTGTGTCCATACCCGCCGGGGGTCCCGCTACTTATACCCGGGGAAGTGATTAGTGAGGAGGTGTTGAGTTATTTGGTTAATGTGAAAAAGAATGGTGGGTTTGTTAGTGGGGCTGCTGATTCTAGTCTTTCAACAATTGTTGTCTGTAGTTAATAAGTAGAGGTGCGACTTTTGACCCGAACTAGTAGTGATTTGGGTGGTGTTTTATCTTAAGCAGGACAAGTAATAGGTAGCCGATGATGGCAAGTGAAGTTGATATACGAGTCAAGCAAGTTGAAAGTTACCTAAAAGTTTATGGAAACAGGTCAAACTGGATGAAAGTTACCTAAAGTTTATGAAAACAGGTGAAACCGGAAGAAAGTAACCAAGTTTTGAAGAAATGGGCTCTTGCTAGATGCAAGTGAAGGATTCACATAATCTTTTTTTCTTGTATGTAATAGTGGCAATTGTGCAAAATTAATGAATTATACTTGATTCAACATTTGAATTCGAATTATGGAATTTACTAGAACTGAATCGGAATTAATTCCTTTAAAATGTACTTGGTTCGAATTTAAAAAGAGAACAATTGATAACCACAGTGATCAAGTCTTAAAACACTAAACTTACTAGTCAAAATGCAAACAGAAGTCAGGATTTGTGACTATTTGTTTATACATGAAATGCATCTCTCTTCATTCTCAAAAGCCTCTAAAACGCGTTTTCTATAGCGTTTTTAAGCTCGTATGAACTAAGTAGCCTTACGTTCAGACACCATAACCAAGTGGGAGTGGATTTGGCGATTTGAATCGACCAGGAAGAACAAGAGTTGAAACCAACCTGCGATTTGATGACAAAGACCAGGGACTGGTTCTGTCAGATTGGATTTGAAGATGATCCTTGTCCTCAACAATGGCTTTAGACCTTTTATGGTCTAATCAGATTGTAAAGGATCAAGTAATAATGTCATTGCTTAGACCTCAATGGGTGCGAGTGTGCGACATTGGATGATACAATGACCTTCCAACCACTAATATTTCCTGACCACGAACGATATGGGATTTATCTAGAGTATTACAAGAACACCACCTAAGCCTTTAAAGGAAGAATCAGCTTCTAACACAAAGTCAATGAGTTATTATCCAACCCATTCAACTCTAAACACTTGATCACCAACCCTGAATTTCATGGTCTATTGCTTGAAACTCCACCTAAAATCATCCAATTTTCTCAACCATTGTTCCCAAAGCACCATATCATAACTAGTTAATAAAATCAATGAAGCTACATTACATTATCTCATAACCTCATGCAAGCAATCTTGTTACCATAGAAAACATTTCAATGCCCAAACACCCCTTAAGACTACATACTTTTTAACTAAATTATCTAATTAATAAAGCTTCAAAATTTTCATATTAGACTTAATAACAGTGCTAAGAGTAACACCAAAAAAATCTTAACTTTTGTTTTAAAACCATATCCGGCCAGGTCCAAACCGTGGTTCACTAGAGCCCTACATTAACATCAAAAGCTCGGTCAAGATTTTAAACCGGTTACACCTAAACCCGTGGCAAAGTCTTCAGACCCATCATTTGACACATCTTTACAAGATACCAACAAACACTACAATCTCTAAAGAGATATATCAACAACATACCATACCATACCGTGTAAAAGATACAATCCTTATCATAAAGAATTGAAATCGTCTTTCTTTGCTTTCTTTGCAGCCTGATTCTCAGGGTCAACCTCAGGCGTCTTCAAATACTCGGGCATACCATTATTGTCCTCCATGGGACCCGCCCACGATAACGGTTCAGCTACATTTATATACAAACCGCATTTAAGCCAAGTGACAAAAAAAAGTGGTTAAACAAGTTGGATATCATGTTTAAAGGGGTCAGGTTGGTTGGACTGACTTAAAACTATGGTAAAAAATTAATATTTTTATATATAATTAGCGGGTCAAATATGAATACTGATTTTAGATTAATTCAATTAGGGTGGGTCAGTTTTGGGCTAAAACCAAAAACCTGTTTTTGCAATGGGTTCGTTTTAGGTTTTTCGGTTTTGCCATTTGGGATTTCGGCCAAAAAAATACCCAAAAAAAAATTTGAGCATAATTTTCTTTTGCTGATAATTGTTTACTACACATTTGGGCCTAAATTTTTTGCATAAACATATTAAGTTTTTTTTATTCGCCCTGGTTGCGGTGCACGCATATAATGTATATATGTGGGCCCTCGGGTGGGCAAAAGTGAAATTGCACTAACTTTGACGTTATTTTACTAATCTCGTGAAAATAGCGTTAAAAGTGGCGGAAGGTTAATCAGGCATCGTGTGGTGGCGTTGATGGCCGAAAGACAAAGTTACATGCACCAATCGGCGGGTGTCCCAATGGTTGAGTGTTATGTGCCTTATGTCCAAGGCTTGATGCTAAAACTACTAAGCCGGGGGTCTCACTGAAAGTAGCCTCTCTATTCCTACGAGGTAGAGGTAAGGCTGTCTACATCTTACCCTACTCAGACCCTACCATAACTTTACTATTTGTGGGATTTACGATGATAATGATGATGAAATTAAGTTTTTTTATATGTATATATATATAATCCAAAAATCTAACAGAAAAAGTTGTTTTTTTTCTTTTCAGTTTTTACTGTTCGGTCCGGTTTCAGGTACATGCCAAACCGAAACTGAACCGGAAATTCGACTTTTAACGAAACATAAAACCAAACTTTCGGTTTGGACTTGGTTATTTCGGTTACGGATCAGTTTATTTCAATTTCACGCACACCACTAATTTCAATACCTATAAAATTGGAAACAAAATGACTTGCAAGGTTTTATGCATTGAAAATACACTTTTGGCAACTTCTGACCCGTTTTGCTATTTAGTTAACCTTTTTTTAAAATGTTTTTACCATTTAACCAGTTTACAGAACCCGACCAATTTGCATGTAAGCGGGTCAAAACTGCCAACAATATATAACAAACAAATTATGACGCTAAGAAACCAGTCTTACCAATCTGCAAATTCAAATTCTCGGCCGGACCCGCCCACGCTAACGGTTCAACTGAAAATTGTAAACAAGAAAAATGTTGTATTAAAAATAAACAGAAAAAAAATATGCATCAAATTAACATGTTCTTGTGCTATTTTGATATACCAAATGTTTTCACTAATCTGTTACACATCTTTCAATAATAAAAACTAACCACTAGGCTTGTAAACGAACACGAACGCAGCATGTTCGTGTTTCTTTGTTTAACATTAACCGAACAAATGATCGAACATGAAATTTAAACGAACATGGTTTTCTTGTTCTTGTTCGCCGGTTAAGAAAATGAACATATCCGTGTTCATTTAATTTTGTCTGTTAACAATACAAACGGTTCAGGTAAACAAACGAGCATAACTGAACATAGATGAACGTGCATAGCTGGGCTAAAACCAGTTGAAAGTAATGTGAAGAACAATGTGTATGGCCTAAACAAATATTAAAACTATACTAAGCTGTAGCGGGCCAAAAATTTTAGTTGAATATAAAGGTGAACGAACAGACTTAAAGAACGAACGTTCGTGGACATAAATGAACAAACGAGACATGTGTCCATGTTCGTCCGTCTAACTAAATGAACACATTTTTTTTGTTCATGTTCCTTCTTTTATCAAATAAGCAAACTTCCTGTTAAACAGGTCACGAACTGTTCGCTGAATGTTTGGTTCGGTCCGTTTAAACCCTACTAACCATGTCATAATTGCCATACAGTTTCCTAATTCGCTTAATCTATTCCTAAAAATTATTAACTTTAAAGTAACACTCAAAAATACCTGGTGACGGTCCAAGTGTTTCGGGTGCTTTGGGTTTAGGACGTTTTTTCACATAGTTTTCCCGTAGCGGTCTTGGGATCTGAAACGAAAACCGTCCGAGCGCGATTCCTTGTGCATGTTCCGGGTGAGACTCAAAATATCTGATGAATATTAACATAAATATTCGGTTTTCAATTTACAAATAATCAGAAAGCAGCAATATACATTTTGCAAATCGGCCCGTTTTCGCAATTATAACTTTCTTGACCCGTTTTGGTGGTTACATTTACAGGTATCTTGGAACGCCCTTTTTGGTAAAAATAAATTAAAGGGATAATTTCATATATACTGATAGAACCCCGGAAATAAATATTAATTTGATAGAAATAAACAAGAACAAGGATAGTTCGCCCGATTCGAGACGGGCGAGTCTCTGGTTAATCCGATTCGAGAAGAATTAGGTCTCAGTTTAAAAAGGTATAAAAACCCTTGATTTGATAAACAAAACATCGATGATCCATAAACTAAAACACAAACCAATAAATAGACCTAATTGTAATAATAAATGTTGCGGTTATTTGGACTCTTCAGCATCCCCAACCCTTTATCTCCCCAAAGCTCAGAAGACTTTTCAACATTCTTAGATATGGCCCTAAAACCCGTCCGTAGAGAAGTCGGGTTTGTATCATATACCCCTACAAATTTCTTAAATATCATATACACCCAACCGGAACTTAAAATTACCATATATGTCCTTAAAACTAGTTAAAATATCAAATTTACACATTTAATTTAAACTTGATGAATGACCATTTTACCCTTATTTCTAAAAATACTTTTAATTATTTTAACCTTAAAATTTCATATTTACCCGTTTTCGTAATTATAACATTTTTAATCCGTTTTGGTGTTTACAAGTATTTTAAAAGGCCCGTTTTGGACTCTAGGTAATAATTAAATAAAAGACAAAAAAAAATAACAATAACTAAAATGAGACAAAAGAAGCTTATTAATTTATGAAAAACAATTCGAAAATGACCATTTTACCTTTATAAATCTCTAAAGCTTTAACACTTCAAGTTTACCCATTTTTAATTTTAAAAATTCATAATTAGCCTGTTTTCGCAATTATAACTTTTTGACCCGTTTTGGTGACTACAAGTATTTGGAAGGCCTGTTTTGGTAATAATTAAACAAAATCAGAATAAAAATAATAACTAAATTGAGGCAAAAGCAGCTTGTTTAATTACCAATAAGGGACAAAAAACATCAATTATCCAAGCAAATCATTCAAGAAACATACACATACTAAAACAGGTCAAAACAAGTTATATTTCAAAAAAGAATAACTTATAAATAAAAGTTATATTGAAAAGTTTGACCCGATAACGTACCTAGTAACATCAGGCAGTGATCGAAGTTTGGCGCCCGTTGGTGATGTATAATATCTAAAAACAATAAAGATATACAAAAAGACGTTACATTAATATAAAAATATCACAAAAAGGAAAACAAATTCAGAAAAAATGAAAAGATTCATACACGTCAGCAAATTTAGAGCTGCTTTCATTTCTAAGCCTCAAAATCCGCTTCCAACCAGGTGGCGGTCGTGCAATGTCGGGTTTATCAATAGCCCATACGCGGGTCCCGTCTTGCTCAATATCAGTGGGGTCATCACACGAAACGACCCGGTTCCATTGACGGGTCGTGTCACATGTAAACGGTACGTCGGTAAAACGTTCCCGAATCACCTCATATTTTTCTTGATCAGGTATTAATCTCCATTTTAAACAATTTGCACACTGGACCGTAAACGCACCCACTTCAGGCGGTTTTTTCGATACAGCCCGAGGTTTATCTGATTTAGGAAGTTTGACCGGTTTGACCACGTTTGACCCGCTCAACGAATGATCATAAACCACCATTTGTTTGTTTTTGTCTTCGTCGTCTGAGCTGTATTCAGATGAAGAAACGTCTAAAGCATTATTATCACTTGGTCCCTCAACAGCATTTTGATCATTATGTAACGTTTCTTGAATAGGTTCAACGGTCGGTGCAGTCATATCGGGTACTTTTCCTCCAACGTTATAACTTGGTTCCTCAAGAGCATTTTGGTCATTCTGTAAGGTCTCTTGAATAGGCTTAACGGCCGGTGGAGTCATATCGGGTCTCTTTCCTCCCATTTTTATGGTGATTTTCGGTGAACGTGACTGCATCGCTACAAATTTAATATTATCCTGAAACACGAGTAACATAAAGTGAAAATCTATCTTAAGTGTGACCCGTTTATTAAAACCGAATGACGGTTACCTCTTTTGGCCGGAAATCTCAAAAACAAATCCGTGAGCTCTTCGAGGGCAAAATGGTCACACGCGTGGAATCAAGCAAGATCTATATCAAGTTATTAAAACATATTAAAAATACTTCCAGACAATAAAATCACTAACACCCTAATGATAAAACATTATAAAGATCCAAAAGAATACCCAATTAACATATAATTAGACAAATTTTAAACATGATATACAAAACCCTTATTCAAAATTGATGAAATTAAAAAACCCACAACCCAAAATCAACAAACTTTAACTAGATCTATAACAACAAACATGCAGAATCACTAAATCCTAGAACAAAATTCGATCAAATTACTAATCGGCAACTGAAACCCACAAAATATAATGAAAATTAAGACCAAATCGGTACGATAATTGATGTAATTAACCTGTAATTGTGAGATCTGAGGTGAAGATTGGGAATTAGGGTTTCGATATTTGGGGGGATTAGATTAGGGTTTGGATTGAGAGAGCAGATGATGATGATGATGATGATGATGATTTAAATGCATTTCAACAAACAAAAAAATGGAATTTGGAGATTCGTGAATTGGGTTCAGGCAGCCTTATTATTATTTACATACATAGATATGAATTTCATATAAAATAATATTAATAGGTAAATTTATTAATAGTTATGTTTTTTATGTTATCATAATAAAATAATATTGATTTTATGTTGGATAATAACTAAAAATCTAGTTAAAATCTAGTTAGGGATGTCATTGGGTTGGATATACCTGAAGCCCGACATATTGAGCCGGATATGTGATTAGGTTTGAAAATTTTTCACGAGCAAGGGTCTGGTGTGGGAATTTGTGATATCCGGCCTGAGTACCCGAAAACAAATACCAGTTCACCTGAATTATATACCCGAATTATGAACCCAAATTTTTTCAATTATTAATATTATTTCTCCTTAATCTTTGTCTAATAATACTTCGTTTTTGTAGGTTATTTATATTTGGTGTTTTAAATATGTATTTTAAAATATTATTTATAGTTCATACATAAACTTATATAATAATTAAAGTACTATTATTTATTTATGATAACGTTTATATGTAATGTTACATCTTTAATTTGTAATAGTTCATAAATAAATATAAAATATATACGATAATTATAATGTTAAAAAAATATACTTGGAAGTCCTAAAGGGAAACTTTTTAACAAACTAACGGGTATACTCGATACCCGACGGGTAATTACCCAACACATACCCGATGGGTTATAAGCCTGGCATGGGACTGAATTTCACAACTGAGTATGGGTATGAGATTAGCAATATCCGGCCATTGTTATCCCTACATCAGTAGATTTTTATTGATGTTTATTTATTTTTCTTTTTTTTTATGATCAGTAGATTTTTATTGATGTTTATTTATTTTTCTTTTTTTTTTATGACGAACATTAAAGACTATCATAGATTACATCATTACTTTCACCGTGTTGAGATCTTTTTTTGATCATGTTGTGCCTTGTAAAAACTTAGTGTAATAACTTCCTCAACAATTTTGCTTGTGTGTATAGTAATTTCTTTAGAGACGTTGTTGTTTCCATTGAATTTGGATTATGTTTTGTTGAGTCTTGCTATTGTTCAAAACTTGTAATACTTCGTAACTTCAATGACCGAGAAGGAAAAATGGTGGCAACTTACACCATGCAGGGATGTTTTGACATGCCTCATCGGCCATTACATAAGGATCAAATGTTATATGTTTCTACAATATCCAAACAATTGGAATACAAGTTCAAAGTGATTTGAACATTCCTTTTAGCCAAAGTTGTATACGTCGAGATCCTTTTCAATTGGATTATGAAACAAGGAATGCTAACCTTTTTTGAAACAATGCTAACCTTTTTTTGATCCTTCCAAAGTTGCATTCGTTGATCATTGACGTCCCCATTATACATATCAATCTTTACTCGAATTAAACTTACGAAAAATGTCCCAATTGTTCACGGCCCATACTCAATTATCAAGCTCCTATGATAATTTTACATTAAGTGACATGGTATAGCGCTCATTTAGTTGTTGAATTTCATCTTAGGAAGCCAACGGACGCCATAAGCCCAATCCTAAATCACGTTTCCGCCAATTATCTAGTTACTAGCAATCAAGTATCTTACAATTTTTTCCACGCGATAACAAATAATAATTAAAGTATCCTTGAGAGAAGTGTTTTCCACCTAAATATCCAGCCAAAATCTTATTCTTGATCCGTTCCTAACAACCATTCTTATGCATTTATTAATATCAAGATTAAACTTTGAAAAATCCAACTCTGAAATAGTAATTCACGAACCTGAAATACCCATTTTTCTCGGGAGTGGTCTCCATGGTTTTGTAGTTTTATATATTGCCTAAATAACCTTAGACCATAGGCTTTTGTCGTCACCCCATAATCTCCACCACATTTTATTAACAAACTAAGGCTACACGTAATGGGCGAAATTTCTAGGCGATGAGAGGGCGAGAGGGGCGAGAACACCGCCCCCCTGGGCGAAATGGGGGGGGGGGGGAGAAATTGGGGGAGGCGGGAACCTTTTGTCGCTCCTCTTTCTCTGCTTCTCTTTCTGATTATTATTATTATAATATTGATTGTGTGTGGATATATATATATATATATATATATATGTATGTATGTATATATATGTATATATATATTAGGCTAAAACACCATTACACCCCAAAAACAAATTCTTACCCTTTGCTGACTGGGCGTCACGTGTCGCAATTTGTCCAATTTGTAGCCCCTCCATTACGCATAGCCTAAGGTTGACCGCACGAGGCAAGCTGATTCCCAATTCATTTAATTCTCTTGTGCAATCACTTATTGATGTTAAATGGTGTTTTTATAGTAAGGTTGGTATTCTTTAAATGGATGTTTATATAATACATCTTAAAAAGTAATAAAAGTTACGTATATTTAAAACATCATAACTTGTGTATTGAAATTTATATATATATTTCTATATATAGAACTAGGTTAGTATCCCGTGTGATACACGGGTTGGATAGATAATATTTTGATTTTAATAAATGAATATAAATATTTATAAAAGGGACTCCCTTTATAAAGTTGAATAAATTACAAATTATAGAAGAAAAAAAAGAATTATGATGAGTTTATCATAAATCTAAAAAAAATTGTTTATATATGATTGTTCGTGCCTAGCTGGTAACAACTAAATTATATAAGAAAAGAATATCATTAATCAAATATTTTGATTCAAAATAGCATAGAAAAACAAATGTATTAACATGCTTTCCATATAAAGTTTTAAGGACACATCACAACCCAAAATAAATTTGGTCTTATTGAAAAATTTGTAGAGGTGTATCTGCTTATGCTAGTAACATTAACTTATATATGCTTGATTTACAAACAAAATATGAGAAACTAACAAAAATTGAAAAATTTGTAGATGTATCTGCTTATGCTAGTTTTAAATGCATTCTTATGTCATTTATTATATTAGTTTCATCCCTATAATTTAAAAGTTTTTTCTAATGTGACATTTTATCCTATTTTAGTGATTTGTATGTTTGTTTTAAAATTACATTAGTAGTAGTGTTGGCAGTGAAAGTATTGAAACATACAATGATATGGCATAAAACTCCTATCATGGATCTTCCACGAGATCAAATTGCAAGTTGCGAGAAACGTTAAAAAAACCATAAGATTTTTCAAGAAACCTAACCTTTTAGAGATTTGAAACTTGATGCGAGAAACGTCAAACGAGGCAACACGGCTCAAGCAGGCGATAACTACTAACATGAAAAGTTCAAGATCTACGCTTTAATCAATACCAAACTTGTCCCTTAGTTTTGATGACTTGCGACCTAAGGTTAAGCCTCCTCGCAATATTTGAATTAAGTAATTCAATCGTGTTGAAAAAGTGGTGCCAAAGCATTGTATTTATATTGTTTCCTTGGAAAACCCTAACATACTCGCTTTTTGGTTTACCTTATAATCTCAGTAAAAAAGCCCTAGAGTTTTCGAAATCTACATTCCATATAAACATATTATACATTATACATATACTAACAAATAAAAAGAATTGAAGACATTTATCACCATTACAGGCCCTTTACATTTTTTTTATTTACCTGCCCACTCTCCTATTAAATAGTGATATTAAAAATAATTATGGTATATTTTGTTTAATCCATTTTGAATTGAGAAAATTAGCATTTGCCTCCCTGTGTAATATTGTTGCGAGATGGAATAACCACTGAAAAAGAATTTGCGTATGTTGTACCGTTGTGAAATTTGGACGGGCTCAGTCTGAGCTCTACCGTCAGTTGACCATCCAGTTGATCTGTGTAATGACAAATATGCCATTTTCAGATGCGCAATTAGAAATATAATGTACAAGTGTACCCCTGAAACTAATTTCCCTCCGAAATTTAAAATAACTGTTTTTTTTCAAACTTTTAACCCGAAACGACCCCAAAAACAACCAAACGAGCCGATATATTTCGTTTTTTTACAAACTTTAAACCTGAAACGACCCCGAAAACAACCAAACAAGCCGATATGTTTCGTTTTTTAAGCTTTTAACTCGAAACGACACCGAAAACAACCAAACGAGCCGATATATTTCGTTTTTTTCAAACTTTTAACCCGAAACGACCCCGAAAACAACCAAACGAGCCAATATATTTATTTTTTTTTGTAAACTTTTAACCCGAAACGACCCCGAAAACAACCAAATGAGCCGATATATTTCTTTTTTTTACAAACTTTTAACCCGAAACGACCCCGAAAACAACCAAACGAGCCGATATATTTCGTTTTTTTGTAAACTGTTAACCCGAAACGACCCCGAAAACAACCAAACAAACCCGAACCCGAACACAATGAAGACAAACATTTATTATATATATATAACACGGACACAATATACAAATACATACATATAACAAAACACCCGAATTATAAACTTCGGGATTTTACATATAACGAGCCGAACCCGAACACTATGGAAGGAGCCGCGAGCCAAGATTCCACCTCCAACGGTAGGTGATAAGGGCTTCGCCTGCTAACGTAACCAAAAAACGAACTGCGATTCTACGAATCTGGATGCGGACTCGAAGATTGAGTTCAATCGGGACTCCAAAGAGATCCCGATTGTAGTTTACATTCAATATCAAAACCATTGTGATGGACGGCTACGGGTGCGACGGATGTGGGAGCGGCGACGGGGTGCGATAGACGGGGGAGGGATCCCGGGGAGCTGGGTGCGACAGACGGGGGGGGGGGGGGGGGACCGGGGGACGGACGGACGACGACGGGGGATACGGGAAGTGCGACGGGGGAGCGACGACGAAGTGCGACGGTGGTGAGGTGAGGTAGTGGCCGGCGGTGGAGGTGTGAGGTGTGAAGGTGGAAGGAAGTTGATAGTGATATATAAGGAAGAGGAAGATCGTGTTGGTTGAGGCGGTGGAAGGAAGGAGGGGTGGAGAAAGAAAGAGTGTGGAGGAAGAATGCGGAGGAGGAAGAATACCCGGTGATGATCGGACTACCATTTTTCCCGACAAGCCGGTTTTCCAAGCTAATGAAAAAGATAATAAACAGAATGGCACAAGTATATCACCTAATTTTTTATTTGTAAAAAGTCTAAAATACCCTCCCAAATAACGGCGATTAACGTAAAAAAATAACGGAAGGGCTAAGACCGAGCCCACCCAAATTTCACAATGGCACAACATGCGTAAATTCTTTTTTAGTGGTTATTCCACCTCGCGACGATATTACACAGGGAGGCAAATGCTAATTTATGACCGATGATTGTTAATGAACTTTATTATGATTGATGATTTGCAAGATAGGGGGGGGGGTTGAGTTGTTAGTGCATTTATTGTGTCAATCGAAATAGACTAGGTTCAGTCTTGTGTTGAATACATAGCTTGTATGCATGGACATGGCTAGGGTTTTCCATATGTATGAGGTTTTCCGGTAATGTAAGCATTATATTAAGCATTTTATAGGATGAATTGATCAAACTAATGGTTCAAACAGAGTCGATACACAATGAATCGAGAGCTAAAAGCTTTTATATAACTCGAGAAGCCATGAATAGGTTCTATCTCATTGATTCAACATCGATTAAGTGCGGTATCTATAATCGAGTGTGGCATTGGAATCATAATAGTAATCAAATTAACAATATAGTGTAAATATAATTGCTTAAAGCTTATAATGATCAAACAGATAAAGTTGCTTACAAGGATACTGATCAGATCATAAATTACAAAAGTTCTAACCCATACATATGACTATAGCTATTTATAGGCTCCCACATGCATGAACAGGCTCATACGTATGGTTCATGCGCATAAACTCGAACACACATACAAACTATGCATATGGGGAGTAAGTAAATACATTACAAAACAATCAAACAACTAATACAATGATCTACAAGCTATCTAACGACCAATACAGGCAATGTCCAACATATAAAATGAGCCGAATTTGAGCTCAGTTGTTTACACCCCTAGTGAAAATATGTTTAACAATAAATCTAACCATCTAGTTATATAACAAATAACAATAAACATTACCCACAGTTTGTTATTTAAACGCTTCTTTCTTAAACAAAACACCTATGGAGTACACATCAACCGGCATCAAAGCCTTCATCATCTGAATACACGAAACCGATAAATAAATATACGCCAAATTCGACAGCCAAAGGCTAAGCGAGTATAGAAACCCGATGGTTAAGATTAAGGTTCCCATGGATTGGTTTGATGAAATTGAGGTTGAGTTTGGGGATGTTAAGATTCAGATACAAAGTTATAGAGTGTTATACTGTTATACAAACGTCGAGTTTGGATGGTACATGTCTTGATGTGTCAAAGGTGGTCTAGTTTCGAACAGACATGATTACGGACGAAATGAATTTCATAATGTCACCGACATTGCATGCTATTTAGTATTTATATTTAAAAGATCATTACATTATTATTGTTATATTATATCAGACATGTCACTTTTAACCATAACCCGATAGCCGACCCGAGAAACTATTTTCTTTGATGCACAGGCGGAAATTCGTGACTTAACATGTTTAGAGGTTATAAACGACGTAACACAAGTATCAAACATGAATATGGCTCGTTTAACTATTTTATATGTCATGACTATAAGACAATTTTAATTTTTATGTACCAATAAGGGAAAATGATGAAGTCTAGCATACTACATTCAATTATCTAAGAAAATAAAAAATCGCATGCCACACTATTTTTATTAATATGTCTTATCGTGTTTTAAACATGTACCCAATTTTCAGCCTTTGAGCTAGATATGAAGCTTTAATTTATATAAACATATAATTCCGTTTTTAACGACTAAATTTTTGCACCTTACAAAGTTTGAACCCATAAAATTCAATTTCACACATTAACCATCTTATCACCCTATCAAAAAGAGAATGACTAAAACTATAATTCGTAGATAGTAGTTTTAATCTTGAATATTATGAACGAATTAGCAACCCGCCGCGTTGCGGCGACGATACGAATTTTGTTGGTATTGGTTAGGTTCGTACCGGTACATACATTAAATCCAAACCACAACTTAGTAAGAACCTAGAATAGTAGTGATACTCGCATAACATATGATACAAAAAATGAATTTAAATAATGTTTATTCGGCCGGTAAAACATAGTCATTGTATTTGGTCAGTATGAACCTCATTTGTTACGTTTTGGAACTATACACAAAAAATAGTTCCGTCAAGTTGACATATTAAAAGAAAAACACTATTGTTACGGCGATGACTTGATACGAAAACAATCAGTATCAATTAGGTTCACAACGTGTACGGGAACTAAACCTAAAAAATAATTTCGTCAGATTGACATATATTAACCAAAAAAATAAAATAAAACATACTTAAAAAAAGCTAATAAAGAAAACCTAATTCAACATATAAGGATAACTAAAAAGTAGTTGCTACCATGAGGGATCGAACTTAAGCAAATTAATATAACAGAGTTGAAAATATTCCTTCAACCATCAAACCAAGTGAAGAATTTGAATAAACCTTGAAACTAAACTAATAGCCCAAAAAACTGATACCAAAGTTCTCAATTATATTAGTTTATAATGTATTAACAAACTCTCCCACTGACATTAGTTGTATGGCTTTAGTCTTCGATTACTTCTGACTCGTCTTCCAACCATTACCAACAGAAATCCCAAAAGCATAACAAGTATGAACAACCCGATGAAACTTTAGAGCTTGTTCTATGTCTTCAATGTCTCTCCAAAGCATTTGATTATAGTACAGATCTTGATATTATTCTTGAAAAATTTATCAACCACATAGGATCAAAGATTCTAACTATTCAATTTCCAGTTTCTAATAAAATCACATCTTCACCCGTTCTTTCATCATAAGACTAATAGTACCACCATTTTAAAGTACGAACAAAAATTAATAGGTTAATTTTATTAATAGTTATGTTTTTATGTTATAATAATAAAATAATATTGATATTATGTTGGGTAATATGTAGGGTTGTAAGTGGATTGAGCTGAACCGGACGAGTCCTTGTCCGTGCTTTTTCGTTAAGATTTTTTTGGACAAATGAACGGTTCACGAACAATCTATCGAACGAAAATTCGTGTTCGTGTCCGTTCATTAAGGAATTGAGTTTGTCCGTGTCCGTTCGTTAGTATTGTAAACGAACGTTAATGGGAAACCGGATACTAATGGGCAACCGAACATTAATGGGAAACCAGATACTAATGGACAAACAAACATCAATGGACACTAATGAATGTTAATGGACAAACAAACAAAAAAATATCAAAATACTTAACGTAAACACTAATGGACATTACACCACATGATATATAAAAATAGTTAACACTTAACAAACATAGTAACTAAACACATAATCATATCTAAATAATGTTTTGGAGTTCAAAATCCACAAATTTATAGTGTTTCACGAAAAACGAACTTCAAATTCTTCATTCTTCAAGAAAATTTAACATACATGATCTTGGAGACAAGGATCGATGGCCAAGGAAATACGATAAAACCACATCTTGGAAGGATCAATAAAAATGGTGTGCATATCATGAAAACTTTGGCCACACCATTGAAAATTTCATCGCTTTGAGGAGGGAAATAAGTCATCTCCTAAGCAAAGGACACTTGAAGGATCTCTTGGGAAAAAAAAGGGAACAAAATGCAAGAAGATAGCAAGCCCACTGAAAGGGAACCATCTCCTCCCCCATATGCAAGAATAATTAACCTTATATCAGAAGGATTCGACATATGTGGCACCTCCTACTCTGTAGCCAAAAGACATACTAAAGAATCAAAATCCGAGAAAGAAATCAAACCTTCCAGAACGACAATTATAAGTGATAAAAAGTTCATAACCTTTGGGGAAGAAGACAAAGAAAATTTTATGGATTCTCATCATGATGGTCTTGTTATCGCCTTATACATGGTAAATCATTATGTTCCGAGGATCTTGGTTGATGGGGGGAGTTCTAGTTAACATAATCCATCTTGAAACCTTGAAAAGAATGAACATCCCAGAAGAAGAAATCCACGGTATTGTTAGGATTTAGTGGAGAAGTCAAGAACACACTTGGAGAAATCAAGCTGCCTATTTATTTAGAAGGGGTGAACTCATTCTACAGATTTTGTGTCATTGATTCAAACAATGCATCAGCACCCAGCTTTGACCTCCCTAAAAAAATCAGAATCCTCATCCCAACCATCATACAAATCCAATCCTTACACTAAACCCAGTATCCATAAAATTAACTCAATGCTGGAAAGGGATGATGAGGAAGAAGAATATCCAAGAATTAGTGATTATTATTTTTCTGTTGATATGTTTGGACTAATGTTTGCTATGTAGGATCTTGGAGGCAAGGATCAGTGGCCAATGAAATTGATAAAACCACATCCTGGAAGGATCAATCCAAATGGTGTGCATATCACAAAGACTTAGGCCACACAACTAAAATTGCATTGCCTTGAGAAGGGAAATGAGTCATCTCTTAAGCAAAGGATACTTGAAGGATCTCTTTGGAAGAAAGGGGAACTAAATTCAAGAGGATACCAAGCCTACCGAAAAGGCACCATCTCCTCCCCCGGGTGCAAGAATAATTAACCTTATATCAGGAGGATCCGACATATGTGGTACTTCCTATTCTGCAGCTAAAAGACATGCTAAATAATCTAAGTTCGATAAAGAAATCAGGCCTACCAGAATGAGGACTTTAAGTGATGAAAATTCATAACCTTTGGGGAGGAAGACAAAGAAAATATTCTAGATCCTCACCATGATGGTATTGTTATCACATTATACATGGGCAACCATTATGTTTGAAGGATCCTGGTTGATGGAGGAAGTTTAGTTAATATAATTCAACTTGAAACTTCAAAAAGAATGAACATCTTAGAAGAAGAGATCCTGAAGAAATCCTCGGTATTGGTAGGATTCAGTGGAGAAGCCAAGAACACTGTTGGAGAAATCTAGCTACCTATTTACATAGAAGGGGTAAGTTGAATCCAAAGAATTTGTGTTATTGATTCGTTATCCTACCACAATATTGTTCTGGGAAGACCATGGATGATATGAAAGCAGTACCCTCAACGTATCATCAATGTATCAAAATACCAACCCCATGGGGAGTAGTTAAGATAGAAAGCGACAAGCAAGAAGCCAAGGATTGCTATACATCCTCCATGAAACCATCTGTAAAGTCAAGGCAATCATAGCAATCAAAGAAAAAAGACCGCGTGGTCTTTGAAGCAAACGAACAAGATGCGAAAGAATTATCCTAAGTCCTAAGGATCCTGATAACAATATATGCTTAGGATCCCGTATTCCTGAGGATATTGGATCCAAGATCTTAAAGTTTATGAAGGAAAGAAAATCAACCTTCGATTGGAAACACGAAGACATGACATGTATCTCTAATGACATCATTACTCGTAAACTATGTATAGATAACAGTTTCAGGCAAATACACCAAAATAGAAGAAAATATGCACTGGAAAAGAACGTGATTCTCCAGGCAGAGGTAGAAAGGATACTTATAACGGGCATGATAAGAGAAGTATAATTTCCTAGATGGCTCGCCAACGTGGTGGTATTACCCAAGAAGAATGGGAAGTGGAGACTTTGTGTGGATTTCAACGACCTCAACAAAGCATGCCCAAAGGATCCTTTCACTTTACCACATATAGATTCAATGGTGGATGCAACGGCATGCCATGAAATGTTATCTTTCATGGATGCTTCTTCAGGAAACCATCAAATCCAGATGGAACCATCAGATCAAAAGGATACGGCCTTCATGACACGTACATGTATTTACTATTATATTGCTATGTCATTTGGCCTTAAATATGCAGGTGCAATCTACTAAAGACTCGTTAACATGATCTTCAAAGACAAGCTAGGGGACACTATGAAGTATACATTGACAATATGGTGGTTAAATCCAAAAGAGCTGAGGATCATATTAAGGATCTTCAGGAAACATTTGATATCCTAGACAAATTCAACATGAATTTGAATCCTTCGAAGTGCCATTTTGGTGTAGAAGCAGGAAAATTCCTAGGACATATGGTCACCAAGAGACAAATAGAAGCAAGTCCAGAACAAATTAATGAAATCCTAAATTTCAAATCTCCAGAAAATACCAAGGATGTTCAAATGTTAACAGGAAGAGTGGCAGCACTTAACAGATTCATCTCGAAATCCTCAGAAAGATGCTAAGAGTTTTATGATATCCTGAGAAAGAATAAAGTATTCGAATGGAATGAGCAACACGTAAAAGCATTCTAAGAATTGAAGACATAACTTTCCTCGGCACCATTATTGATGAAATTAGAAAACAATGAGCCTTTATCCTTATACTTGGTGGTATCCAAGGTCACCATAAGTGCCGTGCTCGTCATGGATCATGAAGATGAACAACATCCTATCTATTATGTAAGTAAAAGTATATTAGTTGCCGAGACCATGGATTCTCATCTTGAAAAATTAATTCTTGCCTTAGTCATGGAATCAACTAAACTTAGACATTATTTTGAGATACAAGCTATTCATGTTAAAACTAATTATCCTATGAAGCGTGTTTTGAGTAAACTAGAAATGTCAGGAAGGATAGCTAAATGGTCTGTGAAACTTGGTGCTTTAACTTGATATATGAGCCTGGAACAACAACCAAGTCACAAGCCCTAGCAGATTTAGTGGCTGATTTTAATAGTGATATCCTGTAAGAAGCAGATATGGAAGTCCAGCAGCTCAGTGAAACAAAAGAAGAATGGATCTTATTCACCGATGGAGCATCCAATATAAAAGGATCAAGGCTTGAAATCATACTAATCAACATTAGGGGACATTATACTCCAATCCATCAGTTGTGGATTTCAAGCAACAAGTAACGAAGCAGAATATGAAGCTTTAGTTGCATGATTGCAGCTGGCTAAGGATATGAAGGTCATCTATTCTTTGTTAATTACTAACCATTATAATGAAGTCTATGCATTAAAAGGCGAAAGATTGGTCGTATAGGAAGAAGTTGGAAAAAGAATTCGAGATCCTCATCATAGAACATGTTCCCAAAGAGGATAACGCTGAAGCTGATGCCTTAGAAAACCTTGGATCAACCCTCAAGATACCAATAAACAGCGAAATCCTAATCATCCATATCTTACATCTAGCAATTGACTCAGTGGATCCCGAAGCAAAAGCAGGATCCTTTGAAAGTGTTGGAGCATTTTTGTCTATCGCTAGGTCTTGGATTGGTTAAACGAGTTAATATTGTTAGATATATTGTAATGAGCATAAAACATTGATAGGAGGAAGTGTTTCTATTTTAATGAAGACCTTTAAACCTTGGAAGATATGACCATCGGGGGTCACACCTTAATCGTGGGCTAGGCCAAAGGAAACAGTAGTGTACCTTAAGCGTGAGGGAGAGGTGGCCAACCTCTTGATCATTGAACCTCTTATTAGTATCCTGTATTATTATTTAAAACTTGGACAAAACAAACGTTAAGAATATATTATCCTTAAATTAATAAGAATCTTAAACGAATAAGTGATCAGATAGATATTACCAATTTTAGGATCCTTGATCCTTAAAGGATACTTGATATTGATCAAAAAAAGTACTTGAGATGAATAGCATTCCATGCTCTTGGTAACCTGTCGCCTTCCATGGTGAGCAAATGATATGCCCCCTTTCCTACCCCCGACTCGATCAGATAAGCACCTTCCCACTTAGGTGATAGCTTCCAATCTGCCGGATTGGTTGTATTTTGGAAGGCTTTCCTCAAGACCAGATCTCCTTCTTGAAATCTTCTGATCCTTATACTCTTGTTATATGCCCCAGCTACCCTTTGTTGATATGCTGCCATTCTGATCTTGGCTAGATCTCTCAGCTCTTCAACAATATCCAAGTCTTCGAGAAGGATTTCATTATTGGCCTCAGAATCACAGATTCTTGTTCTGGCTGTAGGAACCACCATCTCTGTAGGGATTACAGCTTCTAATCCAAACTCCAATGAGAAGGGTTTTTGGCCTGTTGCATTCTTTGGTGTTGTTCTATCAGCCCAAAGAACATAAGAAAATTCCTCATCCCACTTTCCTTTCTTGGATCCTAGCTTCCTCTTCAAGTTGTTGATGATGATCTTGTTACTTGATTCTGCTTGGCCATTGGCTTGAGGGTGAACTGGTGTAGAAGTAATCATCTTGATGGCAAAGGATGTAATCCATCATAGCAAACATAAAGACCTTTCTGCCTGGTGCCTTTGGTAGCTTGCCAACAATATCCATTCCCCACTTCATGAAAGACCATGAAGAGGATATAGGATACATCGGTTCTGCTGGATGGTAAAGGATGTTTCCATGCCTTTGGCAAGCATCACACTTCTTTGAGTACTCCATTGTATCCTTCTTCATTGTTGGCCAGAAGTATCCAGTCCTAAGTATCCTGAAGAATAATGCTCTTCCTCCTGTGTGGTTGACGCAATCGCCTTCGTGGAAGTCTTGGAGTACCTCTTGTATTTCTGGATCGTCGACGCATCTCAAATAGGGACATGCAAGAGATTTTCTATATACAGTATTTTGTAAAATAATGAATTGTGATTCCTTCATTCTGAAAGATTTAGGGTTTTCCCCTGTAGGGATTCTCCGTCTTGGAGGAATTTCTTGATTGGAAGGATCCAAGATCCTGCTTTTAGAGAGGATGAAGGATCCTTCAGTTCTTCTGTGCAATCCACTGTTACCTCCACAACTTCCTGTTCTCCAATTTCCGGAGACAATATGTGAATGATAGGTATCTATACATCATCCGGGATCTTCAATGATGATGCTAAGTTTGCTAAGGCATCTGACCCAACATTTTCTTCTCTTGGTACCTGCATGATACTATACAACTCGAAGGATTTCGCTAATTCCTTCACAATTTCAAAATACTTGATCATATTCTCACCTTTCACGGTATAAGAGCCGTTAAAGTGGTTAGTTTTAAGTAAAGAATCTATATAAACTTGAAGATACATGATCCTCATTTGTTTGGCTAAAAGTAAACCTGCGATAAGTGCTTCTTATTCTGCCTCGTTGTTGGTGGCTTGAAATGCACATGCAATGGACTGAGGTATTATGCCCCCTGTGGCGATTTCAGTAGGAAACCTAATCATGTTCCTCTTACATTGGATGCTCCATCTGTGAAGAGAATTCAAGGATCCTTGGTTTCTTCTAGTTTTTGGACCTCTAGATCAACTCCTTCTGCATGTCCTTACTGAAATCAGCCACAAAGTCTGCAAGCGCTTGTGACTTAATGGCTGTTCTGGGCTCATACTGAGTATCATATGCACTCAATTTCACAGCCCATTTGGCCATCCTTCCTGACAATTCTGGCTTTCTAAGCACATTCTTAACAGGATAATTGGTTCTTAAAATAATAGTATGTGTTTCAAAATAGTGTCTCAACTTGGTTGAGGCCATAATTAAAGCAAGAATTAATTTTTCAAGGTGAGAATACCTGACCTCGGCATCTAAGAGGCTTTTACTTACGTAATATACCGGGTGCTGTTGTCCTTCATGATCCTTGGCTAGAATAGCACTAAGTGCGTTACATGACACGGCTAAGTATAGAGACAGTGGCTCACCATCAATTGGCTTGATCAAAGCATGCGCTGAGGATAGATAATCCTTAAGAGCCTTTAGTGCATCCTCATGCCTCTGAGTCCATTCAAACTTTTTATTTTTCGTCAAGATATCATAGAAGTCTTTGCACTTTTCTGAGGATCTGGAAATGAATCTATTGAGAGCAGCTATTCTTCCCGTCAGTCTTTGGACATCCTTGGCATTCACGAGGGACTTCAAATTGATGATGGCTTCTATCTGCTCGAGGCTCGCTTCTATTCCTCTCTTGGTCACCATGTATCCTATAAATTTCCTAGCCTTAACACCAAAATGGCATTTTGACGGGTTCAACTTCATATTGTACTGATCCAGGATATTGAATGCTTCTTCAAGATCTCTGAGGTGATCCTCAGCCCTCTTCGACTTCACCACCATGTCATCTATGTAGACTTCCATGGTCTTGCCTAACTGATCTTTGAACATCATGTTGACCAATCTTTGATATGTTGCCCCTGCATTTCTTAGTCCGAATGGCATATCAATATAACAATATATGCCGGTAGGGGTCATGAATGATGTATCCTTTTGATCAGATGGTTCCATCTGAATTTTTTGAAATCTAGAGGAAGCATACATAAAGGTATGCATCTCATGTCCTAGCGTCGCATCCACCATGGAGTCTATATGTGGTAACGGGAAAGGATCCTTGGGGGGATGCCTTGTTTAAATCTGTGAAATCGACACACACCCTCCACTTTCCATTCTTTTATGAAACAACAACCACATTACCATCAAGGATATTTAACCTCTCTGATCATACCGGCCTTAAGAAGTTTCTCAACTTCTTCTTGTATGATCGTGTTCCTCTCAGGAGCGAATTTCCTTCGCTTCTGATGGACGGGTTTAATAGAATAATCAAGGCCCAACTTATGAGTAATTACCTCCTTTGAAATACCTATCATGTCTGAATGTCTGAAGGCAAATGTGGATTTTCGTCGCTTTAGGAAGGATACTATATCCTCATCGATCTCATTAGAGATACTGGATCATAGGAAAACTTTCACGTCTGGATCCTCGGGATCCAAGGATACTTCTTTTATATCTTGCTCCCGAGCCTCCAGCACGTTCCTAGGATGAAGCTGTGGTTGCTATGCTATCGTCTGTTTAGCTGTTGGCTTCATGGATGAAGAGTAATAATTCTTGGCTTCCACTTGGTCACCATCTATCATTACTACTCCCCAAGAAGTTGGTAGCTTGATGCACTGATGGTAAGTAGAGGCTACAGCCTTCATTCCGTGTAGCCAAGGCCTGCCCAAAATAACATTGCAACAATATAGGTTATCAATAACACAAAATTTTTGGTAAGAATTTAACCCTTCAATGTATATTGGGAGTTTGATGTCCCCCAATATTTTCTTGGTTTCGCCACTGAAACCAACTAGCACCGACGTCCTTAGGATGATCTCCGAGTCTGGTATATTCATTTTCTGGAGTACATCATGTTGGATGATATTGACCGAGCTTCCACCATCGACTAGGATCCTGCGCATATAATGGTTAGCAATAAACAAAGTTACAAACAAACTGTCGTGGTGAGTATCCTGGATGCTTGATTTATCTTCTTCATCAAAGAATATTCTTTTGTCAGTCGTCAAAGTGGTGGATATGACCAGTCGTTCTCCATTCTCCAGCTTGGTTTCTTTGACGTGCCTTTTTTCCGAAGAGAAAGAAGTGCCGCATATGTCTGAGCCACCGGAGATGAAGTTGATCACTTGCGCATCTGGTGAGGGCGGAGTCGCTTTTTGAGGGACCTATAAGAGTTCCTTAAAATGGCTTTTGCTTAGAAGGTATCCAATTTCCCTCCTTAAACCAATGCAGTCATCCGTCGTATGGCCAAAATCCTCATGGAATGCACACCATTTAGATTTGTCTCTAAAGGCCATTGACTTCTCGTTCTTTCGAGGCCACCTTGCTTTCTCTCCTAGATCCTTCATAGCACAAATCAAGCCATGAGTATCCACAGAGAAGCAATACTCTGAGATTCTTTGGTAGTCATCATCATCATCATCATCTCCTTCTTCAACTGCTCGGACGTTCTGATTTTTGAATTTGGAGCACAACTTTGAGTTGTTGTTTCTGAATGAGGATCCTTATTTCTTGTCAGGATATTCTTGCTTCGTTTGAGCCCCTAACCGTTCTTGGATCCTTTTGTCATCCTCCATCCGTATGAATCTAAGTGCCCTGTTCCTTACTTTATCTAATGTCCTGCAAGGAGTCATCACAAGATCATCATAAAAGGGGGAGCCCCTATTAAGCCCCATCTTGAAGGCTTCCACAGCCGTAGCCATATCAAGATTAGGGATATCTAGGGACTTCCTACCAAACCTCGTGACAAAATCCCTAAGGGATTCATCATTGGGTTGGATAACTCTATAAGTCACTAGTTAACTTCTCAAATTTCCTGCTACAAGAAAATTGGCTGTTGAATAAGTTAACTAAATGTGAAAAAGAAGTAACAGAAAAGGGAGGAAGAGTTAGCAGCCATTTTAATGCAGATCCTGTTAGTTTGGATCCGAAACACTTGCATAGAGAAGCCTTCTTGAGTCTTTCAGGGATCAGATTGATCTCCATCCTCTCCCTATATTGAGCCACATGCTCTTCTGGATCAGTTGTTCCATCATACACCTTCATGTTGGGTGTCTGAAATCTCCTTGGGATTTCAGCATCACAAATAGGTGGAGGAAATCTGGACAACTTGTGGCTTCCTCCTGGTATTTAAGGGATTGGACGAACCACCCCTTGTACGCTGGATATCATATCCTTAAGTTTCTGCAGTTCCTTAGCCATAGCTTGGTTGATACCTGCAGTCTGCATGGAATCACGGTTAGCATCTAAGGATATAGGATCATATAGGTTACCTCTTTTTTGAGTGAACGTCGGCATTCCAGAAGAATAGTTGAGGTAAGAAGTGTCTGCTACAGGAGTTGGTTCACCGGAGGCAATGGTTTGCATGGGGATAATGTCTCCTTCATGGTCCACCGAAGACCTCTGATGCTAAATTCCTAAGGATCCTTGATTCTGGAAAAAGGATCCTTGAGGCTAGAAATTATAGGATCTTTGGTGACACAACCCAGAGGATCCTGGTTGAAGGAATCATGATCATTGGCGAAAGATCGAGGATCCTTGAGCCTATTGACCCATGGACCCCAGATTAAGGATGGATGATCCTTGTTGGAAATCTGAGGATCCCCGAGTTTGTTGACTCATGGATCCCGGTTGAAGGATGGATGATCCTTGAGTAGGTTGAGCCCAGGATCATGGAGTGGTAAAATCCAGCATCCTAGGCATTAGAGGAGTCTGATCCTTTGCTGGCCTCTTGATGGTAGGGTATTTTGTATATATATTAGTGTATTAATTATGTAGTTTTATTGAATATTTTGTTAGAACTTTGGTACTTCATACGTGCTTTTGTATTTCAGGCCATTGATCATTAAATATGCTAAATTGGAGACTTGTACGAGCATGGAATGATATCTCGGGAAGACCGAAGCATGATTTGATGTCTTGGGAAGTGCTACAAGGATTCGGGAAGAGTATGGATGAGAAATCATAAGCCGATGCTAAAACTGAACAAGATGGGTCATCAAAATGGCGCCGCTGCCGGGGAGTTAGTGCGCTTTGTGTTTTTCGTGTTATTTTATTTTTGCGTTTAATTTTAATTTTAATTTTAGTCTCAATTTTTTTTCAGTTTTTAATTTAAATTTTATTTTTCTATTTTAGACGGGGTGTTAGTTGTGCAGATAACAGGTTTATGCACACTCGTCACTCGGGCAGACAGTCACCGTTAATTTTTGAGCCCGAGATTGAGAGACTAGCTCAGCAGAACCGAGCCCATAACAGAAATTCAGAAATGGCAGATCAAGACCAGAACCAAAACCCACTCCCACAAAACAACGCGTTTCACCCAGACATCATATCTCCACCACCAGACTTCAATAACCAAAACAACCATAATAACTCAGCTCGTGCTTCTAGAACCCGGAACCGAAACTGAAATCGAGACCAAAACCTTGACCAGGCTGAACCGTTAACCCCACATAATATCCCTAACTGCAGAACTCAGATTAATCTTGATGACGCTGTTCTAAGCATTCCGACAGAAGATGAAAAGGAGGGGGAAGAAAATGAGGTGAATCAGGGTTTGGAAGTTGAGGATGAGGTTGATCAGTGGGTTAGAAGGAATCAGGAAGTTGAGCCCGAGAACGAGGGGAACGAGAGGGAAAATGAAAGGAATGAGAATTTGGAGGCAGGGGTTAACAAAAACGGAAGGGGTCGAGACAGGGTGAATCGGGCGGAACGACTCGAAAGAGTTCATGGTATTTAGGTTAATCGGGGCGGTTTGGCGAACCCCGGGGGGCTCAGGAGGAATTATGTGGCCCCAGTTCAGCGTGTTAACAGTCGGTTCAGACTGGCTATTTCGGATGGAGCATCCCCATTGGTCCCACAGGAACGAGTGCCAGGACAGCAAACTTTTAAGTCCCATCCATCATACATCAACATTGTTCCTCATTTCCACAGGATGTCTTCGGAGGACCCGTATTCTCACTTGACCGATTTTTCGGCTATTTGCGGGTCTATTGGTGATGGTACGTTTGATCAGGATGAGGTCCGATTGCGATTATTCCAGTTTTCCCTAAAAGACAAAGCAAAACTCTGGTTTAATTCGCTGCCGATGCACAGTATCAGAAATTGGGCCGAGATGAAGCAGGTGTTTCTAAACGACTTTTATTCACAGTCGAAGACTAGCGAGGCCCGTTCGGAAATTCGCAACTTTTCACAGTTATCTGGCGAATTATTCCATGAAGCCTTTACCAGGTATAAAGATATGATCAGAAAATGCCCACATCACCAAATCGAACTGTGGGAACTAGTAAAGTGTTTTGTTGATGGTTTGACATATGAGGACCGAAAGCATCTTAAGGCCTCGTGTAATGGTCAGCTGCTGAATTAGCCTGAAGAGGATGATTGAGATTTCTTGGAATTTATATGTGAAGATTCAAAGGTAGAAGCAGCAGCCGACAGACGAAGACGTGGTACTTCCTCCAGGCCAGTCAAGTCAGTCACGAGTGAGTCTGAAAGAATTGCTGAGTTAGAACGTGAACTGGCTGGGTACAGAAAGGGTAAGAAGAAAGAAGTCAGGAAGGTTGGTATTAAATTCCCGGTTTGTGAAGATTGTGGTGAACTCGGGCATAAGGCAGAAAATTGCCCCGAGTTTTATGATGACGAGGAGGATGAACCTGAGGAAGTTAATTATGCTTACTAGGATTCCAATGGTCAAGGGTTGAATTCAAACACCTATCACCCGCGCATGAGGAATCACCAGAACTTTCGCTACGAGAACGCGTCTACACAGTTGAACCCAAACTTTCAGGGATCGAGCCAGAACAGGTCACAGGGTAATTACCGCCAGGGCGGTTATCAGCAGCAGCAAGGTTCGTATGATCAGAATCGGGGGTATAACAGAGACGTTAACCGGGGTGGAAATTCATCGGGTAATCAGGACCAGCAGAGGGGGTCCTCGGGAAATGAGGATGACTCTGTGCACTCAAAGTTGGATGCATTGATGAAGATTATGGCAGATCATAAGGCTGAAACGAAGAAACAGTTTGAGCTACATGATAAGTCACCAGAGGTAATGTCAAAGCAGATTGGTCAGCTCGCAGCAGATATGGCAAAGTTGTAAAAGAGCGCAGGTCAACTCCCGAGCGATACTACAGTCAACCTGAACCATTACTGCTCAAGCTCCAAGAAGGGAAACAATGCGCACATCAACGCTGTAAGTCTTTTACCTCATTTTGAAATTTCTGTTGTTGAAGTTGATTCACCACCACAGTTTGTTGAGGGGGTGGTGGTAGATGTTAGTGGTGAGAGTGATTGTGTCGGTCAAAATGAATCAATTTTCCAAAATGAATCAGAACCAAAAACGTATGAAATGTCTTTTTGTGAAAATTGCACATGTGAAAAATGTTTAAATGGTAAATTTACCAACATGAGAGATGAGGAGGTGGAGAATAATATCACCTCAAGTAAACTCCAAGACACAGGAGTGCCGCTTTTATCAATTCAAATTGGGAAATTTAAAACTGATCGGACACTTCTAGATCTTGGAGCATGTGTGAGTATCATGCCCAATAGTTTATATGATCAGTATGAATTTGGCCCATTAGAAAGGGTAAACACCACCGTGGTGTTGGCGGACCAAACTCATACACTTCCCCGAGGCATGGTGACTAATGTAATGGTTCAGGTGGAGGAATTTTTCTATCTAGTTGACTTTCTTGTACTTGACTATGCTAAACGTGTGAATAATACACAACCACAATTCATATTGGGTAGGCCATTCCTTGCCACAGCACATATTGTAATTGATTGTGCTAAGGGGATATTGGAACTTAAGTGTGGAGATCGTGATAAACGGTTACCATTGTTTGAAAATGCTACTAACCATGTTGTTGACAAGTGTGAATCCTTGAGAAAGGATCACACAAAAGAGAAATGTTTTGTGACTGACAGGAATGAGCTAAGGAGTAGCATGAAAGATAAATGATGGAATGAGATGTTGCATGGATTTAGAGATGGTGAGGAAGCAACTACAAGAAAGGGAAAGAAGACGAAAAAGAAAGAGGTAAAGAAACTGCTAGAAGTAAATGAAAAATGGCAGGATCATGGCATGCCAAAAGGTTGGGAGGAATCTCTTGAGGAGCGTGCTTATAACGAGAAGGATGCACGGGAGCAGGCTAGACGCCCACCTTGAATGTCATAAAATTTTCAAATGGGTGGTATTTGTACATTTTGTATATTTTTAGTTTGCATTTAATTCAGTTTTTATATTACTAATTGTATTTTAAGCGTACCATCATAGCAAAAGCTAAGTGTGGCGATACTGCATGGGAAAAACTGAGATTTTGATACGTTCGGTAAGTTTTTTTATCAGAAAACAAAGTTTCAGTTAAGTTATCCAGAGTGCATTCATGTTCTTGCTGTAACATCCCGAAATTTCTAAAATAATTTTTAATATATTATTGCGTCGGGTGAAATAAACGAGTTAGTGGAACGATAATAATAAAATATGAAAGAGTAAGTAGGATAATTAGATGGGATTAGTTATGGACCAAAAAGGAAAGATGGGCCATAGGTCCATGGGCTTAAGGGAGTATAAATACCCCATTAAACCCTAATCCTTTCCATTTTCCATCCATGTTTTCCATCTTATTCTCCCTACAACTCCATAACATACACAACCTTCCTAATTTCGGCCGCAAGAGAGAGAACTCAAGATCCGAGGTCAATCGAGCAAAGGTCTTTGATTAAATTCTCGATAGCCAAGCTAGATACACAATCCAAGTCCATAAACAAAGCTATCCGTGACCTTAGAAACATCAAAAGTTAGCCGTGCACAGCTCAAGAAGGGAATAACTATTAACGGTGAACGTAACCGCATTCAGGTGAGTTTCTAGCCCCATTTCCTTGTTATGTTTTCGGGGCTGTGTGCATACTCGATGTGACAGTTAATACACTTACCTTAAATAGTAAGTGTATGCCATGTATGATATATGTGATAGATACGCATGATTACTTGTCGGTACGTGAACGATCTTCGGATATTGCACGTGTCGGCAAAGGAAATGATCTCTAAGTGACTATAAGTGTGCGAATGTTATGGTGTGACTTGCTTATTATGTAAATGTTAAACAGATAGGAAGTGTGTTGTAGACAAGTAGATGAAAGTGTGATAGAAGTGGTAAGGGGTCTATTAAGGGTGTTAGTGGCATGACGATAGTACGTGGTAGGGTAAGCCTATACGTGCCTTCGTTATTAAAGTGGCATAACGTGAGTGCGTGGTAGGGTAAGCCTATACGTGCCTTCGTTATTAAGTGGCATGACGTGAGTGCGTGGTAGGGTAAGCCTATTCGTGCCTTCGTTATTAAGTGGCATAACGTGAGTGCGTGGTAGGGTAAGCCTATATGTGCCTTCATTATTAAGTGGCATAACGTGAGTGCGTGGGAGGGAAAGCCTCTATGTGCTTCCGTAAACAAGTGGCTAAGTGGTTAGGGGCAGTTAAGTGGTTAAGTGGTAAGGTGCACAGGTTGGACAGTGGATTATGTGTCTTCGGATTCATATATAATGTATGAAGTGGTTGTATGATGAGTTGCTTGATTAACTAGAACTCACTCAGCGTAGCTGACTTTTAGTATGCACGCAGGTGATTTGATTAAAGAGTTGGCATGAGGTTGTCACATGGCATGGATTGAACGGCTGGCATCTGATGATAGAAAAAGTGAGGTTTAAATATAATGTTTTGGGTTATGGTATCAAAGAAAAGATTCAATGTTTTGTAACGAATGATTGATGTTTTATATTCCGCGAAAGGTTTTCAATAAACTCTGATTTGTAGGACTGTGTTTATGAGTAAATCCGACGTTAAAGTGAAGCACCGGGAACGGGGCCTTACAAGTTGGTATCAGAGCATAAGTTTGAGAGATTTATGCATCCTACATGCTTAGACTCGAGCAAAAAATGGTACTTAAGTAATAAAAGAAAGAAGATGCCAGTTCAAGATAGCCATGTGTCACTCAAGCAAGCCCGGAAAGGTAAAAGTGTATGATTACCTAGTGCATGATAACTTTAGCTTAATTATTAAAAGAAGGATATGTGCAAGATAGAGATTGGATTAATTAGTTGTTTGATTGATTAACTGTTTTAAAGTAGAAATTAGCACAAGTGAAATCATAAAGGGAAGTATGTAGAACCTGAGGAGTAATGCAAATAGTTAATTACACTTGGACAATGTCATTAACTACTTACCTTATGAATCATGTGCTAAATAATTCCTAGAGTGATAACGTTTGTGTTTCCTTATAGATACGAATGGCTGGAGCAAGAAGGTTTGTTGGTAAAGGAAGTCATACTGGACATCCTTGTGGGCCACGTGTCGTCCGAGAACCTTCTGAGAAACCAGTTACTACAACGAGAAAGGAGAAAAGTGAAACTCTGCAAGGGCCAAGCGGCAACGAAGGGTATCAGTTGGATCATGTTGTTCAATATGCCATTTCCTACGCTGTGGCTGCTGCAGTAAAGAAATTCCATCCTGACAAGTCTGCTGAAGGCCATGCAAGGGCCACTGAGAGGGCAGGGGAAGACGATAAGAAAGTTGACGATAATAAGAGAGGGGCGAAAGGAACCAAACGGCCTGCAGATGTCGTGGAGTATGCAGAGAAGAAGACACCAAAGATGGCAGCCAAGGAAACATGCAAGGTGTGCGGAAAAATGCACCTGGGAGAATGCAGGACTAGTTCGGACATGTGCTATCGGTGCAGGAGGAGTGGACATTACTCTCGAGAATGCCCTGATCGCCCAAAATGCTTCATATGCGGTTAAACGGATCACATGGCAAGGGAGTGCAAAGGAACGAAGGCGGGAGGCACGAATGGGATTGGAGCATAGACCAAGGAAGATTGCTGAAATGAAGACTCGATGGAGGAATAATTTCTTAGACAATAGTTTAATTTCGTTTTAAGTATGATTGACTAAGAACTTGTTTTGTGTTAAGGTTTAAAAACTTATGCTTATCTATGACATATAATATATTGAGTTTGGTTATGAAGGATTAATTATGTATGATAAATGTCGTATTAGACAATGGTGTTAAATGGTAGGATGAGTGTCGTAATAGACACCATTTATGTTTTTTTTCTTTTAGAATACAATGACTGGCGCAAGAGGGATCGTTGGCACTGGAGGCCGCACTGGGCGTTGAGGCAGGCCTCGTATTGTCCGACAACCCTCGGTAGAAACAACTTCCAACACTGGAGACGAAGGAAGCGCAGTTGGAGGAAACCCGAGCAACAATGAAGGGGTTCAACTTGACCCTGCGATTAGTAGCCGCTGCTGTGAAAAACCAGAATCCCGAGAGATCTGCGGGAAGCCATGGGAGAACTGCTGAAGGGTCAGGGGGAAATGGTAACAAAAATGGTGAGGGAGAGAAGGGTGACTCGGATGAAGCTGGATCTGTGAAAGTTGATGATAGAAATAGAGGCCGAGGTGGGTGTAACTACAAGTCCTTCAAAGGACGTGACCCGCCGAAGCTAACTGGTTTGGAGGACGCAATCGCCACTCTTCAATGGATAACCTCCATGGATAAAATTATCCGCATTAGCGAATTCCGTCCCGACCAAGCTGTGGGTTATGCTACTCAATCATTTGGTGATGAAGCAATGTACTGGTGGGAGACGGTTAAGGCGATGAGATGGAATGATCTAAAGGAGTTGGTGATGAAGAGGTTTTGTGCTGATACCGAAGTTGAAAGAGTGGAAATGAAATTTCTGAACTTGAAAGCGGGAAAGATGACACAACGGGAGTATACCACTGAATTCAACCGCATGTCTAGGTTGGTACCTGACATGGTGAACAGCGAAGCTAAGAGGATCAAGTGCTACGTAAGAGGACTTCCGCGAAATGTTCGCACTTTGGTTAAGGCTAGTAAACCCGCAAAATTTGACTCGGCCGTGGAATTGGCCGAGATGGTTTATGTGGACCTTGCCATCTGTGAAGAGGAGAAGACGGAACCAAAGAAAAAGAACCTAACCCAGAACCAAATGAAGCCAATGAGGTGGATCCACGTAAGAAGAAGGCAAGGCAGGAGGAGTTCACCACTTGCGAAAAATGTGGGAAGAGACACCCGGGGGAGTGCAGAGTGGGATTAGGTGTTTGCTACAGGTGTGGAAGAGCAGGACATTCCTCTTGGGAGTGCAAAGATCATCATAGGTGTCACACATGTGGAGGGCGTGGACACCTTTTAAGGGATTGTAGGAAGCCGAAGGAAGGGCATGAAGCAGAGAAGAATGCTTGAGGTTTAACAGTTTCCTCGTTATGCTTAGAAAGACCATTCAAGAAGGCTAGTTACGAGCCATAAGTTTTAATATGTGTTTTAATTATCAATGACTTAACGCATGTTTTTATGTATTATTTTAAAGTTTAGACTCGCGTTGTCTGAATTAATTATGCTAAGAAATTGTTATGAGTCGATTTCGGTTATGAATGATTATTGTGTTGGGATAGACGCTATTTTAGACGACAGTGTTAAGTAAAACGAAACATGTTCCCTTGGAAGGACCAAACAAGACTTGTAACATCGAGGGTCTCATGGACAAGCTACCTTAAATAGCTAAAGCACATGAACACAACTCGGTAACTGCAAGTCAGGTGTAAGAAGGGTGACCCATAAAGCAAAGGCGATCCAAGAAAGTGAGTGAATGCAAGAAGTGTTCCTCCTGCAAGGAATAAGCTAGGTTTCGGGGACAAAACCTCTTTAAGGAGGGAAGACTTGTAACATCCCGAAATTTCAAAAATAATATTTAATATATTATTGCGTCGGGTGAAATAAACGAGTTAGTGGAATGATAGTAATAATAATAATAAAATATGAAAGAGTAAGTAGGATAATTAGATGGGATTAGTTATGGACCAAAAAGGAAAGATGGGCCTTAGGTCCATGGGCTTAAGGGAGTATAAATACCCCATTAAACCCTAATCCTTTCCATTTTCCATCCATGTTTTCCATCTTATTCTCCCTACAACTCCATAACATACACAACCTTCCTAATTTCGGCCGCAAGAGAGAGAACTCAAGATCCGAGGTCAATCGAGCAAAGGTCTTTGATTAAATTCTCGATAGCCAAGCTAGATACACAATCCAAGTCCATAAACAAAGCTATCCGTGACCTTAGAAACATCAAAAGTTAGCCGTGCACAGCTCAAGAAGGGAATAACTATTAACGGTGAACGTAACCGCATTCAGGTGAGTTTCTAGCCCCATTTCCTTGTTATGTTTTCGGGGCTGTGTGCATACTCGATGTGACAGTTAATACACTTACCTTAAATAGTAAGTGTATGCCATGTATGATATATGTGATAGATACGCATGATTACTTGTCGGTACGTGAACGATCTTCGGATATTGCACGTGTCGGCAAAGGAAATGATCTCTAAGTGACTATAAGTGTGCGAATGTTATGGTGTGACTTGCTTATTATGTAAATGTTAAACAGATAGGAAGTGTGTTGTAGACAAGTAGATGAAAGTGTGATAGAAGTGGTAAGGGGTCTATTAAGGGTGTTAGTGGCATGACGATAGTACGTGGTAGGGTAAGCCTATACGTGCCTTCGTTATTAAAGTGGCATAACGTGAGTGCGTGGTAGGGTAAGCCTATACGTGCCTTCGTTATTAAGTGGCATGACGTGAGTGCGTGGTAGGGTAAGCCTATACGTGCCTTCGTTATTAAGTGGCATAACGTGAGTGCGTGGTAGGGTAAGCCTATACGTGCCTTCGTTATTAAGTGGCATAACGTGAGTGCGTGGGAGGGCAAGCCTCTATGTGCTTCCGTAAACAAGTGGCTAAGTGGTAAGGGGCAGTTAAGTGGTTAAGTGGTAAGGTGCACAGGTTGGACAGTGGATTATGTGTCTTCGGATTCATATATAATGTATGAAGTGTTTGTATGATGAGTTTCTTGATTAACTTGAACTCACTCAGCGTAGCTGACTTTTAGTATGCACGCAGGTGATTTGATTAAAGAGTTGGCATGAGCTTGGCACATGGCATGGATTGAACGGTTGGCATCTGATGATAGAAGAAGAGAGGTTTAAATATAATGTTTTGGGTTATGGTATCAAAGAAAAGATTCAATGTTTTGTAACGAATGATTGATGTTTTATATCCCGCGAAAGGTTTTTAATTAACTCTGATTTGTAAGAACTGTGTTTATGAGTAAATCCGACGTTAAAGTAGGGCTGCCAGGTTCGGGGCCTTACACTTGCTGTGGTTAATCCAGGTATGTGTATATTATGTTGTAACCGAACTTTGTGGGTGTAGTTCTCTATAAACCCTCACGAGACCCCACTCATCCTCCCGGGCTACCAGGAGGTTTACAGGGCTTGTTGCATATGCTAAACGCAATCGTGATTCCTACGAAAGTGAGTTAGGTCTTTTAACGTTTTAACTTGTTTAACAAAATTTATTATGAAATGACTTAATTTGGCTCAATAATTATTCTAATAAAATCAACAGAAAATCAATTTTTTTATAACTCTTAGAAGACCTAGGTCTTACACTTGTGAGAAGCTTGCTTCTACACGTCTCGAGATTTTGCAGGTTCGATTGTCAGTTTGGTACTTGGTCGAGACGAGGGTATACAAGTGTTTATGAGAGTTCGCGAGCTGACTGGTCCTCTTCCAGTCTCGTTGATATCAGGTGATTTCAGTTTCATAATTTATTTTGTTTTCTTAGTTTAAATGTTAAAAGTGTAATTGTATAGTTGCTAGTAGAACCGTCACATTTGAGCCCCGAATTTTAAAATTGCTTAACAGTCAAAAAGGCAATTTCAACCCCGTCCCTCAATGTTCATTAATTGTTTAACTATTGTAACATTAAGGACAATGTAAACCTCGAGTGTGGGGATGGGGGAAATTTGAAAATTTTAACCCGATAGTACCTCGAAGAGTGTTCAGAAACCAAAGTTGTTAACTGTTAATTATTGCCATTAATGCCAAGTTATAGGTTTCTGGTCACTGTTGGTTTTTCAGCTTCTCGATAGTCTTACTCACAAATGTTTTCATAACGAGAAGTTGAAAATGGGGTCGTTTAGGCGGGGATAACGAGTCATGGGGACAGGTACACATGTTTATATTGGCAACCTTATTCCTTCGGTACGTGTGTGAGTTGACCACATATATTAATACACATATGATATATAGTACACACATGTCATTTGAGTGCTTTCATCGATGTTCATGGATTATGGGATCGTAGTTGGCAAAATGCAAAAGTGATAGAGGCAATTAGGTTAAGCCTCGTCTGGATGAGCAAGAGTGTGGGTACTGGGGGGTTTGGCCTCATACATTATACATATGAGCGTGGGTAATGAGAGGGGCGGGGGGTTGGTTCCCTTAGAAAACATTTCTTGGACCTATTTTTCATTTGATTAACCCCGATATTATGTTACGAGACGATCCGGCTTAATAGGTTTCTTTGTATTTGTATTTGTTTTTGTTTATGTATTTCTATTTGTTCTAGTATTAATCATCACGTTTATTATGCTTAAAAAGCCAAAAAATGTATGTTTATATTCGATTACGCAAGTAGCAATTCGTCTATGTATAGTAAAAAAAAGATGAAATCAGTTTGCATGTTAGTTTTGTTTATTTAGATGTTTTGTAATAAGCCGGGTCGGATCGTTTGAGCTACTTAAAAATTTCCCTTCCATACCCTTACACCTAGCCCCGTTACAACCCTTTTTAAGTCCTCTTGATTTGCATTTGTGTCAAAGTAGTTTTATGGATGAATACTTGTTTATGAGTGATACTGAGAGCAGAGTGATACTAGCACATCTTTTGCTAGTCCAAATATTAAACCGAGAGGAGAGTTATTATAATATAAGGGGTATGAGCATGTGTACCTTAACTGGAAACAAAGTACACTTGTCTGGGCGGCTCTATTGTTTTTATTATATCACTTAACATTAATTGTGGGATGTCAATCTAGAAAGTGTCAGTCTGGGAAACTGGGTATGACCTTAAACCTTACTAGTATTAATGGTGATAATTTACATACATATGATGAAGGTTAATGTTTGCTTTAGAGTTTTCTAGAGGCTAGCAAAAGATAGGTGTGGGGATGTGATGGTCGGGTATTTTTTATATATATTAGTGTATTAATTATGTAGTTTTATTGAATATATTGTTAGAACTTTGGTACTTCATACGTGCTTTTGTATTTCAGGCCATTGATCATTAAAGATGCTAAATTGGAGACTTGTACGAGCATGGAATGATATCTCGGAAAGACCGAAGCATGATTTGATGTCTTGGGAAGTGTTACAAGGATTCGGGAAGAGTATGGATGAGAAATCATAAGCCGATGCTAAAACTGAACAAGATGGGTTGACAAAATGCGACCTTGAAGTAAAATGAGTATATCATGAGCTAGAAAATGTGTTACGGGAGCCATAATATATGAATTTTGGGTTTCTCGACGAGAGGAATATGAAAATGTAGTTTTCTTAGGTCGCGATACGCGATGACAGGTCATATGGCCATCGCGTATCGCTATGCACATAAAAACGGGAAAAATCAGGGTTTGACCTAAATCTTCTATTTGACGAACCCTAATCAATATTGACGACTTCCAGCAGCTATTAGGCGATTTTGGGTAAAATCCAGGCTACCAATCATCTCTTGATCAATCCTAATGGCCTTCCTCATCATAATTGAAGATCTATCGATGACGATGCTCGACTAATATCCTAGAATCTCACTCGGGATGTATAGTTTGTAAATTTTATAGTTTTTCTCAAGTGATTAAGAACACTATGTATAATTGTTTATGGTTGATATACGATTATTAATGTTTTGTATTTATGTGTGTTCAGTCGGTTTAGGTTTACGTTGGTCTGGACGATTTGTTACCGGTTGCTAGATAATTGATCATATGATTGTTTGATTAGATTGAATAAGATAAAACATATAATTGCCCTTAACTGAGTCACACTGGCAAGGACCGTTTGATAACCAGTGCCGTGTGTAAAACGATTATTGATGTCTAAGGTTTTGTCTGATTGATCAGTCTGCAGTTAACCAGTAATAATTAATCTGTTAGGTTGCATGAGATTACTATAGGTTGCTTACTTGAATTCCCAGGTGTGATTTTCTTTGTTAATTGATTGAAACTTGTTTACTCGTTTGCTTGTTTAACTCTAAATTCAAATCATTGCTTGTGTGATCAGCACTACCAATTATACTTCATAATCTTAGAAATTGTTTACACGATTACATTGACCACATACTCCTGGTGGATACGATACCTTACTTACTCTATCTATATAGTTTAATTAGGTTTTTGCATGACTCAAACGACGGTCATCACCTCTTGGTCCTCTTGAGATCTTCTATCTCCCAAAGGATCCTTTGGTTAGTATTGTTCTGCGGCTCCATGTATACTTTAACATGAGAAAACATAGCGGAAACATCATTGTTAGAGTTAACCACCGAAGTGGCAACAGTGGTTTTCGAGCTCTAGAAGACTGGTAGTTGTGTCTTGTTTCCAGTAGCAGTAGCCCTTGGTGCTCCCGTAAGTGGAGGAGGCATCAGTGGTAAAGTTCTTGATGTGAGAGAAACCGAAGATGGCATGGTGGTTGAAGCAGAGGTTTGTTGAGAGACCATTGAAAGTGATATGGGTAAAAAAGGTTGAAAACTGATAGGAAGTAATATGGATTATAGCATCAATTGCCCCACGGTGGGCGCCAAATTGTTTTGGTAAAAAATCGTTCAAGGATCAAGTAACCAAATTTGTAAGGTGATGTTTAGTGCTATGACGAAAATATCGATTATTTAAAGATTTCAAACACAAACACGAGGATTTGTTATGAGGAAAAGTCTTTTATCTTGGTCGGATCATCGGCACAAAAACCCCGGGTGATGACAAATCGTCTATCACCAGTTTATTAATGTAAAAATTGGGTTACAAGTGTGGAGTTTATGATCAAATATTACAAATAGCTAAGTGTGTGTATGAACTACTTAGAGATTTCTTGAGAGAGTATTGCCGAATGTTTGTCGCTAGTGAATGTGTTCGTGTTGTGGGTATGACCTAATTTGATCATAAACTCGGTATTTAACTCAAATAACAACTAACAATAATCTCCTACAAATCCACCACCTTCCCATTATCTTCATCCACGCCATTTGACCACGTGCTGAACAAGTCCAGTAGCGAAATATCTGGTAGACTAGGTCTTGGAGTCGTTACACTTATTAAATATCAACCTACACATAAGAAACAATCATTAGGAATACCCATTACCGAGGATCCTTGATCCTGACAGGATCTGACTAAGGATAACTGATCCAAGAACATATGCCATGATAACGTATCTACAGTGTCAAATTTCTGTGCCCTAACAATCATACTGATGTGATTGTGTCACTGATTCAACTTGATACTATTAATTCTGATCTTGTTGCTACAGAGTCTGTGCTTTCTGATGAAAATGTCACGAATCTTCCTAATGATGTGATAGTTCCAGATGAAGTTATGCCTCGAACTTTATCATATCACCAGTAAGAGAATATAACTGGAGATCTTAATTCTGGTGTTCGTACTTGAAGTCAGATTGATCAAAGTCTTAGTTGTTATTATTCTCAAGTTGCTCCTCTTCAGAACCGGTTCTCGTTCAAATGTTTCATTTCACAAATTGAACCAAAGACATATAAAACAAGCTTTAACTGAAGAGAGTTGGGTCAATGCAATGCAAGAAGAATTATTGCAATTTGAAAAACTTGGGGTATGGAAACTTGTTGATCTACCAGATAACAAACGATGCATTAATACCAAGTGGGTTTTCAAGTGCAAAAGGGACGAAAATGGTATAATTGTTAGAAACAAGGCTCGATTAGTGGTTCTTGGTTATAATTAAAGGGAAGGAATTGATTTTAACGAAGTCTATGCTCCCGTTGCTAGACTTGAAGCAATTAGAATTTTCTTAGCTTTTGCATCTTGGAAGGGATTCAAGGTCTACCAGTTGGATGTTAAGTCTGCATTCCTGAACGGTAAATTGGGTGAAGAAGTCTTTGTAGGACAACCACTAGGGTTTGTCGATCCGATTCACAAAGACAAAGTGTACCTGCTTGATAAAGCTCTCTATGGTCTACATCAAGCCCTGAGAGCTTGGTATGACACATTGCCTCAACATTTGTTAGACAATAGTTTTGTTCGTAGCACCGTTGATTGTACACTCTTCACAAAGGAAGTGGATGGTCATTTGCTGATAGTCCAGGTCTATGTGGACGATATCATTTGTGACACTCGTCAATTTCAGGTTAACTCCGTTAATTCAAACTCCGTCAATTCAAACTTAAGATCACTTGATCTATAACGCACATCTCATTACATTTAAAATTGGGTTTTAAATGACGCTTGACAATCACTACACATGTAGTCTTTCGGGATTGCAACGAAACGCAAACGAGTTGACTCAAACCATTGGTGAACAAACGACAAATATCAAAACAACAAATACTTGATAAGTATGTGTTATAATCTATATGTTACTTGATATGTTATGTGTAATGCTAAACACAAGAAGCAAGAACTAATTGTTTACACTAGAAAGGTAATAACTAAAAGTAGAGGGGCTATTTTGTAACATATTATTATTAAATAATAACAAAAACCCTAACCTCCCTTCCCCCTCCCAAACCCGATCGGCCCCCCCTCCCTCTCTTCTTGGCTGCCGTCACATCACACACACATACATACAACCTCTTTCAAGTTTTGTTGAAGAATTAAGGTGCTAGGAAGGTAATTAACAACTACTCTATGCATTCTAAGTGTTTAATTTTCATATTGAATGGGTTAATCAAAACCCTAATTCTTGAAATTATGATTAAGATGAGTTAGGGTTTGATTATATGCTTGATGATGATTTGTTAGTGAATTGATAACTAGTTGTGTTATTGTTGTTTGTTAATCGCTTGTTCTTTGATTTTAAACTTTCAAGAAAAACCCTAACTATGTGTGTAATGTGAGATTGATATGCATGGTTGGTAAATATTGTGTCTAGAGTGTTATATGCATGGATTATGGTTCATAGATTGTTGTTATGTCGAGTTTTGATGTAAACTGGTACTGGACAGATTGTTAAGTTTATGTTTAGACTACTGTAACTGAATGTTAATGTGGTAATTGGTCAAAATTCTTAACACTATAGTGTACTAGGATGAGTCTAGTTTCTAAAGAGTCCAAGTTTGCAATTTTTGGACGTGTAAAAGTTAACTTTTATTATTTTACAAAACTGAAGTGCAAGTCTGAATTGTAAGGTCTGCTGTTAGGCTGTGTTGTAATTATCATATCTCATAAACTACAAGATCAAATGGGTTAGTTCCACTTCTGGAAGTTAACATATTGAGTTAAGAATCTAACCCAATTGGTCTTGAATTAATTGAAATTACCATTTAACGGGAATAACAAATATCATTCTGTTGCGCATGATTTTGACTGTTGTGAGTTTACTGTAATGTTTTGATCATTGTGAGAAATATATGTGGAATAAAAATGCAATAAAAATAGTTCTGGAAACCTTACTGATTTGTGCTTTTGTGACGATTTTTGGTGAATTAATTGATATGTTATGATCTGTTGAATAGAGTAATCTTTCAAGTAGAAATCTGTCTTGATAAAACTAGCTGCTGAACTATGTGAAAATACATGAAACATGTTTGTTAATAGATAATTGCTATGTTTTTGACTAAATTGCCCTTGTGGGGAATGATTTCTAGTAATGTACAATGTTAGTACGTGATACTTAAGTAGTTTTTTACACATGTAACGTGTCACCAATGTGTTTGTCGAGTCACACATAATTCACAAACGAAACACAAAACGTATCTCATGCATAGGTATTATGTGCCGAGTCTAGAGACTCAATAATAGTTTAAATACTTAGAGAATCTCATTTTTGTTTTAGAGCACTAGTGAGGATTTTCTTTGACGCGCATCTCTCGGATTTGTTTTTGAATTCTTCGTAAACAGTGAGTTTCACGTCCCCTTTTTACTCTTTTTTAAACGCTTTTATTTGGGGGAGGTAACATACTCCAACGCTGTAGATTTTGTTCAGTTTTTATATATCACTTGTAAGGCTAAGTGGAAAACAAACCAACTAAAGTCCTTCATAACATCGAACCGGTTAATATTTGTATAATAGCGAGTCACTGTTGAGTAGTACTACTGGGTTTGACAAACCCCACCCAACTCTAAACTCGAATTTAGGTCGAGTGGGTGTAATCTTGGCTAACATATTTTCCATGGTCGTGGTAGACATGGTGGCAAGGCAATTGATAAACAGTCAGCTTCGGTGTCGAACACTTAGTAATACTTGTTTTATAGGCTAGCTACCTATCGATATATAATTGACATAACATTATCTGGTAACGCAAACGCAACGCAAAACATAAACGCAAACGCAAACATTTTCTTTATTTATATATGTGAACTCACCAACCCTGTGTTGACACTTTTAGTATGTTATTCTCAGGTAGCCGAGGCAGGCGCGCGGTATAGGAACATGCATTTCATTGAACACTATCATTTTGCAAACTTGTTTTGTTTAAACTGTTATTAATTGGGTTTTAAGTCGTCCTGCGTGACGCAACACTTGGTTTATGAATTTACGCTTCCGCACTCATTTAAACTTAAATGTTTTCGTGGTTTGAAAACTTTATTTATGGTGTTTGATTATAACTAATGATTCCGATCCTGTTAGTTCACACCCTCTGACGGTAAAACTCCGTTAGTGGATTTTGAGGGTGTGGCATCATTTTTGGGTCAACAAATGATGTGTTGTGCAAAGATTTTGAGGAGGTTATGAAGTCGAAATTCGAAATGAGCACTATGGGAGAGTTGAAGTTTTTCTTAGGATTGCAAGTCAGACAAAAGTCTGATGGGATCTTTATTCACCAAACAAAATATGTCAATGATATCCTTGAAAAATTCAACATGGCTGACTCATCGCCGAGTAGCATTCCTATCCTGTTTAGTCATGGAATTGGTCCTGATCCCACCGGGGAGAAGGTTGATGAAACACTCTACCATTCTATGATTGGTTCCCTCATGTATCTTACTGCTTCTAGGCCAGACATCATGTATCCGACGTGTCTTTGTGCACGATATCAATCCATTTCAAGGGTATCTCACCTTACGTTGGTGAAGTGGATACTTCGGTATCTTAAGGGGAATCCAAGGGATGGTCTTTGGTATCCTCGAGATGATGTATTTGAGCTGAGAGCATTTTCTGATTCTGACTATGGTAGCTGCAAGCTGAAAGCCAAATCTACCACCGCCGACTGTCAATTCTTTGGTAGCAGGCTGGTGACATGGAAGTGTAAGAAGCAGACGACTGTATTGTTATCCACCTGTGAAGTCGAATATGTAGCTGCTTCTAGCTGGTGTTCCCAGATTTTGTGGATACAACAACAAATGCGCGACTATGGTTTGAATTTTCTTACTACTCCTATTTTTGTAGATAATATTGCTGCCATTTCCATAACTAAAAATCTGGTAAGTCAGTCAATAACTAAACATATTAGCATACGGTATCACTTCATCCGTGATTGTTACGAGAAAAAGTTGACTACCGTAGAAAAACTTCACACCGAAGAACAAAAGGCTGATCTTTTTACTAAAGCTTTCGATAAAAACAAATTTTTGTATTTGTTGGGGCTTAATGGTATAAAGTCTATGGGCCGTGGGAAAGTGAGTGATACCGAGGTTATGGATTCCGACCTTTGAGTAACCGTTCACCAGGTCAAATTTTCTTTGTAAATATTTTCTTTAAATGGTTTTTGATTTTAGGGGGAGAAATGAGTTAGAAAAAATACAAAAATATTGTGATTTCAGTATGTATAGAGAAAAACCAAATACATTCAAATATAGCATTTCGCTTAAAAATATGTAAATTACTCACATTTAAAGGACATATACTTGTATATGTTTGGTCCTGATATTTACTTGTAGATATTCGGGAGAGCCATTTACCTGAGAATGGAATGTAACAGGGGCGTTTGTTATAATCTAAAAACATTTGAAAAACGCTTAAAAGCCTAAAACATTGAAATATGTGAAAAATACAAAAAAAATAGAAAATTACTCCTTAAAATGAGTTTTGAAGTGGGTGCCATTCCATCGGAGTGGTATTTCACATGGCAAATGAGGGATGACCCGAACTTTTGCCTGGGTTCGAATCCCGATGCCGCCTGGATTTTACCGTTTGTTTCCAGACTCGTTCTGGTTAACTCGACTGTCGTGCCTTCGGGCGGGTTGGGACTGTCGGGTTTTACCACGAACGCCCAAGCTAAACTCGGATGCCAGCGTGGATCTGGCTAAGACAACATAGTCTGGCCTAAGTGGGGTGGTGGGGCTCCTCTCGTAGGAGTTGTGATTACCCTTAACTGAGAAAGTCACCGTTCGAAAAAAAAGAGTTTTGAAGCATCAAAGGAAGATGATAGTACATTGATTGTCTTTTTCCAAATCAGGTAAATTGAAGAATAAGAGTCTATTGCTTAATTTTCGGTGTATGGGTAGACTTTTGAACAAACAAGAGAATAAGTGATATAAACATAAATTGTCATGTTGAAATATGGGTTAGTATTCTAGCAAAAATTTTGGTAATGAAGGCGGAAATGTAATAGCCTGTCATACTCAAACCTTATGTTTCAGTAGATCACCAAAAATAAAGTGTTAATAAAGTATTTAAGCGTCTGGTACATGGTCTACACTTCATTGGTGTATGGTTTTATAGCCTTCAATCCTATATTGATGGGATGCATTAGGTTTCTGGAGCCTTGAGGTTTTTATGCGGTTTTCATCTGGGTATTCAAAAGAATACTTTAAATCTTGCTCAAGCGAGCGAACCCCTGATAAGCCATTAAACTTGATCGCTATGTACAAATGTACAAAATTTCACTACTGACTTGATCAAAAATGTTTGTCATACATTGTTCCTCACTTGCGCGCGTATTAATACTATTAAGAAACGGACCCAGGGGAATACGATGTATGTAATCCGACAGATGAAATCGTGCATACTCATCCTTGGTAAAGGAAGCTTGGTGTGTTGCTTGATAATGGGGGAATGCCATGTTGTGGAAATCCGTTGGTATGATTGCCAAAAAGTTAAAATTTTTAAACGTTTTGATCTGCCGGTTCTAAGGTTTAAGTCAAGTTGGGGTGATATGGTAAAAATTAAAATAAGCCTGAATCAAGATTAGAAACTGATCATGTTCTGATATTATGTGCTTAATTGAACCTTAATCATATCACTGATATCTCTGAATATTTTGTTACAAAAGTTTATGTGGACAACAATATCCATAACCGACTTAACATCAGATACAGTAAAACTGAAAACATTGATGGAATAATGGATTGATCAATATGATTCCTTGCTCAACTCACAAAAATATGTGTTATTACTCGTTCTCAGTTTGATATATTTTTATCTTGTTTACATCTTTTTGTTAATAAACCAAAACATTTTCTGATTTATTTAGATTTTGGTGAATGGTGATTCGGTTATGGATATCTAAGAATCGGAATCGAGAGGTTGTTTTTGACAAAAAATGATTCAAAATATGAGATTTAAATGTTTAAACTGAATAGATCGAGGTAATTAACTTGGACTTGGTTAATTTTAAATTTTTTAAAATCCAAAAGGAAAAATTGTTTCAAAATTTTCAAAAGATTCTTCAAGGTCATTTGTTTGGACTTGATCTGGATCGTATGTCGGATTGTAATGGTTTGAAAATTTCAAATGTATAAGTTAAACACTCATACGAACGTATATGTGTTACATATATAAGGATATTATACGGCTAAGTTCTAATTATTGTTCAAGCGTGTACACTTGAGAACTTACACGCTCTTTCATTGTTCAATTATCATCCGTCCGTATAACTGTGTGTATTTGATTTCTTGTTTTGCGTGTGGTTGATTCACACACTACAAGTAATATTAAAGGTATAAATCTTTGTCTGAATGACAGTTCTGTGAAGTGTTCTTAATTATGAACAATACTTTCAATATTAGGACTTAATTGGACTTATTGTATCTATATTCATAGGGGTTAGGGTTGTTTGTGATTATCGATGAGTTTGCGAACTTGTTAGACCAAAAACCCATGCCCGTCATTGTATGATTTGTTCAATTCATGTTTGACCTAGTTTTTGGATGTTGAACGTATAAGTATGAAGAATACTTATACGGTGTATAAGTCTGATAAACTTATACGGCGTATTAGATCATCCTACTTATCCGTTCATATACTTATCCGCTAATTTGGACTTATACGTTGATTGATATTATACGACTATTGAAGCTTATACGGCCGTGTATAAGTATTGTGCTTATACGTTGATAAGTTTACACATTGAACTAGACTTATACGTGAATGGACCTTATATGTTTCTAATGGACCTTATACGTTTCTATTGGAACTTATACGTTTTAAATCATGCTTTACGTATATACTTTAATTTTATAAAATTGTTATGAAACTTTCTAACATGTTATTTGTTTGTTTGTTTGTGCATGTGCAAATGGTGAAAATCAAGGATTTTGATGCAAACCATAACATCTGTGCTTCTCTTGATGGTTCTGACGACAAGATGGAACCGTTTTGAGTCATTTTGCCATTCTTTGAGAGATCAAGGATCTTTAAAGCGATCATTAAGAACACTGTAATAATCAAGGAATTGGTTGCTGAATTTTGGAATAATGCAAAACTTGAAGAGGAATGCATAAGGTATGTGGTTAAAAAGAAGGAGATTATAGTGTCTGAGCAAGTATTAAGAGATGTTTTGGAACTTGGAGACGAATCTACTGATCCTACATTATTGGATGAAGTTGTTTGCTAAGAATAGGGTACCCGAATGAATTGGATAGAGGGTTCTTGAAGACTGGGTTATCAAGGCCTTATAAGTTTTTGGTACATGTGATAGTACACTGCTTTGGGCACAGGAAGGGTGGATATGAATAAATTCTAGATTATCAAATGTGCATGATGACTGCGTTAAGCTTAAACTAAAAGTATAACTTTTCTAAAGTTATCTTTGAGCACATGAAGCTTTATTTTGATAACAAATGGCTGATGTATCCAAGATTTATTCAGCTAATTATCGATCATCAATGTCCTGATATTTATAAGACATGGGAGGTGATGAAGCTAGCTCACATGTCTGTCACTGTGTGTGCTAAGCTTAAGTCTTACAGGAAAAAGGACGAGGATCAAATTTATAAATTCAGAGCTTTATTTGGACATTTGTTGAATCCTGATTATGTGGCTCCTTCTAATAATCAATGGAGAAAGAATGATAATGCATCTGATAGAGAAAATGAGAATGTGAGAATGCAAAGGTATGTTTCTTTGGAAGGAAAATGGTGCGTGAAAGCTGAGGATGCTGAAGCAGAAAGTTCTCAAAATCTTAAGAAGAAGCGTAAGCGTGAAGTTAAAACTGAGGTTGTTACACCTCTTGCTCCTATTACAGCTCAAAGAACCAGTTGTTGATAAATTTGTTGATGATGAAGAAACAGAGTCTGATAATGAAGTTCCTAAGAAAGTATTAGCTAATCCTCGAGAACTGCATGATTATCTTAAGGAACGAAGAACAAAGAAAAAGTCTGATGATGAAACATATGTTCCTGAAGCAAGTCAATTCAAGAAGAAAAGACATGTCAAACATATGGTAAAGAGGTCCGTGATTGAAGATGTTTGGTTGATGAGGCTGATGCTGAAACTGTTCAAGGAAATTTTGTTGATAAAACTCCTGAGGCGGTCAAAGCACCTGAATCTGAGAAAGCACCTCAAATTGAGAAAACACCGGAGTTTGAGGTGAATTTGGATGATGCCACTGATCATATATTGAAAACTCCAAAGTTTACACCAAAATTTTATGAGTTTGTACATCAAGAAATACCGAAAGTTGATCCCAAAATTTCTCAAACATCTGATCCTAAAGCTTCGCAACAGTCATTTTCTGATATTTTTCTGCAGATTGATGGTCCTTCAAAGGAAGATGTTGAGTTGTTGAAGGAAAAGGTGGCAAATCAAGATATGAAAATAAATAGTCTTGTTGATGAAAATGCTCATCTACGAGCTGATAACATTGAAATCAAGAAGAGGTTGGACGAAAGTGAACACAAAAGAAAACTATATGATGATTTGCTTGTGGAACACATGAAATATTTTGTTATAATTGAGCAGAAATTGGGTATACGATTAAACTCAGAGGTTAATAGAGCTGAAGCTGGAAACACGGTGTTTGAAAGAGTATATGGTGGAGATATTGGTGTAGCTGAGGCATCTTCCCGTGTAGAATATGACTTGGAAAAGGCTGCTGATAAAGGAAAATCTAAATTTGAAGAGCCTATTATTGAAAACGTGGTAGAAGCTTCTGTGCAAGCTGGTGAGTCTAGTTATATGGATGTACCAATTATTGAGCAAATTGTTGAAACTGTTGAACAACCAATTCTTGTTGAAGATGATGTAAAGGTTGTTGAGGAGGAAGAAGAGGATAAAGAAGATGAGGAAATGTTAGATTTTGGTAAATCTGATCATGATGATTTGGATGATGATGACACACCGCAAGGGGGTGCTGGTAAGCCTGATAATAAATTTGAGTTTGTTGATGGTGATGTTCAAAAAGATGATCCACAACAGGAATCAAAATCTAAAATTGCGCCGACTGATAAATTGGTGGAGGAGTTAGAAGATTTGATTACTTCTAATTTCCGTGTTACAAATATAGAAGATGAGCTGGAAGAGGGGGAAATTCCAGTCGATAAATCTGGTTTGGAAAAAAAAGTTAGAAGTATCTATGGATGATTTGACATTTGACTTCGAAAAAGATATTCCTGAACCCGATATTGATGTTGATTTGTTGAATTCTGATGTCGAGTTTATGGATTAACCAGAAGCTGTCAAGTACGTTGGAAAACAAGAAGAAATTGATACCTTTTATGAAGTGTTTGATGAGGAGATAGAGATGGAACCAAATCCAAACAAACAAACTAAGAAGTTCAGTGAAGAAGAGATGAAAAGTTGGTTTCCTGATCGTGTTGAAATTTCAAAGCAATTATACAAAAATTGTAACGATTCCGGCAAATCCAGGTATACCCTAGCCGGTATATACTAATTACGTGTCATTTAATATTGATTATATGAGTTATAGTACGTATATACGAGTATATATGATTCATAGTACGAATCATACTCGATTATATAGTGAATCGTATTGGAATTACAATTAACCAATGAACGATTATTGAAACCCGAACGAATCGGGAATTACATTATAGACGAAGTATATAATGTTTAGTGATATTTACGAAGTATTAATGCTTCGGGATAAGTGAATTATAGCACAGAGAAAGGATTTCGATTTACTAGTACGTCGGTACGGTAAACGAAACCTTTAACATCAAACCAAGCAAGAGACGATCAATCAAGCCGAAAAAAATGCACAATTACCGACAATACAATGTTTTAAGTCATTTAATGTCATGGGTTAAGTTTTTAAAGTTTTTAAATCAGTTTTATGTAAATTTTATTTTAACCCGAAAAACGACCATTTTAGGCTCGTTTTAAGCCGAATTACGAGTTTAAACGAGAAACGAACTGAACCAGACTATCCACAACATTATCCGGATTGTGTAATCCAAATGTGTGGCCATGGTTTGAGATGTGGGCCCCCCCCACACCACCACTTAGGCCGGCCCCTTATACACACACATTACACACTTCTTTTTTCTTTTTCTAACATCAAAAACTCACAAAACTCTCTCAAACCTTCAAGTATTCATCCAAATCCATCATTTCTAACCAAGATTTGAAGGTATAAACATGTTTTTAAGGCTTGATTCTTGTTTCTAATTCTATAATCTTGAGAAAAGGAGGTTTCATGTGAAAAATGGGTGAAAACCCGAGATGAAACCGATTCTCGTGTGATCAAGGGATGTATACAAGCTATACAAAGGATCTTGATCCAAGTAATTAGTTAAAAGAGTTTAGAATGAAATTTTACGGTTGAAATCTTGTAAAAATGAGTTTCTATGTAAAAGACGGGTGAAAACCCGAGATGAAACCGACTCTTGCATGATCAAGAGATGTATACAAGTTATACAAGGGATCTTGGTCCAAGAAATGAGTAAAAAGAGTCGAGAACCGATTTTTACGGTTAAAACCTTTGTTTTTATATCAAAACCGACACTATGAAAGAAATGGTTTGATTGTTGGTGTAACTTGCTTGGTATAGTGTTATTGTGTTTGTAAGTGTTGTATCTAGTGGCTAGCAAAGGCTAGAAACCAAGATCCTTGCGATCTAACGCTAGAAAACACAAGATAGTTCGGTTTTCGTGTGATTTAGTGATTTTGGACAGATTGTAGTGTGCTTAGAGTTGGGTCACGAAATTTCACAGAGATGATCTACACATGAAAATATGAGATCTGTGAATATTTGGTAATTTTTGGATAAAAGATGAATATTTGGTGAATTTAATGCTCGGTTTTGGCCAAAAATGATGAAAAATAGCTAAACTTGATGAAAAATTCTGAAAAATTTAGGATAAGCTTTTTATGACATATAAAAGTCACACACAAAATTTGAGCTCAGTTGGAGAAGTCTAAAGGGGCTTTTCGGTAAAACGAGTTCTAGGGCTTTCTAGCTCGGTTTTTGTGAAAATGGCTTGAAAAATGAGTTTTGGGTTCTGGAAAAATTCCAGGGAGTTATGAGGATGGCAGGGATCATCCCAGAAAAATTTGGGATTTTTCTAAAGTCTTTTGGTATTTTTGACATATTTAGGGTTGTAATAAGGTTTAAAAATAGATAAATAAATGTAAATATAAGAAAATAAATCTGGAAAATTTTTATAAAATTTCTTACTGTCAAAATAAGTTTTGTGCAAAATTTCAAGACCCGAGACTAAACGGGTAATTATTTGTGCTAAAAAGAACTAAAAACAAATTTTTAAAGCTTAAAACGTGTAAACCGGCAAAACTCGCATAAGCGAGCTGACTGGTATATGAAAACCCTAAAAATGGACAATTTCCATAAAACTAAGTAAATTAAGTAAAAATAAATCATCCGAAAATAATTCGGATGATTTGGGTAATTTTACCCGATTTTACTGTTTCCGGCACCTAAATGACGGAAACGGGCCCCGCGGTCAAACGGGGTGTCCAAACCGAGCTCTAATTTCATCACTTTAACTAAATTAACAGTCAAACACCATTTTTGCGTCGGGTGTGACCAAACCCATTTTTGAAACTAAAAACGGATAACCGTGCTAGGCACGCAAATCAAGGAAATCATAAAAATGATAATTTTGACCGTCAGACTCTAAGCAATGTCACAATCTGAGTCCTTAGAAGGGTCACGGGGTTAACATTGTCCCCGAATCGAGTACAGTACTGGGCTAACAATGTCCCCAGATGTACCGATTGATACGTATTTAATTTATGGGAATTATATAGTAACGACTAGATATTATATTACAGATCCAGGCTTATAGCAGTTCATTGTATCACGTCTCGACTCACAGAAAGGTGAGTTTTCACGAGCCCCTTTTTACTGAACTGTTTTTAAATATTTTCCCGGGGTGGAAAACATGTCTTTATTAAAGTATTTAAGTACATACCGATCGTATGGAAACACTTGTATATTTATATATATATGTTTGATGCACAGAATATATAAATTGTTTATCGTGTGTAATTGTTCTGGGGTAACATAGTTCCCAGAGGTTATTATTGTTCTGGGGTAACATAGTTCCCAGGGGTTATTATTGTTCTGGGGTATCGTAGTTCCCAGAGGTTATTATTGTTCTGGGGTAACATAGTTCCCAGGGATTATTATTGTTCTGGGGTAACGTAGTTCCCAGAGGTTATTATTGTTCTGGGGTAACATAGTTCCCAGAGGTTATTATTGTTCTGGGGTAACATAGTTCCCAAAGGTTATTATTGTTCTGGGGTAACATAGTTCCCAGCATAATTTCATTGCTAATAAATGGTTATTAAAATGATCTGTCAGTGTTTATTTAAATTAGTGAAACTCACCAACTATTCGTAGTTGACCCGTTTTCTTTACATGTTTTCTAGGTATGCCCAAGTTGGAATGATTGATATGTGCTTAATGATCTGTGCTACTTGTTGGAAGCTTGCTGATCTATATTTTGTAATGAATATATTAATGCCTTATCGGTAAAACTCGTGTGTAACACCTAGACAGTAACAAATTAGCAACAATGTAATATGATATAAATTAATGTAGTGGTATTTTCTTTATAAGCAATGCTGTTGATATCAGATGTGTCTGTTGCATCCCGTGTACGTTTCCGCTGCGGTTACGGGGTGTTACAGAACTTGGTATCAGAGCCATGGTTATAAAGAATTAGGATGTCTGAAAGAGATACCTAAAATATAACCAGTAGCTCAAGTATTATAGGATCTGAATATCAACTAATAATTTATTGTGACGGGATCTGGATGAACTTGGATGGACAAGTGAGTTATTATGGTCCGGAACATAATAACAGACTTGTCTGCACGGGAGAATTCACGGGAAGTCACGAGGAACTTTAAATAGGTAAAATTGGCAACATATGTGTAAATATATGATAATATTATTATGTGGTAAAGTTGTATAAATAAGTATGTATTGATTTGATTATGAATTACACTATGGAAAGAACTATATGCTTGTTAACTTGTGTGCAGGTAAAAATGTCAAGCCCGCATAGCTTATCAGTAGAGGAGGATCCGGAGGAGGTTAGCCCCGGAAACTCCGGGAGCCTACACGTGTCATCCGACTCCGAGCCTAGCGAGGCGAGTCACAGGAGCTCGAGCCAGTCCTCCCCGGCCCGGATCGTCAGATCCCCTACTCCACTCGCACCGCAGGCCACCTCTGTCCCTCCGGGATTTGGTCCCCGCCTTACGGCGCGGATCAGCATTCCGCGTGTCCCACCGACCTCTCCCCCACCCCGACCTGCTACTCGTCGGGGAGAGTCCTCATCTCAGCCCGAGCCGATGGCTCTACCTGTCTGGGGCCTTCCGAGACAGGAGCGGGATGCGGCAGCCTGGCTACGAGTACTCACAGAGCAAGTAAATGAGCACTCAGCCGCCCTGACCGTGGGGGTACAGAGACGGGTGTACCTTGGTGACCGCATACTGGATTGCCAGTATGCAATCGACCGGTTGACAAGGGAGTGCTCGTACTCCCTATTGATGGTTCAGCGGTTAGAGGCGTGGCTCCGGGGGGTGATGGCAGTAGTGGTGGCGTTGGTGGCAGTGATGATGTGGTGGGCATACCACCGTGTTTAGTAGTTATGTTTGGATGGGGATAGTCAGGGACCATTTTTTTTTGATACTCTGTGTAAGTAGTTAGTGGTGATACTAACACGGAGTGAATCTTGGTTAGTTATGATACAACCACTGGCCCCTAGGGTGGGTCTCTTTTGGGGCATATCTTTATAGATACTTTTGGGTATCATTCAAGCACTGACCCTTTTACGGGTTATGTCGAGATGATACCGACATAGGGCCCTTGTATTAAAACTTAGTTGTGTAGTGTTGACTGGAAAGTATGTAAACTGATGTTTGTGTAATATGTATCAATGTTTACTAATGAATGAAATATGTATTGTGTTTTATAATTTGAAATGGTATTGATTATACGTATTTCTTGATGTTGTGTAGAATGGCACCGAAACGATCAACGAAAATATCGGAAGTAGATGTGAGCCGTTTGATTGCTCAACAGTTGGAGGCGGCGATACCGGATATAGTATCGCGCATCGCCGCCAGTATTAACAACTCGACCAATCCAACCCCTCCGAGCAATCAAACGCCTATAAATAATGACGGGGAACAAAATGCTAATCCTCCAAGGAATGATAACACTATTCCGAGTAATGACGCACCGCCTAGGGTGGTCGTTACTGACAGCCATGGCCCTACACCTACGGTAGAGACAAACCGTACTGAACCAATTCGTGCATCCAGGGGATGTTCGATCAAGGATTTTATGTTGTGCAAGCCATTAGAGTTTAGCGGGTCTGAAGGACCGAATGGGTTAGTTAAATGGATAGAGAAAATAGAATCAGTGGTGAATATCAGCAACTGTCCCGAGGATTGTGTCGTTAAGTATGCCACCTGTACATTCACCGACCATGCCTTGACATGGTGGAACACCATAGTACAGACTCGAGGTCAGGCGACAACAAACCTCATGACCTGGACGGAGCTTAAGGCTCTTGTGTTGGAACATTTCTGCCCAAAGAATGAATTGCAGAAACTGGAAAATGAGTTGTGGAACCTGGAGATGAAGGGGGCGGACCACTTGGGTTATACCAATCGGTTTAATGAACTGTCACGATTAGTACCGTGGTTGGTCACCCCGGAGACGAAGAGGGTGGAACGTTATATTTGGGGACTTACTCCAGTGGTGAGGAGTATAGTCAACGCGGGGGGACACCAGACGTATGAAAGTGCAGTGACACAGGCTGGCATTGTCACGTATGATTTCTTGCGGAGCGGATCACTAAAGGTGACAGGAGAATCCGCTGGGGGAAAACGGGGTACACATGATCATAGAATCCAGGAAAAGCAGCAAAGCAAACGAGCTAGGCCCGCTACCCAGAGCTATGCCATGACTAGTTCGGGCGGAAGGCAAGAACCGCAGAAGGGAACGTTTCCTAAGTGCGGGAAATGTGGTTACCACCATAGTGGCGTGTGCAAAGAGGTGGTGTGCCACCGGTGTGGCAGGATTGGACACTACGCACCAAATTGTAAGACAAATCTGAACAACCTGAACCGACAACCGCAACCTATTCGTGCGCAACCATTTAGAGCTCAACCAGCCCGACAGCAGAACCCGCAAGGAAACCAGATGATGACCACTAGCCGTGCTTGCTACGAATGCGGCAGCACGGATCACTTCAAAAGGAACTGCCCGAAGCTGAACCAGGGAGGAAACGGGAGACAACTCACGGGTCAGGCATCGTCGTCCAATCCGGCGCGAGGCCGAGCATTCGTGATGGGGGCGAACGAGGCGCTCCAGGACCCCAGCGTAGTGACAGGTACCTTCCTCGTCTCTGATCATTACGCTTCTGTATTATTTGATACAGGCGCCGATAGAAGTTTTGTCTCCATTAGATTCCTTTCGATAGCAAACCTTCCTATTGGTGAAACCATAGAACCTTACACCGTAGAAGTCGCTAACGGTAAAACCATGATAGTTAATCGGATAGTTCGGAATTGCCCTTTTATTTTGAACGAACAATCCTTCCTGATCGACTTGTTACCGGTAGAATTGGGTAGTTTTGACGTGATAGTGGGAATGGATTGGTTGGCACGTAACAGGGTAGAAATAAACTGCGAAAAGAAAACAGTCAAGATCCGGGTGTCGGATGACGAGGAGATATTAGTGCAGGGAGAAAAATCCGGCACCATGATACCATTTATATCCCACCTCAAGGCGTTAAAATATATACGCCAAGGATGTGTGGCGTATCTAGCAAGCTTGACGGCCACAGATTCTGAGGAGAAACGGGTGGATGATATTCCAGTGGTGCGCGAATTTCCACAAGTTTTCCCAGAAGAACTTCCTGGATTACCGCCAACCCGACAAGTTGAATTCAGAATCGACTTATTACCTCAAGCTGGCCCTGTTGCTAAGGCCCCTTACAGACTTGCACCGTCCGAGATGCAAGAATTATCCAACCAGTTGCAGGAATTGTTGGATAAGGGATTTATTCGTCCCAGCTATTCCCCGTGGGGTGCACCGGTACTATTTATGAAAAAGAAGGACGGAAGCCTTCGAATGTGCATTGACTACAAGGAATTGAACAAATTAACAATCAAAAATAGGTATCCTCTCCCCCGAATCGATGATCTATTCGACCAACTACAAGGTGCGAGCTTCTTTTCAAAAATAGATCTTAGATCGGGATACCATTAGGTTAGAATTCAGGAGGAGGATATCCCAAAAACCGCATTCCGGACTCGCTACGGCCATTACGAGTTCTTAGTTATGCCTTTTGGGCTAACAAATGCGCCAGCTGTATTCATGGATCTCATGAATCGAGTCTGTAAACCCTATCTCGACAAATTCGTCATTGTATTTATTGACGATATTTTGATATACTCGAAGAGTAAAGAAGAGCACGAGCAACACTTAAAGTTAGTTTTAGAGCTCCTGGATCAGGAGAAGTTATATGCGAAATTCTCAAAGTGTAACTTCTGGTTACAAGAGGTGCAATTCCTCGGTCATGTTATAAACCACCAAGGAATACACGTTGATCCGAGTAAGGTTGAAGCAATTAAGAATTGGCAAGCGCCTAAATCTCCAAAGGAAATCCGCCAATTCTTAGGCTTAGCTGGATACTATCGTCGATTTATAGAGAACTTTTCCAGCATCGCCCAACCTTTAACCCTGCTGACCCAAAAGGATCGAAGGTATCATTGGGGTGAAGAGCAGGAAGCGGCGTTTCAAACGCTAAAGCAAAGATTGTGCCAAGCGCCAATCTTAAGTCTCCCCGACGGAGACGATGGATTTGTTGTATATTGTGACGCATCCCGTAAAGGGTTAGGATGCGTGTTGATGCAAAATAAAAAGGTCATAGCCTATGCGTCTCGACAGTTAAAAGTTCATGAGAAAAACTACACTACTCATGACTTGGAACTGGGAGCAGTCATCTTTGCACTTAAAATCTGGAGACACTATCTCTACGGTACAAAGTGCACCATCTTCACTGATCATAAAAGTTTGCAACACATATTCGATCAGAAAGAACTGAATATGAGGCAACGAAGATGGGTCGAGTTGCTGAGTGACTATGACTGTGACATTCGATATCACCCCGGCAAGGCTAACGTCGTAGCCGATGCCTTGAGTAGGAAGGATCGGGCCAAACCATTGCGAGTGCGGGCGTTGGGGATGATAGTCCGATCAAACCTTTCGGATTTGATTCGAGTCGCTTAACGCGAGGCGTTGAAAGAGGACCAATTGGATAAAGAAGGACTTTACGGGAATGAGAAGAATTTCGAACAGCGTGTGGACGAAATTCTCTATTTCAAAAATCGGATTTGGATCCCGACCCTCCATGACCTTCGTGATTTGATCATGGATGAAGCGCATAAATCGAAATATTCCATACATCCGGGATCAGATAAAATGTATAAGGATGTGAAAGAATTTTACTGGTGGCCAGGTATGAAAAAGAATATAGCCACATACGTCGGCAAGTGTACGACGTGTGCGAGAGTTAAGGCGGAGCACCAGAAACCATCGGGAATGCTACAACAGCCGGAAATTCCCGAATGGAAGTGGGAGCAGATCACAATGGATTTTGTGACACATCTCCCCAAGACACCCCGAGGTCATGATGCGATTTGGGTAATCGTGGATCGATTAACCAAATCGGCACATTTTATTCCGATTAGGAATACTTTTAACACTGAGAGACTTGCGCAGATTTATATAAATGAAATAGTGTCTCGTCATGGCATCCCCATCTCGATCATCTCCGATAGGGATAGCCATTTCACCTCCAAACTTTGGCAAGCTGTTCAAGAAGCATTGGGAACACGTATTGACCTAAGCACGGCTTACCACCCTCAGACCGATGGTCAGTCTGAGAGGACCATTCAAACTTTGGAGGATTTGCTTCGTGCTTGCGTACTGGACTTTAAGGGAAATTGGGATCAACATCTCCCACTCGTTGAATTTTCCTATAATAACAGTTATCACAGCAGTATAAAGGCAGCACCTTATGAAGCATTGTATGGGCGGAAGTGCCGATCACCACTTTGCTGGTCTGAAGTGGGTGACCCGCAGGTCATTAGATCGGATCTGGTCCAGGAGACGACCAGCAAGATTCTTGAAATTAAGAACAACCTAAAAGCCGCGCGGGACCGGCAGAAGAGTTATGCCGATAACCGTCGAAAACCGTTGTCATTTGAGAAGGGGGAAAAGGTATATTTGAAAGTATCACCCTGGAAAGGAGTGGTCAGATTTGGAAAGGCGGGGAAGTTGGCCCCTAGATACATTGGACCATTCAGCATCACTGCAAAAATCGGTCCGGTAGCTTACCGATTAGAACTGCCTGAGGAACTGAGTGCAGTTCACAACGTGTTTCACGTGTCGAACCTGAAACGGTGTCTGTCGGATGAGACATCGGTATTACCCTTAGAGGGTGTTCAAATAAATGATAAGCTCAACATTGTGGAGGAGCCCATAGAAATAGTAGACGGGAAAATCAAACAACTTAGACACAATAAGATCTCGTTGGTCAAAGTTAGATGGAATTCGCAACGAGGCCCAGAATTTACTTGGGAACGAAAAGATGAATTTCGGAAGAAATACCCCCACCTATTTCCTCAAAAGGAAGTAGTTGCCGTGTAAAATTTCGAGGACGAAATTTTTATAACGGGGGGAGAATGTAACGATTCCGGCAAATCCAGGTATACCCTAGCCGGTATATACTAATTACGTGTCATTTAATATTGATTATATGAGTTATAGTACGTATATACGAGTATATATGATTCATAGTACGAATCATACTCGATTATATAGTGAATCGTATTGGAATTACAATTAACCAATGAACGATTATTGAAACCCGAACGAATCGGGAATTACATTATAGACGAAGTATATAATGTTTAGTGATATTTACGAAGTATTAATGCTTCGGGATAAGTGAATTATAGCACAGAGAAAGGATTTCGATTTACTAGTACGTCGGTACGGTAAACGAAACCTTTAACATCAAACCAAGCAAGAGACGATCAATCAAGCCGAAAAAAATGCACAATTACCGACAATACAATGTTTTAAGTCATTTAATGTCATGGGTTAAGTTTTTAAAGTTTTTAAATCAGTTTTATGTAAATTTTATTTTAACCCGAAAAACGACCATTTTAGGCTCGTTTTAAGCCGAATTACGAGTTTAAACGAGAAACGAACTGAACCAGACTATCCACAACATTATCCGGATTGTGTAATCCAAATGTGTGGCCATGGTTTGAGATGTGGGCCCCCCCCCACACCACCACTTAGGCCGGCCCCTTATACACACACATTACACACTTCTTTTTTCTTTTTCTAACATCAAAAACTCACAAAACTCTCTCAAACCTTCAAGTATTCATCCAAATCCATCATTTCTAACCAAGATTTGAAGGTATAAACATGTTTTTAAGGCTTGATTCTTGTTTCTAATTCTATAATCTTGAGAAAAGGAGGTTTCATGTGAAAAATGGGTGAAAACCCGAGATGAAACCGATTCTCGTGTGATCAAGGGATGTATACAAGCTATACAAAGGATCTTGATCCAAGTAATTAGTTAAAAGAGTTTAGAATGAAATTTTACGGTTGAAATCTTGTAAAAATGAGTTTCTATGTAAAAGACGGGTGAAAACCCGAGAAGAAACCGACTCTTGCATGATCAAGAGATGTATACAAGTTATACAAGGGATCTTGGTCCAAGAAATGAGTAAAAAGAGTCGAGAACGGATTTTTACGGTTAAAACCTTTGTTTTTATATCAAAACCGACACTATGAAAGAAATGGTTTGATTGTTGGTGTAACTTGCTTGGTATAGTGTTATTGTGTTTGTAAGTGTTGTATCTAGTGGCTAGCAAAGGCTAGAAACCAAGATCCTTGCGATCTAACGCTAGAAAACACAAGATAGTTCGGTTTTCGTGTGATTTAGTGATTTTGGACAGATTGTAGTGTGCTTAGAGTTGGGTCACGAAATTTCACAGAGATGATCTACACATGAAAATATGAGATCTGTGAATATTTGGTAATTTTTGGATAAAAGATGAATATTTGGTGAATTTAATGCTCGGTTTTGGCCAAAAATGATGAAAAATAGCTAAACTTGATGAAAAATTCTGAAAAATTTAGGATATGCTTTTTATGACATAAAAAAGTCACACACAAAATTTGAGCTCAGTTGGAGAAGTCTAAAGGGGCTTTTCGGTAAAACGAGTTCTAGGGCTTTCTAGCTCGGTTTTTGTGAAAATGGCTTGAAAAATGAGTTTTGGGTTCTGGAAAAATTCCAGGGAGTTATGAGGATGGCAGGGATCATCCCAGAAAAATTTGGGATTTTTCTAAAGTCTTTTGGTATTTTTGACATATTTAGGGTTGTAATAAGGTTTAAAAATAGATAAATAAATGTAAATATAAGAAAATAAATCTGGAAAATTTTTATAAAATTTCTTACTGTCAAAATAAGTTTTGTGCAAAATTTCAAGACCCGAGACTAAACGGGTAATTATTTGTGCTAAAAAGAACATAAAAACAAATTTTTAAAGCTTAAAACGTGTAAACCGGCAAAACTCGCATAAGCGAGCTGACTGGTATATGAAAACCCTAAAAATGGACCATTTCCATAAAACTAAGTAAATTAAGTAAAAATAAATCATCCGAAAATAATTCGGATGATTTGGGTAATTTTATCCGATTTTACTGTTTCCGGCACCTAAATGACGGAAACGGGCCCCGCGGCCAAACGGGGTGTCCAAACCGAGCTTTAATTTCATCACTTTAACTAAATTAACAGTCAAACACCATTTTTGGGTCGGGTGTGACCAAACTCATTTTTGAAACTAAAAACGGATAACCGTGCTAGGCATGCAAATCAAGGAAATTATAAAAATGATAATTTTGACCGTCAGACTCTAAGCAATGTCACAATCTGAGTCCTTAGAAGTGTCACGGGGTTAACATTGTCCCCGAATCGAGTACAGTACTGGGCTAATAATGTCCCCAGATGTACCGATTGATACGTATTTAATTTATGGGAATTATATAGTAACAACTAGATATTATATTACAGATCCCGGCTTATAGCAGTTCATTGTATCACGTCTCGACTCACAGAAAGGTGAGTTTTCACGAGCCCCTTTTTACTGAACTGTTTTTAAATATTTTCCCGGGGCGGAAAACATGTCTTTATTAAAGTATTTAAGTACATACCGATCGTATGGAAACACTTGTATATTTATATATATATGTTTGATGCACATAATATATAAATTGTTTATCGTGTGTAATTGTTCTGGGGTAACATAGTTCCCAGAGGTTATTATTGTTCTGGGGTAACATAGTTCCCAGGGGTTATTATTGTTCTGGGGTAACGTAGTTCCCAGAGGTTATTATTGTTCTGGGGTAACATAGTTCCCAGGGATTATTATTGTTCTGGGGTAACGTAGTTACCAGAGGTTATTATTGTTCTGGGGTAACGTAGTTCCCAGAGGTTATTATTGTTCTGGGGTAACATAGTTCCCAGAGGTTATTATTGTTCTGGGGTAACATAGTTCCCAGAGGTTATTATTGTTCTGGGGTAACATAGTTCCCAGCATAATTTCATTGCTAATAAATGGTTATTAAAATGATCTGTCAGTGTTTATTTAAATTAGTGAAACTCACCAACTATTCGTAGTTGACCCGTTTTCTTTACATGTTTTCTAGGTATGCCCAAGTTGGAATGATTGATATGTGCTTAATGATCTGTGCTACTTGTTGGAAACTTGCTGATCTATATTTTGTAATGAATATATTAATGCCTTATCGGTAAAACTCGTGTGTAACACCTAGACAGTAACGAATTAGCAACAATGTAATATGATATAAATTAATGTAGTGGTATTTTCTTTATAAGCAATGCTGTTGATATCAGATGTGTCTGTTGCATCCCGTGTACGTTTCCGCTGCGGTTACGGGGTGCTACAAAAATCCTGTCAAATATTATCAGAAGACTGGAAAAGATACGACAATGTGAAAGTGTTTGAGTATTGCGTATCTGAGTAAAATCAAGAAGATTGGAATTTGCAGACTATTTGGAGTACAATACTTCAATAGTTTGATGGAATTGAAAAGTTTACCATGGTTTGATGCGTACGATATTTTTACGCATTATGATTTGCTGTGTAAACCGAAGAGGGGTCCGGTTACAATGATCTGGGAGTTTATGGTTAGAGAAGCTAAACATGGTTTCAAGAAATGGACACCTCAGTTTCCTAAGGTGTTTAATCGAGTAATCGTAAAATTATGGAAGGGAATTGATTAGAACTTTGAGGTATACAAGGCCAGATTCGCTTCGCATTATACCATTATACCCAATGGAACAGGATTTTCATGCTTACTTCCTTTGTTGGTCTTATTTGGCTTTGACTGGTGAAGTGAGCAAATATTTGGATCGTGGGAATGAAAAGTATGATGTTATTAGAGTATATAATCCAATGTGGTTGATAAACTGTTCGTGGAAAGATAATGAGATACTGCACTGTTAGTGCACATAAATTTAACACTGTGGATACGTTATCCTGGCACATATTCTTGGATCAGTTATCCTTAGTCAGATCCTGTCAGGATCAAAGATCCTCAGTACCCATTATTTACTAACGATTGTTTCCGTTGTATAATAATATATTTGACAGATGTAACGACTAAGAGACCTGGTCTACCCCCTATTTCGCAGTATAAGTGATGGAGCACGTGGTAAAAGTGGCTGTTACGTTTATATTCAAGATAATGGCGGATTTTTAGGAAAATTAGTTAATTGTCTTTATTATTTATAACTCCATTGAGTTATGATCAGTTAAGGCACACACCCTATATATACTACACGTTCATAATCATCTAGAAAAAAAGCTAGGCCAGCAACACACACATACACACTTAGAATTATTGTAAACACTGATCCTAATCTCCAACCTTGTATCCTCATTTTTCATATTAATAAATTGGTGATAGACAAGTTGTCATCACCCGGGGTTTTTTTTTCCATTAATCTGATTAAGATTAAAGGGTTTTTCCTCGCAACAAATCATGGTGTTCATCTCCATTTTGTTCATATATTCATTATTATCTCTATAGCACTATACCTCACAATTACGGATTTGGATACATTATCCTTAGAAGATTTTTGTCCAAAACAATTTGGCGCCCACCGTGGGGTAATTGGTGCTATAATCCAGAAAATACCCTATCAATATTCAACCTCTCATACCCATATCACCATCAATGACCTCTTAACAATATTCTGCTTCATCAACCATGCCTTCCTCAGTTTCACTCCGACCGAGATCCTCACTACCAATGCCTCCTCCAATTGCGGGAGCACAAGGGCTACTACTGCTGGAAACAAGACGCAACTTCCAGTGTTCCAGGGCTCAAAAAGCACGGATGCCACTTCGGTGGTTAACTCTAACAATGATGTTTCTGCTATGTTTTCACAGGTTAAGTCATACATGGAGCAGCAGAACAAAACCAACCAGAGGATCCTACGTGAAATTGAAGATCTCAAGAAAAGAAAGAGGCAAGCGGAGGATTAGACTCCCTTGATGCCCAGGATGTTGGATTTTAACACTCCAATATCCTTGGCTCAACCTACTCAAGGATCATCCATCCTTCAACCGGGAGCCATGAATCTACAAACTCACGGACCCTCAATTTTCCAGCAAGGATCTTCTATCCTTAACCCGGGGTCCATGGGACAATAGATTCAAGGACCCTCAACTTTTCAGCAAGGATCGTCTATCCTTCACCAGGGGTCCATGGGTCAACCAGCTCAAGGATCCTCAACTTTTCAGCAAGGACCGTCGATCCTTCAACCAGGATCCTCCGGATTGTATCTTCAAAGATCCTTCAATTCCCAACCACTAGGATCCTTCATCCACAATCAAGGTTCCTTCTTCCTGGATCAAGGATTCTCGGGTGGACCAACTCCTGTTGTAGACGCTTCTTACCTCAGCCACTCTTCTGGAATGCCAACCTTTACACAACAAAGAGGTAACACGCATGATCCTATATCCTTAAATGCTAACCGTGGTCCCATGCAAGATGCAAGTATCAACCAAGCCATGGCTAAGGAACCGCAGAAACATAAGGATATGATATCCAGCGTACCCGGGGTGATCCGTCCAATCCCTGAAATACCGGAGGGAAGCAACAAATTGTCTAGATTTTCTCCACCAATCTGTGAAGAAAAATCCTGAAACGCTTTCAAACCCCCAACATGAAAGTGCATGATGGGACCACTGATCCTGAAGAGCATGTAGCCCAATACAGGGAAAGGATGGAAATTTATCCAATTCCTGAGAGGGTCAAGGAGGCTTGTCTGTGCAAAGGTTTTGGTGCTACACTATCAGGATCTGCTTTGAAATGGCTGCTTAGTCTTCCTCCCTTTTCTATTACTTCTTTCTCACACTTAGTTAACTTGTTCAACAATCAATTTTCCTGTAGTAGGAAATTTGAGAAGTTAACTAGTGATTTATACTGCGTTATCCAACCAAGTGATGAATCCCTTAAGGATTTTGTTACAAGGTTTGGTAGGGAAGCTCTAGAAATCCCCAATCTTGACATGACTACTGCTGTTGAAGCATTAAAGCTGGGAATTCAGAAGGGCTCCCCCTTTTATGATGATCTTGTGATGACTCCTTGCAGGAATTTAGATGAAGTAAGGAACAGAGCACTAAGGTTCATACGGCTAGAAGATGACAAAAGGATCCAGGAACGGTTAGGGGCTCAAACGAAGCAAGAATCCCCTGACAAGAATAAAGGATCCTCATACGGAAACAACAATTCGAAGCCGTACTCCAAATTCAACAATCAAAACGTTCGAGCTGTTGAAGAAGAAGATGATGATGAGGATTACCCCAGAATATCAGAATATTGCTTCTCCGTAGACACCCATGGCTTAATTTGTGCCATGAAGGATCTAGGGGAGAAGGTGAGGTGGCCCCGAAAGAACGATAAGTTAACCACCTTCAGAGACAAATCCAAATGGTGCGCTTTCCATGCGGATTTTGGCCACATGACGGACGATTGCATCGGTTTGAGGAGGGAAATCGTATACCTCCTGAGTAAGGGAAATTTTAAGGAATTGATGGGAAGAAAAAAGTCCAGGATCCAGGATCCTGAAGAGGTTCCTCAAAAAGCAACTCCGCCCCCGACAGATGCTCAAGTAATCAACTTCATTTCCGGTGGCTCAGACATATGTGAAAATTCCTTCTCCGCAGCTAAGAGACTGGCCAAAGAGACCAAGTTGGATAATGGGGAACGATCGGTTATATTCACCACATTGACAACAGACAAAAGGATCTTCTTCGATGAAGAAGATAAATCAATCATCCAGGATCCCCATCATGACGGTTTGAGTATTACTTTGTTTATTGCTAACCGTTATGTACGCAGGATCCTAGTCGACTGTGGAAGCTCGGTCAACATCATCCAACACGATGTGCTTCAAAAGATGAATATACCAGTCTCGGAAATCATCCCAAGGACATCGGTGCTAGTCGGTTTTTGGAGAAAACAAGAAAACATTGGGGGACATCAAACTCCCAATATAGATTGAAGGGTTAAATTCTTACAAAAAGTTCTGTGTTATAGATAACCTTTCTTGTTGCAATGTTATTTTGGGCAGGCCTTGGCTACATGGGATGAAGGCAGTGGCCTCTACTTACCATCAATGCATCAAACTACCAACTCTTTGGGGAGTAGTAAGGATAGATGGTGACAAAGTCGAAGCCAAGAACTACTATTCTTGCTCAATAAAGCCAGCAACTAAACAGACGATAGCATAGCAACCACAACAACATCCTAGGGACGTGCTGGAAGCTCGGAAAAAGACATAAAGGAGGTGTCCTTGGATTCCGAGGATCCATATGTGAAATTGTTCCTAGGATCCAGTATCCCTAGTGAGATCGAGGAGGATATAGTATCCTTCCTAAAACGAAGAAAGTCCACGTTTGCTTTCAAACATTCAGACATGACAGGTATTTCTAAAGAGGTAATTACTCATAAGTTAGGCCTTGATTTATCTGTTAAACCCGTCCATCAGAAGCGAAGGAAATTTGCTCATGAGAGAAACACGATCATACAAGAAGAAGTTGAAAAACTTCTTAAGGCCGGTATGATCAGAGAGGTTAAGTATCCTCGATGGTTAGCTAATGTGATTGTTGTTTCTAAAAAGAATGGAAAGTGGAGGGTGTGTGTCGATTTTACTGATTTAAACAAGGCATGCCCCAAGGATCCTTTCCCATTACCACATATAGACTCCATGGTGATGCAATGACAGGACATGAGATGCTCACCTTTATAGATGCTTCCTCTGGATATTAACAAATTCAGATGGAACCATCTGATCAAGAGGATACGTCATTCATGACTCCCACCAGCATATACTGTTATATTGCTATGCCATTCGAACTAAGAAATATAGGGGCAACATATCAAAGATTAGTCAACATGATGTTCAAGGATCAGTTAGGCAAGACTATGGAGGTCTACATAGATGACATGGTGGTAAAATCAAAAAGGTCAGAGAATCACTTCAGAGACCTAGAAGAAGCTTTCAACATCCTGAATCAATACAATATGAAGCTGAATCCATCAAAATGCCATTTTGGTGTCAAATCTGGGAAGTTCCTAGGATACATGGTGACCAAAAGAGGAATAGAAGCGAGCCCTGAACAGATAGAAGCCATCGTCAATTTGAAGTCTCCTGTGAATGCTAAGGATGTCTAAAGATTTACGGGGAGAATAGATGCTCTCAACAGATTCATTTCCAGATCCTCGGAGAAGTGCAAGGACTTCTATGACATCCTTTGGAAGAATAAGAAGTTCGAATGGACCGAGAAGCATGAGGCTGCACTTAAAGCCTTAAAGGATTACCTATCCTCAGCACCAGCTCTGATGAAGCCTGTGGATGGAGAATCCCTGTATCTATACCTAGTTGTTTCAGGAAATGCAGTAAGTGCCGTCCTCGTGAAGGATTAGGAAGGTGAACAACATCCCGTTTATTATTTAAGTAAAAGTCTTTTAGATGCGGAAGCCAGGTATTCTCATTTAGAAAAATTAATTCTTGCACATTTTATGGCTTCTACTAAACTGAGACATTACTTTGAAACAAATACTATTATTTTGAGAACTAATTATCCTGTTAAGAATGTGCTTAGAAAACCATAATTATCAGGAAGGATGGCCAAGTGGCCTGTGAAGCTGAGTGCATATGATATTCAGTATGAGCCTATAACAACCATTAAATCGCAAGCACTAGCAGACTTTGTGGCTGATTTCAGCAGTGACATGCAAAAGGAAGCTGATTTAGAAGTCCAGCAACTAGAAGAAACCAAGGATCCTTGGATCCTCTTCATAGATGGAGCATCCAATTTAAGAGGAACATGATTAGGTATCCTACTGAAATCGCCACAGGGGGACATATTACCCAGTCTATAGCCTGTGAGTTCCAAGCGATAAATAATGAGGTAGAATATGAAGCTCTGATCGCAGGTTTGCAATTAGCTAAACGCAGTACCTTCAAGTATATATTGATTCATTATTGATAGCTAACCACTTTAATGGCTCATATGCTGTTAAAGGTGAAAAACTAATCAAATATCTAGATGTTGTGAAGGAGTTAGCAAAATCCTACGAATTGTTTAGTATTGATCAGGTACCAAGGGATGAGAATGCTAGGGCAGATGCTTTGGTGAATTTAGCATCATCTTTGAAGATTCCAGAAGAAAAGAAGATCCCAATCATCCATATACTCTCGCCAGCAATAGGAGAACAAGAAGTTGGGGAGATAACAATTGACAAACAAATCGTACTTCGGGATCCATCATCCTCAAATAACCAAGGATCCTGGATCCTCCCAATCAAAAAATACATCCAAGATGGAGAAAATTCAGCCACAGAGAATCTGAAGTCTTTCAAACTCAAGGTATCACAATACATTTTATTACATGATATTCTGTATAGGAAATCTCTTGCAGGTCCATACTTAAGGTGTATCGAGGATCCTGAAATTCAGGAGGTGCTCAAAGACTTTCACGAAGGAGATTGTGGTAATCACACTGGAGGTAGAGCTCTGTTTTCTAGGATTCTAAGAATAGGATACTTCTGGCCAACCATGAAGAGAGACGCCATGGAATACTCAAAGAAGTGCGATGCTTGCCAAAGGCATGGAAACATCCTACATCAACCAGCAGAACCTATGTATCATATATCCTCATCTTGGCCTTTCATGAAGTGGGGCATGGATATTGTGGGTAAGCTACTTAAGGCACCAGGAGGAAAAGTATTCATACTTGCAATGACTGATTACTTTTCAAAGTGGATAGAAGCAGAAGCTTTTTTTCAAGTCCGCGAAAAAGAGGTGATATCCTTCTTTAAAAGAAATATTATTACTAGATTTGGCATTCCTTCAGAAATTATTTGTGACAATGGTTCTCAGTTTATCGGGAAAAGAACCACTAACTTTTGTAACAGTCGGGGCATCAAGATGATTACCTCTACTCCCGTGCATCCTCAAGCAAATGGCCAGTCGGAATCAAGTAGCAAGATAATCATCAACAATTTGAAGAAGAAACTAGGATCCAAGAAATTCAAGTGGGCATTAGAGCTATCATATGTTCTTCGGGCTGATAGGACAACACCCAAGAATGCAACATGCCAAAAACCCTTCTCATTGGTGTTTGGATCAGAAGTTGTAATCCCTACATAGATGGTGGTTCCTACAGCCAGAACAAGCATCCGTGATCTTGAGGCCAATAATGAAATCCTTCTTGAAGACTTGGATACCGTGGAAGAACTCAGAGACCTAGCCAAGATCAGAATGGCAGCTTATCAACAAAGGGTAGCTGGGTCATATAACAAAAGTATAAGGATCAGAAGATTTCAAGAAGGAGATCTAGTCTTGAGGAAAGCCGTTTAGAATACAACCAATTGGCAGATGTGAAGCTAGCACCCAAGTGGGAAGGTCCTTATATAATCGAGTCGGAAATAGGGAATGGGTCATATCATTTGCTCACTATGGAAGGCAACAGGTTACCAAGAGCATGGAATGCTATCCACTTCAAGAAGTACTTCTTCTGATTAGGATCAAGTATCCTCTGAGGATTGAGTATCTAATTACTTATTCATTTAAGGTTCTTATTAGATTGAGGATAACATATTCTTAACATTTGTTTTTTCCAAGTTTTAAGTAATAATGCAGGACATTATTAAGATAGTCAATGATCAAGAGGTTGGCCACCTCTCCTTCACCTTTAAGGTACTTTACTATTTTCCTTGGCTTAGCCAACGATTAAGGTATGACCCCCCGATGGTCATATCTTCCAAGGGTTAAAGGTTTTCACCTTTCTTATAAATTAGGGTTTCTACACTCTTGCCTGGAGCGCACGCTATCCAACGTATAGTCCGGGGCAGCGGGACCAGTACACGCTTAGTTGCTGACAATTTCATTGTCTTTGGCTATATGGAGGATCCTAAGATTTATGGTAGACGTACCATACCACCGGTTTATAACATTTTCATGTTATCTCACGTTTAGGCTAAATCCCGGTTTGGGCGAGTCCCCAGTTAACATCCGTATTTTAGGCCAGTCCCCAGTTTGGACTTGTCCCCAGTTTGGGCTTGTCCCCAGTTCACGGGCTTGTCCCCAGTTGCATGGGCTTGTCCCCAATTTATTTGTGGGCTTGTCCCAAGTTTGATGGGTCTAACACCAATTAATCTTATAAGTTATTTGCAACAGATATCCTAAGTTCAAATACGAGGATCAAGACTTATGGATCCGAAATCCTTAGCTTACTTATACACGGATTACAGAAGAATCACTACTTATGGTAACTTAGGTCTAATTAGACCTTATGGTACGATTTCTACTTGTCAATTTACATTTGTTTGGCTAAGATCCTTCTAAACCTTGTTGCTTAAGGATTTAAAATCTTTAAATTATTTTTACAAGGATATTCTATCCTATAATTTTTTCTTAAGATTATTTCTTAAAACTTTCAACAAGACTAAAGCTATAACAAACAAACTTTCAAAATAACAAGTAACATGCGAATTGTCAAAAGTTTTCAATCATTATTAATCATAAGTCACCTAAACTTACCGAAATCCTTAACCCGGATTTCACCATTCGAAAAATGGACCATCCACCTGGGTCAAACAGGTGTTACTAGTTGTTCATGATTTACAGGAAGAAGGATATATAACCGGAATGGAAGTTCCCGAGGAAACTCCATTGATATATGACAATTATATCCAGCTGGTCAAATCTCATATGTTTTTGCAGCAAGCTTGAATTCAAAGGCAAAATAACAGCTGTGATCTTATCACAACCGCTATTTGGGGGGCAATTGTTAGTGCACATAAATTTGACACTGTGGATACGTTATCCTGGCACATGTTCTTGGATCAGTTATCCTTAATCAAATCTTGTAAGGATCAAGGATCCTCAGTACCCATTATTTACTAACGATTGTTTCCTTTGTATATATTTGACAGATGTAACGGCTAAGAGACCTGGTCTACCCCCTATTTCGCAGTATAAGTAATGGAGCATGTGGTCAAAGTGGGTGTTACGTTTATATTCAAGATAATGGCGGATTTTTAGGAATATTAGTTAATTGTCTTTATTATTTATAACTCCATTGAGTTATGATTAGTTAAGGCACACACCCTATATATACTACACATTCATAATCATCCAGAAAAAAGCTAGGCCAGCAACACCCACATACACACTTAGAATTATTGTAAACACTGATCATAATCTCCAACCTTGTATCCTCATTTTTCATATTAATAAATTGGTGATAGACAGTTGTTATCACCCATGGTTTTTTTTCCTTTAATCTGATTAAGATTAAAGGGTTTTTCCTCGCAACAAATAACGGTGTTCATCTCCATTTTGTTCATATATTCATTATTATCTCTATAGCACTATACCTCACAATTACGGATTTGGATACATTATCCTTAGAAGATTTTCGTCCAAAACATGTACGTAAACAAGATTCAGTGTAATGACGAGAAAGTAGAGACTAAAGCCAACCAATTTCAAAAGGTTGTGGACTTATGATTTGATAAGAAAATACATTCTAGTAGAGCATGGGAGACTAATTGGAGGGCGGTTAGTGAAGAGCAAGAGAAGCATGGAGCTGAATTGGAAGCTAAGCTTAAAGATCGAGTTATGGAGGCTTCTTGGAATTGATTCAATATAAAGACATGGGTGTGTCCAAGCCTACATCACAACAAGGATCTAGTAAACCGTCATTGAGGAAGAAAATAAGGATTATCGAAAGAGAGTATTTGGTATGTATTAAAGACCTAGCAATATCCAAGGGGGAGTTTGTTAGAGCATTAATGTCTAATGCTAGGTCTAGTGGGCTAATTGTGTCATTTGTATTATTGTAAGGCGCTAACATCTCATTATATGAAAATGTGTAAAGTGTATTGCATAAGGTAGTGGCGTATAAGCTTATACGTCCATATAAGCTTACACGGTGTCTAGCCTTATACGCTAGCAGTGTAGCTAGTATAAATAGGACTTTCGTGTCATATTTTGAAATAGTTGTGATTTTGTAACTGATTTGTACTCAAAAGTGTTGTTTATGAGAGAATATGTTGCCAATCCTTTATGATATAATTTCGTTATTTCATTTAGTATAGCAAATATAATTGAATCGATTTGAATCATTATGTTTTCACGTACATGATACATTTCATGATGAGGATCATGAACTTACATGCTAGGTCTTGTAGGATTAAACGATCTAAACTGTTAAATTTGTTGCTAAGGGCGTATAACTTTGTTAACCAGCGCATAAGACTTATATGGCGTATAAGTCTTATACTTGATAAGACTTATACGACCCATAGGCTTCTTGTATAAATATGTTAGATGTCATATTTTTGTAATCTAGGGGAAAAACTTACCACTTGTACTCTCTGACATTGTTATATGAAATTGTGATAATTACTTGAGTTGATATGTGTTTGATTCCTTTGCTATTTGTTTCTACCTTATAGCTTAGTATAGTGACACAACGTATTCAGTCCGTATCGTATTGCACCTACACGTATATGATGACGTCATATGATCCGGCAACCGGTCTTTCAAGAAATCAAAACTATTTACAAAAAGTTCAAAGAAACGTGACCTTAATGAATGGTTATTCAATGTCGGAATCCATAACCTAGGGATCACTCTCTTTCCCACCTCCTAAATTCTTAATACTATTAAGCCCCAACAAATACTAAAATCTGTTTTTATCGAAAGCTTTAGTAAAAAGATCGGTTTTTTGTTCGTCGGTGTGAATTTTGTCTATGGTTATCAACTTCTTTTCGTAGCAATCATGAAGGAAGTGATACCGTATATCTATATGTTAAGTTTTAGAGTGATTTACCAGGTTTTTTGTTACGGAGATTGCATCAGTGTTATCTACATATATGGGAGTAATAAGAAATTTCAAACCGTAATCGCGCATATGCTGTTGAATCCATAAAACCTGAGAACAACAACTAGATGCAGCCATGTACTCAGCTTCACAGGTAGAGAGCGATACAGTTTTCTACTTCTTACACTGCCATTTCACTAATGTGCTAGCAAAAAATTGACAATCGGCGGTGGTAGACATAGATTTTAGCTTGCAACTTCCATAATCTGAATCAGAATAGGATCTTAGCTCAAAAGCATCGTCTCTTGGATACCAAAGACCGAACCCTGGACATCCCTTTAGATACCGAAGTATCCGCTTCATTAACGTCAAGTGAGAGACTTTTGGATTGGATTGATATCGGGCGCACAAACTAGTTTTAGCAAATTTAAATTTTTAATTACTAGTTTTATCACTTGATTGAGTTTCTGATTTTGCTTCAGACAACACATGTTCCGTAGCTTTCTTACCCACCTCGCTCTCACACTCAGAGTTGTGGAAAGACATAACAGTTTTCCCTTCACATGAAAGTGAAGATGAAATATCATTATGTGATGAATCAGTTACCACATTCATCGCCTTGAAGAACCCCTCCAGTTCTTTTTGAACATAAGAGCTCCAAATAGGAGGCGGTACAGAATGATATTTCAGATCATCCTTTCTGTCCCTTAAACTATCAGCAGATTGTTTTGGAACAATATGATCAAGAACATATGATGAGGAGGAATAACTTTTCTGTTTAGTTTCAACCCTTTCAGTTTCAATTTTATCAGTTGAAGTTCCTTTTTAAGTTCCGCTTTCTCATCAATATGCCTATTAATAGCAATCTGTTTATCCTCAACCGTGTGTTTAAGCATAGAAATTGTTTTCTCATCTTGTAGGATTTTCACCCACAAGTTTTTCTCACACGTTTGAAGCTTGTCATATGCTTCTATAATACTTTTATAATCATGAAACATATTATCGTAGTTGGTTTTTAATGAGTTAATAACCAAATCTTTTACATCACATGACTCACAAATATGTTTAACCTCTTGAGTAGAAAATGTTACCTGCCCGGTTATATAAGCATGATGAGTGGGCTCTTCTTCAACATCTTCATTTCTCATTACATCAACTGCCGCTGGAACACCTTTAGCTGGCGCAATTGCATCACTCATTTCCTCAATCTTTAATTTCGCTTGAATTTCATCAGCTACCTCAGTCTTATCTTCTTTATCAATTGTTCCATGAGGCACTTCCTCTCCATTAAACCAACCTGCAAAACTCTTAAAAACATCACGAGCCAAAAATGATTGGAAAAATTCATTTGAAATTGGATCAAAATACTTGGGAGATTCAGTTTCCTCAAGATCACTTGACATTTCCTCAGTGATATTTTCTACTTGACCATCACTCTCAATCTTTTCATCATCAGCTGTTTTGATCTCAACCTGTTCTCTAGCTTGTTGATCCTCACCAAGTACCTTAGCTACATTTTCCCTGTGAATAATAGAGTTCCAGTTGAATCCTTTATCTAGTTGTGTGTTACAAGCTTTTGATGTCGATGTCTCAGGAGTTTTTGATGATTCAGCTGATGCAGGAGAGCTTTGATGATAAATGGCTTTTCTATTATAGTCCCTACCAAAAGGATTAGGGCTATTGTATCCAACCTCTCGGTTAGTGTATTCCCTCTTGAAATGCCCTTTCTCCTTGCATCGAAAACATCGGATCATTGACTTGTCAAACCCTAGTTTGGAAGTCATCCCATAAAGATAATTCTTTCCAGTAATTTCCCAAAATATTTGAGCTCTTCTGACAACACTAGCCATGCACCAACGGATATCCAACATATCCATCTCTTTTGGATCAATTTGATCATAATCCTCCTTTGTCATGTTATAGTTCCCAATTCTTCCCACGATTAAACATTCATATGACTCGATGACGGATCCTAGAAAAGCCATATGTTCTTGAACATTCTCCGTATTAAGTGACGGGTGGTCCATTAGACAACCCTTCAGTGATATAAGATCGTTAATAACCATGCATACAATCGGTTTATTTTGTTGAATTAGTTTACTATGGTTACTCATATAATTGCAGGTAGTAGAAGATAGAGGATGTAATTATGAGAATGTGGGCGAAAACGGTGAAGAAAACGGAGTTGAAATGAGTAAGTTATGAAGAAAACAAGGAGGCAAGAATGGAAGCCACCGTAGCTTACGGTGGCCACCGTAAGCTACGGTGGCCCCTGAAGAAAATGGTCACTGTAAGCAGTTTTAAGACACCATGGGTAATTTGAAGCCACCGTAAGCTACTGTGGCCAAAGTAGCTTACGTTGGGCCTGACGCTGAAACTTGTAACATCCTTATAAACTCGTTTTATGGACGGCTTTTGACATCATTATCATATCCTTTGATCCTAAAGCGACCTAGAGGCGATATTGGGGTGAAATAAAATTATTGGGAGTGTGGTAATTATTTGAGACTCGATTTTGATTCGTATGATTACTATAATCGAAGGGATGATGAACCGAATCATGCTCGACTAGTTCTCTTTGTGTTTTCCCTCGGATTGTAAGGTTTATTTAGGAATGTTTGATTGAATGTTTATGCAATTTCTGAGATAATAGTTTGAACTTATTGATTTCATTATTATGTTTTTTTATGAATTGATTGATAGATTGTTAGTTTATTAAGTTCGTGTTCTACAGGTGTATGCATAGTAGAGGCTCTAACAGGTCATCACCACTAGTTATCGATCCTGAGATTGAACGAACACTTCGAAGAAACCGAGTCCTACTTAGGGAGAACAAGCTTCTTGGTTCTCCAACTGCATTAGACAGAACTATGGATTCACCAGCTCCTACTTTGGATCAAACAATCCCAACCACGCCTCCACCAAATCCACCTCCACCGATCACTACTACCATACCCACTACATCAAGTGAATTAAGACCAACTCACATAACCGAACCTATCCCTGCTCAGCACATCTACTCAACATCATCCACATTGCCACCTATTTCCAGCCTTTTTCCTACCTTTGGTGCATCTTTATCTCAACAAAACCAACAACCAACATTTTCAACCACCACAATCAAGTTACCAATATAAACCCCCGCCTTTCATGCAACATTCAAGAACACAAGGTGACGGTTACGGGTATGGGTTTGACAATGAATTTGAAGGGTATGAAGTGGAAGGTTACTACGCGAGAGGTTATGGAAGTCAAAGGGTAAATCCGGGAAATCTTGCCTATGATCAATGGCAATAACCGGAATCGGTGCAAGGGCTTAATAGACGACCACCATCGGTTGTCCAACAACAACAAGCTCCATAACAAGTGCAACCACAAGGGCAACAACAAGATCAACAGTTTCAACAACAAATACCCCAACCACAGTTTCAACAATTTGCACCTCCAAGGCCCGTTTATAGGCAAATGGGTCAACCAAGGGTACCAATAGGGGGTACCAAGAAGGCATGCAACAGAAATGGTGAGGGGGATTGAAGCACATTTTCGACCGATAATTACTAATAATCCGTCTCCGATCGTTATTCCTCACAACTAACAAGGGAGGACATTTGAAGTGAGAACCAATTCCGTTCAAAGTCTCCCGAAGTATAAAGGTCTAGCAACGGAGGAACCTTAGTTTCACTTGGAGGCATATGACTCCATTTGCAACACGATTGGGGGTCAAGTTTTTACATCGGATGAGGTTAATTTGGTCCTATTTCAGTTGTCGTTGAAGACAAGGCGAAGAGATGGTTTACACTTTGCCTTCCACATCCATTTATACTTGGGCCGAAATGCAACAAAGATTTTTGGAAGAATTCTACACGGATCAAAAGACCAATGAAGCGAGAAGAAGTTTAAGAACCTTCCAGAAACAATCGGGGGAAATGTTTCATGAAGCATTCAAGAGGTTTAACATGATGATTAAAAATTGTCCTTATCATGGTATTACTCTTTGGGAGTTGTTAATTCTTTTCATGAAGGGTTGAGTATGGAGGATGAATGAGATTTGAGGTCGATCAAGAATGATACATTTGGTATCAATTATGAACAAGATGATTGGGCATATTTGGAACAAATGGCGGTTACTTCAAAGAGAAAGGCTCAAACCAGACGAAGAGCAGGACCGGCGATTAGTAGACCGCAAGTGCGAGCCGTGGAAGAAGGAGGGGTACAAACCACTAATCAGGTAATTGATGTTTGTACAAATTGTAACGAGATGGGTCATGCTTTGGATGTGTGTGTGGTGGGTCAAGTTATAGTGGAGGAGGTGAATGCACTTCAAGGGGGAGGTGGTAGGAATTATAATATGAATTCAAACACCTACCATCCCGAGTTAAGAAATCACCCAAATTTCCGCAATGGAAACCCGGCTACTCAATCTAACCTGAATTTTCAAGGAAATCAAGGTAGTTATGTTCCTCACTAATAATATAATAACCAAGGTAATATTCATGGCGGGAATAATCAAGGGTTTCAAGGTCAAGGAAGTGGCGGTCAAAGTGGGTCAACGGGCCAAAGTTTATCAAGTGGGAATGAAGTCATGGACATGTTAAAGATGATTCAACATGATATGTAACATAGAAATCAACTTGATGAAGTGCGCATGCAAAAGGATAAAATCCGTGACAAAGCCATCCAATCGTTGACCACTCAAATGGGTCAACTTGCAACCGATGTGGCGAATTTGAAAAAAAAAACAACTCAAGCTTAAAGAATGGGAACAACGTGCATATCAACGCGGTAAGTCTTTTACCTAATTTTGAAATTTCTAGTGTTCAAAGTGATCCAACACCACAGTTTGTTGAGAAGGTGGTGGAAGATATTAGTGATGAGATTGAAAATGTGGGTTATTATGAAACAGTTTTTCAAAATAACTCTAAATTACAACCGAATGAAACATCTTTTTGTGAAAATTGTTCTTGTGATAAATGTTTAAATGACAAATTAACAAAAATAAGGGATGGGAGGGTTGATAATAATATTATCTCGAGTAAACTTTAAGACCCAGGAGTGCCCCTTTTATCAATCCAAATTGGTGAATTTAAAACTGATCGGGCACTACTAGATCTTGGAGCTTGTTTTATTATCATGCCCGGTAGTTTATATGATCAGTATGAGTTTGGTCCACTACAAAAAGTAAACACCACCGTGGTATTAGCGGATCAAACCCATACACTTCCTCGAGGCATGCTATATAATGTGATGGTACATGTGGAGGATTTTTGTTACCCAGTTGACTTTTTAGTGCTTGATTATGCTAAAAATGTAACTAACACGCAACCCACGATCATATTGGGTAGACCCTTCCTTGCCACTTCATTTGTAATGATTGATTGTGCTAAAGGGACATTGGGAATTAAATTTGGGAATCGTGATAAACGGTTATTATTATTTGAAAATACTACTGACACTCTTGTTGACAAGGAGAGCCTGAAGGTGGATTTTTAACAAGTGTGTGTCCTTGAGCAAGGATCACACGAAAGTTGAGTGTTTTGTGATTGACAGGTTAGTTAAGAAGAAATAAGTTGAGCATCAACAGACTGAGAAGGTGGCAGAAAAAGGTGGCCGACCAAGGAAGACGAAAGTGAGACATCCACCTAACCTAAATGATCCAGGGTGGAGATTGAGGATGTTCGGGCCTGACCCTGTTTTTCGGAAGACTGGCAACAATTTCTTGAAAAATAGCGTGCTGATAACGAAATGGCTACACGGGAGTGGGACAGTCACTCACCTTGAATGTCATAAAGTTTCAAAAAGGTGGTAATTGTACATTTTGTATATTTTTATTTTTATTTTGCATTATGATTTCTAGTTTATTTGTTATTATTTGTATTTTAAGCATGCCATCTTAGCAAAAACCAAGTGTGGGAAAATTCTTATGGATTTCTCTTCGACACTGTGTTGGGTTTAGGGTAATTTTCATGTTTAAAAAAATAAAAAAAATGTGCCAAACCATACATTGGGGACAATGTATCCCAAGTTTGGGAATGTGGAGATATTTTTGAGAAAATTTCAAAATATTTGAGAAATTTTTTGTTTGTGGTTCAAAAGATGTGTTGAGATAAAGGTACCTTTTCATGGTCATAATTCCCGGTTGTGAGTGTTGCCAAGTTATAAAAGAAATGGTAACAGATTTTCAGCCAAGAGTGACATGTTTTTGGTTATTTATTTCACGTAACATGCTGGTAACAAATTTTAGGTTGAAACTTTATACCACGGGTTTTCATGGTTGCCATTATTTGAAGATAGCGGTTTGTCCCTTCTTGTTAGAACTTGTGTAATGAATGCGTTCCTAAACCTTGGCTTGGCATTAGTGCAAAAATGATAGAGGCATTTAGGTATAGGCTCGTCTGGATGAGTGCGGGTGTAGGTTTTGGGGATTGGGCCTCATACATTATACATATGAGCGTGGTTAACGAGAGGGGCGGGGGGGGGGGGGTTTGGCTCATTTAGAAGCCATTTCTTGGACCTATTATATTTCAATCAACGTCGTTGTTACTTTTGCGAGACGATCCGGCTTAGTAGGTTATTTCTTGTAATTGTATTGTTATTTGATAATTGATATGAGAATTTAATATTATGTTTATTAGACTGTTGAGGATATGCAAAAAAAAATGAGATAAAAAAATTATGAGATTCATTATTCAAAGTATCGAAATTAAAAACAAAAAAGAGAGAGAGAGAGAAAAAAAGTTAGTGGTGTTTGTAGTTGTTTATCTCATTTCTTAGGTTTTCTTATAATGTATGTAATAAGCCGGATCGGATCGCCTGAGCTACTTTCAATATTACCATTCCGTACCCGAACACTTGGCCCCGTTACAACCCATAATAAGCCCTCTTGATTTGTGCGAGTGTCTATGCATTCATTAGGTGGAGGTTCGATAGTTACACAAGCTTATTATAGTAGATTGGCACACGTGCATTTGGATAGACTAGCGCATCAAGCTAGCTTTGAGAAAAGTATTGAGTGGAAAGTTTGAGAGGGGTGTGTTGCGTGAAAGCAAAACAGGAAGCATGTTAGGTTTGGTTGAATTTTTAGGTTTGATAAATAAATGCGTTAATAGTGCAAATACGAAACATGTGGGAATAGGGTATGACTTGGGACCTTAATCGAGACGTGTCTTGTTAAAAAAGTTAATGTTTAGCTTTGAATGATTGAGTTGTTTGAGGGAAAGCAACGGGTAAGTGTGGGAATGTGACAGGTGGTCCATTGGACAACCCTTAAGTGATATATGTGACATTCATGATAAAACGAGGTACACTATATTCATTACGTAACAAGTAAACGATAAATCGGTTAATTCGTAGTACTTAAACGAGTAACCGACCGACACTAATTATGACCCGTATACATACTGAGGGGTCATATACGAGTTATATATATGTTATAGAGGCTAACATATTGATATTTAGGCACTAGTACATTTAAAACTTTATAAACGAAAAAGGTTTCGTTTATCGATACGCTATAAGCTTAAACGCAATCGTTAATATCAAAACAAGCATTGTAGCATCCGTTAAGCCGAAAAAGATTTATAAAACACTTATATGACATGTTCTAAGCAATCCGTGAAAATATTTTGGAATTTTACAACGAGTCAGTACGTTTTTCTTATTTTACAAAAATAAGCTGAAAAACATGCGTTTTTGCGCTATTTCTCATACCCGAATTAATTTTCTTGCGAAAAACCGAACCCGAACTAAACTTGAAGTGGGCTTTTCATGTTTGGGCTTGTATGTATAATTCAATGGGCCAAAACAGCCCATTAAGGGGCTCTTCTTTATTCCGATCGGAATACACACCAAACATCACATTTGTTTTCTTTTACATAACTTCATTCCTAAGCTTTGTTATTCAATACAACATACAACATATTTTGAAGTCCAGCAGCTCTAACCTCTGTTCTCTCAACTCCCTTTCAAAAACCCTAAGGTAAGATCAAATTTTACAAAGATTTAACCAAGTTTGATTCATATAATTAACATATAAACATGTTTTAGTTAGTTTTAAACATGTTTAACCATCCAAAAACCCTAAAAATCAAGTAAAATTATGTTTTGATGTAAAACATGTTTACAAACCAGGAACGTATACTTTTTTGGTCAAAAACACGGATTAGAACATGAATACAACGTTTTTACGGTTAGAAAGTTCGGTTTGAACCCAAAACCGAAACCCTAATTATCAAGGCTGTTACATGGATGATTTATGCTTGGTTTGATGTTATATGATATGTAGATATACTGAGTTTGCAACCCGAGACCCGGAAAGTCGTTTAAGCTAGCAAAATTCATCGAAAACCGACAAGGTAAACCCGTAATACTCGTTTAGGGGCTGTTTAGTATTAGGTTGTGACGTGCTTGTTGTTAGCTTGTGAAAACTTGTAGGGACATTAGGGATCATATAAATGAGTCCCTGTTCAAATTTGGTAATTTTTCGATAAACGGAGAATATTTGGTGAATTTATTCCCGTTTATGAGCGTTTATTTGTGAAAAATAGCTAAACATATTGAAAAATTATGAAACTTGGTTTTGGAGTTTAATATGTGATGGTAAGATCACTGGTAAAGTTTGGGAATCATTGGAAATGTCTAAGTATGGTTTGTGCGATCATGGCTTAACCGAATTTTAACAGCTGAAAAACGCACAAAAAGGCATTTTGTCAAAAGAGTTAGGTTCTGGAAATTTTGCAGGGACTATGTAATGACATTGAGGTCATTGGTAAAAATTATCAGATTTTTCGGAGGTCGTTTGATATAAACGGGCCATTTATTACACGATTATAACCTATAAAATGAATTTTTATAAATAAATAAATAATCATAAAATTTCTGAAAATATTTTTATAAAATTCTCCATGTCTTAATGTATTTTTACAAAAATTTACATAATTTATATATAAGTACATATTTAGTTATGATTAATCAAAGATTTAAATTATAATTGTTTTAACGAAACCGGCAGTTTTGTGTTTAACGGACTGACTGGCATGTCAAAATGTCAAAAGGGGTCAAATATCATATTTTTGAATGATATTGATAAAAACGAACTTTTTACGAGAATTCCGGACAAATCGGGTGGATTGTGCGCATTTTGTATAATCAAACCCGTGTGAAAACGGAAACGAGCCATGCTATCAAACCAGACACCGAAACTTTAAAATTCTTTCATAAATCAAATTATTTTATTAATCAATATATTTACTTAAGTTTTATGTGATCTTACCTAATCCCGAAACGTATAAACGATCAACTGAGCTAGGCTCGGAAAACGGTGAAACTGAGCCAAATCCAGTTTTAAACATTTCATAGTATACAACATCACAATCTAAGACTATGGTCATGTTCTGGGCCTAACAGCTATACCCAGATTATCTGTACAACCCGACTTAGCTTGAACACTGTACTAGTAATAACGATACGATACCGTTTATAGGAATCAGGCTATAAACGAGACATCTGACTTATTGATACGTGATTTCTGTGCGAACTACGATAAGGTGAGTTTCACGACCCCCACTTTCTAAACTGTTTTACGAACTTTTGGGGTGAAAAGCATGTTTACATAAACTGATATACTTGAAAACGTGTGATGATGTGGATTATCTAATTACTAACACTTGACAAGTCCCCACAAACACAAGTGATTAACTTCGTGCCGGTGGCGTGTGGATAGTACTATCGGTTTGACAAACCCAACTGACAGAGCCGGTGGGGTATGCCGGAACATATGTAAAACCAGTTGCACATTGTCATTATATATTTACATACTGCTATGTGGTGTTAGACATAGTACATACATGGGGCAAAATGGCTGTTAAATGCCAACAGGAGTGCATGGGCAGGAGAGGCCATGCAGTATAGCTCGTTTCGGTTTCACTTGTGGCTTAGTATAATACATCATACACAGACATATATACATACACACTGTAAACTTTACGAACTCGTGAACTGATTTCATTGATACTCGTGAAACTTGAAACTCACCAACTAGACGTAGTTGACCCGTTTTAACATGCTTTTCAGGTAAAGCAAAAGTGGAATGATTTGCTTACATGCTTGGTGTTAGGAAGAAAGTTGAATAGCTGTGAATAGACGCAGATGTAATACTGTATAAGAAGCTCGTAAACCGGTTATGTGTTTTTCACATCTAGTTTGTAAACTTAGTACCAACCCATGTATTATGATGTAAATTAGTTATGAATTTCCTTATAAACAATGTTGTTGATACCAGTGTTATCTGTTACATTCCCGTATTACGCTTCCGCAACTACCTAGTCGGGGTGTGACAGAAGTTGGTATCAGAGCCATTGGTTATAAAGAATTAGGATGTCCCTTAGGATACCCTAAGATAACCGTAGGCTCGATTAACTCTGGGAATAAAATAATATTAAATAATATACACGAATGATTCTCGTGATGAATGCGAATGAACAAGTGGGTTATTATGGTCCGGAACGTAATAACAGACTTGTTTGTACGAGGAAATTCGAGAAGAAGTCGATAAACAATCGAATAGGTAAAAACAACAACATATGTGTATAAAATATAATAATAGATAAATATCTGTGTATATAAACGATTATTTGTACTTATGTGTATAAATACCTGCATGTATTTTACTACGATTAATATAGAAGGATATTATTCTTATCACTAACCATTGTGCAGGAATATGTCAAGAACTACTGATCGTTTACCTAATACCCTACCAACAAGGCCTGAGGAGGAGGAGGAGGATCCGGAAGAGGAAACTGAGGAGGAACCAGAGGAAATAGGAGAAGGTGCAGATGCGGTAATTCCACGTGAGGTACCCGCGGATCAACCCGACTTATCGGGTTATCGTTGTGACACCTACCCCCCTAGGGAATCCCCTAGGAGTGTTACAGGACAGGGAGCTACTAGTGCTTATCGTTCACCTGTTAGAGCACCCAGATCCCCTACTCCACCTGTACAACATACACCAGTACCCCCACCCACTGTTAGAAACCGTCAGACTGCTCGCATTTCAGTGCGTCCACCTGAGCACGCTTCTCTCCCACCTCGATCTACGTACCATAGGGGAGAAACATCGAGTGTCCAGGTAACCGAGATACCTATTCCTACTTGGGGTTTACCCGCCCCAATACCCGAGCCACCTCGTTATTCTGATTCAGCATGGTTTGGTTTAGCGACTGATCAGCTTTTAGAACAATCACATTCGATAAATAGCCTAAACCTGCATAGACATGATATGCAAGATCACATGCGGTACATGCAGCAAGAAATCAGAATTGTGCAAAGATCCAGTGCTCACAGCCACGGGCTTCAGGATCGAGCGATGATACTACTGGGGGTATGCTTAGCAGTTAATGCGGCCCTAGTGGCTGCTGTTGTTTGGTTGTGGCTCCATGTTGCAAAGAATGGATAGGACATAGTAATCTAGTCTTATGTATATAGTCTTTTGATATCCCAGGCAGCATTTTGTTACAGCGTGTTGGGCTGACTTGGGAGTTGTTTGTGGTTTAGTACTATTTCAAGCACTGGCCCTTATCGGGTTAAGTCTACATGTCACTTAGTGACAAATTTTGATACGCATATACAAGCGCTGGCCTATACCAGGTTAAGCCTATGCGCTAATTTTGGATGCATATGTACAGTAATGATTATAATTAATACAAACGTGTTTTCTTTGGCATAGTTATGTGTTGTGAAAGTGTAATATCGTAAAGTTGTGTTGATCATAGTGAAACAATATTGATTATTATATAATTGATTATTCTATAGAATGGCCCCGAAGAAAGCAAACACTTTGTCTGAGGCGGAAGTGGCCGCAATGATTGCTCGTCAACTACAAGCAGTGATACCAACAATTGTAGCACAAGTCACTGCAGGCATACGTGCTAACAATACTGTTAATCAACCTACGAGCACCACCACGGCCACTGTTAATACACCTCCGCCGGACACTAATGTAGCCCCGGGTGTTACTATCCCGGTGAATACTGATAATGTCAAAAATAATAATAACACTCTCCCAACTATGAATGTCACTGGGAACCCAGAACCTGTTGTGCACCCTGATAATATCCCGAACCCTGTACCGGTTGTTAATACAACTAATAATAATAATAATAATAATAACCGAGAACCCCCGCGTCAGGAGTATTCATACAAACAATTTACATCATGTAAACCGATTGAGTTTAAGGGTATTGAAGGACCTAGCGGGCTGGTCAAATGGATAGAAAATACCGAGTCAGTAATTAATATCAGTGAGTGTCCACCGAACCGCGTGGTCAAATTTGCTACCAGTATGTTTCTAGACCAAGCGCTGATGTGGTGGAACACGGTAGTCCAAATAAGGGGACAAGATGCTATTAATCGTATGTCATGGACTGAATTAAAAACCCTTATGCTAGAGCATTTTTGTCCTAAAAGTGAGATTCAGAGGTTGGAACACGAGTTATGGAACCTGGAAATGAAAGGAGCAGACCATGTGGGATACACGAATCATTTTAACGAACTGTCCCGCTTAGTTCCATGGTTAGTTACACTGGAAGCGAAGCGAATTGAACGTTATATCTGGGGACTGACCCCTGCCGTGAGAAGTATAGTGAATTCAGTTGCCCACCCGACATTAGAAAGTGCTGTATCTCAAACGGGTGTCGTTACCTTTGATCTGATGAGAAGTGGAGTGATAAGGATGCCAGGTGAAACAACAAGTTTAAAACGAACTGATTATGGGACAAGAATGCAAGGAAACCCTCAGAACAAACGGGCTCGTCCGAATACCCGAAGTTATGCCATGACCAGTTCTAATGTAAAACAAGAGACCTATAAAGGGACGTTACCGAAGTGCAGAAGATGTAACTTTCATCATGTGGGTGATTGCAAACCGATCGTTTGTCAAAAGTGTGGAAGAACGGGACACTATGCCCCCAACTGTAGAAGCCCGACCAACACTGTTAACCGTCCACCGCAATCAACTCAACTACCTCGACCTCAACCAACCCGCCCACAACTCAACCAACAAACCCCACCTACTACGAACCTCCGTGCCTGCTATGAATGTGGCAGTACGGAACACTTTCGGAGATACTGCCCCAATTTGAACCCGGGTGCAGTGAGAAGGCAGAACCAAGCACAAGCATCAACCTCCAATGCAGCTAAGGGACGCGCGTTTGTATTAGGACCGGGTGAAGCGCGTCATGATCCGAATGTGGTGACAGGTACATTCTTAGTTTCGGGTCAGTATGCTTCAGTTTTGTTTGATACGGGTGCCGATAGAAGTTTCGTATCTGTTAATTTCTTACCTTTAGAAAATATGCCGGTTAGTGAACTAACAAAACCATATACTATAGAACTCGCTAACGGTAAGCCTATACTTGTTAACCGAATAGTCCGAGACTGTTCCCTTATCGTAAACGACCACCCATTCCTTATTGACTTACTTCCAGTAGAATTGGGAAGTTTCGATGTTATAGTCGGTATGGACTGGCTATCTAAGTATAAAGCTGAAATTGTCTGTAAGGATAAGACCGTTAGAATACCTCTTTCGAATGATGAAGCTATGATTGTTCAAGGTGAAAAATCTGGTACAGTACTGCCCCTCATATCTCAACTTAAGGCATTGAGATATTTACGCCAAGGTTGTACTTTATACTTGGCGAGTGTAACAGTTAAGGAACCCGAGGAAAAACGAATGGAAGACATCCCAGTGGTACACGAGTATTCAGATGTATTCCCCGATGAGTTGCCTGGTTTACCACCGACCCGACAAGTTGAATTCCGTATTGACTTGATACCGGGAGCAGCACCCATTGCTAAGGCACCTTATCGACTTGCACCTTCTGAAATGCAAGAACTGTCCAACCAGTTACAAGAATTACTTGGCAGGGGTTTTATTCGCCCTAGTTACTCACCGTGGGGAGCACCAGTGTTGTTTGTAAAGAAGAAAGACGGGAGCTTTCGAATGTGTATTGATTACCGGAAATTGAATAAAGTGACTATAAAGAATAGATACCCCTTACCTCGAATTGATGACTTGTTTGATCAGCTCCAAGGTGCGAAGTATTTTTCAAAAATTGATCTTAGATCTGGTTATCATCAAGTAAGAATTCAGGAAGAAGACGTACCAAAAACAGCTTTCCGAACTCGGTATGGTCACTATGAATTTTTGGTTATGCCGTTTGGGTTGACAAATGCACCCGCAGTGTTTATGGACCTCATGAACCGAATTTGCAAACCTTACCTTGACAAATTCGTGATAGTGTTTATCGATGACATTTTGATATATTCGAGAAGTAAGGAGGAACACGAACAACATTTGCGGGAAATCTTAAAATTATTGAGGCAAGAGAAGTTATACGCAAAGTTGTCCAAATGTGAGTTTTGGCTACAAGAAGTACAGTTTTTAGGACACATTGTGAACCATCAAGGAATCCAAGTAGACCCAAGTAAAATTGAGGCCATTAAGAATTGGCAAGTGCCTAAGTCACCAAGAGAAATTCGTCAATTCTTAGGACTAGCCGGGTATTATAGAAGATTCATTGAAAACTTTTCAAGTATTGCACAACCTTTAACCCTCCTAACTCAAAAAGATCGAGCATATGAATGGGGAGAAGAACAAGAAATGGCCTTTCAAACGTTAAAACAGAAGTTATGTGAGGCTCCAATATTAAGCCTTCCAGATGGAACTGATGAATTGGTGGTATACTGTGACGCATCTCGTAAAGGTTTAGGATGCGTACTGATGCAAAGAAAGAAAGTAATAGCATATGTTTCCCGACAATTAAAAGTACATGAAAAGAATTATACGACCCATGATTTGGAATTGGGAGCAGTTATCTTTGCATTGAAGATTTGGAGACATTACTTGTATGGCACTAAATGTACCATCTATACTGATCACAAAAGCCTACAACACATATTCGATCAGAAAGAGCTAAACATGAGACAAAGGAGATGGATAGAACTGTTAAATGATTATGATTGTGAGATTAAATACCATCCAGGTAAGGCCAACGTAGTAGCTGATGCTTTAAGTCGAAAAGACAGAATCAAACCATTAAGGGTACGAGCACTCGGAATGATTGTTCAAAGTAGCCTAACCGAACAAGTTCGCGTTGCACAAGATGAGGCCTTGAAGACAGATCAGCTAGAAAAAGAAGAACTACATGGAAATGAAAAGAATTTTGAGAAGAAAATCGATGAAGTATATTATTACAAAAACCGGGTCTGGATTCCAACACTTCATAAACTCCGAAAGCTGATTCTTGATGAAGCACACAAATCCAAATATTCTATTCATCCAGGTGCTGATAAGATGTATAAGGATGTTAAAGAATTTTACTGGTGGCCTGGTATGAAAAAGGATATAGCCGTGTATGTAAGTAAATGTGCAACATGTGCGAGGGTAAAGGCGGAATATCAAAAACCTTCGGGAATGTTACAACAACCCGAAATCCCACAATGGAAATGGGAACAAATTACCATGGACTTTGTGACACACCTTCCTAAAACTTCTCGAGGACACAACGCAATTTGGGTAATTGTGGACCGATTAACCAAATCCGCACACTTTATTCCCATCCGTAACAACTACACCACCGAAAAACTCGCTCAAATTTACATTGATGAAATAGTATCTCGACACGGAGTACCTCTTTCGATTATTTCCGATCGAGACAGTCACTTTACTTCACATTTCTGGCAAGCAGTACAAGAAGCCTTGGGAACCCGAATCGACTTAAGTATGGCTTACCATCCCCAAACTGATGGTCAATCTGAACGAACCATCCAAACCTTAGAAGATTTACTTCGTGCTTGTGTACTGGACTTCAAAGGGAATTGGGATCAACACCTCCCACTCATTGAATTCTCTTACAATAACAGTTATCACAGTAGTATACAAACAGCACCTTATGAAGCTCTATACGGGCGAAAATGTAGATCACCACTATGTTGGACAGAAGTGGGTGATACTCAAATTTCAAGATCCGATTTAATTCAGGAAACCACCGATAAAATTCACCAGATTAAGCAAAAATTGAAAGCTGCCCGTGACCGACAAAAGAGTTATGTCGATGTTCGCAGGAAACCTTTATCTTTTGAAATAGGTGATAAGGTATTTTTAAAAGTATCGCCATGGAAAGGTGTTATAAGATTTGGAAAGACTGGTAAACTAGCCCCGAGATACATCGGACCTTTTGAGATTGTCGCAAAAATTGGTCCCTTAGCTTACCGATTAAAACTACCCTTAGAACTGAGCACTATTCACGACGTGTTTCATGTATCGAATCTGAAAAAGTGTTTGACTGATGAAACGACAATAGTACCACTGGAAGATATTCAGATCAACGAAAAGCTCAACTTCGTAGAGGAACCGGTAGAAATTGTAGACGGGAAAACCAAACAGTTACGACACAACAAAATTTCATTAGTAAAAGTTCGGTGGAATTCGAAACAAGGACCCGAATATACTTGGGAACGAAAGGACGAATTCCGAAAGAAATACCCACACCTGTTCCCTAGAAAACCGATGACACATTAAATTTCGGGGACGAAATTTCTTAACGGGGGGAGAATGTGACATTCATGATAAAACGAGGTACACTATATTCATTACGTAACAAGTAAACGATAAATCGGTTAATTCGTAGTACTTAAACGAGTAACCGACCGACACTAATTATGACCCGTATACATACTGAGGGGTCATATACGAGTTATATATATGTTATAGAGGCTAACATATTGATATTTAGGCACTAGTACGTTTAAAACTTTATAAACGAAAAAGGTTTCGTTTATCGATACGCTATAAGCTTAAACGCAATCGTTAATATCAAAACAAGCATTGTAGCATCCGTTAAGCCGAAAAAGATTTATAAAACACTTATATGACATGTTCTAAGCAATCCGTGAAAATATTTTGGAATTTTATAACGAGTCAGTACGTTTTTCTTATTTTACAAAAATAAGCTGAAAAACATGCGTTTTTGCGCTATTTCTCATACCCGAATTAATTTTCTTGCGAAAAACCGAACCCGAACTAAACTTGAAGTGGGCTTTTCATGTTTGGGCTTGTATGTATAATTCAATGGGCCAAAACAGCCCATTAAGGGGCTCTTCTTTATTCCGATCGGAATACACACCAAACATCACATTTGTTTTCTTTTACATAACTTCATTCCTAAGCTTTGTTATTCAATACAACATACAACATATTTTGAAGTCCAGCAGCTCTAACCTCTGTTCTCTCAACTCCCTTTCAAAAACCCTAAGGTAAGATCAAATTTTACAAAGATTTAACCAAGTTTGATTCATATAATTAACATATAAACATGTTTTAGTTAGTTTTAAACATGTTTAACCATCCAAAAACCCTAAAAATCAAGTAAAATTATGTTTTGATGTAAAACATGTTTACAAACCAGGAACATATACTTTTTTGGTCAAAAACACGGATTAGAACATGAATACAACGTTTTTACGGTTAGAAAGTTCGGTTTGAACCCAAAACCGAAACCCTAATTATCAAGGCTGTTACATGGATGATTTATGCTTGGTTTGATGTTATATGATATGTAGATATACTGAGTTTGCAACCCGAGACCCGGAAAGTCGTTTAAGCTAGCAAAATTCATCGAAAACCGACAAGGTAAACCCGTAATACTCTTTTAGGGGCTGTTTAGTATTAGATTGTGACGTGCTTATTGTTAGCTTGTGAAAACTTGCAGGGACATTAGGGATCATATAAATGAGTCCCTGTTCAAATTTGGTAATTTTTCGATAAACGGAGAATATTTGGTGAATTTATTCCCGTTTATGAGCGTTTATTTGGGAAAAATAGCTAAACATATTGAAAAATTATGAAACTTGGTTTTGGAGTTTAATATGTGATGGTAAGATCACTGGTAAAGTTTGGGAATCATTGGAAATGTCTAAGTATGGTTTGTGCGATCATGGCTTAACCGAATTTTAACAGCCGAAAAACGCACAAAAAGGCATTTTGTCAAAAGAGTTAGGTTCTGGAAATTTTGCAGGGACTATGTAATGACATTGAGGTCATTGGTAAAAATTATCAGATTTTTCGGAGGTCGTTTGATATAAACGGGCCATTTATTACACGATTATAACCTATAAAATGAATTTTTATAAATAAATAAATAATCATAAAATTTCTGAAAATATTTTTATAAAATTCTCCATGTCTTAATGTATTTTTACAAAAATTTACATAATTTATATATAAGTACATATTTAGTTATGATTAATCAAAGATTTAAATTATAATTGTTTTAACGAAACCGGCAGTTTTGTGTTTAACGGACTGACTGGCATGTCAAAATGTCAAAAGGGGTCAAATATCATATTTTTGAATGATATTGATAAAAACGAACTTTTTACGAGAATTCCGGACAAATCGGGTGGATTGTGCGCATTTTGTATAATCAAACCCGTGTGAAAACGGAAACGAGCCATGCAATCAAACCAGACACCGAAACTTTAAAATTCTTTCATAAATCAAATTATTTTATTAATCAATATATTTACTTAAGTTTTATGTGATCTTACCTAATCCCGAAACGTATAAACGATCAACTGAGCTAGGCTCGGAAAACGGTGAAACTGAGCCAAATCCAGTTTTAAACATTTCATAGTATACAACGTCACAATCTAAGACTATGGTCATGTTCTGGGCCTAACAGCTATACCCAGATTATCTGTACAGCCCGACTTAGCTTGAACACTGTACTAGTAATAACGATACGATACCGTTTATAGGAATCAGGCTATAAACGAGACATCTGACTTATTGATACGTGATTTCTGTGCGAACTACGATAAGGTGAGTTTCACGACCCCCACTTTCTAAACTGTTTTACGAACTTTTGGGGTGAAAAGCATGTTTACATAAACTGATATACTTGAAAACGTGTGATGATGTGGATTATCTAAGTACTAACACTTGACAAGTCCCCACAAACACAAGTGATTAACTTCGTGCCGGTGGCGTGTGGATAGTACTATCGGTTTGACAAACCCAACTGACAGAGCCGGTGGGGTATGCCGGAACATATGTAAAACCAGTTGCACATTGTCATTATATATTTACATACTGCTATGTGGTGTTAGACATAGTACATACATGGGGCAAAATGGCTGTTAAATGCCAACAGGAGTGCATGGGCAGGAGAGGCCATGCAGTATAGCTCGTTTCGGTTTCACTTGTGGCTTAGTATAATACATCATACACAGACATATATACATACACACTGTAAACTTTACGAACTCGTGAACTGATTTCATTGATACTCGTGAAACTTGAAACTCACCAACTAGACGTAGTTGACCCGTTTTAACATGCTTTTCAGGTAAAGCAAAAGTGGAATGATTTGCTTACATGCTTGGTGTTAGGAAGAAAGTTGAATAGCTGTGAATAGACGCAGATGTAATACTGTATAAGAAGCTCGTAAACCGGTTATGTGTTTTTCACATCTAGTTTGTAAACTTAGTACCAACCCATGTATTATGATGTAAATTAGTTATGAATTTCCTTATAAACAATGTTGTTGATACCAGTGTTATCTGTTACATTCCCGTATTACGCTTCCGCAACTACCTAGTCGGGGTGTGACAATATAAGATCGTTAATAACCATGCATACAATCGGTTTATTTTGTGGAATTAGTTGACTATGGTTACTCATATAATTCTAGTTAGGAGAAGATAGAGGATGTAATTACGAGAACGTGGGCAAAAACGGTGAAGAAAACGGAGTTGAAACGAGTAAGTTATAAAGAAAACAAGGATGCCAGAATGGAAGCCACCATAGCTTAGGGTGGGCACCGTAAGCTACGGTGGCCCCTGAAAAAAATGGTCACCGTAGAGTAGTTTTAAGCCACTATGGGTAATTTGAAGCCACCGTAAGCTACAGTGACCACCGTAGCTTACAGTGGGCCTGACGCTGAAACTTGTAACAGCCTTATAAACTCGTTTTATGGACGGCTTTTGACATCCTTATCATATCTTTTGTAACTAGGGAGACCTAGAGGCGATTTTGGGGTGAAATAACATTTTTGGGAGTGTGGTAATCATTAGAGACTCGACTTTGATTCGTATGATTACTATAATCGAAGGGATGATGAACCGAATCATGCTCGGCTAGTTCTCTTTGTGTTTTCCCTTGGATTGTAAGGTTTATTTATGAATGTTTGATTGAATGTTTATGCAATTTCTGAGATAATAGTTTGATCTTATTGATTTCATTAATATATTGTTTATGAATTGATTGATAGATTGTTAGTTTATTGAGTCCGTGTTCTAAACCGTCAGTTCTTGGTGTTTTAAGCAATCGAGATTAATCGGGAGGGATTCGGGGTTGGATAAACTAATTGGTTTTTGAGTGATTACCTTGCGTTGTATAATCCAAGTACTTGATCCTCAATTATTGCAATCATTTACATAAGCACGGACTTTATTTATTATTCATCTCAGTTTAAACATTAACTTTGACATTCATAGAAACCTGAAACCGACCGAAGGCATATTTTCTCCTTTTATTTTAAAATTCGTTAATTTGTTTTCAGTTCTTTTTGTTAATCAAACCAAACAACCATTTCTTTGAATTTATTTTCTGCGCTTTGATTAATAAAAAAAATTACATAGATACTTAGTAACATATTTTCCACAAACTCCCTGTGTTCGATTCCCGCTTACCGCTATCTAATTAGTTGTAATCGGTTTATTTTTGAGTGAGTCTTCGACCTCACGTCAAATTTTGGCGCCGTTGCCTGGGAGTAGTGCGCAACGTGTGTTAGCTTTAGTAGTTTTTGTTTGTTATTTTTGGGTTTACGCTGGTTGTGTTAGTGTGCAGGTACTTACAGGTGTATGCATAGTAGAGGCTCTAACATGTCATCACCACTAGTTATCAATCCTGATATTGAACGAACACCTCGAAAAAACCGAGTCTTACTTAGGGAGAACAAGCTTCTTGGTTCTCCAACTGCATCAAACAGCACCATGAATTCACCAACTCCCACTTCGGGTCAAACAATCCGAACCACACCTCCACCAAATCCACCTCCACCGATCACTACTACCATACCCACTGCATCAAGTGAATTGAGACTAAGTCACATAACCGAACCTATCCCTGCTCAGTACACCTACTCAACATCATCCACATTGCCACCTATTTCCAACCTTTGGTGCATCGTTATCTCAACAAAACCAACAACCAACATTTCAACAACCACAATCAAGTTACCAATATCAACCCCCGCCTTTCATGCAACATTCAAGAACGCAAGGTGACAGTTATGGGTATGGGTTTGACAATGAATTTGAAGGGTATGAAGTGGAAGGTTACTACGCGGGAGGTGATGAAAGTCAAAGGGTAAATCCGGGAAATTTTGCCTATGGTCAATGGCAACAACCGGAATCGGTGCAAGGCCTTAATAGACAATAACCACCGTTTGTCCAACAACAAAAAGCTCTACAATAAGTGCAACCACAAGGGCAACAACAAGATCAACAGTTTCAACAACAAATACCCCAACCACAGTTTCAACAATTTGCACCTCCAAGGCCCGTTTATAGGCAAATGAGTCAACCATGGGTACCAATGGGGGTACCAAGAAGTTATGCAACAAAAATGGTGAGGGGGATTGAAGCCCATTTTCGAACGATAATTACTAATAATCCGTCTCCGATCGTTATTCCTCACAATCAACAAGGGAGGACATTTGAAGTGAGAACCAATTCCCTTCAAAGTCTCCTGAAGTATAATGGTCTAGCAACAGAGGAACCTTACTTTCACTTGGAGGAATATGACTCCATTTGTAACACGATTGGGGGTCAAGGTTTTACATCAGATGAGGTTAAGTTGGACCTGTTTCAGTTTTCGTTGGAAGACAAGGAAAAGAGATGGTTTTACACTTTGCCTTCCACATCCATTTATACATGGGCCGAAATGCAACAAAGATTTTTGGAAGAATTCTACACGGCTTAAAAGACCAATGATGCGAGAAGGAGTTTGAGAACCTTCCAACAAAAATCGGGGGAAATGTTTCATGAAGCATTCAAGAGGTTTAACATGATGATTAAAAATTGTCCTCTTCATGGTATTGCTCTTTGGGAGTTGTTAAATGCTTTTCATGAAGGGTTGAGTATGGAGGATGAACGAGATTTGAGGTCGATCACGAATGGTACATTTGATACCAATTCTGAACAAGATGATTGGGCATATTTGGAACAAATGGCGGTTACTTCAAAGAGAAAGGTTCAAACCAGACGAAGAGCAAGACCGGCGATTGGTAGACCGCAAGTGCGAGCAGTGGAAGAAGAAGGGGTACAAACAACTAATCAGGTAATTGATGTTTGTACAAATTGTAACAAGCTGGGTCATGCTTCGGATGTGTGTGTGGTGGGTCAAGTTTCAGTGGAGGAGGTGAATGCACTTCAAGAGGGAGGTGGTAGAAATTATAATATGAATTCCAACACCTACCACCCCTAGTTAAGAAATCACCCAAATTTCCGCTATGGAAACCCGGCTACTCAATCTAACCCGTATTTTCAAGGAAATCAAGGTAATTATGTTCCTCGCCAACAATATAATAACCAAGGTAATTTTCATGACGGGAATAATCAAGGGTTTCAAGGTCAAGGAAGTGGCGGTCAAAGTGGGTCAACGGGTCAAATTTCATCAAGTGGGAATGAAGTCATGGACATGTTAAAGATGATTCAACAAGATATGCAACGGAGAAATCAACTTGATGAAGTGCGCACGCAAAAGGATGTAATTTGTGACAAAGCCATCCAATCGTTGACCAATCAAATGGGTCAACTTGCAACCGATGTGGCGAATTTGAAGAAAAACAACTCGAGCTTAAACAAGGGGAAAAACGTGCATATCAACGTGGTAAGTCTTTTACCTAATTTTGAAATTTCTAGTGTTCAAAGTGATCCAACACCACAGTTTGTTGAGAAGGTGGTGGAAGATATTAGTGATGAGATTGAAAATGTGGGTAATTATGAAACAATTTTTCAAAATAAATCTGAATTACAACCGAATGAAACATCTTTTTTTGAAAATTGTTCTTGTGATAAATGTTTAAATGAAAAATTAACCAAAATAAGGGATGAGAGGGTTGATAATAATATTATCTCGATTAAACTTCAAGACCCAGGAGTACCCCTTTTATCAATCCAAATTGGTGAATTTTAAATGATCGGGCACTACTAGATCTTAGAGCTTGTGTTAGTATCATGCCCGGTAGTTTATATGATCAGTTTGAGTTTGGTCTACTACAAAAAGTAAACACCACCGTGGTATTAGCGGATCAAACCCATACACTTCCCCGAAGCATGATATATAATGTGATGGTACATGTGGAGGATTTTTGTTACCCGGTTGACTTTTTAGTGCTTTATTATGCTAAGAAATGTAACTAACACGCAACCCACGATCATATTGGGTAGACCCTTCCTTGCCACTTCACTTACAGTGATTGATTGTCCTAAAGGGACATTGGGAATTAAATTTGGGAATCGTGATAGACGGTTATTATTTTTTGAAAATACTAATGACACTCTTATTGACAAGGAAAGCCTGAAGGCGGATTTTTTTAACAAGTGTGTATCCTTTAGCAAGGACCACACGAAAGTGGAGTGTTTTGTGATTGACAGGTTAGTTAAGAAGAAAGAAGTTGAGCATCAACAGACTGAGAAGGTGGCAGAAAAAGGTGGTCGACCAAGGAAGACGAAAGTGAAACATCCACCTAACCTAAATGATCCAGGGTGGAGATTGAGGATGTTCGGGCCCGACCCTGTTTTGCCAGAAGATTGGCAACAGTTGCTTGAAAAAGAGGGTGCTGATAACGAGAAGGCTGCACGGGAGTGGGCCAGTCATCCACCTTGAATGTCATAAAGTTTCAAAAAGGTGGTAATTGTACATTTTGTATATTTTTATTTTTATTTTGAATTATAATTTCTAGTTTATTTGTTATTACTGGTATTTTAAGCATGCCATCTTAGCAAAAACCAAATGTGGGGAAATTCTTATGGATTTCTCTTCGACACTGTATCGGGTTTAGGGTAATTTTCATGTTTAAAAAAATAAAAATAAATAAAAAAATGTGCCAAAACCATACATTGGGGACAATGTATCCCAAGTATGGGGATGTGGAGATATTTTTGAGAAAATTTCAAAATTTTGGAGAAATTTTTTGTTTGTGGTTCAAAATACGTGTTGAGATAAAGGTCCATTTTCATGGTCATAATTACCTTGTGTGATTGTTGCCAAGGTTTAAAAGAAATGGTAACATATTTTCAGCCAAGAGTGACATGTTTTTGGTTATTTATTTCACGTAACATGCTGGTAACAAATTTTAGGTTGAAACTTTATACCACGGGCTTTCATGGTTGGCATTATTTGAAGATAGCAGTGTGTCCCTTCTTGTTAGAACTTGTGTAATGAATGCGCTCCGAGACCTTAGCTTGGCATTAGTGCAAAAATGATAGAGGATTTAGGTATAGCCTCGTCTGGATGAGTGCGAGTGTGGGTTTTGGGGGTTAGGCCTCATACATTATACATATGAGCGTGGTTAACGAGAGGGGCGGGGGTTGGTTCCTTTAGAAGCTATTTCTTGGACCTATTATTCTTCAATCAACCTCGTTGTAACATTTGCGAGACGATCCGACTTAGTAGGTTATTTCTTGTAATTATATTGTTGTTTGATAGTTGATATGAGAAGTTAGTATTAGGTTTATTAGACTGTTGAGGATATGCAAAAAAAATTGAGATAAAAAAAATGAGATTCATTATTCAAAGTATCAAAATTAAAAAAAAAAAAGAAAATGAGAGAGAAAAAAAAGTTAGTGGTGTTTGTAGTTGTTTATCTTATTTCTTAGGTTTTCTTATAATGTATGTAATAAGCCGGATCGGATCGCCTGAGCTACTTTCAATATTCTCATTCCGTACCCGAACACTTGGCCTCGTTACAACCCATAATAATCCCTCTTGATTTGTGCGAGTGTCTATGCATTCATTAGGTGGAGGTTCGATAGTTACACAAGCTTATTATAGTAGATTGGCACACGTGCATTTGGATAGACTAGCGCATCAAGCTAGCTTTGAGAAAAGTGTTGAGTGGAAATTTTGAGAGGGGTGTGTTGCGTGAAAGTAAAACAGGAAGCATGTTAGGTTTGGTTGAATTTTTAGGTTTGATAAATAAATGCGTTAATAGTGCAAATACGAAACATGTGGGAATAGGGTATGACTTGGGACCTTAATCGAGACGTGGCTTGTTAAAAAAGTTAATGTTTAGTTTTGAATGATTGAGTTGTTTGAGGGAAAGCAACGGGTAAGTGTGGGAATGTGACAGGTGGTCCATTGGACAACCCTTAAGTGATATAAGATCGTTAATAACCATGCATATTTTGTGGAATTAGTTGACTATGGTTACTCATATAATTGTAGGTAGGAGAAGATAGAGGATGTAATTACGAGAACGTGGGCAAAAACGGTGAAGAAAACGGAGTTGAAACGAGTAAGTTATAAAGAAAACAAGGAGGCCAGAATGGAAGCCACCATAGCTTAGGGTGGGCACCGTAAGCTACGGTGGCCCCTGAAGAATTTGGTCACCGTAGAAAAGTTTTAAGCCACCATGGGTAATTTGAAGCCACCGTAAGCTACAGTTAGTGGTGTTTGTAGTTGTTTATCTCATTTCTTAGGTTTTCTTATAATGTATGTAATAAGCCGGATCGGATCTCCTGAGCTACTTTCAATATTCCTATTCTGTACCCGAACACTTGGCCTCGTTACAACCCATAATAAGCCCTCTTGATTTGTGCGAGTGTCTATGCATTCATTAGGTGGAGGTTCGATAGTTACACAAGCTTATTATAGTAGATTGGCACACGTGCATTTTGGATGGACTAGCGCATCAAGCTAGCTTTGAGAAAAGTATTGAGTGGAAAGTTTGAGGGGGTGTGTTGCGTGAAAGAAAAACAGGAAACATGTTAGGTTTGGTTGAATTTCTAGGTTTGATAAATAAATGCGTTAATAGTGCAAATACGAAACATGTGGGAATAAGGTATGACTTGGGACCTTATTCGAGACATGGTTTGTTAAATAAGTTAATGTTTAACTTTGAATGATTGAGTTGCATGAGGGCAATTAACGGGTAAGTGTGGAAATGTGACAGGTGGTCCATTGGATAACCCTTAAGTGATATATGATCGTTAATAACCATGCATACAATCAGTTTATTTTGTGGAATTAGTTGACTATGGTTACTCATATAATTGTAGGTAGGAGAAGATAGAGGATGTAATTATGAGAATGTGGGCGAAAACGGTGAAGAAAACGGAGTTGAAACGAGTAAGTTATAAAGAAAACAAGGAGGCAAGAATGGAAGCCACCGGCCACCGTAAACTACGGTGGCCCCTAAAGAAAATGGTCACCGTAAAGCAGTTTTAAGCCACCGTGGGTAATTTGAAGCCACTGTAAGCTACATTGGCCACCGTAGCTTACAGTGGGCCTGACGCTGAAACTTGTAACAGCCTTATAAAGTCTTTTTATGGACGGCTTTTGACATCCTTATCATATATTTTGATCCTAGAGCGACCTAGAGGCGATTTTGGGGTGAAATAACATTATTTGGAGTGTGGTAATCATTAGAGACTTTATTTGATTCGTATGATTACTATAATTGAAGGGGATGATGAACTGAATCATGCTCGGTTAGTTCTCTTTGTGTTTTCCCTCAGACTGTAAGGTTTATTTATGAATGTTTTATTGAATGTTTATGCAAATTCTGAGATAATAGTTTGAATCTATTGATTTCATTATTATGGTGTTTATGAATTCATTGATAGATTGTTAGTTTATTGATTTCGTGTTCTAAAACGTCAGTTCTTGGTGTTTTAAGCAATCGAGATTAATCGGGAGAGATTCGGGGTTGGATAAACTAATTGGTTTTTGAGTGATTACCTTGCGTTGTATAATCCAAGTACTTGATCCTCAATTATCGCAATCATTTACATAAGCACGAACTTTATTTATTGTTCATCTCAGTTTAAACATTAACTTTGACATTCATAGAAACCTGAAACCGAGGGAAGGCATATTTTCTCCTATTGTTTTAAAACTCGTTAAATTGTTTTAAGCTCTTTTTGTTAATTAAACCAAACAACCAAATCTTTGAATTTATTTTCTGCACTTATATTAATATAGATAAATTACATAGCTACTTAGTAACATATTTTCCACAAACTCCCTGTGTTAGATACCCGCTTACTGCTATCTAATTAGTTGTAATAGGTTTATTTTTTAGTGAGTCTTCGACCTCACGTCAGTAAGTCCATTGATTTCCTTGATGTTAACAGCTATGTCGCATTGCATAACATCGGATGATGGACTCGAGTGTTTTGAGGATTGATCAGAATATAGGTTGGTTCCAGTGTAGCTGCCTATGTAGTGTGGTATGGTAGCTGGTTGAAATTGATTTTGTTGCGAACTACCACCACAACTACTATCAGTGACAAAAAGCAGTTTGAATTTTCGGACTAGGAGCCACCATGGATTGTGATGGATTTAAGTGTAACCCGATATCTTGAGTTACCGTGGTACTCTTCATTTTCTACTTCTTGCGAAGTTCGAGATCTTGGGCTTCTAATTTCTCAATAAATCGAGCAAGAGTCAACCTGGCATATGAAACTGGGTTCAATTGTTGAATCATGATGAATGTCTCCCAGTCTTAAGGTAAAGCGTCAGAAAGTTTATCAATATACTCATACTCTTTCTTCTCAATACCCAATATTTTCATTTCATTAACCAGATGGCAATACCTCTCAATTAATTGTGCCATTGTCTCTCCTTTGATCATGGTGAAGATATCAAATTCCTTTTTCAACTAGGCCATTTTGGACTTCCTCATATATGGATTTCCTCTGTCTTTGTTAAGTAAAGCTTTCCAGATCGAGTAGCACGATCCATTGTGATGTAACAGTTGGAAAATCTCGGACTTAATTGATTGTTGAAAGAGATTCATCATTTTCTATTCTAGAAGAAATCTGGCTCTATCACCCTCAGGGATTTGGGATAAACGATATATGGTACCATTCTCGTTATGTGGAATGATGAACTCCATTTCGACCGCTTCCCATGCATTGTAATTAACAGCTTTCAGTATATCTCAAATTTATCCGCACAACTCGGACAATCCTCCATTCTCAAAAGCTTAGGTGGCTTAGTAGACATGCCCATCTCATTCTCAAGATTTATGTTTTGAAGTAATGCCGAAGTTTGTGATACCAAAGCATTAATTTCCTCCATACTTGCACGTAAAACAGTAACATCAGCATGTAAGTAATAGAACGTATATGTATTACTAGCGGTAAGTCTAATACGTTGTATAAAACTTATACGACGTATAAGTATCTTATGCGCTGTTAAGTGACTTATACGTTTTAAAAGTTATACACTCTCACTTGACTTATACGTAGGAACACATTTATGAAGAGCAAGTGACTTATGCGCTGATCAAGAAACATATACGTGGATCAGCAGTCTTATATAGTGAAAGTTTCTGTGAACCGATCATGACCTGATTCTTGAATAATCTGATTGAATCTGAGGTTTTGATTCGGGCAGAAGTGATCACAAGGTGTTTACGAACATGATGTCGAGATTGAATTTGATTTTGATCCACATTTGAGTGTTTAATTGAAGAAATAAGTTTCGGTGATAACTTTGCCTTGCAAACTTTCAACTTGATACGAACTGATGTGTTTAATTCGGTAGTAAACATGAGCCTTATGCTCTGATACCACTTGAAGGACCGGTTTCCGGATCATAAGATGTCATCGTATACATGTAAGTGCAATACGATACGGACCGAATATGTTGTGTTATTATACTAAGCTACAAGGCAGAAACAAATTGCAAAGGAATCAAACAAATAGCAATTCATCGTAACAATCACTCTTTGTCGGTCTCTTATAGCTCACTTAATCGCTCAATCACTCACAATCGTAGCCCACACAAACGTGTTGATAAGAAGCTTACGACATACTATTTTTATGAAAAACCTAAGAATATTAAAGGCGGAATCAATAATACTCTTAATATTTCTCAATGGACAGGAAAGTAACAAACACACAAAGTAACTCAAAAGATTTCCATTTATATTATGAAGGATACAATGAAAATCAGTTAGGGTTTCTAGGTGGAATGTTTGTATTCTTGGCAGCTTTTCCGTACAAGATAAAGACAGCCGTCAAATCACAATATTTGCCCAGTGTCTGTTGTTGTCATAGGCGTGCCCTAAAGTTTCCTTTTATAGGCATACACTGGCATTCCTTCTAGAAACCCTAATGATTGATACTAAACATATTCAAACGTATTACAAAAAGTTCTAAGTGTAAAACAGGTCTTTGAGTAAGCTTTGCAGCTTTTGTCTTTAGCAAGCAGACCTGGTAACCATTAAGTGTGCTGGGGAACAGTTCTCCGAGTAAGCTTTACTTAGATTATTATTCTTAGAAAGTAATTATCAAGCAAACTTCAATCTTCCTGATAATACCAAATTTTGCTCGGTATATATCCTACGAGCAAACTTGTTCTTCAGAGATCCCTTCAACCTTTTGTTTATTTAACTTATTTGAACAAGTCCAAGTGTTCTGTTGACACTGTAGCTTGCTCGGGGTTGAACCTTGATCATTAGAAGTCCTTAAGTAATTTCTTCATTCGCATCCTTAAAGCTTGCTCGGAGCACTGTTTATTATAAATAAACCTTGCTTGTTCCACCAAAATACTTGGTTTTAGCTTGGTTTAGTCAAGAGTTCGCTATGAAACAAACCTTTCTTGACTTGAAGAACAACCGTGCTTGATGAAGTGTAGTTTGCTCGAACTAACACTTAAGAAGAATTCCAGAAGATAACTTTACTCGAAGAGCAAAACCTTGCTTGACTAAGATTTAGCTTGTCGGGAGGCCTAAGTGTGCTCGGTTTCCATACTTAGCCATTTTCCAAGGAGGTTGAGAAGATTCCAATCTTCCTTAAGTCTTTTCTCATCCCAATACTCTTGAATATAACAATGTTAAAGAGTACAAGTGATTCTCAAAGTATTTCACCAAAAGATTACAAAATATGACAAAGTTTCACCTATTTATACATGTTGGCCTATAGGCGTATAAGTCTACAGCGTATAAGACTTATACGGGCTTATAAGACTTATACGTTGGGAACAAACTTATACGTCCTTAACATTCTATCATAACCAAAATAAGCTCGTTTAATCCTACAAAATCTAGTATTAGACATTTTGCACTAACACCAGGTAGTTATTTTCTTCATCTGATTCACTTAGGCTTATTCAATTGTTTTCTAGGTATTATTTAGTTTTCTTAGTTAATTCATAAGTTTATATTTAATCATTAATATTTAAATAACCCCAAATCAAGTAAATAAAAATTCTTAAGTTATTAGTTAGAGTCTAGTTTTAAGTGTCACTAATGTCATGTGGGTTTGATATCCAGACTTTATTAGGCTTTACTATAGTCGATATGTACACTTCCATGTCTAGTGGTTTAACATTAGGATAATCTAGGATTATAAATTTAAAACTAGAGCGTCCGGGTTAGGTTAAGTTTTTATAGACCACATTTAGCACATTACATGCTATACGCTAGTCTCAAACAATATCTCCATACTTGCACAACTCTTAGAGAAATGTTGACTTGTGTGTGTATGTTATTGGATACCCCCAGGGAAAAAAGCAGATGCCCTGCTGAGCTGTACATAAAACTATATTTGTGTTTTAACGAAATTCTGAAAATGGCATTGAGACGTCAGTAACGTATCAACATGTAAGAAGACATAATTAAATATTGGAGATATAGTCATTAGATGCTATCTGATGGCTCAATCATTTTAAATTATAAAATAATATAATTTATATTTTGTTTTCAAAGATATGTTTAAAATAAAAGTTGGGTATTAAAACTCAAAATTTTAAATAAAAAAAAGATTATTTATTGAATGACTTCCACTAAAAGAACGTAACTTTGATATATTTACAAAACCGGTACCAACTATTGGTCACACAGCTAGGCCTCTGGGGCCGGGTTGTGACAACAAACTAGACCAAGCAAGGATGTTTTGACATACCACATCCGTCATTGCATAAGAATCAAGTGTTCTAACATCCAAACAAGTGGTTCTTAAACAAGGAATGTTAACTTTTTTAGAATTAGCTATTCCAAATATGCATTCGGTGACCAATCACGTCCCCATTGTACGTATCCATATTTACTCGACTCGAACTTACCAAAAACGTTTAATGTAAGTTCTCCACTTAGGCCCACTTATCAAGCTCCTGCGATAATTTTACATTAAGTGACATTGTATAGCACTCGTTTAATTGTTGACTTTCGTTTTAGGAAGCTCGCATACACATAAGCCCAATCCAGAATCATGGTACGCCAACTATCTGTAGTAATTAAGTATCTTACAATTCTTTTTCCCCACGATAGCAAATAATAATGAAAATGTGTATTTGAGAAAGGTGTTTCTGCATACAAAAAAAATATATTCTTTAAATGGATATTTATGTAAAGCATCTTAGAAAGTTATAAAAGTTACTTATATTAATTTAAAACATCATAAATTGTGTATCCAAATTTTATATTTTTTCTATATATAGAAGTTTTTAAGTTTAAAGTTTCTTCTTATCTCATTTATAATATCATCTTCATTCCTTGAGAATTTTTTAGAAAATGTTTTTCTAATTTGACATTTTATCATATTGTGGGGATTTGTATACATATTTTAACAATTACATTAGTAGTAAAATAATTGAACATACAATGATTTGAACTTTCCACCATGTTAAAATTACAAATTGCAAAAAACATTAAAAAACCATAGGATATGTCAAGAAATCTAACCTTTTAGAGTCCCGAAACTTGTTGAAGCGAATGACTGAATCTTCAAGATCCCTATCACATTATTCACACACGATGCAACACGACTCAAGTAGGTGATAGCTAGTAACATGAAAAGTTCAAGATATACGCTTAAATTCATACAAAACTTGTCCCTTGGTTTTGACGACTTGTGACCTAGAGTTAAGCCTCCTCGCAATTTTTTTTATCAGCAATTGAATCGCGTTAAAAAAGTGGTGCAGAAGTATAGTATTTACATTTTTCCCTCGGGAACCGCTAACATAATCACTTTTAGTTTTACCTTCTACTTATATTTTTCCATATAAGTATTGTATTATATATACTATTCAATAAAACTACCTAAGGGTGCGTGTCACCATTATAGGTCATTTAATTTTATTTGTTTTCTCGTCCACTCCCCTATTAAATAATGATATTGAAAAATAATTATGGTATATTTTGTTTGTCAACTATAAATTTTGAAGTTGACTCAATAACAAGTTAGATTATGGTATATTTTGTTGGACTTAATTGTTTAACAATTGGCCCGCCTCTGAACTCGGTGGCACTGGACCTTTAGCAAGTTTGAATTTGCTTTAGAACAAATAGATACATTAGAATGTTTCATGATAATATTGTTCATACCGGTCGAGTTCTAAACTCATTTGGACCAAGAGTTTATCTACGGCCCATTTAACTAAAAATAAGTCAATGTAATCCCATGTTTATAAATGGCCTATCAAATTTGATGCAACACTTGCTACTTGCTATGTGGATCGAAGTCTCGAAGATAAGCATTAGATTAATGAAGATGTGGTTTTTTTCAAAAAAAAATGTAAGAATCATCTTGAGAAAGAAAATTAGATTTAAATATTCTCAACTATTTACTATCGGTAAATAACGGTCTCAACTACCGAAATGTCTGCTGGCGATCCTATATTTTAACATATTTACCTCAACGATCCGCGACTAACATAATTTTAACGTCGTTAGTTTCCGGTCGGTGGAGAGTGTTTTTGGTCAGACTACTCAAAAAAAAACCAAACCTCTGTGTAACCTTAGATTGGACTTTTGGTGTAACACTTGTAAAAGTAAAATCATATTTTCTTTCACTAGCGACATCATTCAAACTTTTGGGACGGAAGTTCTTTCAACAAGGGCATGATGTGATACCAACATTTTCAGGTTAACTTCATTAATACACATTTTGTTATCTTAAACATTCATGCATAATGTAACATGATACACACACGAGTCTGTCCTAACACTTTGGTGAAGCGAACCATAACGAGTTAAGAAATTTGAATAATGTAAATATTTATTTTACTTAACTATATGTTTGAATTATTTGATTATATGATTGCAAGGCATGAAATTAGAGTTTAAAAAAATACGTCGCGGCACGCGACGACATAACTTCCTCAACTTTCGCATGTCGGTAAGCGGCACTAAATGCAGAAATTTGTTTTAAACCGTTAAATCAAACCCTAGTCTCCTCATAACTCCTCATAGCCGTTTCCACACAAGGACACACACATATTGGGGGGATTTCTAGGGTTTCTGGGTGTTTGGAAGTGCTAAAAATTATGTCGAATATCTAGGAATCATCACACGTAAGTCTATTGATTTCATGTTTTCTTTCAAGTTTGTATGATTTATTGATGAAATCCTAGTTTATTGTAACATCCCGAAATTTCTAAAAATAATTTTAATTATATTATTTAATATTGGGTAGGAAAGTTTACTCGGGTTAGTGGGGAAATAATAAAATAAAGTAGGAGTTATTATGAGTCCGGCTTGTGTTGGGTTAAGTAATATGGGTAATGGACTTGGATTAGAAAGGGAGGAAGACGGACCATGGGCTCAAGCCCATGACACATAATATATAAACCATAATCACCCATTAATCCTTTCATTCTCACATATTTCATACACCACCCAAAACACACTCTTAGCTCTCTCTCTCTCTCATCCTACTTTCTCTCTCTAGCCGAAACCAAGAAGAAGAACTGATCTCGACCCGAGGTAATGATAGTATGATATTGTATGAACTCAAACCCGTTAGATTTAGTCGGGAAACGACGAGCCGGCACCTTAAACCGTTAAAGTCACGAGATCCGGATGGAATCGGGTATAAACCGATCAAAAGATGAGCTTAGGGATTACCCTAGCTCAGATCTGGATCGAACGGGACGAAAAACGGTGAAAACGGTGGTGAAACAAGCGAGATCTCTCTTTTCCGGCGAGATCCTGGTTTTCCGGCAATGGCGGCGCCGGAGAATGTGGGTACGAGGTTGATTGTTTTGTCAGAGAATGTTCTGACCTAACCCTAGTTCGTTAGCGGGAACGTGATGAACTAACCTTAGTTCGTTAACAGAGACATAACGAATTAGCAAGTAATTCGTTATGACCTTTCGTTAAGCAGAGGTAATGAACTAGAGGTAATTCGTTAAGCCATCCGTGAATTGATTCGTTAATGAAAGAATAATGAACTAGCCCCAGTTCGTTAGGTCCAATTCGTTATGATGATGACCAGTTCGTTAAGGTCCAATTCGTTATGATGATGACCAGTTCGTTAAGGTCCAATTCGTTATGATGATGACCCGTTCGTTATAATAGGCAGTTCGTTAAGAAGTAACGAATGGGTTCATTCGTTATGAAACCCATTTGTTAAGGGACTGGGATGAACTAGAAGTTTGGCAGAATTACAGAATGGTCCCTGGACTTAGAAAAGAATGATATAATTACATAATAGCCCTTGGACTTGATAATTTATGAAAGATACCTTTAAAGGTTAACGAGTAACGATTAACTAACCGGGTAAAGATTCAATGAAGTAAAACCGGCTAGCACCTAAGATTAATTAAGTAAACGACAAGAAGAACTAGATCGGTATTTAATACATGTAATGATTATACAGTTAGTCGTGCACAACTCAATAAAGGAATAACCATATACAGAAGAAGTAACCTAGTTCAGGTGAGTTTCTAGCCCCATTTTCCTTGTTATGTTTTCGGGGCTGTGTGCATACTCGATGTGAAGTGTGAACACACTTACCTTAAGTGATAAGTGTATGCCATAGATGATATACGAGGTAGCTATTATATAATGCTTGTCGGTGCGTGAACGATCATCGGATATTGCACGTATCGTCAAGGATAGTGATTGTCTAGTGGTTATTAGTGTGTATGAATGCTATGATGTGGCTTGCTTATTATGTAAATAATGAACTGATAGAAAGTGTGTTATAGACAAGTAGAAGTAGAGTGTGATAGAAAAGGATAGGGGTCTAGTAAGGGGGTTAGTGGCATAACGATAGTACGTGGTAGAGTAAGTCTATGCGTGCCTTCTTTATTAAAGTGGCATAACGTGAGTGTGTGGTAGAGTAAGCCTCTGCGTTCCTTCGTTATTAAGTGGCATTACGCAAGTACGCGGGAGGGCAAGCCTTAATGCGCTTCCGTAATCAAGTGGCTAAGATGTAGGGGTAAATAAGACGTTAGTGGCGAGGTGAGCAGGTTAGATAGACGACTATGGTGTTGTTTGTTTTTGAAGACAAAAACTGTCTACAATCTGATTTCATCTGATTTTATGTCTGCAACAGAAGATCTGGTCTGAAGGTCTGCAATCTGAAAATATAATACTGTTTGTTTTATAAACTGGATACCGTTTGCATAAGCTGAAAACTAGTAACCTATCATATATATCACAATAGATAGAAGTCATTTAACGTTTGTAGACTGCTAAAATAATTGGTAGTGGTGTACGGACTATGGAAGTGGGTGGTGTGTACGAACTATGGAAGTGGGTGGTGTGTACGAATTATGGAAGTGGGTGGTGCTTGACGATTGGTGGTAGACGATTGAGGTAGGCGGTGAACGATGGTGATGGATGGTTGTGGTGGGTGGTGGACTGTGATGGTGGTCGATAGTGGGTATGGTGGTAGGTGGTGTACTGTGGTGGTGGTGGTGGTGGGTGGTGGTGATGGACGGTGGTTGTGGTCTGCGGTGGTGATGACCAGTGGTGGTGTGGGTGGTGGAAGGTGGTGGTGGTGGATGGTGGGTGGTGGTGGTGGCGGGTGGTGGTTGCAGACAGTGGGTTGTGGTCGACGGTGGGTGGTGGTGGCGGAAGGTGGGTGGTGGAGTTGGACGGTGGGTGGTGGTGGTGGCGTCGGACGGTGGGTGGTGGTGGACAGTAGGTGGTGGGTGGTGGTGGTGGTGGTGGCCGACAGTGGGTGGTGGTGGTGGGGGTGGTGGTGTTGTTGGACATTGAATGTTCGTAGGATAATAAGAAGTGTGAAGAAGTGTGAAGATGACGGATATTAGCTTCTTATTTAAGACCATATAAGTAGTTTTCAGATTTTTTTCTTTTTTTTAAACAAACTGTCTTCAGGAACTTATGTCTGCGCGCCGCAGACATAACCCTCCTGCAGACCTTTGAAGCAAAAACAAACACAACCTATGTGTCTTCGAGAATGTATATAAATGCATGTAATGGTTGTATGATAAGTTGCTTGATTAACTAGAACTCACTCAGCGTAGCTGACTTTTAGCATGCACGTAGGTGATTTGACTAAAGAAATAGCATGAGGAAGGCACATGGCATGGATTGAACGGTTGGCATCTAAAGATGTAAGAAATGATATTTTAAATATGATGTTATATTTTATGGTTTTAAGAATAGATTAATGGTTTGTAATGAATGATTTAAGTTAACGTTTTCGCGAAAGTTTTAATTAACTCTGATTTGTAAGGACTGTGTTTATGAATAAATCCGACTTTAATATAGGGCTACCGAGTTAGGGGCCTTACATTTATCCAAAAAAGAATTCAATGAAATAATGCAAGCATCTAATGATTTATATGTGTCAGTATGATATATATATATATATATATATATATATATATATATATATATATATATATATATGAGAGATATTTTGAGAACTTGATGAGTTGTAAGAACTTTAAGAACTCAATTTTGGACCACACATTTAATTAAATGATATGAAATATGTAGCTGAGATTAAATTTAATTAAAAAATGAATCAAGAGAGAGAATATGTATTTTTGATAATTACACAAGTTTAAATGTTAGTTACACATGTGTAATAAGTCTATTCGGTGTGTAAAAAATACTGTAATTTTTTGTACATTACTTACACTAACTTATTACACATGTGTAAAAAAAATTCAATTTTTTTTTGTTACGTTGAGTTCTTTCGAGTTCTTAAAATTAAAAGCGGTTTCAAAAGAAATCAATCTTATATATATATATATATATATATATATATATATATATATATATATATATATATTATATATATATATATATATATATATATATATATATATATATAGATCAGGATCATGAGGGAACTTTTTTGAAATTGAGAATTATGAGAACCATTTTGGATCACAAAAAACACAAAAATCAAAAATGTAAAAAAACCAAAATTCTTATTTTATCATCCCGGTTTCATAAAAAAACTCGGTTTAGCTAAATTATATACACATATGTATAATATATACATATATGTACATTTACATGTTTTTTTTTGTACACATGTATAATTTAAGATAAATGATACTGTACATATGTGTGTATTACGTAACTAAAGATTAAATAAAATTATACATATGTGTATAATATGACGTTTTTTTTTTATTTTTTTTATTTTTTTTAATAAAACCGAAATGAAATATAAGAATTTTGGTTTTTTTACCTTCTTAAAATTTTTATTATTTTTTGTTTTATGATTTTTTAAAGGTGTTTTTAGTGGTTCAAAATGGTTCTCAAAGTTACCAATTTGCACAGGGTTCTCTTAGGATCCTTACCATATATATATATATATATATATATATATGGGAAGTATATGCCAGAAATCCTCTCCAGTTGTGAAAACCCTGGAAACTCAAGTATGTGGTTGTGGTTTTGCCATGTGTTCACTTGATATATTTAATAGTTGTTTAACTAGAAGGGTAAATTAGTCTTTTTGACTCCATCCTCTTTATTTCCCGACTTTATGCTTTCAACTTGTCAAATCACCGATTTTCACAACCATATCTTTTTTTCCCTGTTTATATCATTTCCTCTCTCTTTACATTTTCAAATTTTCATTTTTCTTATTTCCAGTTTACCCTTCTTCACACATGTCTCCCAAAGCAAAGAGAGTGTTAGATTTTTCAGGGTTTTCTTCTTCAAAGAAACAACATCAACTAACACCATACGATTCTTCTAATCTTCATTATTCAAGCGTTGACCTCCCCGTGTCTGTTGATGTTGTTCCAGTTTTTCATCAAGTTAATCCAACACTTGACCTCCCCGTATCTGTTGACGTTTTTCCCGTTGTTCAACATGTTAATTATACATTCAAGCCGGTCACCGTAATCACCCATCTCGATGCTTATCATGTTTCTGATGAAGTTACATCTTCGGTTATATTTGGTTCTCATACTCCTGATCCTAAAGAGTTTGGTTTTTGCGTTTTGTGTGATGATTACCACCCGTATCCAAGTTTGATGGGTGAGGAATGCTTTTTTTGGCAGTGGGCTCGAGTCAGTCCAGATCGTTATAACCAATGTGGTGATTACACTCCTGATATATCACCTTAATTTTTTTGTTCTGTGCCATTTTCTTTTGTTAGCTTGTTATTTCTTTTCTTTTTAGTATGCTTTTAGTCTTTTGTATATGTAGTTCTAATCTTGAACTCATTTTTTTTATTAATATAATCTAGATCTTTGTGGTTTTTCTTTTTAGTTTACTGTATTTCCCTTTATCTTGTCATATTTTATTAGTATGGTAATTATATGTTGTAGGACATAAACGTATGATAACATATGTCCTTTTTATGATAACATGTCCTTGTTATGATAACATATGTTTTTTATATGTTAACATAAGTTATAGTAAGCTTCTTAACATATGTCCTTTGTGTATATTTTTCGTTATGCTTCTTAACTTTTTCGTTATGCTAGAATATATGTCCTTTTGAAATCCAATCACGTGATAATTGTGGATTAATGTAAAAATAGAGTAAAAAACATAGAGTGTGTTAACAAATAATGGCATCCAAACTTTGAGTCGAGCTACAACATTAAACTTAAACCAATAGCATACATAATTAAACATTAAACTATTGTTATACATAATTAAATATTAAATGTAGATTAAACATTCAACCTACATTAAACTTTAAAATAATTAAACGTTAAACCTAAATTAAAAATAGAACATAATTAAACATTAAACAACTTATTTTCTCCCCCAATTGTATTAGTCCCATGACTCGTCAGACTCACTAACATAGTAAAAGGGGTCGGGCTCATACTCGTAACCATCCGGTTCCGGCTGTGGAGGTGGAGGAGAGTGTAGTGGTGGTTTGTATTCTGCCCCGGGGTGTAACGATTCCGGCAAGTTCAGGTATACCCTAGCCGGAATATACTATTTACGTGTTATTTAATACTGAATATATGAATTATAATGTGTTTATACGAGTATATAAGATTCACAGTACGAATTATACTCGAATGTACAGCTAGTCGTATTGAAATTACGATTAATCGATGAACGGTTATTGAAACCCGAACGAATCGGGGATTACATTATAGACGAAATATATAATGTTTAGTGATGTTTACGAAGTATTAAAGCTTCGGGATAAGTGAATTAAAGCACAGAAAAGAGTTTTCGATTTAATGGTACGTCGGTACGTTAAACGAAACCTTTAATATCAAACCAAGCAAGAGACGATCGATCAAGCCGAAAAAGATGCACAATTACCGACAATATGATATGTTAAGTCAATAAATGTCATGGTTTAAGTTTTTAAAGTTTTTAAATCGGTTTTATATAAATTTTATTTTTAAGCCGAAAAACGACCGTTTTGGCCTCGTTTTGAGCGGAATTAAACGTTTAACCGAAAAACGAACTGAACCAGATTATCCACAACATTATCCGGATTACACAATCCGAATGTGTGGCCAAGGTTTGAGATGTGGGCCCCACCCCACACCATACATGGACCGATCGGTCCATTGGTACACACACACACACTTCATTTTTTTTTTAACATTCCAACTCTCCAAATCCTCTCAACCCTTTACACATTCAATCAAAACCTTTGATTTTTAAGAAGATCCACAAGGTATAAACATGTTATTATGGTTTGATCTTGCTTTTTAATTCCAAAATCATGAGAAAATGAGGTTTCAAGTGAAAAATGGGTGAAAACCCGAGATGAAACCGATTCTTGCATGATCAAGTGATGTATACAAGTTATACAAGGGATCTTGGTCCAAGAAAGGAGTTAAAAGAGTCAAAAACGAATTTTTACGGTTAAAATCTTTGTTTTGATGTCTTAACCGAAACCATGAAAGAAATGGCTTGATTGTGGGTATAACTTGCTTGGTGTGGTGTTGTTGTGCTTGTAGGTGTTGTAGCTAGTTGCTAGCAAAGGCTAGAAAGCAAGATCTTTGCGATCTAAAGCTAGAAACACAAGGTAGTTCGGTTTTTCGTATGATTTGTAAGATTTGGACAGATTGTGGTAGACTTAGAGTTGAGTCATGAAATTTCACAGAGATGATCTAAACATGAAAATATGAGATCTGTGAAATTTTGGTAATTTTTGGATAAAGGATGAATATTTGGTGAATTTAATGCTCGGTTTTGGCTAAAAATGGTGAAAAATAGCTAAACATCATGAACAATTCTGGAAAAATTCAGATAATCTTTTTATAACATATAAAAGTCACACACAAAATTTCAGGTCCATTGGAGAAGTCTAAGTAGGCTTTTCGGTAAAACGAGTTCTAGGGTTTTTCTAGCTCGGTTTTGGTGAAAATGGCATGAAAAATGAGATTTTGGTTCTGGAAAAATTACAGGGGACTATGAGGATGGCAGGGGTCATCTCAGAAAAATTTGGGATTTTTCTAAGGTCATTTGGTATTTTCGACATATTTGTTGTTTAAATGATGTTTAAAAATAGATAAATAAATGTTAAATATAGAAATTAAATCTGGAAATATTTTATAAAATTCCTTACTGTCAAAAACTGAATTGTACAAAATTTCAAGATCCGAGACTAAGCGGATATTTATTTGTGCTAAATGGAACTTAAAAACAAACTTTTAAAGCTTAAAACGTGTAAACCGGCAAAGTTCGCCTAAGCGAGCTGACTGGTGTATAAAAACCTTAAAAATGGACTATTTTCATGAAACTGAGTTAATCAAGTAAAAATAAATCATCCGAAAATAATTCGGATGATTTGGGTAATTTTACCCGATTTAGTCGTTTCCGGTATATTAAAGACGGAAACGGGCCCCGCGGCCAAACGGGGTGTCTAAACTGAGCTCTAATTTCACCACTTTAATTAAAATATCAATAAAAACTATTTTCGGGTCGTATGTGGCCAAACTCATTTTTGAAAACATAAAGACGAATAACCGTGCTAGGCACGCAAATCGAGAAAACAAACTAATGGTAGTTTTGACTAAAGAACTCTAAGTGATATCACAATCTAAGTCCTGAGAAGTGTATCGGGGTTAACATTGTCCCCGGATCGTGTACGGTACTGGGTTAACAGTGTCCCCAGACGTACCGGTTAACACGAATTTAAGTTATATTAATAGAAATCGTGTAGTAACGACTTACGGATCGTATTACAGATCCGGACAGGTAGCCGTGCACAGTATTACATCTCTGCTCACCAAAAAGGTGAGTTTCACGAGCCCCTTTTTACTGAACTGTTTTAAATATTTTCCCGGGGCGGAAAGCATGTTTCTATCAAAATGTTTAAGTACATGCTGATCGCATGGAAATGAATGTATTTATATAATGTTTATTGTACGGGAATCGTACGGTAATGTGTTAAGATGGAAATTGTCTGAGTTACTAATATTGTAAGGCCCGAAACAGTGCTCTGGGTTAACAGTGTCCCCAGAGGTTCTTAAATGTGTTTCTGGGTTAACAGTGTTCCCAGAGGTTATTGGAAATGTTCTGGGTTAACAGTGTCCCCAGGGGTTATTTGATAGGTTTCGGGGTTAACAGAGTTTTCACTTGTGGGCTCAGTATAATTACATCGCTTATTTAGATTATTATAATGATTTGTTATGGTTTATTTAAATTAGTGAAACTCACCAACTATTCGTAGTTGACCCGTTTTCTTTACATGCTTTCTAGGTACACCCAAATTGGAATGAGTGATACGTGCTTGATGATGTGTGCTATTTTGTGGAAGATTAAGGATCTATATTTTGCATTAAATATGTTAATGTACTATCGGTAAAACTTATGTGATAACGCCTAGATGGTAACGAAACTCGGAACAATGTAATTCGTTTAAATTAATGTAGTGGTGTTTTATTTATAAGCAATGCTGTTGATATCAGATGTGTCTGTTGCATCCCGTGTACGTTTCCGCTGCGGTTACGGGGTGTTACACGGGGTCTGTTTCGTACCCTTCTTCCCAATCAGACACTTCTTGTGTGGGTCGAAGACTAGAAGGAGGAGGTGGAGGAGGAGGATGGTTGTCTTCATGTGGGTTCTCGTCTACATGTGGCTGATTGTTAACCTCACCATTCGGTTCAACCTAGACAATGCCAATTTCCACTTGTTGATTAGCTGGTTCAACCACATTGTTAGCAGGATTTTCAACTGTAGTGTTATTTAGTCCAAATCACCTTTTGTTTTCAATAACATCCTTAGGAGGTGTACTTGGGCCGGGACACATTTTTGTATATTTTTTTTATGGGTAGAGTAAAATGTATTACTCGAAATGTGAATGGGATGTGAGTGGGAGTTTGGGAGATGACACTGATTATTTATTTGGTGGAACCATTTTGAATTCCTTTGAACCCCATTTATTTTAATTTATTTAATTGATGTTGGAAAATCTTTTTTATATTGTTGTCATTTGTTGTCTTTTCATATTTCAGTAGATGTCATTTCATATGTTCTCCTATATTTTGTTTACTTCTTCTATAAACACAATTTAAGACTCACCGTTAATCTTATCCACCTTCCTTCACCCACTTTACCTTTATCATAATGGATGTTGCAGCCGGCTATAATCCTTCTCCTGATGATATCACATTAATTACTCCCAGCAGACAAGTTTTTAGTATCCCTTTTGATCAGTCTACTTCAAATACTTTTCTGAACAACTTAGTTACTCCCACCAAACAAGGTAGTATTCATTAACTCATATTGATGTTATGAGTCTAGTTTTTAATATTTCTAAATACTCCATTTGGTTATAAATGGTTTTGTGTTAATGCTTTAACAACTTAAAATCCATTTTTTTTAAGTATTATTGTCTACTAGGGATCCCTTGTCTACTATATTTAAATTTTTTTTATTTTTATTTTAGAGAATATCTTTAGCAACCAAACATCCTTAGGCCAACCAGATGTCGTATCTCCTGTTTTCATAGAACCAACAATTCTTCAAGAAGAGGATTCTTATTATGTTTTATTCTCCTAATGTTACGAAGTTTTGGCGTCCAAAGATTGATAACAATTTAAAACCTATTGAAGGCACTGTTTTTAAATCTTGGGAAGATGTTGTTACTATGTATTATAAGTATGCTGAATAATCTGGTTTTTCGGTCCACAAAGTCCAAACTAAGAAATGGAAAGGTGTCGTTACTCATAAGTATTTAGGGTGTAGTAAGTGTGGTACCCCCCAAAGCAAACGTTCATTTTATTCCATGGCTGAACCCTCAATGTATTTCAGGCAAAAAAAAATTTACCGTAACTAATTGCAAGGCTCACCTAGGTGTTTCATTTTGTTGTGAAACATCTAACTTCATTGTGTCAAAGTTTGTAGAAGATCACAATCATTGTCTTGTTAACACTTTTAACCGTGACGTGACTAAGATATCTAGAAAGGTTTCATTTTCAACCAAAACATTATCCACCAGATGAGTTTAAATAGAATTGGTCTTACTGTTTTTCATCGTTTACTTGTCTCAATAAAGGGTGGTCATCATATAGAGGTACACCTATTTATTTCAATAACTTTTACAATGGAATGAAGATTTTCATAGGTGATAGCGATTCCCAGTTAGTTATTGACCGGTTGAAAAATCATTACGAGTGTTGCCCCGAATTCTTTTTTGATTTTATAGTTGAAATGGCAAGTTAAGATCTAGCTTTTGGGCTGATGAGATATCCAAGTTAAATTATAAAGGTTTTGGTCATGTTTTGGCTTTTGATGCCACGTATCAGACTAATAGGTCAGTCTTTTGATTCCACGTTTTGTTTTCAATTTATCATATGTACATTTATACTTAAAACATATGGTTATAATGTTAACAATTTTTCTTTTCCAGGTACAAAATGATATTTGTTTCCTTTACTAGTGTAGATCATCACAAAAAATGTGTTACTTTTGGAGCTTCTTTGATCACTAGTGAGACTATCGACTCTTACAAATGGTTGCTTCAATCCTTTCTTAATTGTCATGGTGTACAATCCAAGTTAGTTTTAAGTGATCAGGATCCTTCTATGCGGCAAGCAATAGTTAAGGTATTTTCTGAGTCACGTCATAGGCTTTGTATGTGGCACATAATGAGGAAATTGCCAGCCAAGGTTATGATATTAAATTGAGCAATGATATTTTTTTTTGATATTTGTGTTATGTTTTTTTGATACATTTTTGTTTCTTTTAAATTAGGTATCTGGTGATGTTATTGACAATCGAGACTACATCGTTTGGTTTGGAATTTGTTTAGCACCCCTGATACATTTGAGTCCAGATGGCATTATCTTATTGAGAAGTTTGGTTTACAAGAAAACGAGTGGTTGAATGATATGTTTGAGATCCGAGATCGTTGGGTTCCTGCTTATTTTCGTGATATCCCATTTTGTTTTTTAATGAAGACTACATCTCAGTGTGAAATCTCTAACGCAACATTTAAGGTCAACTCAACTAGCACTAATGCGCTTGTCCAATTCATGTTGTGTATGGAGTCTAGACTTGACAGTCAACGTTATTCTCAAAGAAGTTTTGAGTACAAGACTTCATCTGCTTCATTTAAAAGTTCTAGTGATGAAGAAATAGAAAACCATGCATTTAAGTTGTACACTCAAACAATTTTTAATGAAGTTAGAAAGGAGATAATGAAAGGAAAGTATTTTTGTTATGTAACAAATAATAAATCCGTTGATGCTCATGTTTTATTTTCTGTGACACACTTGGACAAAAGGAAGGATATAACGAACGTCTTTCTGGTACGTTAAGTGACATGTTTTAACACGTTAACATATGTTATATTGTTAACATATGTTATACGTTAACCTCAAAACATATGTTATAAGTGAACTATATGTTAACATATGATATAATCATACATTTTCTTTTTAACCTACAGGTTAAATTTGATCCTACTGACAACTAGGCGTCTTGTTCTTGCATGGGATTCAATCGTATTGGGTTTTTATGCCGCCATGTGTTTTGTGTTTACAGAATTAAAAAGGTTGACAAGATCTCTTTGAAGTATGTAAGTGATAGGTGGAAACAGGATGTTCTACCTAGAAGTGTTTTCTCACTTTCAAATCATTTTAGTGTGTATTCGAACCCTCAAAGTGTTTTACGTTTTGATATTTTGGAGATGGTTAGTCAGTGTGTTGACATGTTGAGGGTTGATTCTGAAGGTCTTAATTCTTTTGCTATGAATATTAAAGAATTAATATCTTTTTTCTTTAAAAAAAGTTTTAAAAATGCGGATGCGGTAGATGACAACGAATCTGTTTTTATAGAAATTATTGGCAATGTGAATGAGAGTGATGATTTTATTGAGAATCCAAATGATGTTCGGACTAAAGGATGTGGCAAGGTTCGTCAAGTGATGGGTGAGACTGAGCAAAATGTCGAGAAGGCAGCTAAAGTCGCAAGGTTATGTCGTACTTGCTGTGAGTATGTTTATCATGATTCTCGTAATTGCCCTTTAAATCCCAAGAACAAGAAGAAAAAGTCTTTGGCAGAGCCTGAAACCAGTTATAATGTTTAGATAGTTTCTGGGAAGCCATTTTGGATGCAACATGATTTGTGGAATTAATAAATAAATTTCATAGGAATGCATGTTAGGTTCTGATACTTATTTTGTTCTTATTTTTCAGCATGCTCGTTCTTAATTTCCTATTATCATGAATTACATTGCAAGTGGTATAATGGTTTTGTTATTTTGTGTTTTTTATTTTTTTCAATTTACTTTCTTTTAACTTTTTCTTTTGTTAATAAAATGAGTGTATTATCCCTGTGGTCTTAACAACCATTTGACATTTGGACTTACATTTACAACCATATTTATAACACATCACATCTTCATCTAACCTCCTTTATTTTTTCATTATATAAAGGTGATACTTGAACTCTTATTTTCTACAAGATCCCTTTTTTTCATTTTTTATCATTTCTACACCTCGTCGTAGATTAGTTCCTCATTCTATGATTAAAATTGAGTCGTCTTCTTGAATGTACTTTAAACCTGTCGTCAAAAAGAGAACCTACCATCGTTCAAAACTTACCCAAATTCCGTTGAACCTAAAGTTGAAGAATTTAAGTACAAAACCCCGAAGGTTGAGAGGCCCAAAGTTGAGCAAAGTTGCATAAAAAATTCAAGTTGTTACGATCAACATCATGATGATGAATGGATGTTTTATTATGATTTTGATAATCCCCTACCTAACATCACCACTCTCTTTCCATACCCGACTCCCTCATTTTACTTTTGTTACTGTTGCAAACGTTTCTAATTTGTTCGTTAGTTTGTGAGATCCTCACTTCAGTTGGTCAAAATTATCTAAGTTTATTACTCCCTATGTACTCTATCTCATGTATTTTTTTTAAAATGTATTAGGTGGTTTTTATTGTTTCCCAATGTATGTGTACTATGTTGTTGTACTAGCTTTAGAATATATTGTTTGTTTATTGTAGTAGTGCACGGGAAATATGTTTACTCTTCTACTTTGTTTACTATATTGGGAAATGTGCCAAGCCTCTGTTGTGTAAATCAATTAATTGATCTATCTACTTTCCCTCCTACCTTATGTATTTACATTTATTTGCTTTTATTAATTTAATATTTCTTCTCCCCCCTGAGTCATAAAAAACTCAAAAACTCAAAAACTCATTCTACCACACACACACCACTATGTATGTTTGCTACTGCCATAAGGTTGCCACCTTACATATATCCTGGACAGATTTGAATTCTGGTTGCCATTTTTATTCATGTCCTCATTTGGTATATTATGTCCTTGTCTACATAATTATTTTTTTTTTTTTCTAATTTCATTATATTTATGTTTTTTTTATTTTTTGTTTATGTTTTTAAATCTACAGGAGAACAAGTGTGGTTATTTTGTTTGGCTAGATCAACCCATGTGTGACCGTTCAAACCAAATAATACATGGGTTGTTGAAATCAAAAAACAATCTTGAAGTTGATGTCCAAGTTTTGCAACGGCAAATACGCGATAGTGACATTCTTATTATTATTTTAACTTTATTTTTGTTGTGGTTTTTTCTCTTATTTTTAATTTAGTTTGGTTTACTTACATAGTTTAATTTATTAAAAGAGTCATTTTTTAGAATGACTCTAATTTGTTCCATCCTTAACTTTTGTTGTAACGTTAAAGTTAAAGTTTTCCTGGGTAAATGTGCACTATACATGTGTATAGTTGTTATGTCTTATCATAACTAGGTTATCTTTACTTGCTATGTCTTATCCTACATATACTTTTGTATAGTAACAAGGTAAATGTGACTCTTGAAAAAATAAAAACTTTGAAATAATCTTATTCAACCTGCAAAAGTACAAGATATTACAATATGCTTTAATAAAACTTTATTTTTAACAATATCAGTTGAACTTTTTTTAACATTTGTATACGAAGAGATGTAATAAGAAAGGATCATGTAATAAGAATACGTCTTTTCCTATTTTGATGTAAGCTATATTTGATTTAACTTTAATGATGGTTAGTACCTACATGCATGTTTAATTTAACTTTAATGAAAAGAGAATATAATTTAACTTATTATAATAAAATCTTTAAATTTACAACGTAGTAAAACGTTATTAGATGTCATTTCACTTTTAGATGAACGATTATTATAGTGTCTACTCGACCAGCTCATGTTTTTTTTGTTAGTGTCTACTCGAACAGTATATTATGTAAAAACGGAAAACATATGTTATGTTAAAACGGAAAACCTATGTTAAAATGGAGAACACACGTTTTTACAAAAAGTTAGAACATATGTTTTTCTAATATAAACATATGCTATTTACTATAAAAGTTTATTCAATCAAACCAGTTTTTACAATTTCATCTCTCTTTTGGTTAGACATTCTGTTATCTTTTGGTCACTTCATTTTTTAACATCTTTTTTATCCCTCGTCTAATCTTTAAAAAAATTGTTATTCTAAATAAACTCACGTTTAATTTCTATACATATGAACGTATCCATTTTCTCTCTGATTTATTATTTTTCTAATGTTTGTTTAACTTGTTTTGTCACTACCAAGTAAGCATGGTACGACTTTAATGTCCTTCATATTCCACACAAGTTTAATGTTTCTAAATAAACTCACATTTAATGTCACATCTACAGTTTTTTTACTTACCCTCACCCAACACACTTTCTATTGTACCCCACTTTATCTTCATGTACTTCATATTCCACACAAGGTCCCACCTAATAGTATTTTATTATTTAATCTATATTTCCCAATAAACTTTTTGACCACACTTTACAAGGTCCCACCTAGCATTATCTTGTCAAACCAAACCAAACCACCTCTATTTCCCAAAAGTCTTCTTACAATTTAAACTCGCAATTACTTGAAACAAAATAATCACATGTACATTTTTCCCCTATTTTAATACTGCTTTAAAGGTTTGTTTAAGTGTGTTAAATACCAACCTAAAAATTATCTTACTATATAAACTCGCTATTGGTAGAAATAGATAATCACCTGTACATTTTTTTTGAGGTTTAATACTGCTTTAAAGGTTTTTTAAAATGCGGTCACAACCAAGTAAGTATGGTACAACTTTAATATTATCACATCTCGTAGTTTTCTAGGTTTTCATGTTTTCCTTTCTACCATACTTCCTACTATACTTAACATCTTCCCAATAAACTTTTGGTCCACACATATTTAAACATAAAGTAAAAAAAAAACAAAAGGTGTCCAAAAGTACAACATACATCATACTTTCCACCATCATATTTTAAAACATAAAATACACCAAATCAGACGTCACATCAATCACGTCTTTCCCCAACCACTTACTAGAGTTCAACAAGAACAAGTTCATAAAGTAACCTAACAACCCACGCGTGCCTACCCTAACAACCAGTCTTCCAGTTCAACAAAACAAGTTCATACCCAACATAGGCCTACCCTACACTTACTGTTTAACAAAACAAGCTACAAGATATTCATTTAACAAATACTAAAGTTTTAACCAAACCATACGGAAATGATTTTACTTACCTCCTGCATCCGTCCAAACTTCTTGTTTTAGAGTGTTTAAATCCGACAAAACAATTATTGCCAAGATTTTTTTCCTTAAACCTTTAAGTTGACTCTTTTTCTTCATTCCTTTTCTAGCAAACCCAGCCTCAAAGTTTTTTTCCTCCCCCATAAAAGTCTCCATGTGCCTCATCAGCACTACTCCACCTTCTGTCGTATGGTTTGTGATTGCCCACTTGACTTGAATTCTTTCCATCCTAGCTTCCTTTATCTCCTGTCTCTTTGGATGATTCCACGACTCCATATATCTCACAAACATGTCCTTCTACATAAACATTAATAAAATAAGTAACATAGCTGTTTTATTATTATTTATTAATACAATGTTTTGTTTGCTTTTATTATATAACCATGTATTAACTAGATTCTTACCAGTTTGTATGCGGTGTCTTTCAGTTCGAACACTTCATTGTCCCGTATTGTTGCTAACTGAAAACATGTTTGGGAAGTGGTTAATTGTAAAAATTGACGGTTTTTTAAGATTGAACACCACCATGTAATATTCCTCATGTTCCATAACTTGGAAGTAGACCAAGTCGATGTTTTTGAAACTACATATACTCAGGTCTGACCTCATTGAACTGTACATGTTTTGTGCAAACTTTCTTCTCTAACATTCTTGTCTGATTCCACCGAGCCTATCATCCATTCTTCCTGTTGTCATATTAATTAATATTTTTTAGATTTTACAATCAACAATTGTTTTAAAATAAGTACAAACTTACCAACACATCTGTGTTCAAGAAGTATCTTGTAGGAGCTTTTTGTGTCGTGAAAGTTACATTCTCATTTAACATCGCCGACCACAAGTTCACAACCTTCTTGTTTATCCTCTGTTCATATTTTAAGCTCCTAATCTCCTCCACTTCAGCTGTCAGCCCGTGATTCGTTTTGAATATTATTTTCCTGCATTTTTTTACTTTTTTTAGGACTTATGTTTTTGCAACTCATAAAGAACACAACTAAATCTAATGTTGCAACTGAAAATCATAAATTAAACTTACTTTGACGGTAGGCCTGAGGTTTTCTGTCCCCATATTCTGAAATGCAATAAAATTGTAGTTAGTAACACAGACACCATAATAGCCCAACCATTAGTTTTAGTAAGTTACCCATACTTTTCTTTACTGTTTTCATCCCCAACCATCACATTATCCCATATTATGTCTTCCAAAATCGTTGTCTTGCTTTCAATATCTAACACCCCATTCCTGATTGACATTTTGTCCACTTTTCCTCCAACTTCCCCTGTCTTCAATTTCAACTTATTTCTCTCCATTTCAGACATCATCCCACTCAGATCTATTCCCTTTTTCGATTGCTCAACTAGATATAACACACGTTTTCACCAAATTAGAACGTATGTTTACTTTACAAAAAAACATATGAAAATGATATTTCAAAAGATTGTTTACACTTCATTTTTAATACCTGTCTCTTGATCATCTTGGACTGTTTGACGCGAAGAACTTCCTACGTCAGCACTTTTTTTTTCTTTTTTGGTGAGGCTATAACACATAAAGATCCACAAAAATAGGTTGCGAATACAATTTTCATTTCCAAATGATACGAAATCAACAAAAAAATAATTATATTCATTTTTATGCAAATTGATATTTAGTAATATTTTTTTGGCTACAACACATAAGGATCCACAAAAATAGGTTGTTAATACAATTTTCATTTCCACATTATACGAAACCAACACAAAACTAATTATATTCATTTTATGTAAAATGATATTTACTAAGATTTTTTTGGCACTTCGTTTTTTAATACTTGACTTTTGATCCTCTTTTACTGTTTGAGGGGAAGGACTTCCTACATCATCACTTTTCTTTGATTTTTTTGTTCTGGCTACAACAAATAAAGAACACAACAAATATGTTAATATTTTATATATGCAAAATGCTTTTTCCAATTTTTTTTTTTTTTGCACTTAAATTTTAGTACCTGTTTTTTTATCCTCTTTTACTGTTTCATTTGAAAGACTCCCTACATCATCACTTTTCTTTGTCTTTTTTGGTGTGGCTACAAACATAAAGAAAACATCAAATATGTTGTTAATACAATTTTTATTTACACCAGTCCCGAAATCGATAACTAACAAGTAATATTTATTTTTTACCTATCTGTGATACACCTAGACTGAAAGAGGGTCCATCATTTTCAAAATCTTCATGATCTAGATATTCCAATTATTAATAACTTTAAACTTTTCATTGTATCAATAATTATTCAATTTTTTCTTACCTATTGTCTTTGATTTTTTGACATTTTCCATTTTTGGTGTTGCCTCGTTAACCACCTCAACTTTTCGTTTTCATCTTCCTGCGTCTTCTAATCACCATCCTTGTCATCCGCATCTTTGGCTGTTTTATCATCAGCATTGAGATCCACATCTTAACTTCCATTTTTTCCACATCATTATTTTCACAACCTATCATAATTTTGTCAAACATAGCAGACGTCATGTTATTCTACTTATATGTATATTCACAGAAAAAAAATTAACTATTTATACAAATTAATACTTACCTTCGTCTTCGGATTTGTCACTACTGTTATTCTCCTTTTCATTTTCTTGTTCACCCAACCCATTTTTTTCTTCTTCATCATCCCCCTCTAGGTCACCTTTGCTCTTATCTTCTTCCATTTCAGAGTCATTTTCATTTTTCCCTTCACTTTCCCCTTCATCTCCCATCTCATTTCCTTCACTTTGTTTGTTTTTTTCTCTATCCCCTGCCATAAAATGATTGACAAAATATATGTATATGAACTACATTGTTTTATGTATTAATTTTGTTTGTGATGTTTATTGTTTGTTTCACGAACCTCCCCCGCTGACATTATACTCTTCTTGGTCATTGTCTAAGCTAACTTCTGTTGCATCATCTACATTTTCCTCTTCTTGGACATCTGTTTCTTCCTCATCATACTCTTTTTTTCATCATTTACAAGTTTTAAAAAACACAAACTTGTTGATAATTATTTATAATATAATATATTATTTTTCAAATTTCTTACCTTCACAATTCAGATTATCCAAAACATTCTTAATTAACTCATTGGTATCATCATTGTCACTATTTGTTGGGTCTCCTACCACACGATTGATTGTTAATGTACTTCCGTAACGCATATAAAGTTCTTCAAACTCCTCTGTTTGTATGTACTTATGGATTAGATTTGTTAACATTTTATCCAACTTCTTTTTGACACTCTCAAAATCTTGGAGATATTCTTTGGCTTCACCCACCTTAGCCTTTGTTACAAAAATAAACATTAAATACATTAACATACGTTTTATTTAATAAATAAAATATGTTAAAACCTTTTATCCTTACCAGCAAAACTTCTTCTTCATCAAATTTCTCTTCCTTTATCCATTTTCTAATTTTCTTTTTCTCCCATACTCCGAATCCTCCTACTAACCTTTCTTTTTTATCTCTTGAACACAGCAACTCCTTATTCTAAAATGACATTGGGTTCATTTTTTCATCTGAACATACCTCTTTGAAGTCCATGCTTTCAACATATAGAAGTTGTAACAAAAAAGTAACAAACATTAGTTTCCTACATTTTAATATATTTTACAATTTGGAAACATATTGTGCATTAACATTATTAATTTATCTTCAAAATTACCGTTAAAACTGTCAGTAGCCCGCAGAAGTACTTGCTTACATTACATCTTTCCTATCCAAGCTTACATGTTTTCAAGAATTCGATAATGTAAGACCCCCAATCAATTTTCTTGAAATTTTTTTTCCTGCTTATGTAATGCAAGATTTCCTCCCTACATCTCCCTTGAGTTTTGCAGTCTCACATAATACATAAAAACAACATTAAGAAATCAAGACGGAACATGAATTTGTCTTTGTCCTCGTCTTCCCTTATTTTTGCCACAATTTCAGTTGGGGAAACATGTACACCTAGGTATCTCTCTCTCCATTCAATCACACTCTTCTGACATTCTTCATAATACTTTTGATTTTCAATTTCCCCCCTCACATGGTATTCCAAACAATATTCTTATTGACTTCTTTGTGACCTTAATACTCCCCGTCTCAACCTCTATTGTCATTTCATCCGGATTGAACCTGTCAACCACAAAATGCCCTAACTTGGTCGGTATCCCGTCAACATTGAACTTCAACATCCTCCCAAATCCCATTTTCTTTACAGCTATCTTTTGATTCTTTCTTAATCCTTTATGCACATGCATAACTGCGATGGAGATGACCTTGTTCTTATACCATGTCTGTCACACCCCCCATCTAAGGCCTAGGAGTGCGACCGACAGTTGGTACCACATATGTAAATAAATCAGAGTTACGTGTTTAAAGCAGAAGTCTTGAAAACATTTGGATTTGAAATATAATATTTTACTTTACCAAAAGACGGGATTATAAAATACCCGTTTTAAGTTATAACCAAAAGTATTACTTGTTTAATTACAAACCACCATTATAATATTTAAGTTTATACAAAAAGATCCGAGCCATCGGATATCTTGAGTACTTCGTTCTTCAAGTCCTAACTTTGGTCACCTGCAAAATGTTAAGAAAATACGTCAGTAACGAATGTTGGTGAATACGCTGACGCTAAAATATTTTCTTTTACTTGATCACCCCTCGAGACCACGTAAGTCGGCCCATCTTGGCTTAGGAATAATCAAGTTAAAACAACACAATTATAAACTCGAGTCTCTACACTAAATACCCCAGCAAACACCACAGCGTTCGACTTAGTTAAGTACCCGTATTGTAACGATTCCGGCAAAATCAGGTATACCCTAACCGGTATATACTATTTATGTGTTATTTAATAATAAATATATGAATTATAATGCGTTTATACGAGTATGTATGATTCATAGTACGGATTATACTCGATTATACAGTTAATCGTATTGGAAATACGATTAACCGATTAACGGTTATTGAAGCCCGAACGAATCGAGGATTACATTATAGATGAGATATATGATATTTAGTGATGTTTACGAAGTATTAAAGCTTCGGGATAAATGAATTAAAGCACAGAAAAAGAATTTTCGATTTAATGGTACGTCGGTACGTTAAACGAAACCTTTAATACCAAACCGAGCAAGAGACGATCGATCAAGCCGAAATAGATGCGCAATTATTAATAATATGATGTTTTAAGTTAATAAATGTCATGGGTTAAGTTTTTAAAGTTTTTAAATCGGTTTAATATAAATTTCATTTTTTAAGCCGAAAACGACCGTTTTAGCCTCGTTTTAAGCTAAATTAAACATTTAACCGAAAAACGAACTGAACCAGATTATCCAAAACATTATCCGGATTTCCAAAAATCCAAATGTGTGGCTAGAATTGGAAAGGTGGGTCCCACCCCACCTCCCCTCTATTCCGATCGGCTTGGGGGTAAATACCCCTTGCCTTATCATTTTTTTTAACCAAGTATTTCAAGATCTTACAATTCTCTCCACTTCATGAACTAAAAACCTAGATTTGTAGCAAGAAAATCAAGGTAAAGATCGAGTTATTTACGTTTCCATCTTCGTTTCTTGAGTTTATTTGCAAGAAAATGAGGTTTCAAAGATGAAAACCGATTCTTGCATGATCAAGTGATGTATACGGGTTATACAAGGGATCTTGGTCCAAGAAAGGAGTTAAACGAACCAAAAACGAATTTTTACGGTTTAAATCTTTGTTTTTAAATCATAACCGAAACCATGAAAGAAATGGCTTGATTGTGGGTGTAACTTGCTTAGTGTTGTGTTATTGTGCTTGTAGGTGTTGTATCTAGTTGTTAACCAAGGCTGGAAAGCAAGATCCTTGCAATTTGAAGCTAAAAACACAAGGTAGTTCGGTTTTTGTATGTTGTATGTGTTTTGGACAGATTGTGGTACGTTTAGAGTTAGGCTACGAAATTTCACAGAGATGATCTACACATGGAAATATGAGATCTGTGAAAATTTGGTAATTTTTGGACAAAGGATGAATATTTGGTGAATTTAATGCTCGGTTTTGGCTAAAAATGGTGAAAAATACTTAAATATCATGATAAATTCTGGAAAATTCCAGATAAGCTTTTTATAACATGTAAAAGTCACACACAAAATTTTAGGTAAGTTGGAGAAGTCTAAGTAGGCTTTTCGGTTAAACGAGTTCTAGGGTTTTCTAGCTTGGTTTTAGTGAAAATGACATGTAAAAAGATATTTTGGTTCTGGAAAAATTACAGGGGACTGTGTGGATGGCAGGGGTCATCCAGAAAAAATTTGGGATTTTTCTAAGGTCGTTTGGTATTTACGACATATTTAGTGTTTGAATGGTGTTTAAAAATAGATAAATAAATTTTAAATATAAAAATTAATTCTGGAAATATTTTTATAAAATTCCCCACTGTCAAAAAGTGATTTGTGCAAAATTTCAAGATCCGAGACTAAACGGATAATTATTTGTGCTAAAAAGAAAATAGAAACAAACTTTTAAAGTTTAAAACGCGTAAACCGGTAAAGTTCGCCTAAACGAGCTGACTGGTGTATAAAAACCCTAAAAATGAACTATTTTCTTATAACTGAGTTAAACAGGTAAAAATGAATCATCCGAAAATAACTCGGATGATTTGGGTAATTTTATCCGATTTACAGTTTCCGGTACACTAAAGACGGAAACGGGTCCCGCGGCCAATCGGGGCGTCTAAACCGAGCTCTAATTTCACAACTTTAATTAAATTATCAGTCAACAACTATTTTCGGGTCGTGTGTGACCAAACTCATTTTTGAAACGTAAAAACGGATAACCGTGCTAGGCACGCTAAACGGGGAAAACGAACTAATAGTAATTTTAACTATTGAACTCTAAACGATATCACAATCTGAGTCCGGAGAAGTGTTTCTGGGTTAACATTGCCCCCAGAACGAGTACAGTGCTGGGTTAACAGTGTCCCCAGATGTACCGTTTAACACGGTTAAAGTTATATTAATAATGATTGTATAGTAACGAACTTAGGGATCGTATTACAGATCCGGACTAGTAGCTGACGTACTGTGTTACCTAATTGCTTACGATAAGGTGAGTTTCACGAGCCCCTTTTTCTGAATTGTTTTTAAATATTTTCTCGGGGCGAGAAGCATGTTACTATTAAAATGTTTAAGTACATACTGAACGCATGGATTTGCGTGTATTTATATATATCTTATTGTACGGGAATCGTACGGAAATGTACTAAGATGGTAATTGTCTGAGTTGCTAACATTGTAAGGCCCCGTAACACGAGTGATTAGCTAAAAGCCGGTAGAGTGTGAATAGTACTATTGGTCTGACAAACCCAACTGGTCCGGCATGGATTTGCTGATGTTTCCCAGCCAGTTGCACATGTCTATTTTGTTGTTATATATTTTTGCTATGTAATGTTAGGCATAGCGGTTTGGGGCAGGTCCGTGGGCGGAGTATGCCACGGGGTTGTATGTGGATAGTCAGAGGTTTCACTTGTGGGCTCAGCATAATTACATCGCTAATAAATGATCATTATAATGATTTGTCACTGTTTATTTAAATTAGTGGAACTCACCAACTATTCGTAGTTGACCCGTTTTCTTTACATGCTTTCTAGGTACCCCCAAACTGGAATAATTGCTACATGCTTGACGATGCGTGCTTTTTGTGGAAGCTAAATGATCTTTTTGTATTAAATATGTTAATGTACTGTTGGTAAAACTTATGTGTTAACGCCTATACGGTAACTAAACTCGGAATAATGTAATATGGTGTAAATTAATGTAGTGGTGTTTTCTTTATAAGCAATGCTGTTGATATCAGACGTGTGTTGCACCCCGTTTACGTTTCCGCTGCGGTTACGGGGTGTTACAGAACTTGGTATCAGAGCCATTGGTTATAAAGAATTAGGATGTCTTTAAAAGATACCTAAAATATAACCAGTAGCTCAAGTATTATAGGATCTGAATATCAACTAATAATTTATAGTGACGAGATCTGGATGAACTTGGATGGACAAGTGAGTTATTATGGTCCGGAACATAATAACAGACTTGTCCGCACGAGGGAATTCAGGGGAAGTCACTGGGAACATTAATAGGTAAAATTGGTAACATATGTGTAAGTATATGATAATATTTTTATGTGACAAAGTTGTATAAGTATGTGTATATTAATTATGATTTACATTATGGAAGGAACTATATGTTTGCTAACTTGTGTACAGGTAAGGATGTCGAGGTCACGAAGTCTGTCAGTGGAAGAGGACCCGGAGGAGGCCAGTTCCGGGAACTCTAGGAGCTTACGCCTAGCATCCAGCACTGAGCCTAGTGAGACTAGCCGTAGGAGTACTAGCCTGTCCTCCCCGACTAGGGTTGCCAGATCCCCCACCCCACCCGCACCACAGGTCACCCCTACCCCTCCCAGACCCGGACCCCGCCTCACGGCGCGGATCAGTGTCCCCTATGTCCCACCTACCTCTGCCCCACCCAGACCTACCTTCCACAGGGGCGAGTCCTCCCGCCCCCAGCCCGAGCCTGTGCTTCCACCCGTGTGGGGTACCCCTAGGCTGGAGAGGGATGAGCGTCCCTCCTCTGAGGCTGCATGGCTCCGAGTGCTCACTGAGCAGGTGGTTGAGCACACCATCGCCTTGACGGTGGGAATCCAGAGGAGGAGACACTTGGCGGACTGCGTACTGGACAGCCAGTACGCGATTTGCCAGCTGAGGAGAGAGGGCGCATACTCCCGGTGGATGATTGACCGGATGGAGACACGGATCCGGGGTTTGTTGGCGGTGTTGGTGGTGATGGTGGCAGTGTTGGTGTGGTTGGTATACCACCATGCTTAGTTGTGTTAGGGTGGTAGTAGTCAGGGTCCGCTTTTTGATACTCTGTGTAAGCAGTTAGTGGCGATGCTAACATAGAGTGAATCTTGGGTAGTTATAGTACAGCCACTAGCCCATAGGGGGTCTCTTTTGGGAATATCTTTGTAGATACTTTTGGTGTATCATTCAAGCACTGACCCATAGCGGGTTATGTCGAAATGATGCCGATGTAGGACCGATGTATGAAAACTTAATCTATGGGACGATGTTTATGTAATATGTACTAATGTTTATTAATGAATGGAATGTGTGTTGTGTTTCGAGATTGGAATTTGTATTAATTATTGTTAGGACATGAAATGTCACATGTATGTCCCCAGTTCTATCAGGTTGGTTCAACAAGAAACCAACGATCGTGAAACCAAGTTAACGTACTGAAAATGTCAAACGAAGCTGATTCGATCGAATCAGTCACTGATTCGATCGAACCAGATCTCATTCGATCGAATGGGTATCTCATTCGATCGAACCAGTTTTCGATATATAAACGTTACTTAGGAAATTTCACAGAGGCTTTTCAACACAACTCACACTCACGAAAATCAGAGAAGCAGCAGCCTCCAGAAATACTCTCGAGCGTTCTTCGTGTTCTTGGTCGTTTCCTCCAATACTAGGCGTCAAACACCTTTAGGAATCGTACCTACGTGCCCGTTGATCACCACCGAATCGCCGTGTTAGAGGATTCCGCACTCTAACACGTTGCCCCGTGAATCGTTGGGAAACCGAGTCCCGAACCGGTCCTACAAAGTGGCATCAGAGCTTCAGGTTCTTGATTCACGAAAGATTCGTGGTGATATTCGTGTTTTTCTTGTCAAATACATATATTTTGCTTGAAAAATTTTCGAAAACAAGTGTTTTTGTTCTTGGTGTTCTTAGTGTTCTTATCAAAAACTCATAAAAAGTCAAATATTTTGGTTTTTGATCTCAAAATTTGGTGTTAAAAGTGTTGGTTTATTGATTTTCAATCAATTCTAATCATCTGTGTTCGTTTTACACGTCTAAATCATAAATGTTTGCTCTTAAAATTTCGGATTTTATCAAGAACATTCAAAGTGTTCTTCGTTTTTTAAACGTTTGATCCATTTTTGTGTGTTTACTTGTTTGTTTAAGTGTTAAAACACTTAAAAGAGTCCTATTTTGCTTCTAAATCGAATAGGATTCGTGTTAGTGATTTTAAAACCGAAAATCTGGTCAAATCTTCTAAGTTTGGAAATTCCGAAAATCCCGATCGAACAAGTCGTATTTTTGGAACTCATTCGATCGAATAAGCCTTCTATTCGATCGAACCAGTTTGAATTTTGACCGAATTAGTTTTTCGCGCCGTGATTTACGCCAAGTCCATTCGATCGAATAAATTCATCCATTCGATCGAACCTGCTTCCAGTCGATCGAATAAGTCTCATTCGATCCTCCCATTCGATCTCCTACTTATTCGACTGCCAGAACCCTTTCGATCGAACCGGACACTCCTTCGATCGAACCTGTCACCTCATTCGCTCGAACAAGATCGTATTCGATCGGATAAGCTTCAGAAGACCAGAACTGTGAATCAGTCAGGCATTCGATTGAATCAGGACACATTCGATCGAATAAAGAATACATTCGATCGAATCAAGTCACATTCGATTAAAAGGCTGATTTCTCAATACTTAGCAAATTTTCAATTATTTTTCAGTCTTTTCAAGTGAATTTTTTCACTAGAATTGACTGACACTTTTGTTACTAACGTTATTTGTTAAGTGTTTACAGATCAAAGTTTAAAACAAAGAAGCAAACATGTCTGCCAGTTCAAGTGCAAACAAGAGGATCCAATCGATCCTTGAGAGTGATTCAGAATCTGGAAGCTTCAACAAGCCTCCAAAGTTGATGGCACTCAATGAGTTTACTACATGGAAGACAAGATTCCAGATCCATATCACAGGTGTGAATCCTGGACTATGGGAAGCGGTTCAGACAACGTGGGTGCATCCTACAAACGATGATGGTGAAAGCCTGAGCTACTTTAGGCTGTCAGAAGAACAAAAGATAGCCTTTGATGCTGAGAAGAAAGCCTTCTCTTTACTGTCTCAAGCTCTCTCCAGCGATCTCTTCCATCAATTTAACCAGTTCACAACAGCGTCAACTCTTTGGAACGCACTGGTAGAACGATGCGAAGGATCTGAGTCGCTTGAGAAATTCACGCACGGGAGCTAAAGCGTGAATTTGATTTGTTTGGTCCAGAATCCGGCGAAGACATTGAATCGTTGCTGTCAAGATTCTATCATCTTATGTCAGAGCTAAAGTCCTATAATGTCAAAACAACAGGGACTGAAAAGGTTAGATGTCTCGCTCAAGGACTCCCAACAAGCTGGAACACCTTCCTGACTGTGATGAGAAGAAGTCATCAACTGGAGACGATTCTTCTTTCTGACTTTATAAAAGAAATCAGACAGGAAGATGCTGAATTAAGAGCATCCTCCAGGAAACCCAGAGCAACATCTGACAAGTCGCTGTACATGTCAAATTCACCAATGTCAGATTCAAATGACCATGCTCCAATGAAGACTGCGTTTGTCTCCTCAATGTCAAATCAATCTAAGGGGACCGAAACGAGATCTTCTGCACCACCAACATCAAATTCCGGAAATTCAAGTTCTAACTCCGGACCCAAGTCAACTGAAAAGGCAACGTTAAACACCGAAGGCTTGGGAAAGGTAACGGTGGAAGTTGCCAAAGAACATATGGCAACGTTAGGCACAATAATTGAATCATACAGCTTAATGGTGGCTGGTAAACTTGGCAACAGTCATCTGGACAGCGATGACTATGAACAGCTACATGAAGACGATATGGAACGCATCGACATAATGTGGGCACTTGGCAGCGCGTTCCGTAGGGCTAGAAAGTGGGCTAAGAAAACAGGCCAAGCCCTTTCAATCAATAATAAATCCAAGTTTGGTTTTGATAAAACCAAAGTTAAATGCTACAACTGTGGCGAACTTGGTCACTTTGCCAAGGAGTGCTCTAAACCAAAGAGGGAAGGTCACCAATATCCCTTCCGAACTACTTCAACTTCATCTACTCCTGCTGCAGCTGCTGCAAATGTCAACAATGAGAGACAACTGGTCCCTCAAAATCAAACAGCAGCAAACAACGCCAACATCAACAATGAAACTGCTCTTGCTGTTCAAGGTGATGAAGGCGAGTCCTGGAACTTCAGCATTAACATGGCTGACATCACCGTTGTGGATGGAGACTCAGAATCTGGGTCTGATGATTCCTCAACTGATGAAGAATACATTGTCGAGGAGCCAGCTACTGAAGTAAATGAAGGAGAGCATGAAGCTGAAGTGTCATCAGTGGAGATTAAGGAGGATCAAGCAAAAGAATCAAATGTTCCTCAATCATCTCCAAGTTCAACAATTCCTGCAGAAGCTGCTACTGTTGAAGAAGTCAACGAAGTACTGTCGAAAGCAACTTCTGCATCTTTTCTGGAAAGAGCGGGGAATCTTTACTTTGCGTTCATGGCAGAGACGTCAAATGATGCCAAGGTAAGTTCTAACCCGACTACTCCCAAACCAGAAAATACCAAATGTTTAAAATGTGAAATGTCTGAACAAGAAATTCATTCTCTGAAAGAGAGAATTGAAGATGTCGAGGCTTATAAACAAGCAGCCTCAAGATCCTTAATTGAACTGACTGACGCTCTTGCTCAAAACAAGGCTTGGAAGCAGAAAGAGTCTGCTTATAAAGAAAAAGTTGATAGCCTTAAGCGTCAGAACAAGGAATTGGAGATATGTGTTCTAAATCAACAAGACTCTATAAACTTTCATATCAATAAAAATAATGTCTTAAAAAAGGAAATGGAGAACACAAAAGCTGATCTTGAATCATTGACTTTCAAGTTAAAGAGTTACTCCAATTCCTCTTATTTGCTAGAACACATTATCCCCAAGTTCCGGTGCAATAAGGAAAGAGGTGTGGGATATCACAATGTCCCACCCCCAGTGCTGAACCAATTTGTGAACACACCAGGAGCTGTGCCAGAAGATGACTCAAATGTTAAAACACCCGAGGACACAAAACAAATTTCAAAGTCCAAGGGTAAAGAAGTCATTGACCCGGCTCCTGAGACCAAGCCAAAACCAAATGTTGTTGCCACAGACTTAGGTTCCACAACTAAGTCAGGCCCATCCACATCTAAATCAAAGGCAACAACAAGTAATTCTCAGAAGAACAAGTTTAATCATAAATCTGAGAAAGTGCATGTGGAACATGGTACCCAGTTTGTCAAGGAGGGTAACTTTAATGAAAAACATAATTTTCCAAAACCTCCTCCCAGACAAACTTCACCCCAAAATGTCAAATCCAAGGGGTACTATGGTAACAAACAACAACAAAGTCGTTACTCTCCACCACGTCAAAGGGAGAGAAACTATTGTTTCTCATGTGGAGAGGTTGGCCATGTAGCAAGATTCTGCTACAAGTACACGGATCCTAAGCAATACATATCAACTCCGGATCCTAGATATGTCAAGTCAACTCCTATGAGGCGACCGACCGTTGACATTCAAAGTCAAACACGGTATCACACACCGCGGTCGGTTTCTCCTAGGAAACCTCAGTCAACCTCACCACACAGATCACCGAAGAAACAACAATATCAAAATGTTAAAACAAAAGTTGTTGATCCCTCAAACCCAAGTGTTTCCACTTCAACAAGTGAAAGTCAGTCTTCAACCAGCTATGTCAAACAGGCTAAGAAGAAGACTGACAGTTGGAAACAAATGGAAAACAACACTGTTGACAACAATGTCAAACCAGAAAACAGTGTTAATGAGGGTAAATGGATTGAACTGTTAATTCGTGACGAAAATGGAAAACCCAAGACCATAAAGGCTTGGGTTTCCAATGATGTTTAAACCTTTTGCTTTTTGTGTGCAGGTTGCTCTTTATGATCCAAGATTCAACATGTGGATCATCGACTCAGGAGCTTCCAGGCACATGACTGGAAACATGAATCTCCTATCCAGTGTCAGACAGATAAAAGGAGGTGCAGTTTCCTTTGCAGGAACTCAAGGTGGTTACATCACGGCCCAAGGAATTGTTTCAAATGGGCGAATTTCGTTTGATAAGGTTAATTTCATCAAGGAGTTGGAGAACAACCTGTTGTCGATAAGTCAAATCTGTGACAAGGGTTTCAAAGTTATGTTTGATGACCGAGACTGCCACATCTTGGCTAAGGAATTCACCATTCCTGAAGACAAAGTTTTAATGTCAGCCGCATGCCAGAGTGATCTCTACATTCTGGATATGGCTAAGGCAGAGTCATCGTCTCCAACGGTGACATGTTTTGTGTCCAAGGCATCCGAACGTGATACTGTCATATGGCATAAACGGATGGGTCACATTAATGTCAGGAACATGAATAAGCTTGTGCACAACAGGCTAGTTGAGGGAGTTAATCTGAGAAGTTTCAGTCTCCCTGACTCGTGTGTGAAGTGCAAAGCGGGAAAGCAAGTAAAAAGGTCCCACAAGTCTAAGAGTTTCCACTCGATTGATATACCATTGGAACTCCTTCATATGGATCTTTTTGGCCCAATAAGCGTCAAGAGTATCTCTGGGCACTCATACTGCCTGGTGGCAACTGATGAATATTCGAGATTCTCTTGGGTGTTTTTCTTGAAAGCAAAGTCCGAGACATTTGGGTGTATAAATCTGCTGGTTACAACTCTTGAGTCACAGTACAATCTGAAGGTTCGGAGAATGCGTTCAGATAACGGGACAGAGTTTAAGAATGCGAATGTTGAAAACTTTTGCAAAGAAAGAGGCATTGTCCAGGAGTTCAGTGCCCCGTACGTTCCACAAATGAACGGGGTTGCTGAAAGGAAAAATCGAACGTTAATCGAGACAGCTAGAACAATGTTAGCAGACTCAGTGTTGCCTGTCACGTTTTGGAGTGAGGCAATTGCCAACGCCTGTTTCACATTGAATCGGGTAGGCATTGTCAAGCGCCACGGCAAGACAAGCTTCGAGCTTCTTCAATGACGGAGGCCTAACTTAGAGCACCTGGAACCATTTGGAGCTCTTTGCACGTTACTTAAAAGGCAAGTCGATAATAAGTTCGAGGAGAAGATCATCAACGGCTATTTTCTGGGTTACAGCGTACCTCTCAAAAGGGTCTTCAACAGATCAACAAAATTAGTTGAAGAATGGTACCATGTCGACGTTCAACGCTACACAGAACCAGCCAAGGGGTCAGGAGAAGACTGGTTGTTTGATTTTGACAAATTGTTCAAGTCATTAAATCTGTATGAGGTTGCTATTCAGATGATGTATGAGGCGCAAAATGCACCTCCTGATGAATCACAGCAATCTTCACCTCATCCTGGTCCATCATCGTCTTCCTCCACAGAGTCTAGCGAGCAAGTTCAAGAGTCATCCGAATCTGACTCTGAAGATGAATCACCAGCAGATGATGTACAATCGGCGCCGACACAGGTTACTCCACAACCTTCATCGTCAAATCAAGAAGCGCCAAATGCAGTACAGCCTCTAACGTCTACTTCAGAGGCACCAACCGCTCCAGTTCCTGAGCCGAACTTAACTAACTTGGAACAAAATGTTGTCGTTCCTGACAATCCGGTGGTTAGGACTGAACGTGATCATCCACAAGACAACATTATAGGGGACATTCAACAGGGTGTCAAAACACGTCGACAGCTGAATTTTGGCCTCTACACTGAAATGATGGAGTCAGGATCAGTTGCGCTAAATGCCCATGAATGCTTCTTAGCACAAGAAGAACCCAGCAGCATCACCGATGCGTTGAAAGACGCTAACTGGGTCTCAGCCATGCAAGAAGAACTATTGCAGTTCAAGAGACTTGGTGTGTGGAAGCTGGTGGATCTCCCCAGAGGACAGAAGAAAATTGGCACTAAGTGGGTACTCAAATGTAAACGCGAAGATCGGGGAGTGATTGTTCGCAACAAAGCCCGCCTGGTGGTCCAAGGGTTTAGGCAAATCGAAGGCCTAGACTACAATGAAGTGTATGCTCCGGTTGCGCGTTTGGAGGCAATCCGGATGTTCTTGGCGTATGCGTCTTTCAAGAGATTCAAAGTATATCAGATGGACGTCAAGAGTCCCTTTTTGTACGGTCACATCGAAGAGACCGTATATGTGGCACAACCTCCAGGTTTTGAAGACCCAAATCACAAGGACAAAGCCTACCTGCTCAACAAGGCTTTGTACGGTCTTCACCAAGCCCCGAGAGCTTGGTACAAGGAACTATCCAAACACCTTCTGAACAACGGGTTCAGAAGAGGAACGATCGACTGCACGTTATTTACAAAGGAGAAAGAAGGAGATCTCATTATGGTACAAGTGTACGTGGACGACATCATCTTCGGGTCCACGAATAAAACACTATGCAAGGAGTTTGAACAAGTGATGCAAGAAAAATTTGAAATGAGCTCCATGGGTGAGATGAAGTTCTTCTTAGGACTTCAGGTTGATCAAATAGACTCCGGTGTCTTCATTCACCAGACAAAATACGTCAATGACATCTTGAAACGGTTCGAGATGTTGAGTTCCTCTTCACAGGGAACTCCGTTAGCGGTTAATCACGGGATTAATCCTGACGAGAAGGGTGAATTGATCAATCCAACTCACTATAGAGGGATCACCGGATCTCTAATGTACCTGACTGCTTCTCGGCCGGACATAATGTTTGCTACGTGTCTCTGTGCACGTTACCAGTCAAAGCCGAAGGTCTCCCATCTTATTGCAGTCAAAAGAATTTTGCGTTATCTGAAGGGTACTCCAGATTGGGGTCTTTGGTATCCTCATGATGATAACTTTGATCTACATGCGTATAGTGATTCGGACTATGGTGGTTGTAAACTCGATTACAAATCAACAACAGCAGGATGTCAGTTCTTTGGAAGTCGTTTAGTAACGTGGCAATGCAAAAAGCAGACGTCAGTTTCCACTTCAACAGCTGAGGCAGAATATATAGCGGCTGCCAGTTGCTGTTCTCAAGTTATTTGGATTCAGCAACAGATGCGTGACTACGGTATTGAATGTTCTACTACTCCCATATATCTTGATAATTCTGCTGCAATTTCAATTACCAAAAATCCTGTCCAATTTAGCAAAACGAAGCACATCGAAATTCGATATCACTTCCTTCGTGACTGTTACGAAAAGAAGTTAATCGATGTGGTAAAAATCCCCACTCAGGAACAACGCGCTGATCTCTTCACTAAAGCATTTGACAAACCACGGTTTTTATATTTGCTAGAGATCAACGGCGTTAAACGTCAATCAGATGATGTTACTAAAGATATCATTTAAATTGTTTTTCATTTTTTCTTTTCTTAAAAATTTTGAAAAATCCAAAAAGATTTTGTTTTTAAAATTTTTAGGGGGAGAAAGGTTTCAAGAAAAACAAAAAACAATATAAAATACAAAAACCCAAAAACATCAAAAATTTTAAAATTTTGAGAAGTTGATCTTGTTACAAGAAAGATGATAGTACACAGACGCTATCATACTGAGACATCAAAAAGATTTTTATTTCTGTATAGCTTATTTTCATTTTCCTTATATTAAAAAAAATCCAAAAACATTCAAATAATCAGAAAATGAGAAATTGTATCCAACCTTTGGGAAGTGATGGCACACTGACAGTAGCATGATGTTAGAAAGATATAAAGTGAAAAATTGGTCATGCATAGTACTAATGTGATATATTGGTAGGCTTATCTTACTGAATTGAGTCTGGATTTGACCTATCTAAATCATTTAGATTGTCAGCTATGGGTGTACATCTAAGATAAATTGACGAGACGTCACTGTCTAAAGACCAATATCAATTGAGGATATGTCCTATCACGCGTACACGAATTACCATCGGCCCAAATTGGTTCCCCCAAAACCTAAATTCTTAAAGAATGTTAGATCTTCGTGTTGCAGGTCTGCTTTCATCGAAAGTCCCTTCTAAATCATATGCTTTATGCGTTGATTAAGGAGGAGTATTAAATATTTTATACTCCACCGGCTTTGGAATGATCTCCCTCTGTGATACGTAAGTATCGACCTGGACAGCGCTCTTCCATGCTGGTATATCTAAAGTTATTATCTCCCTCTGTGATACGTAAGTATCGACCTGGACAGCGCTGATAACTTGGATATCTGTATTAAATATCTTATGCTCCACCGGTTTTGGAATGATCTCCCTCTGTGATACGTAAGTATCGACCTGGACAGCGCTCTTCCATGCTGGTATATCTAAATTATTATCTCCCTCTGTGATACGTAAGTATCGACCTGGACAGCGCTGATAACTTGGATATCTCCTGTAAAAAATAAAATAAATGATTTTGGGACAAGTAGATGAATACCGAACACGTATGTGAAAAACATGTCTAAGCGAACAAAGGGGATCCTATAAGCTTATGGTCGTTTGTCAAAAATAAGATGCGCCGATTTGACTGTTCAATATGTTGTGAGGTCCTACATGAGTCAATCAAAAATATGGTGGGACACATAGCTGTGATCACAAGCAATTATCATAGAAATATGATTAAAGCAATTATCAAATGGTCATTGACAGACGAGAGGATGTTTGTTTAAGTTTAAATGGACAAATATACCCATAATCGCATCGGTAATATGTATCGACCAAAAGAAATTATAAGAATTGAACTTACTGAGTGCTACAATGTCAGTACTGATCCCATGTTCGGATCTTTCTCACAAAAAGAATGTTCATTATGTCTAGTTTAATATTGTATATTCTTTTATTCAGAAAAATCAAAAACATGTGAAAAATCACGAAAAGTCTCAGTAGATAGTCAAATAAGTCTGTATGATTTCTTATTATAGATCCTTCTCAACCAAAAATATTGTACTTTAAATTTTGTACAGTTGCTTATTTCAGTTTGAATATTATAAAAATTCAAAAAGATTTTTATTCTGAATTATTTTTAATTTTTTATTTTTATTCTGCTTTAATGTTGATGAATAATCATCCAGTGACAGGTAGTCTGATCCCTGTCCCTCCCTGTAAATTCTTTGAAAAAAAAAAAAAAAAAAAACCAAAAAGATTTTATTTCTATTTATTTTTCATTTTATTTAGTTCTGTTTGTTTGAAAATCGATGAGAAATCATCGTGACAGGTAGTCTGATCCCTGTCTATTCCTACTAAATGTTTATCCAGGGTGTAGGAATGAAAGAAAACTTCATGCAGGTTGCTAAATGTTTATCTGCGCAACCGGCTGTGCATGAAAGAAAGAAGAAGTGGCAAGAAAACCCAAAGATGGTTGTGCCTGATATTTTTCCGTTTGTTTACTAATGTTTTATGGTCTATATGTTCTGTAGGAACTAAGCTCTCATTATCGGAAAATGTCTAAGAAAACTAACCAAGTGTCAAAAGTTTATGTTTTCTTGCAGGTTCAAAGGCACCACGATCGATGGCGGGGAATAAAAAGTTTAAAAGTTTATTTTTTTCAAAGTTTTTCCCTCATTCGATCGAATATGTGACTATTCGATCGAGTAAATCGATCGAATGAGCCGATTCGATCGAGTCAGTTGTTGCGAGAATGAGAGTGTTGCGAAGAGACTTATTCGATCGAATAGACTCACAATCGATCGATTGGTCCAATCGAACAAGTCCTGTGAATCGAATGAAATCTCATTCGTACGACTGAATTGCCATTCGCACGAATAGGAATGTTATTCGATCGAATGAGATCATATTCGATCGAATGACATCTCGTTCGATCGAATGAGTCCAGAAACACTATAAATACTCAGACTCATTCGATCGGTCAGAAATGTTCGAAAAAAATTCCAGAAAATTGCTCTCAAAATCGTTTTCGCGAATCCCTCGTTTTGATCCATACATCTTACTCGGTTTTTCACGTACATCACAAATATGTAAGAATTTTTGGATTATAACCGTGTTTTGATCAAGTTTTTGGTCGTTTTGTTCTCGGAATCGGACATTAGAAAGAAACACACAATAAACTGTTTTTAACCGTTTAAAACTTGTAGTTTAATGTTGATAAATGTTCACAAACTACAATCGATGCTATCTGTGTGTTGTGTATCGTTTAAACGATCGAAAATTTCGATCGGGATTCTTCAAAATCTGGGCTGACGTTTGAATGAGTCGAATCAGTCTATTCGGTCGAACGAGTCTCTTGTTCGATCGAATGAGACTTATTCGGTCAGTAGTTCGATCGAATCAGAGGTCAAAGGTGATATCTATCTTATTCGACTGTCTGTGATCGAACTAGATCTCACTCGATCGAATGAGTAGCTCATTCGATCGAATCTTTACTCATTCGATTGAACCAGTCCAGAAAGTTTGAAAATGTTAAACGCATTCAATCTTTTCGATATCTGTTCGTTCTAACACGTTTATGTTTGCAGATAAAATGGCTGAAGTTGCAGAAGTTTTTGTGCCTTTCAAAACATCCATCAAGCACAACATTGTAGCCTTTCTTGACGAAAAGGCAAGCCATGGGAAAGACTTTGCAACTATGATCAAATTTCTGAAACGGTCCAGGATTCACGGACCTATCTCTAGGGTAGTCGAACCCGTCATGTCAGTTCAACAGGAATTCTGGAGGAATGCCACGCACGACAAAACAGTTGTGCCGTCGGTAATTCGCTCCACTGTTAGAGGGCACGAAATTGTTATATCTGCCCAAATCCTTAGGGAAGTCTGTGGGTTTGTAGATTCTGATTCAGATCCTACTGTGTTACATCCTGCTGGAACCAGAGGCTGTTTTGCCAGAATGAAGTACGACGGTGACCTAAATGCCGGTCTACTCCATAAAGCCAATCTGTGTCCAGAGTTCAAATATCTGGCACACGTGGTGATGCACTGCTTAGGGCCTCAAAGAACAAGTTTTGATAAACTGAGGGAAAGCATGCAGTTTACAATGGCTGCATTAGTGATGAACCGCCCCTACAACTTTTCGCAGATGACCTTCAGCCATATGGTGGAGAATCTTACAATAAAACAAGGGCGGGTGAGAAGTTTCTACAGTACCCGCGATTTGTGCAAATGATCGTCGATAGTCAAGCTCCGGGTTTACTGAAAGAAAATGAGGGTGATGTGGTGAAACTGGACCACATGAAGAACGAAACCCTCAACCGATTAAAATCATACAAGGACCGCCCCACAAGGCCACCACACAAAAGGTGTTTTGGGCACGTGGCAAATCAGTCTTACAAGGCTCCTCCGAAGAGGAAGTGGAGGAAAGCCACCAGTGATTCAGACGTCGAGAACTTACCTTATCAGAAAACCAGCGACGAGTCTGACACTGAGGAGGAGGCGGGTACCGGCATACACCAGAACAGATGCCGAAAAAAAGGCTGATTCATTCTTAAGCGTTGAGGATCTGGATGCTGGTGATGAAGCAAGTGCTTCGGATGTGCACTTTGCTGGTGAGGTTAGGGCCGAGGAGCAACTGGCCGATATAATTGCGGGCGAAGAAAGGCCTGCGAAGAGGCAAAAGAAGAAGGTTACAAGGAAGTATCGTAGTCTATTTTCTGATCTCCCACGTCCTCCACCGTTACAATCAGTTGGGACTTCGTCTGCTGCTCCTCCCGTTCAACAAGCACCGCCACCACCATAGCAACCAGCACCACAATCAGCACCACAACCGACTACTCAACCTCAACCAGAAATGTCTATACCTCCTCAGGTTGCAACAGAACTAGCTGATCTTCACAAGGCAATGATGAAGATGTTCATGTTCAAGACTGAGCAAGAAGAGCTGAATAGACGGCAACAAGAGCAAAATCGACTGAAAGATGAGCAGATTGCCAAACTTCAAGCCGAAAACGACATGCTCAGAATTGAAAACACTCAGCTGAATGCGACTGTCGCCGAACAGGGCTCTTCTATCAAGGAACTACGAGAGTCGAATCTAAGCCTTGAGGCGAAAGTAACAGAACTGAAAGGAAATGTTCTACGTTTGAAAGGTCCAACAAATGTTGATGTGGACACAGACGAACTTGACTCTTCAGATGATGGTGGTGAAGGTACTAAAGAGTGAGTTGAGTGGATGTAGTGAGGATTTAAATGTTAAATCTTGTTAAATGATGATTTTTGTATAAACTCAGTTTCATATGTAATGATATTGTATTTCATGTTTATGATATTACATATGTTTATTTACAATTGTTGTTACATTGTGTTTGTTTAATCAAACAGGTGATGATAATCCGTTTAATGTCCAACCGCTGCAATCAAAAACAGCAGCAGAATTTTTCACGTTTCTACTGGACAATCCAAATGAGCAGCTAAACTTCGCAAGTGGAGACTTGGAAGAAGGTGAAATTTCTCATAATTTCACAGAAGAAGAATTGGAACAAATGTTTGAGTTATCCAACGTAGAAACAGGCAAGTATCTGGCTTTGCCTCCAACAGAACAAACGTCTTCTTCTGCTGCTACACCTGAATCATCATCATCTACGGCCACTGATCCCTCACACGTCGATCCCTCTCAATTTGATGACGTTGAAATGGAAGACTTGTCAAAGGAAGAGTATCCTGAATACTATACGTCTCAAAATGACGATCTTCCTAACTTTGCAAGTTTCTTCCAAAATGTAATAGAGGAGGAAATGCAGAAAAAGGCTGAAGAAAGGTCAAACAATATGGAACAGCCTTCTGAAGCGGATCAAGCCGAATTTTTAGAGAAAACCGAGGAATGCAAGAAAGCATTCAATGCTATTCTTGAGAAGATAAGATCCAGACAACAAGCGAAGCCGACCATTCCTCATACAACGTCATATAAAATGAAGGGTCGCAGAACTTCAGGAGAAATTATCGCTTGGGCATGTCTGAAGGATCTTAACTGCGTAGCTGTCAAGAGGGAAAGGGGGGTTGAATACTTTCAACGTATTACTGATTTGAAGACCCTTCCTACTCATGATCTGAACCGTCTGAATTATCTTGATCTGCTATACGCCAACTCATCTCCATTTGCCACGTATTATCAGAATGTGTTGCGAAAAGAGTACAACACAAAATGGAAGATGATCACACCACAAAGGCCGAAGAGATATCTAAGCAAAAAAGAGATCGATCCGATCACCAACAGGCCAAAAGTTATCTTGAAGTACATGCCACCACTCACAATGAAGAAGATTCCTCTTAGAAAGATGAAGCAGGACTTCTACAAATCATTCAGGCATTGGTACTATGATGGTAAACTGCATGAGGCAGTTATTGTGCTCAATGACAATGGAAATTGGAGCACAATTCGTATTTTTGATCCAATGTGGCTCACAAATTTGTCAAGGGAGGATGTCTATACGTTGTACAAGACAGAGATTCTTTACGCTCCCGAAGACATAGAGCAAGCGTTAACGTACAGAAATGTCATTAGGATTTGCTTTGCCTATGACATACATGCAGGATCAAATTGGAAAGAACAACAGAAGAAGTATGCCCAAGAAACTGAAGATTAATTGTCATGTCTATCATTTATCTTGTTTCTTATTGTAATTCAAAGTTAAATCTTCTGGTTGTAATTGTTTTGAATTGAATGAAATATGATTTGGAATATTGTGATAGATTATGCTTTAATGTCTATTTTGCAAATCTAATACAATTGTGCTTAAATGTTAATCCAAAATTCCAATTGACAGCGTCTCAGGATATGCGGAACCTATGGTAAGTCTGACTGACTGTACCATTTGGTAAAGAGAGAACTCCATGAAGAAAGGAGTTTGTGGATGCAACGTATGCACCACTAGTTTTGAGAAAAGAGAGAGTGAGATAACTCCAAGGGGGAGTTACGGTCGAGCAAGAGAACTCGATTGGTTACAAGCAAATAGAACTGGCTCCAAGGGGGAGTTTGTTAGGACATGAAATGTCACATGTATGTCCCCAGTTCTATCAGGTTGGTTCAACAAGAAACCAACGATCGTGAAACCAAGTTAACGTACTGAAAATGTCAAACGAAGCTGATTCGATCGAATCAGTCACTAATTCGATCGAACCAGATCTCATTCGATCGAATGGGTATCTCATTCGATCGAACCAGTTTTCGATATATAAACGTTACTTAGGAAATTTCACAGAGGCTTTTCAACACAACTCACACTCACGAAAATCAGAGAAGCAGCAGCCTCCAGAAACACTCTCGAGCGTTCTTCGTGTTCTTGGTCGTTTCCTCCAATACTAGGCGTCAAACACCTTTAGGAATCGTACCTACGTGCCCGTTGATCACCACCGAATCGCCGTGTTAGAGGATTCCGCACTCTAACACGTTGCCCCGTGAATCGTTGGGAAACCGAGTCCCAAACCGGTCCTTCAATTATATGTATTTTCTTAATGTTGTGTATAATGGCACCAAAACGGTCAGCTCGAATGTCAGAAGTGGATGTGGACCATCTGATTGCTCGACAGTTAGAGGCGGCGATACCGGATATAGTATCGCGCATCGCCGCCAGTATTAACAATACGACCAATCCAAACCCTGCGAGCAATCAAACGACCACCAATAATGATGGGGAACAAAATGTTAACCCTCCACCGAACGGTAACCCGATTCCGAGTAATGACGCACCGCCTAGGGTGGTCGTTACAGACAGTAATGGCCCTATACCTAGTGTAGAAACGAACCGCACTGAACCGACTCCTGCAACAAAGGGATGTTCAATCAAATATTTTATGTTGTGCAAGCCCCTAGAATTTAGCGGGTCTGAGGGACCAAATGGGTTGGTTAAGTGGATTGAGAAAATAGAGTCTGTTGTGAACATCAGCAACTGCCCTGAGGATTACGTTGTTAAGTATGCTACCTGCACGTTCACGGACCATGCCTTGACATGGTGGAACACAATAGTGCAAACTCGCGGTCAGGCAGCGACGAACCGCATGACCTGGGCAGAGCTCAAGGCCCTTGTACTGGAACATTTCTGCCCGAAAAACGAACTGCAGAAGTTAGAAAACGAATTGTGGAACCTGGAGATGCAGGGGGCAGACCACTTGGGTTATACGAACCGATTTAATGAACTGTCGCGATTGGTGCCATGGTTGGTCACCCCAGAGTCAAAGAGAGTTGAGCGTTATATATGGGGACTAACTCCAGTAGTAAGGAGTATAGTCAACTCTGGGGGACACAAGACGATTGAGGGTGCGGTGACACAAGCTGGTATCGTCACATACGATTTCGTGAGGAGTGGGTCACTGAATGTGGCAGGAGAGTCCGCTGGGGGAAAGCAAGGTACGTATGACAATAGGATCCAGGAGAAGCAGCAAAATAAACATGCTAGGCCCGCTGCCCAGAACTACGTCATGACTAGTTCAGGCGGAATGCAGGAATCGCAGAAAGGGACGTTCCCTAAGTGTGGGAAATGCGGTTACCAGCATGGTGGCGAGTGCAAGGGAGTAGTGTGCCACCGGTGTGGCAGGATTGGGCACTACGCACCGAGTTGTAGGACAAACCTAAACAATCTGAACCGACAACCGCAACCTATCCGTGTGCAGCCACATAGGACCCAACCAGCCCGACAACAAAACCCACAAGGAAACCAAATGATGACCACCAGCCGTGCTTGCTTTGAATGCGGCAGCACAGATCACTTCAAGAGATACTGTCCGAAACTGAACTAGGGAGGAAATGGGAGGCAAACCGTGGGTCAGGCATCGTCGTCAAATCCGGTGAGAGGCCGAGCATTCATGATGGGGGCGAACGAAGCACGCCAGGACCCCAGCGTATTGACAGGTACATTCCTCGTCTCTGATCATTACGCTTCTGTATTATTTGATACGGGCGCCGATAGAAGTTTTGTCTCCGTTAAATTCCTATCGATAGCAAACCTTCCGATTAGTGAAACCATAGAACCTTATACCGTAGAAGTCGCTAACGGTAAAACCATGATAGTTAATCAGATAGTTCGGAATTGCCCTTTTATTCTGAACGATCAATCCTTCCTGATTGACTTATTACCGGTAGAATTAGGTAGTTTTTACGTGATAGTGGGAATGGATTGGTTAGCACGTAACAAAGTGGAAATAAACTGTGAAAAGAAAATCGTCAAGATCCGGGTGTCGGATGACGAAGAGGTGTTAGTGCAAGGAGAGAAGTCGGGCACAATGATACCATTTATATCCCACCTCAAGGTGTTAAAATATATACGCCAGGGATGCGTGGCGTATCTAGCGAGCTTGACGGCCACAGATTCTGAGGAGAAACGGGTGGATGATTTCCCGGTGGTACGCGAATTTCCACAAGTTTTCCTAGAAGAACTTCCTGGATTACCGCCAACCCGACAGGTCGAATTCAGAATCGATTTAATACCTCAAGCTGGCCCTGTTGCTAAAGCACCCTACCAACTTGCACCGTCCGAGATGCAAGAATTATCCAATCAGTTGCAAGAATTGATGGATAAAGGATTTATACGTCCTAGTCATTCCCCGTGGGGTGCACCTGTATTATTCGTGAAAAAGAAGGACGGGAGCCTTAGAATGTGCATCGATTACAGGGAGTTGAACAAGTTAACAATCAAAAATAGGTACCCTCTTCCCCGAATTGATGATCTGTTTGACCAGCTGCAAGGTGCGAGCTATTTCTCAAAAATCGATCTTAGATCGGGATACCATCAGGTTAGAATTCAGGAAGAAGATATCCCAAAAACCGCATTCCGGACTCGCTACGGCCATTACGAGTTCTTAGTTATGCCTTTCGGACTAACAAATGCGCCGGCAGTGTTCATGGACCTCATGAATCGAGTCTGTAAACCCTACCTCGACAAATTTGTCATCGTGTTTATTGACGATATTTTGATTTACTCGAAAAGTAAAGAAGAGCACGAGCAACACTTAAGAATAATTTTAGAGCTTCTGAATCAGGAAAAGTTGTATGAAAAATTCTCCAAGTGTAACTTCTGGTTACAAGAAGTGCAATTCCTCGGTCACGTTGTAAACCATCAAGGAATACACGTTAATCCGAGTAAGGTTGAAGCAATTAAGAATTGGCAAGCGCCTAAATCGCCAAAGGAAATCCGCCAATTCTTAGGCTTAGCTGGATATTATCGTCGATTTATAGAGAAATTTTCCAGCATCGCCCAACCTTTAACTCTCCTGACTAAAAAGGATCGAAAGTATGAATGGGGAGAAGAGCAAGAAACGGCGTTTCAAACGTTAAAGCAAAAATTGTGACAAGCGCCGATTTGAAGTCTCCCCGATGGAGACAATGGTTTTGTCGCGTATTGTGACGCATCGCGTAGAGGGTTAGGATGCGTGTTGATGCAGAATAATAAGGTTATAGCCTATGCTTCCCGACAGTTAAAAGTACACGAGAAAAATTACACTACTCATGACTTAGAACTGGGAGCGGTTATCTTCGCACTTAAAATCTGGAGACATTATCTCTACGGTACGAAGTGCACCATCTTCACCGATCATAAAAGTTTGCAGCACATATTCGATCAGAAAGAACTGAATATGAGGCAACGAAGATGGGTCGAGTTGTTAAGCGACTATGACTGTGACATCCGTTATCACCCCGGCAAGGCTAACGTCGTAGCCAATGCCTTGAGTAGGAAAGATCGGGTTAAGCCATTGCGAGTGCGAGCACTAGGGATGATAGTCCGGTCGAACCTTTCGGACCTGATTCGAGTCGCTCAACGTGAGGCGTTGAAAGAGGAACAATTGGAAAAGGAGGGACTTTACGGCAATGAGAAGAATTTCGAACAGCGCGTGGACAAAATTCTCTATTTCAAAAATCGGGTTTGGATCCCGACCCTCCATGACCTTCGTGAATTAATCATGGACGAAGCGCATAGATCGAAATATTCCATACATCCGGGATCGGATAAGATGTACAAGGATGTGAAGGAGTTCTACTGGTGGCCGGGTATGAAAAAGGATATAGCAACGTATGTCGGTAAGTGTACGACTTGTGCGAAAGTTAAGGCGGAGCACCAGAAACCCTCGGGGATGTTACAACAACCGGAAATTCCCGATTGGAAGTGGGAGCAAATCACGATGGATTTTGTGACACATCTCCCTAAAACGTCCCGAGGACATGATGCAATTTGGGTAATCGTGGATCGATTAACCAAATCGGCACATTTTATCCCGATTAGAAATAATTATAACACTGAGAGACTTGCGCAGATTTATATAAATGAAATTGTGTCCCGTCATGGGATACCCATCTCAATCATCTCCGATCGGGATAGCCATTTCACCTCCAATCTTTGGCAAGCTGTCCAAGAAGCGCTGGGAACGTATATTGATCTAAGCACAGCTTACCACTCTCAGACCGATGGTCAGTCTGAGAGGACCATCCAAACCCTGGAGGATTTGCTTCGTGCATGCGTACTGGATTTTAAAGGAAATTGGGATCAACATCTCCCACTCGTTGAATTTTCCTATAATAACAGTTACCATAGCAGTATAAAGGCAGCGCCTTACGAAGCATTGTATGGTCGGAAGTGCCGATCACCACTCTGTTGGACTGAAGTGGGCGACACCCAGGTTATTAGATCAGACCTAGTCCAGGAAACGACCAGCAAAATCCTTGAAATTAGGAACAATCTGAAGGCCGTGCGGGATCGGCAGAAGAGTTATGCCGATACCCGTAGAAAACCGTTGTCGTTTGAGAAAGGTGATAAAGTGTATTTGAAGGTATCACCTTGGAAGGGTGTAGTCAGATTTGGAAAGGCGGGGAAGTTAGCCCCGAGATATATTGGACCATTCAATATTACTGCAAAAATCGGTTCCGTAGCATACCGATTAGAACTACCCGATGAACTGAGTGCAGTTCACAACGTGTTTCACGTATCGAACTTGAAAAGATGTCTGGCGGATGAGACGTCGGTGTTACCTTTAGAGGGTGTCCAAATAAGTGATAAGCTCAATTTCGTAGAGGAACCCATAGAAATAGTAGACGGGAAAATCAAGCAACTTAGACACAATAAGATTTCGTTGGTCAAAGTTAGATGGAATTCGCAACGAGGCCCAGAATATACATGGGAACGAAAGGACGAATTCCGGAAGAAATACCCCTATCAATTTCCTCAAAAGGAAGTAGTCGACGCGTAAAATTTCGAGGACGAAATTTCATTTTACGGGGGGAGAATGTAACGATTCCGGCAAAATCAGGTACACCCTAACCGGTATATACTATTTATGTGTTATTTAATAATGAATAAATGAATTATAATGCGTTTATACGAGTATGTATGATTCACAGTACGGATTATACTCGATTATACAGTTAATCGTATTGGAAATACGATTAACCGATTAACGGTTATTGAAGCCCGAACGAATCGAGGATTACATTATAGATGAGATATGATATTTAGTGATGTTTACGAAGTATTAAAGCTTCGGGATAAGTGAATTAAAGCACAGAAAAAGAATTTTCGATTTAATGGTACGTCGGTACGTTAAACGAAACCTTTAATACCAAACCGAGCAAGAGACGATCGATCAAGCCGAAATAGATGCGCAATTATTAATAATATGATGTTTTAACTTAATAAATGTCATGGGTTAAGTTTTTAAAGTTTTTAAATCAGTTTAATATAAATTTCATTTTTTAAGCCGGAAACGACCGTTTTAGCCTCGTTTTAAGCTAAATTAAACATTTAACCGAAAAACGAACTGAACCAGATTATCCAAAACATTATCCGGATTTCCAAAAATCCAAATGTGTGGCTAGAATTGGAAAGGTGGGTCCCACCCCACCTCCCCTCTATTCCGATCGGCTTGGGGGTAAATACCCCTTGCCTTATCATTTTTTTTTAACCAAGTATTTCAAGATCTTACAATTCTCTCCACTTCATGAACTAAAAACCTAGATTTGTAGCAAGAAAATCAAGGTAAAGATCGAGTTATTTACGTTTCCATCTTCGTTTCTTGAGTTTATTTGCAAGAAAATGAGGTTTCAAAGATGAAAACCGATTCTTGCATGATCAAGTGATGTATACGGGTTATACAAGGGATCTTGGTCCAAGAAAGGAGTTAAACGAACCAAAAACGAATTTTTACGGTTTAAATCTTTGTTTTTAAATCATAACCGAAACCATGAAAGAAATGGCTTGATTGTGGGTGTAACTTGCTTGGTGTGGTGTTATTGTGCTTGTAGGTGTTGTATCTAGTTGTTAACCAAGGCTAGAAAGCAAGATCCTTGCAATTTGAAGCTAAAAACACAAGGTAGTTCGGTTTTTGTATGTTGTATGTGTTTTGGACAGATTGTGGTACGTTTAGAGTTAGGCTACGAAATTTCACAGAGATGGTCTACACATGGAAATATGAGATCTGTGAAAATTTGGTAATTTTTGGACAAAGGATGAATATTTTGTGAATTTAATGCTCGGTTTTGGCTAAAAATGGTGAAAAATACTTAAATATCATGATAAATTCTGGAAAATTCCAGATAAGCTTTTTATAACATGTAAAAGTCACACACAAAATTTTAAGTCAGTTGGAGAAGTCTAAGTAGGCTTTTCGGTTAAACGAGTTCTAGGGTTTTCTAGCTCGGTTTTAGTGAAAATGGCATGTAAAAATAGATTTTGGTTCTGGAAAAATTACAGGGGAGTATGTGGATGGCAGGGGTCATCCAGGAAAAATTTGGGATTTTTCCAAGGTCGTTTGGTATTTACGACATATTTAGTGTTTGAATGGTGTTTAAAAATAGATAAATAAATTTTAAATATAAAAATTAATTCTAGAAGTATTTTTATAAAATTCCCCACTGTCAAAAAGTGATTTGTGCAAAATTTCAAGATCCGAGACTAAACGGATAATTATTTGTGCTAAAAAGAAAATAGAAACAAACTTTTAAAGTTTAAAACGCGTAAACCGGTAAAGTTCGCCTAAACGAGCTGACTGGTGTATAAAAACCCTAAAAATGAACTATTTTCTTATAACTGAGTTAAACAGGTAAAAATGAATCATCCGAAAATAACTCGGATGATTTGGGTAATTTTATCCGATTTACAGTTTCCGGTACACTAAAGACGGAAACGGGTCCCGCGGCCAATCGGGGCGTCTAAACCGAGCTCTAATTTCACAACTTTAATTAAATTATCAGTCAACAACTATTTTCGGGTCGTGTGTGACCAAACTCATTTTTGAAACGTAAAAACGGATAACCGTGCTAGGCACGCTAAACGGGGAAAACGAACTAATAGTAATTTTAACTATTGAACTCTAAACGATATCACAATCTGAGTCCGGAGAAGTGTTTCTGGGTTAACATTGCCCCCAGAACGAGTACAGTGCTGGGTTAACAGTGTCCCCAGATGTACCGTTTAACACGGTTAAAGTTATATTAATAATGATTGTATAGTAACGAACTTAGGGATCGTATTACAGATCCGGACTAGTAGCTGACGTACTGTGTTACCTAATTGCTTACGATAAGGTGAGTTTCACGAGCCCCTTTTTCTGAATTGTTTTTAAATATTTTCTCGGGGCGGGAAGCATGTTACTATTAAAATGTTTAAGTACATACTGAACGCATGGATTTGCGTGTATTTATATATATCTTATTGTACGGGAATCGTACGGAAATGTACTAAGATGGTAATTGTCTGAGTTGCTAACATTGTAAGGCCCCGTAACACGAGTGATTAGCTAAAAGCCGGTAGAGTGTGAATAGTACTATTGGTCTGACAAACCCAACTGGTCCGGCATGGATTTGCTGATGTTTCCCAGCCAGTTGCACATGTCTATTTTGTTGTTATATATTTTTGCTATGTAAAGTTAGGCATAGCGGTTTGGGGCAGGTCCGTGGGCGGAGTATGCCACGGGGTTGTATGTGGATAGTCAGAGGTTTCACTTGTGGGCTCAGCATAATTACATCGCTAATAAATGATCATTATAATGATTTGTCACTGTTTATTTAAATTAGTGGAACTCACCAACTATTCGTAGTTGACCCGTTTTCTTTACATGCTTTCTAGGTACCCCCAAACTGGAATAATTGCTACATGCTTGACGATGCGTGCTTTTTGTGGAAGCTAAATGATCCTTTTGTATTAAATATGTTAATGTACTGTTGGTAAAACTTATGTGTTAACGCCTAGACGGTAACTAAACTCGGAACAATGTAATATGGTGTAAATTAATGTAGTGGTGTTTTCTTTATAAACAATGCTGTTGATATCAGACGTGTCTGTTGCACCCCGTTTACGTTTTCGCTGCAGTTACGGGGTGTTACACGTATGTATATACATGGTCATTACTCCCCGCAGGTGATGGTCACTATAACCAAGTGTGATGTGATGTGCCCACCGCATTTTACCACATATGTAAGAATCCAGACAAACGTATACCAGCCTGATGGTTAGGCTTATACTCTTGTTTATAACGTTTTTAGAGACACTTAGTCTCATGTAAACTTTTTCATATAACACGTTTGACTCGTTTTAAAACAAGTTTGTAAAGTTTGGGGCCTACTCACCTTTTCAATTTGGATCGGCTTCAAACACCTTCCGAGGGTCTTTCCCGTTGCTATCTCGCACCTATAGTACGAGTATAACCTTTAGTTAGTCGGATATACAATCCTTCTTAAGACCTTTAGTCTTTTATAATCTTTACCTAGATTATTTTACATTAAAACCTTTAGATTAAACGTATTCTTTTCTTTTATAAATTAAAAAGTCTTTCTTTTAATTTATATTATAAATCTTAAGTTTATTTCATAAAACCCTACGTTTCTTCTTCTCTAAGAAACGTATTCTTTTCTTTTCTTTATTATTTAAGAATAGTTATTATTACATAAATAATATTTCTATACAATGAATCATGTATATATATAATCACACATATATATATTTATATTAATAATCACAATTTCTTTCTTTCCTTTTCTTTGTTATATTTTCTTATATTTATCGAGGTATCGAATATAACCTCGACTTAAGGTTTAAGCCTTTTATAATATTTTATCATTATTCTTATTCAGGCATTATGCCTACCTTCGTTGGATTAAGAATACCCTAAACACTTGAGCAACACTCCAACGCCGCCTCACTATCTTTTCCTTCTTGATCAAAAACCCTTTTCTTCGATACTCCTTTGTTGGCACGCAAAACAATGCACACCAACACCTCTTCACACGTCGGAACGCTTTACGAGATGAGTCTTCTAGATGTCGGAATAGCAATCTCCTTCTTGATTGGGACGTCGGTGGAAAGTGGCACGAAGTACGAGGAAACAGACACTGTAATCGAGGAATGTGGGCACGCTTTTCAAGGTGGATCGAGGGTATGATTGTCGGGACTTAGAGAGATGTTAGTGTGAGAGAGATGAGTGAATTTAGATGTGAAAAATGATCAAACCTGAGCTTCCTATTTATAGACATTTCCAGGAGGGGCATCGCGATTAGCAATTGCCTTAAGCTAGACCATCGCGTATCAAGATGTAGCTATGGCCAGTCACCCCTAGACCTGCCACGTGGCAGGAGTTGTTCCACGTGTTGACACGTGGCGACCTTGTGCCACGTGTTGACACGTGGCACGCCACGTGCCACGTTTGTCAGACAACCCATCGCGATACGCGATGGGTCTCTCTTCTAATCCATCGCGTATCACGATGGGTCAAGAAATCAAAATTTTCGTTTTAATCCCTTAGGTTTGGAATTTGACATTTTTGGTCCCTTGACTTTGATAACTTGATATTTTGAACTCGAAATTTTCACGATGTTACATCCTCCCCACCTTGAAATAAATCTCGTCCTCGAGATTGCCTCTTAGAATAAGTGTGGGTATTTCTTTCTCATTTCGGACTCGAGTTCCCACGTATACTCAGGGCCTCTTCATGAATCCCTTTTTACTTTCACGATTTCAATGTTCGTCTTTTCAATTTCTTTATCTTAACATCTTCAATTTGAATTGGTTTTTCGATAAATTTTAAGTTCTCATTAATTTCGACGTCTTTTAATGGCATAGATAGAGATTCGTCGGCTAAACATTTACGCAGATTCGAGATATGGAACACATCATGTATCCCTTGCATTTCCTCGGGTAGTCGCAAACGATATGCAACAGTACCAATTCGTTCAAGTACCTCAAAGGGTCCAACGAATCGAGGACTTAGTTTTCCTTTCTTTCCGAAGCGAACTACTCCTTTCCATGGCGAGACTTTTAAAAGAACTTTGTCTCCTACATTGAATTCCAACGGCTTACGACAGACATTGGCGTAACTCTTTTGGCGGTCACGTGCCATCTTAAGTCGTTCTCGGATTTGTAGAATCTTGTCGGTGGTTTCTTGGACTTTCTCGAGTCCAAATGATTGATTGTTTCCGGTTTCAGACCAGCACACGGGTGTTCTACATTTACGACCATATAACGCTTCGAATGGTGCGGCTTGAATACTTGTGTGATAGCTATTGTTGTACGAGAATTCCATTAGGGGTAAGTGGTCATCCCAACTTCCACCTAAGTCAATCACACAAGCGCGGAGCATATCTTCCAACGTTTGAATTGTCCTTTCGCTTTTCCCATCAGTTTGTGGATAATAGGCGGTGCTAAGGTTTAGCTTGGTGCCTAAGGCTTGTTTGAAGGTTTTCCAGAAGTGAGACGTAAAACGACTGTCTCGATCAAAGATTATAGACAATGGTACTCCATGTAAAGCAACGATGTTTTAACATAAATACGCGCTAGTCTATCCATTGAGTATGATTCATTGATGGGAATGAAGGGTGTGGATTTCGTTAGTCGATCCATGATAACCCAAATATCATTATGTTGTCGAGTCGTTTTCGGGAGTTTAGTGATGAAATCCATAGTTATTAACTCCCACTTCCAAACGGGAAGTTCGGGTTGCTAAAGCAATCTCGATGGCTTTTGGTGTTCAGCCTTGACCTTCAAACATGTTAAACATTTCGCCACATGCGAAGCGATGTCCTTTTTCATCCCATTCCACCAGTAGTTCGGTTTGAGATTTTGATACATTTTGTCACTACCGGTGTGCATCATGTATTTGGACTTATGAACTTCATTCATTATTCTTTCACGCAAGTCTCCAACGATTGGTACCCAAATCCGGTTTCCCATTCTAAGGATACCATCGTCACCTTTTATTAACGAGGTAATGGTGCCGTTGCGTTTTTCATCGAAGATTTGGTTTTCATTGATAGCTTGAACTTGAGCAAATTTGATTTGTTCGAGAAGATCTACTTGAATTTCTAGTCTTAACGCTCGAACTCTTTTTGGCTTTTCATGCTACTTACGACTTAAGGCATCGGTTACGACGTTGGCTTTGCCTTCGTGATAGACGATCTCGCAGTCATAGTCGTTTAGAGTTTCCATCCATCGTCGTTGTCGCATGTTAAGCTCTTTTTTTATCAAAGATATGCTTTAAGCTTTTATGATCGGTATACACGATAAATCTTACTCCACAAAGATAGTGCCTCCATATCTTAAGTGCAAAGATTATGGTACCTAACTCTAGATCGTGAGTTGTGTAGTTATTTTCGTGCACCTTGAGTTGATGAGAGGCATAAGCGATTACTTTCTTTCGTTGCATTAGTATGCATCCTATGCCGGAATGGGACGCGTCACTAAACACAACAAAATCCTCAGTACCTTCTAGCAATGCCAGTATAGGTGCTTGAGTGAGTTTTTGTTTAAGTATATCGAATGCCTCTTGTTGTTTTGTTCCTCATTCATACTTGATGTTTTTGCGAGTCAAAGAAGTTATGGGAACGGCTATACGAGAGAAGTTTTCAATGAACCTTCGATAATAGCCGGCCAAACCAAAGAAACTTTGCATCTCGGTTGGCGACTTTGGAATCTCCCACTTAGAGATAGAGTCAATCTTAGCGGGGTCCACTTGAATACCATTGACATTGATGACGTGCCCAAGAAATTGTACTGCTTGCAACCAGAACTCGCATTTTAAGAATTTGGCGTACAACTTCTCTGCTCTAAGTATTTCAAGTAAGGTTCGGAGGTGAATTTCATGATCAACCTTAGACTTAGAATAAATAAGTATGTCGTTGATGAATACGATAAAAAATGTATCTAAGTAAGGTTTGCAGATTCGATTCATCATATCCATAAACGTGGCTGGCGCATTAGTAAGTCTAAAAGGCATAACGGTGAACTCATAATGGCCATACCTTGTTCGGAATGCGGTTTTTGAAATATCCTCGGATTGGACTTTGAGTTGATGGTAACCAGAACGAAGATCGATTTTGGAAAAGAAACTTGCACCTTGGAGTTGGTCAAAGAGATCATCGATTCAAGGGAGTGGATAACGGTTCTTGATTGTGACTTTGTTCAATGCTCGATAATCGATACACATCCTCATAGATCCATCCTTCTTCTTGACAAAAAGTATCGGCGCTCCCCATGGTGATGAACTCGGTCGGATAAGCGATACGATGTCTTGGCGATCGGAGCAGTACCAGGAATGAGATTGATCCTAAACTCTACTTCACAATCGGGAGGGTTTCCAGGAAGTTCGTCGGGAAAAATATCAACAAAGTCGGAGACAATAGGTACGTCCTATATCTCCTTTGGTTTGGATTCTTTAGTGACGTAGGCCATGAATGCTAAGCATCCTTGATTCAAACATTTGTTATCCCTAATCATGGACATTATGCTAACTTGGCCAGCGTCTTTGTCCCCTTAAATTTGAATAGTTCGTTTATCAGGGGCTTGAAGTTTGATTGTTTTGCTATTGCAAATGATACAAGCATGGTTGTCGGATAACCAATCCATACTAAGTACAATATCAAAACCAGAAAGAGTCATAGGCAACAATTGAATAGGCAGAATATAACCGGCTAAAAGAATTTTTCCGTTTTCAAAGACTTCGGAGATTTTGACTATTTCGCCGCTAGCAGTCTAGACGCTTAGAGTTTTATTTAGTTTTGTTAAAGGTTCGTTTAATAGACTACAAAAGTTATAATCTATAAAACTTATATTGGCACCCGAATCAAACAAAACTCTAGCATAGGTGTCATTGACTAGAAACGTACCGGTGATGGTTTCCGGCCTGTCAGTAGCCTTTTTAGTATCAAGAACGAAGACTCTTGCATTGCCCTTTGTAACTTGACCACTTCCACCCGCACCACTAGTCGCAGGTTTGTTCTTGGGGCACTCGAAGCTTTAATGCCTCATCTCCTTGAAATTGTAGCAAGTCATCTTCTTCTTCCAGCAATCGGTTGTTGCGTGGCAGTGGAAGACGGAGAAAAGTGGAATCGACCCCTATGGTATTTTCTGCAAGTCTTACATTGTGGAACATTGGAATTAAAGCTAGACTTGCGTTGATTAACTCCCTTGCCCTTAAAGTGGTTATTTCCCCATTTATTTGGGCCATGCGTTGTTATAACCTTCTTGTCCTCTTCTTTATTGCGGATCATTCCGCCCATCAGGTAACCAGCCAATTCCATCGCGGAGTCGGCGGTTTTCGGTAAGTGTGACCTCACCATGTCGCGGATTTCCCGCGGCAATCCCCATATATAACGGGTGACTTTGCTGGACTCTGGGTTAACAAGTTGGGGAACGAATCGGCAATACTCGTGGCATTTGGTATTATATTCTCGAAGGTTTGTCCCTATGACCTTATAGTTCAGGAATTTAGTTTGGATTTGATCGGTTTCGTGCATAGGGCAGAATTTCGCCATTAGCATATCCTTGAATTCATCCCACGAAAGATTGTATAACGCTTGTCGTCCTTTGCTCATTATCATCGTGTTCCACCATTCTAACCCTTCACCTTTGAACATCTGGGTTGAATATTGTATCTTCTCTTGATCCGAACATTTGTTTATAATAACTATTGATTCCATCTCTTCTAGCCACCTCACAGTCGTAATGGTTCCCTCGTCACCATGAAACTCTTTTGGTCCAAAGTATTTGAAATCCTTGAACGAACAACCACTTATCTTCAACTTCTTAAACTCTTGCCTAACTCCACCATCGACATTCGACTCGTGAACACTTTCTTCTACATGGGATGGTTTAGGTTGAGATTTAATAGACTTTCGGGAGAGTTCAACATATTGAGATTTTCTAGATTGCCTCGATTGGGATCTAGCTTCAAATTCATTTCTAATCGCTTCTTTAATCATAAGTTGAATTTGATTCATGTATTTTTCGGGAATGTTTTCTTCTTGTTAATTTTCAGGGTTTTCCCCTTTTCCTCTCTTTTCTCGGCTTCTTTTCGAGAAGCTTTATTGTTATTACTTTGTTGTGACATTGTTCTTTTTCTTTTCAATTTTCGAAATTTAACAAATTTCTTTTCTTAAAACACACGTTTTATTTATTTCACATTATATATATATATATATATATCACAACATGATATATATTTTTATTTTTACAACATTTATATGTATATCGTTTACTTGATATACATATGTACCTATCCTTATTTATTTTAAAAATACTATTACACATAACAAAAAAGTTTATATTAACACATACAACTTCCACATCTCTCATCTTCATTTTAATTTTTCACAAACTTCTTCACCACCTTAGTCAATTTGTTACATTTCCGAAGAAGCTTGTCTCCTATCTTCTTCTTCTTCTTTCCATCCACAGCTATCTTCTTTCTCAAATCATCGGTTTCATGCAAGGCTCGGTCCAAATGCTCTTCATGTGACAGAGGGCTCTCGTTAGGATATCCGTAGAGGGGTGGCGGATCACGGTACCCCGTCATGAATACGCCATAATGGTTCTTCGGCTCCGGATATGGAGATGCGGTCACATCAGATGAGTAGTTGAAGAATGCCTCAGCAGCTTCGTTTTGTTGACAGATTTCGTCCGCTTGTTCTTCCTTTGTCGGGATCGTGCCTTGGTAGGGTGCAAAGCTTGATGATGATTTGTTTCAGAGTTCCTCGAGATATTGCACATAAGGAGAAATGGAGACATAACTCGGGTTTTGGGATGAGAACGATTCCTCAATTTGTGTCGACACTTCATTAGGGTTCTCAGGGTATTCCTCTTCCAGGTCCTCTTCGTATTCTTCCTCTGGATCCTCTTCTTCCTGAGGTTCCTCTTCCTCCATTAGTTGATTAGTCTCCTTCACTATCGAGGGCATGCGAAAACTTTCGTATGACATCATAACTCTCATTCTAGGCTTGCGGGATGATCATTCGCCGTTGTTGGGGCGGGAGTCAACAGAGTCAAAGGCAGAGGTTCCGGTGCGCCATCTTCGTTGATCCGAATGGAATTGCATCCAGTCGGACATAGGTTCATCCATAATCGGTCGGTTGGAGAGGAAAGCGTACGATGGGTGAGGATTTGGTGGTAGGTATGTCGGAGCATCAGATGGGTAGTATGGCAGAATCTCAGATGGTTTATATGTTGGAATCTCATAAGGATGATATGTTGGGACTTCGGAAGGGTGGTACATGGTTATTCTTGATGGTTGGTAGCTTGAATGCCTTGGGGTTCATTTCTTGGCATGGGTGGACTATCGGGTAAGTTTATTGGATAATGCTCGGTTCCCGGGAAATATATTGGCTTGGTTCGGTCAATATATTGGTCTTGGTTAAAGAAAGCCTCATAGTAGTCCTCGCTCATGTTATCTTTGGGTAGAGGTTCGGCAATTCCAGCCTTCTTTGCTTTACTTACATAGCTATCCATCATCTTATTGAAAGACATCTAATACCTTGGGGTGGTTTAGAGTGAGGTGGGAAAGAAAAGGTTACCAACCTATCTTATCCCTATTCAAATAAAACAAGTAATAAAAATATTTTTCCCTATACTTGGATCGAAGCTTAGGTATTATCTTGTAATACCTAATTCACGAAGATCGATGGCTCTGATACCAACCTGTCACACCCCCATCTAAGGCCTAGAAGTGCGACCAACAGTTGGTACCACATATGTAAATAAATCAGAGTTACGTGTTTAAAGCGAAAGTCTTGAAAACATTTGGATTTGAAATACAATATTTTACTTTACCAAAAGACGGGATTATAAAATACCCGTTTTAATTTATAACCAAAAGTATTACTTGTTTAATTACAAACCACCATTTTAATATTTAAGTTTATACAAAAAGATCCGAGCCATCGGATATCTTGAGCACTTCGTTCTTCAAGTCGTAACTTTGGTCACCAGCAAAATGTTAAGAAAATACGTCAGCAATGAATGCTGGTGAATATGCAAACGCTAAAATATATTCTTTTACTTGATCACCCCTTAAGTCCACGTAATTCTCGGCCCATCTTACCTTAGGAATAATCAAGTTAAAACAACACAATTATAAACTCGAGTCTCTACACTAAATACCCCATCAAACACCGCAGCGTTCGATTTTGATAAGTACCCGTATGTATACACATGGTCATTACTACCAAGTTTGGTGCGATGTGCCCACCGCATTTTACCACATATGTAAGGATCCAGACAAACGTATACTATATCCTGAGGGCTAGGCTTATACTCTTGTTTATAACGTTTTTAGAGACACTTAGTCTCATGTAAACTTTTCATATAACACGTTTGACTCGTTTTAAAACAAGTTTGTAAAGTTTGGGGAGTATTCACCTTTTCAATTTGGATCGCTTCAAATACCGTCCGAGGGTCTTTCCCGTTGCTATCTCGCACCTATAGTACGAGTATATAACCTTTTGTTAGTCGGATATACAATCCGGCTTAAGACCTTTAGTCTTTTATAATCTTTACCTCGATTATTTTACTTTAAAACCTTTAGTTAAAAAGTATTATTTTCTTTTATAAATTAAAAGTCTTTCTTTTAATTTATATTATAAATCTTTAGTTTATTTCATAAAACCCTAAGTTTCTTCTTCTCTAAGAAACGTATTCTTTTCTTTTCTTTATTGATTAAGAATAGTTATTATTACTTAAATAATATTTCTATAACAAAGAATCATGTATATATAAAATCACACTCACACACACACACACACACACATATATATATATATATATATATTAATATTTACAATTTCTTTCTTTCCTTTTCTTTGTTATATTTTCTTTTATTTATCGAGGTATCGAATATAACCTCGACTTAAGGTTTAAGCCTATAACATGTTATCATTATTCTTATTCAGGCATTATGCCTACCTTCGTTGGAACGCAAAACGATGCACACCAACACCTCTTAAAACGTCGGCACGCTTTACAAGATGAGTTGTTGGGATGTCAGAATAGCAATCTCCTTCTTGATTGGGAAGTCGGTGGATAGTGGCACGAACTACGAGGAAACTGACACGGTAATCGAGGAATGTGGGCACGCTTTTCGAGGTGGATGAGAGTATGATTGTCGGGACTTAGAGAGATGTTAGTGAGAGAGAGATGAGGGCATTTGGATGTGAAAAATGATCAAACCCGAGCTTGCTATTTATAGACTTGTCCACGAGGGGCATCGCGATACGCGATGGCCTTAAGCTAGCCCATCGCGTATCGCGATGTAGCTATGGCCAGTCACCCCATAGACCTGCCACGTGGCAGGCGTTGTGCCACATGTTGACATGTGGCGACACGTGACGGACGTGCTGCCACTTGGTGACACGTGTCGGACGTTGTGCCACGTGCCTCGTTTGTCAGACAACCCATCACGATACGCGATGGGTCTCTCTTCTGATCCATCGCGTATCGCGATGGGTTAGGAAATCAGAATTTTCATTTTAAACCCTTATGTTTGGAATTTGACATTTTTTGGTCCCTTGACTTTGAAAACTTGATATTTTGAACTCGAAATTTTCACGATGTTACAATGCCAGTTCTCCTTCTTTTCTTCGACCGTCGTTTCTTCCTTATCTTTTTTAAACTCTCTTGTTATTTTTCCCAAAAACTTTTTCCTTGACCACTGGACCTTCACACCTGTTATGTAATTAAAATTACTTTTTCCTAAAAAACTTGATCTAAAGTACACAAACATTTTATTCTTTTATAACTAACAATATATACATGTGTCCTCCCTGTCTGTGTATTCCCCCTGAGAATCTTTTGCCTCATAGCCTGTTAGTATTAACAAGTTCATTAACTTTATTTAAAATTATGAAACCTCTTTACAAAATATATGTTAAACTTAACATGCTACTAGTTACATGTTTGTTTTTTATTTCCCGCCTTACGTTTCCTCTTTGTGTCAATCTCTTCACTGTCTGAATCTGTTATTTTAATTTTCAACAAATTAGTATCAAATGTATCCAAACAAAATTTAATGGGATTCAATTAAAACTTTTAACAATATTACAATATTTTAATTTACTTTAATATATTATTAACGAGTCTACTTGCCTGTTATTGTTGATTGTCTTTGTTAACATTTTTTCCCCTTTTTTAATTTAATATCCTTTATTGAAACCATCTTTTACTGAACTCATCTCTTTGTTTGTTCTTACTGATTTTCTTTGTTAACCTTTTTATCCTTCTTTTTGTTTATACTCTCAAACTGTTTGTACTTACTCATAGCCTTTGTTAAACAAATATCATCATAAACAATAACTTATGTTTTACTTAATAAATAACATATGTTATTACTTTTTTTTCTAAACAACTTAAATTTCTTCCTCATCAACTTCCACTACCATTATTTAAAACATTTAATACTACCACAAACTTTAAATTTTATCTGAAAGCATGTTTTTCTAAAACTTTATTTTTCCCCCTCGCGTAGTTGTTGTAGTGCTTCTTGGTTGATTCAAGTCTTCGGATCTTTCTTCTTGACTTTCTTCCGTTTCTACTTCAAACACATTCCATCAAACCAATATTCCATATTTCTTGACTATAACATATGTTAAAGAATTCTTCTTGACTACCTGATTCGGACTCTTCTTCACTTTGCTTTTGTTTCTGCACCTTCCATTTTTTTGGTGTCATGTACTCTTGGTAATCACTACCTTCAGAATCTGTTCATTCAATAATAGATTTAAATTCTATATAATTTAGGATGTCTATAATGATGCCAATGTTTTAAATACTTGAATATTTATGAATTCTGATTTTCCTTTTTTCCTTTCCTTTTGTTTTTAAAGATCCTTTGCTTTTCAACATAGCATCGGCCAAATCTTCTTCACTTTCTTCTGAATCTGTATTTATTAACAATCAAACCTATAGCTTTTCAACATCACTATAATACAACATCATTTTTAATCTTATAGCAGTAACAGTTTAAATTCATACTACATGTTTCTTTATCTTTATGCTTTGTTTTCATTCGATTATTTTTCCTTTCTGTTGATTCAATAAAAAATCGGATTCTGAATTATGTTCCTAAATCCCCTTTTCAAAGTCCCTGCATTATTATAAAAAAAATGATAAACTAAGACTTATCAAAACTTTAAATTCCAAAAAACATAGATCATTTATGTACCCTTAAAGTTTTGAATACCTTTCTCTTCCACATCAGCAGTGCCACATCCTTTCTTTTTTGAGCTTTTTACATAGACTGGATTACTTAATGTGTTTTTAATTTCTTCTTTGTTTTTTTGGAAATGCGTCTACTTCTTCTGTTGATTACAAAGTACTTCTTTGATGTTCTTTCCTTCATTTTCTACAAATAATCTAAAAAATATTAAAGATTATACACTAAAATAAAAAAAAATTTTAACTAACTCAGTGAACTCAGTTTATAATCAACAAAAAAAAGCAAACATACAACTGTGTTAGACTTAACTAAAAATGTTCCAGACTTAACTCGGTTTACTGTATTACTTAGTTTAAGATTTTAGTATTTAAACCTCACAATATATCTTATGTCTGGCTAACCTTCCGTTAAGCTAAAAAATCTTTCAAAATCAAGTACGTTTTCTTAAACTTTAAGATGACCTAAATTTTTTAAATCCTAAAAATAAAATCGGGTGAAAAGCCATTCAAAATCAACTAGGTTTTAAAACCTAAAAATGAAATCGGGTAAAACCCAAATTTTTTAATCCCTAAAAACGAAATCGTTTATTAAATCAACTGCCTATAAACGCAGAAACTGATTTTTTAGCTTGAAGAACGTATATCAATGAAGCAAACGTACCGATTATGTAGATGATGGCTATCGAATCGCCGGAAAGTTGAGTGTAGAACGTATATTGTGGTTTCTCTCTCTAGAACTTCAAAAAGATGAACAGGCGCTCTGATATTTGTTGTGAGATTTGTTTTAAATTTTGAACGGTTATTGATATTTTGAGTGTTTTGATTGTCTACATGAATTGGTGATTAGACATAAAGCAAGTTCAATTAAAAAGTGGGTTTTACCCTTCTGTACTTCGACATTGGTTTTTTTTAATATAAATCTTGTACTAGTGTTATAGATTTAATCTCAACCATCCATTAAAAAATATCAAGGGCTAAGATAGAGTTTCTGGGGTTTTCACAACTTGAGTGGGTTTTATTTTAACCCTTCCATACGAAGTCTCAATCATAATATCATATATATATATATATATATATATGATATTATGATTGAGACTTCGTTTTGATTCCATGTTCTTAACTTGACTTTAGATAAAACTTTTTGATCTTATGAGATTCTAGATTGATGATCTTGAGGTGTTAACGGATATTGCTGATTCATATGTGTTAGTTAGATGATTTTAACATGTTTGGATGACTTGAATGATTAAAATCTTGTTTGATGCTAGGGTTACTACAATTGAATTTTTTTTTAAGATGATAAGTGTAGGATTTCATGGTAGACATAATGGATTATCATGATTAGATTAAACATGCTAGTTAGGATGCGTGAAACTATTTAGTTTGACATGACCATGTTTTCACAACATAATAACTTAGAGTGTAAGTCGCGAATCTGGATCACCACAACTATGATATCAACTCGAACACGATGTTAGTGCGGAATCCTAACACAGTAGTGATTCAAGAACAATGATACGAAATAATATAACTATGATGAACACGATGTAATACTCCTAATGCACATGATTATATTATTAAATCGTCTGGTACATGAGATTACACAATTTTTATTGCTCTCTAGATGGTGGCTCTCAAAGTGTTCAACAACTCTCTTAATGTGAACAACTAAACTCTATACACATATTCTATATATATAGGGAAGCTAACAACCAATCCCAAGTAAAGCCCAAAGCCCACCGAGATCCTTAAAGGATCTCGGTTTACATATGTCACAATACGAAACCCAATAACTAGAACTAAGTACAAACCACCAAATATGGACCCAACAATCTCCCCCCTTGGTTTGTAGCTTCGTTCTTGTTTTTGGGTTTCGTATTGTGATATATGTAAACCGAGATCCTTTATTTGGGCTTTACTTGGGCTTGGTTGTTAGCTTCCCTATATATAGAGAATATGTGTATAGGGTTTAGTTGTTCACATTAAGAGAGTTGTTGAACACTTTGAGAGCCACCATCTAGAGAGCAATACAGATTGTGTAATATCATGTACCAAACGGTTTAATAATATAATCGTGTGCATTGGAGTATTACATCGTGTTCATCATAGTTATATTATTTCGTATCATTGTTCTTGAATCACCACTGTGTTAGGATTCCGCACTAACATCGTGTTCGGGTTGATATCATAGTTGTAGTGATCCAGATTCGGGACTTACAATTGGTATCAGAACCTTAGACCCATTCAGGCTCGTTATTGTGATATCAACGGATTCAAGATATCAAGTTTTGGTGGTGTTGTTAAATTCCGGCAACTCACTGATCGGAGAAGAAGATTGAACTGTTTTTGGGTAAAGATTGGATTTGATTTGAAAATTAAATCAAATCCCACTTTATTTGGAAGTTTGTTACATTCTGGTTGACTATTGGGTGTGAAACATTAGTTCTCAGCTGAAATTCTTAGCTGTTCTCGGCTGATTATTGTGTTCGGTGATAGTCTGTTCTCGGCTACTGGTAGTTCTCGGCCAGAGTTGGTTTTCGGCTAAGATTAATTCTTGGCAAGATTAGTTCTCGGTCCTTTTTGGTCAATTTGTGGGTTCTCTGTCAAAATCTTGGTCAAACTTGGAGTTCTCGGTCAAAGCATTGGTTATGTGGTGTTTGTGATATTAAAATATTCAAGATTTCGAGGTTTTTGTGGTGTTTGTGTGCATTTCCGGCAAAGTATTTATCAGAGAAGAAGGAGTATTATTTTTGGCTGTAGATCATATAACTTGGGAAAGAATTTGGATTGATTTTTGATGTGTTGATTATCACCCGATTCTGAATATAACAAGCCGTGTTAACAGCTTCTGCCCAAAAGAACAGTGGCAGTTTAGAGTCACACAGCATTGTTCTTGCAGCTTCGATAAGAGTTATGTTTCTTCTTTCAGCCACACCATTTTGTTGAGGTGTCCGTGGGGCGCTGTACTGACGGAGCACCCCCTTTTCTGAACAAAAATGATTCAAATTTGAATTCTTGAACTCTGTTCCATTGTCACAACGGATTCCCTTCAGCTTTAGATTCAGTTGATTCTCCATGATTAGGGGTGTCCAAAATACCTGAACCCGATTAACCCGATCCGACCCGAACCCGAATAAGCTAATTAGGGTCGGGTTAAATAGGGTCAAAAAGTATTAATCGGGTTATTCGGGTTGACCCGAATAACCCGATTTGCTAATAGGGTCGGGTTTCGGGTTTATTTTTGAAAAATAATCGGGTTTCAGGTTAACCCGATTAGTGATGATACTTTACTTAAAATACAATAATAAAACTGTGAAACACTGAAAGCTTTATAGATGAGTTAATTATTCTTCTACTTGTTCATGAACCGTTAGACCGGAAGTTCTTTTAAAATAAACAAACAAACATGAACAAATGTTTCACTCGTTCATCTATGTTCGTGAACACTCGTTTATGATCATTCATTAAGTTTGTTTACATTCTTTCATGTTCGTCCATATATTAATAAAAAAATTATTAAATATTATTTGCATTTAGTAATCATATCACCATAATATGTTTTTTATGTATGTTTGCGTTCGTTAATGTATGTACATGTTCCTTCAAGTTCGTTTATCCTTGTTTAATTGTGTTCATTAATGTTCGTGAACTGTTCATTTAGATTTTAAATGAACGATTATAAAAAAACACGAACATGTTCATTTTTTAACGAACGAACATGGGCACAAATATTTGTTTGATTAAGTGTTCATGATCGTATCCATTAAAAGTTAAACGAACAAAAACGGGCATGCCTTTGTTCATGTCTGTTCGGTTCGTTTACAAGCCTATATATGTAATCATAGGATAATTACTTGTGAAATAAATTGAAAATTGAGTGGAGTGAGAAATTTTGCAACCCATGAGTTACAAACATAAAAATCAACTTAAAATTATAAAGTAACATGGTCAACCCGATTAACCCGACCCGACTAACCCAAAACCCGAATAACCCGAACCTTAATAGGGTCGGGTTTCGGGTTAGATATTTTTTAAGAAAAACCCGACTAACCCGACCTGATTAACCCGAAACCCAATCGAGTTGACCCGATTAACACCCCTAAGCACAATGAATTTCTTGATTAGATCTGTAGTTTCACTCTTATTTGACAAGAAAAATACCCATGTAAAATGTGAGTAATACGAGACAATAAGAGCTACGAGACAGACTCAAAACATGAACGGGCCCGAAAAGGTCCATATGAAGTAATTGAAAAACAGACGAAATGGTATTAATCAACTTTGGCTTGTGAGATTTTCGATGATGTTTACCCAAAGCACAAGCCACACATTTTTCAACAGTTACAAAATCCTTGATTGGTAAACCACGCACTAAATTATTTTTAGCAAGACGATTCAGATTTTTAGTATTAGCATGACCAAGCCGACGATGTCAAAGCATTGCATTATGCTCTGACACTTTTGAAAACAAACAGGATATTTCGTCAGGAACATTTTTGTTCATGTCGATCATATAAGCATTATCTTTTCGTTGTGATCGAACAAGAATCCAGTCTTCTGGTATAATTATGCTAGGTTTCAAAATTAAACACTCCTTTTTAGTAAAATGAGTTGAAAAATCTGTCACAAATTTGTGATACGCTCAAAAGACTGTACTTCAATTCTGGAACAAAATTAACATTTTCAAACTTTAAAAAACCGTTACTTACAGTACCCTTCTGAGTGATCTTTCCTTTCTCTCCTCCCGCAAAAGACACATACCCACCATTAAATGTTTGAATGTCGTGCAGCTGGGTAATGTCCCCTGTCATGTGCCTGGAACAGCCACTATCAACATACCAAGGTCTGATGATATTCCTCTATAGCTGTCCCTGCACGAAGCGCGGGATTAGTTAGTTTTTGGTACCCAGTCCAAACTTACACTGGGTGACCCTGATTCATCTACAGTTGTTACGGATTGCCATGACATGTCCTTTTGATCATCAAAGATGGAGTTAGCAGACATTTTTGCCGGAGATTTAGGCAACCATCTATGTCTGTATGATTTCGAATTATAAGTACGAATGGTTGTCATAATCTCCGGTGTTTCATATGTAGATGGAGAGGAATCATCCTTCTTCTCCTGTTTCGGTCTAGTCTTAGTGTTCATGTGAGAATTTGAACTTCGAACACCCTTTTGACCTTTCTGTTTGACATGTTAGGTTTGGTCTGATGAGGACTAAACCTGCCAGATTTGTTTCGATTCCAATCATCGTCAAAGGAACTAGCTTGATAGTGCCTGAATATTTGCCTGTACGCGTTATGAGGCATGTATGGCATATTCCTCTGATAAAATCCATAGTAGGGAACGTACGGACGATGTGGACAATTTCTAACAATATGACCAGGAGTGCCACAATTAAAACAAGTTTAACATTTTATGAAAAAATCATTTTGGGCAACTCCTTACCTGGACTGGTTGTGTGGACCAGTCTGCTTAAATTTGCGATTTTTTAACTTATCACCTTGTTTGTCATTAGAGCATCCCTCCTTGACAAACTTAGGTGCAACGTATTTTTTAGATGTTTTTGAATTTTTAGTTTTATTAGAAACCACATTATTAGAGTTCAAAGTTTCAACCGAATCAACCACACAAGAATCCATGCTCTTTAAACAGAGCCCACACAAACAGTCGGAATAACAGAATTCAAAACAGGAAGTTTTAAAGAAACATCAGAAACAAAGTCATTATCAAAATCAAAACTAGGGTCGTCATCCTCATCAGTCCACTTCTTCAAAATTACTTTTTCTGCACATGAAGTAGACACATTAGAATCGTTCATATTTGAAGTGGACGGACCAGCATTCGCAGAGTTGGTCCCATCACCCTTGTCATGTCCTTTATCTTTTCTTCCTGTTCTTTGGTGACAGGGGTAGGGACATAATTGTGGTTATACGGTGGGGGAACTTGACTGAATCCTATTCCCTCACCTTCATTTTCTTTCCACCACAATTGATTTTCAATCATTGAGTTGACACCTTTACTGGAGCCATCGAATTTTTTAAAATCAAGTTTAGCCTTTTCAAACTTGCTAGTTACATTTAAGATTTCTAACTTGGAGGCTTCCAGTTTAACAGTTAACTTAGCGATTTCTTTTTTAGCATCAAGATAGTGACAACTTTTTATGCTAAAATCAGACTTAAGCCTTTTAATATCCTTATTCTGGGCCTCTATTTTGTCTAGAAAGCCCTTTTCATTTTTCTTAAGTTTAAAATTTTTTGATTTTATTCTCTCCATATCTCTACTTAGACTGTCGTTATGAAGCTTATACATTTCTATTTTCTCACCACAATTTAAAGAACATGGTTGAAACGTACCTCAGATGAGTCTGGAGAAGTGAACGCCATATACGCAAACTGAAGCTCCTTGACCTTCTCCTCAGAAACATTTTCTTCTCCAGTGTCTTCAACATTGGCGAAGTTAGCAGTCTGATTTCCAATGTTAAGCGCAGTCATCTGACCTTCCCAAGAAAACGTTTGAGCAACCATACCTCTTTCACCATTACCAGAACTACCTCCAGCCTCACCTCGAGCATTCCCAACTGGAACCAACGCCCTTTCCGTATTTCCATCCTTAGCTGGGTTAGTACATTCACGAGCAAAGTGACCCGGCTCGTGACAATTGTAGCATCTGAGAGTCTCTTTGTTAAAACCCACATTTTGATTATTGGGCGTGTTCCAATTATTTCTACCCGTCCTTTCAGTTAAGACAAAATGGCAAAAGACGTCCTTTATGTTTGCACAGTTTTTCAATGGACGTTCTTTGGCAAACTTAATGACAGAAAGCATCCTTTATGTACAAAAAAGTTGCACGGTTCGTCCTTTTCACTAACGAGGGTTAGTTTTTCTCGTTAAATCCAGTCATGTGCACCTCATGTGTGGGCAATTTAGTCTTTTTACCCTTTCAAAGGTTATTTGTGTATTTACTTAGAATTTTGGTCTTTAAATAAATAAATATTTTATCTTTTAACCCCATCTTCTTCACTAAATAATCATGACCCACCATCAACACCACACCCAAACACCACCCATCATCATCATCCCATCCACCACCATATCCGACCCACCGTCACCCGATCGTTCATCGCTGGCACACCGTCGTTCATCGCTGGCACACCGCCGTCCACCGTCACCATCTCCATCATCCTCACGCGCCAATCCCTCATCGAATCGGAGCTCCGGCAAGAAAAAATCACCTAAAAAACTTAATCCTTCTCAACGAATCCTCAGTCGATAACCCATATCTCGGTTCGTTCTTACTAAAACTCGCGCTTGACACAATCACGTCCGGTGACGGTCCGACGAAGGCGCTGGACTACGCGCTACACGCGTCAAAGTCGTTCGAACGGTGTGAAGTTGGAGGTGAACCGAGTCTGGATCTGGCGATGTTTGCACATTGTGGCGGCGGAGGTGATGGATGATGGACGGTGATGATTTGTGACCTACTCAAAATTGGGGATAATATCCAATAACCAGTTTGTATAAATGATTTTGTGAGTCATGTTTAAAGATAAAAACTTTTATTTTGAAGACCAAAATTTTTAACTAAATTACACAAATAACCCTTGAAAGGGTAAAAATACTAAATTGCCCTCACATGAGGTGCATATGACTGGATTTAACGAGAAAACTAACCTTCGTTAATGAAAAGGACGAAGCGTGCAACGTTTTTGTACATAAAGGATGCTTTCTGTCATTAAGTTTGCCAAGGACGTCCATTGAAAAACCGTGCAAACATAAATGACGTCTTTTGCCATTTTGTCTTTAGTAAACTTCTTGGCACGGAAAACTGCCATGGCAATTTGCCACGAGATGTCCATTTCTTCAACATCATCGGGATGAATCTTATGTAGTTCAGCAACAACTACAGGTTGAACCAAGTCTCCGGCCAGAAAAGCATGATAACAATTCATGAATCCCGCCATTAGAGCTATATTCTCTTGAGTCTCTTTTGGTATGGTGGGAATCTGGCTGAAGTTCTGACTGGGAGTGGTTTTACCAGAGTCATTTGTAGACTGACCAGACTTGGTGAAAAAACGCTGGAGCTGGTGTGGGCGAATTAGATGATGATGATAGACCTAGAGTGGATGAGAACATCTGGAAGTTTCCCTGAGGTGGTTGTTGAGTAGGCTCGAACAGTGAGAAACTATTTTGAGACATAAGAGCACTGTTAGAAGCAACGTTGTATCCGGCAGCACTGTACGAACTAGCATGATTTATTGCCCGCTGTTTATCGTCCATATCACAGGCTTTAATAGTGGCTATCATTTCAGTCATACCGATTCTGTTGAGATCCTTAGTTTTCTTGATAACCACTACGTTCATGTCCCAACTCTTTGGCAAGGAGTTCACCAACTTGTTATTTATTTCTGAGGTCTGCAGATAAATTCATGTAGTTCTCATTTCAGTCACAAGAGATATGAACCTTTGAAGTTGGGATTCCAATATCTCTCCCAAAACGTGATTAAACATGTTAAACTTTTGTTGCATCAGATCTTGGCGACTTCCCTTAATATCTTCATTTCCCTTATAAACTTCTATCAGTGCTTCCCACAACTCTTTAGCAGATTGAAGTTCTCTAAACTGAAGGGCAATCTCAGGTGAGAGTGCCATGGTTAGAGTGGAAAGAGCTTTCTCATCTTCCTCAACTTTAGCAAAATCATCATCATCATACTGGGCAAGTGGTTTCACAAGAACCTCATCAGAACCATCCCTTTTGTAGGTGATCTTTTGAGGTCCCCTCACAATGCTCTTCCAAATCTTGGAATCTTTCATCTTGGCGTAGTGTTCAAAGCAAAATTTCCATTCACTGAACCCCTCATGGGACAATAGACGGGGTATACGGGTAGTAGTGCCCATGATGGAATCAAGTTCTTGATGAAGTGACGAGTTGGTGGAATGGCTACCATTAGTTAACTGGGCCATTTTAATTTGATTAAAGATTGTTTTTAAGTCCGATTTAAAATAAGTCCAATTTAAAAGTCCAAATCCAAGTGAAACAGGCCCAAAACAGCTAACTGGGCTGGGAACAAAGTCAAACTGGTTGACCGAGAACACAGGCTTTGACCAAGTGTTGACCGAGAACACAAGTGTTGACCGAAAACTCCAATCTTTGACCGAGAACTAAGGTGTTAACCAATGCTTTGACCAAGAACTCCAAGTTTGACCAAGATTTTGACAGAGAACCCACAAATTGACCAAAAAGGACCGAGAACTAATCTTGCCAAGAATTAATCTTAGCCGAAAACCAACTCTGGCCGAGAACTACCAGTAGCCGAGAACAGACTATCACCGAACACAATAATCAGCCGAGAACAGCTAAGAATTTCAACTGAGAACTAATGTTTCACACCCAATAGTCAACCAGAATGTAACAAACTTCCAAATAAAGTGGGATTTGATTTAATTTCCAAATCAAATCCAATCTTTACCCAAAAACAGTTCAATCTTCTTCTCCGATCAGTGAGTTGCCGGAATTTAACAACACCACCAAAACTTGATATCTTGAATCCATTGATATCACAATAACGAGCCTGAATGGGTCTAAGGCTCTGATACCAATTGTAAGTCCCGAATCTGGATCACTACAACTATGATATCAACCCGAACACGATGTTAGTGCGGAATCCTAACACAGTGGTGATTCAAGAACAATGCGAAATAATATAACTATGATGAACACGATGTAATACTCCAAATGCACACGATTATATTATTAAACCGTATGGTATATGAGATTACACAATCTGTATTGCTCTCTAGATGGTGGCTCTCAATGTGTTCAACAACTCTCTTAATGTGAACAACTAAACCCTATACACATATTCTCTATATACAGGGAAGCTAACAACCAAGGCCAAGTAAAGCCCAAAGCCCACCGAGAACCTTTAAGGATCTCGGTTTACATATATCACAATATGAAACCCAATAACTAGAACTAAGTACAAACCATCAAATATGGATCCAACATAGAGTTTCCATAAAAGGAATCTTTAATGAACTTGAATGATGAGACTTGAATGGCGTACTTGTATGATTATATAGGAGGACACTACTAACTCACATGTATGATATAAAACTTCATTGATTGATGAAAGGTGTTGATTATAAATGCCAAGTCATGATTTGTCAAGGTGGAAACTTTATAACTTTTGACGTCTAAGATTGATGAAATTAACATGCATGTTCATGTTATAGATATGTTAGATTTGATATATTTGCCAGTTTAATAGTATTGATGTGTGGAATTCTTCATGACTTACTAAAAACATAAACTTTATTGATGATAAAGTATGTTATTTTTTCCATATGATCAATGTGATGTGTTTATCTGACTTAAGATGATTGTATTATCACAAATAAATATCTAAAACATTAATTTAATCACCAACTACATCATCAGGTCAAACTTAGTCAAATGTGTCAGTCCTTACATAAAACATAAAACAAAGATTTTGTTTGGATACGTGGGCTTTTTTGAACTACATAGACTAGAGATATAGTCATTACTTGTAATAGGTAGTGGGTATCCGGACACCTATTTTTGTTTTGCTTTTGTTTGAAAAATACACGCAATCAAAGGGGAGTTCACTACTTCTTTTGCATACGTTTTATGGGAGAAAACAAGAACGCATTCCTTTAGATTTTATACTTTCTTTGATATCACTTGTATACTAAACGCACTCATATTATGAAAGTCCTTACACATTGAACCATTAGAATGGGATTAGTGGGGTAGTTTTTAGTACTATCGGGCTTGACAACCCCCCCCCCCCGGCTAGTCGTGCTAGCACGACTAGGAGTCGAACGAGTGTAATATAAACCTAACATATGCAGCATTGTTTGTGATAGTTATGGTGGAAGGCACCAAACATGCTTCAGTCAGCTTTGGTTCAACCATTTAGTAACTTGTAAACAGGCTAGCTACCTTATGATATATATAAATTATGCATTATTTGACAACACTTATCTCTACTATATATAATAGAGGAGTTAAGAACCTCTTAAATTTTAAGATGTACCTAACTTATTGCTATAAGTACAACCCATGTAGCATAGGATTTGAATTTCAAGGGCTAAAATTGTCTTTACACTATATTATGTAAAAATTGATTTGGTAATATATAATTACATATCTTCCCCTTTGTCTTTGCATTTTTTTTGTAAATTTAATCAATATTTACTTTTTCACTCCCTCACATTTCTCCATATATTCCTCAAATCTATATTTTTACTAAATCTTTTATATATTTAAGTATATTATGTTTTAAAAAAAAATTCAAACATACCATTAAAACGTTTTTATTTTTATTTACGTTTTGATATAAATTTTATTAAAAACCGAGATGCGGATTATAAAGTACAAGTCAACTAAGCATCAATGTACAAGTCGTTTGAGGATATAATATTAAGGGAATATATGTGTAATCAAACTTGTAAAGGTAAACGTATCTGACTGTGGTTTAGGACGGTTATTGTTTAAAGCCAGATTCACATTCTCATACGCTCCCTCTGACAGTTAGCGCAATAATAGGTGTGTCAAAAACCATACTCCACACCACCAAAGAATCATCGCCGATTCCGATTATCTATCTGCTAAATCATCACCATTATGGCTTTTTGTTTTGATGCAAACTGAAGAATATGATCCTCAGCGGCCTTACGATTCAATCACTACATCGCCACAGATTATGTTATTTACAGGTATTCACATATATATGTTATTTTTAATTAAATCAACTTTCATCATTACTATTCAAATCGAATTTGTAGGCACATCTAATATGGCTTCGTTGAGATGTCTTTCCAGTTCAATCGTCATTGGCGATCAATTTTCTTCTTTAGTTCAATTTTGAAGCTTGTTCAGTCGCCTCAATAAGATCAGGTTTGTAGTTTGTTCAAGCTGCTATATCATAAAATTTATCAAAAAAATAAAACAGTTTGTTTTGGTTTTGTAAATACACAATGCCCTCAAAATTTTATATATTTCGTTAAAAGGGTCTATTTTTAGAGGTTTTAGATTGTGGGTTTTGATTGTAATCCAGTTTTATTGAAGATTTTAGGTTTGAATGACTGAGATTGGTGAAATTTTTGATCAAGTGTGTGGGGGTAGTGTTTGTTTATGAATCTGCTACCAGAAACAATGACCATCGGAGTTGGCTGTGGCAGAAGAAGTCATCGTAGAGCAAGACAATGCGCAGGTAGTTCAATTTCTTCCCATTCTAAAAGATTCGTTGTCAGGTTTGTTCAACTCATCAATCATGTTCTTATTTTTATTTTATTGAAAAACGTCAAGATTTCTTGTTTGAGATTCATATTGGTAAACTGGGACAACATGATTTTACTCAACATGAAGATATTTTCTTAAAGTTAATCATATATTGGTAAACTGGGACAAAAAGTTATCATATATTGTTATAGGCAGCCACCATTTATGTATGTGAAAGACGGTTCCACTCAATTTCTCGCATTAGATATGAAGTCTACTTTGTCTTTTTTTAATTGCATTCTAGCTTCTTTAACTCTAACGTTCATTTTTTTACTCTACGTTGTTTACTGAATATATGATCGTGGTTCATATCAGAAAACCTTTATGCCCGTTTGCAACAACTTCATCAACGCAAGAACTCACCTCTTCTCTTCAGGTATCATGCTTCACCTAACCCACACTTTAACTACTCTATTTGACATATTTTAGATCGTCTTTACGCCCGTGTATCAGAGAACCAATTTTGTTTATTATGTTTCAGGTCATTTCCAATTATGGTTTTGAGATTATGTAAACTTTTATTGTCGATACAGAACCCAATCAACATGTGAGACAATCCATGAACGAGATCAATGCAGGTAATTTAATTTAATTCTCTGATATATCAACTACCGATATCAATATATAATGATATGTGTATTTACAAAATAGTGTACACATTTCCATGTACAATGTGTAATTTAAAAGTATGCTATAGTAAATACACTATATAGAACATATGAACTAACATTCTCTTCTCAATGCCATAACAAACCTGAATCCTACGGCACTTCTCACCATCAAAATTAGGCTTATGATAATGATAAAGATGTTTTATTAATTTTAGATTATCAATATTTTTTTTGAGAATAAATATAATTTAAAAAAAAATTAAACGATTTACAATGAAGTGGCAGTTAAGCAGGTAACAAGTTACACCGCAACCCTCTTTTGGATCAGTTATACAATTTTTCTTATTGTACATCTATCTATACTATATACTTCAAAAATTAAAAATATAAACAGGATTTTGATGTTAACATGAGTAAAATATTTTATCATAAAGTGTACCGCTAATTCGTCAGGTTGACATTAAAATGACCCGTATAGCTAAATGAAAAATAACCCACGATGGTTAGTTGGAAATCGTACTAATTTTGAACGTATTACTAACCGGGGGCATTTAGACACACGTGAACCTTAACGCCATATTATTATTAAAATTTTTAAATTTTCGTATAAATGTTGTAATTGTTTTAAGTTATTTTAAAGAACACACTTAAATAATAAATTAATATATAAGACACATTTTAAAAGAGCAATAAATGGGTTAGACGGGTTAACCCACAAACTCAAGGGGTTGACATGAGCACGACCCATTTTGCTAAACGTCTTCTCGGCTGAAGCTAGGCTGAAACTGTTTTAGGTACACCCAAAGCCATGATGATTATTGTCAAGTATTCATTTTGACCCATTTACTAATAATTATTTATTTTTCAAGATACTACTTTTGTATTTTTCTTTCATTCGGGTTTTTACTAATTATTTTCCCGTAGTCCGTTTTCTCATTAGGGATTGGTTATGCTCATATTCTCAAAATCAAATGTTTATTCAGTTATAAAAGGAACACCCTTTACAGGCTTTGTATGTTTGTTTCATTTATCTAACCTTATATGGAGTATGATCCTATTTTAATATTAACAGGGAGTCTTATTTCTTGATCTATGGTTATCAAAATTGGTGTGCAAGAAAGACACTTTGACTATTAATCCGCATAAGGTGATTTGTTTTGAAATAATTATGCAGCCTATGGGTTTTGGTATTATCTTGATGAGGACTTTTGACTTGATTCAAATTTGGAAGAACCGGAGGTTTGTAAGAATCTAATATTTCTCCTAGGATTTTGGTACCCTAACTACTATTTCTAAGTAGGTTTATAAAAGCATTACAGAAGTAGTAAGTTATTGCTCTAACATATTTTATAAATGGTTTTGTTGTATACATGCAATTAAACTTATTGTTATGCAATGATCAATGGCATTCTGTCTAATTTTTTTACATAAATTGTAAACCTTCAAACGGAGTAAGATGTTGAAATGAATTGAATCTCAAGTAATGATCAATTTATCAAATCTTCCTTCTTCTTTAGTTTGTCTTAGTTGAAATGACTCATTGTATGTTTGTTAATTTCATTCATTTAATATTTTACCGCCTTGCAAATTGTCTCCGCCGCAGCATCGTACGAGTTTCCTATTAGTTTTTATTAAAACATGTGAACTCATCAACCTTTTGAAAACACAAATTACTATATATTTTTCTCAGATTGCTAAGGTAATGCATTGGATCACTCAGCACACATGTATTTGGAGTCTCATAAGTTTATATGAAAATTTATTGTGCATACTCTTATAACTATTTTGGGTTGTGCTTGTTTTGCACATGTTTACTTTTGCTTCCACGCTTTTCATATTAAATTGCTTATATGGGTTTTTAAAAAATTTGGATGATTTTCACTACTCATGTTGAATAAGGTTAGGCGGTATTTTTAAATTCATATATTAGTCGTTCAACATGACTAGTGGTTGGATCCTGGTGTGTCATGCGTCTTCGGGTAAAACCTTGAAGTAGAATTTGAGGGCGTGACATTTAGAAACCTTTTTCCTACTAAAGCCCCAATTATTAAGGTCACGGGAACCCTAGAACTATCGTCGGAGTCAGTTGGTGGTTATGATTGTTTTTTGTGAGTCAATTGGTGGTGGTGGTGTTTAGGTGATTGTGGCCAGTGATGGTGTTCATGTGGTAGTTTTCGGCAGCAGGGGACCAGCGGTGGTAGTGTTCAAGTGGCGGTAGTCAGCGATGGCGTTCAAGTGGTGGTAGTGGTGTTGTTAGCTTGATTTTTCTGACGATAAAGGTTGAGTTTCCGACAATAACATCCAGCGACTAACGGTGTTAGGATTATATTAGTCGTGAACCGTTGGGAGCAAATGTTTAAATGATGGGGTCACCAACATGCATTTCGTTAATTGTGACTGTTATTTGCCAATAGTCAATAGTTATAATTATTTAAATCCAATTTTCCTTTTGAGAACCATGACATATCGATGTATTAGTGTGGTGTTTTTCACTCGTAATTATCTATACAATATATAAAGAGATCCGAATGACCTCTTAACTTTTAAGAGGTACAAAGTATTATGCAACATGTCCGTACAACTTTGAATGCTTCTAATTTTAAAATTTTGAGGGCATTTTGATATTTACACAACATTCACTAAGGCTATGCGTAGTGGAGGGGCTACAAACAGGGGCGAATTGCGACACGTGGCGTCCAGTCAGCAAAGGGTGGAAATTTGTTTTTGGGGTGTAATGGTGTAGGGGCTACAAACTGGGTCCACAGTATCTTTTTTTATTATTTTATTTTTATAGTTAAACTAAACAAATAAAAACCAAGAAACTTAAATAATAAAATTAAAATGTATTAAAATTAAAAAGAAATACAAAAAAATATATAACTAAAAAAAATACATAACTAAAAATAAAAAAACATAAGTAAAAAAAAAGAAACTAATATTCGTGAAACCCCTCTGATTTGAGGGATTCGTAGTATTCTTTCATTTGACGTAATTCCAACATCTGGTTCAGCTTTTCTTGTTGTTTCTTGGATGCTCGAAGGCCGTTTCCTATTTCCGCGGCATTTGTTTCCAAACGGCCGACCAACTCGTTTAATTGTCTGACGTCTTCACTGGCCGCTGTATTGAATCGTGATGACGACGAACTTTCCCCCTTATTTTTTCTCGATCTCCCGCGTGGTCAAGACAACTCTTGTACTTCTTCTCCGTCGGCTAAATTAACCTTGTCGTCCTCGAAGAAGTTACGAGCATCGGATGGTGTGTTTGGTGTGCTCGGATTTGTCGACGACGATGTCTTCGACTTTTTTGAAGCCCGGGATGAGCCGGCTCGTCGGGAGACGGGAATGGTTAGTGCCCCGTTCCATTTCGCGCAATGGCGTAGTTTTTTCCAAAAATTAAAAACTTGAACGGTTTCCCGGACCGCCCTTCGGGTTGGCCTTGAGCTCAAAAGTTGCTCAAGGCTTGAGTTATAATGTCGCCGTCGTTATGCCCGCTACGCCAACCGGGCCCCTGTAACCGGTTAAATATCCCGGCAAATTTTTGACAACCGGCGTTAAGCCCCTTCCAGTGGGCTTGAACCGCTTCTTTTCCCCGTTAGTCTTCGGGTTTACCGGTTATCGTGAGCCAAGCTTCAAATATTTTTTTACAAATCATCCCGGTGGCTTGAAAGTTAGCTACAAATTAAAATTATTTGTCACAATTAGTATACATTTTTAATAAATACTTAATATTAAAAAACTTACCGACGTTGGTCACCTCCGAAATGACGATCCAAGCCCTTGCGAGGGCCCCTCCTCCTCGGTCCATTGTTTGTATGGATGGCGTTGCGGCGTCGGGTCACCTAGTTGTTTCTTTTTGTGTTTACGGGTCGGCTTTTGGCTTTAACCGGAGGCCCGTGCTGTTTGGTCTCCAGCACCGTCACCGACTCCGACTCTGGTGGTGTAGACCCAAACGTTGGCATCAAGTTTTGGGGCATGAGGTAGTTGGTGTACATGTTTAGGTTCGAGTCGGGAAATTGAAACGGATAGCTCGGTTGGTTTAGGTTGTTCGGGTTCCATTGTAAGTCCACTTTCGGTTGGTTTTGCGAACCATGGAGTTGACCAAAAGGAGGGAATGGGTGGTTCAGTTGGTTCGGGTTGTTTCTAGGATTCATTTTGCGAGATTTTTTGAAGAATTTGGGTATGAATTGTGTATAAAATGGAGAAGAAGGTGTATGTTTATATATATATAGGATGGATATCATTTCAGAACTGTTAAATTATTTAAGAACTTGAAGATACCCTTGAAAACTAATGTTTTTTATAAAAAATTTTGTATGTTAATGTTATATGAGTGTAGCTTTATCATTTTTTTATATTTATATTTACTATTCTAATTTTGAAAATAAGTTTTTATACAAATCTATGTTTTGTTTTACACCGATGTTAATTTGTTAGTACACAAATGTTACATATATGTAAACTTGTAATTAATATATGTAATAAAAAAATTTATATAAAATATGATAAAGCTACTCTTAAATAATGTTAATGTATAAAAATAGTTTAAAAAAATGTTTGATTGTTTAGAGTTCCTAAGAGTTCTTAAATTTTTTAGAGTTCTTAAATGATACTAACCCTATATATATATATATATGGGATGGTTCAAGAGAGAAATGAAATTAATGCGAGAAATGAATATGGTCCACTAGTTTTATTTTAGGTTTTAAAAGCTTTAAGATTAATTAAGAAACTATAAATGTATCTCTCTCTTCAATTAATATATCTATTAAATTAATATAACTAATCAAATTACTATAATTGAAAAATATTAATAATTCATTTATTTTCTATCCAAATTTTTATCTTACATAAGTACAATTTATCCTACACAAGTAAAATTTATTCATACGTTAAAATTTCTTTCAATCCAAATTTCTTTCAACTCAATATATAAATATCCATCAACACGTAGTTACATTGTGATAAATATATAAAAAAACTATTTTACATGTGTTAACATTAAATATCAACAAAAAAAAAATACAACATACACAAAAATATATAGCCTACACTTGTTCTGAGAATAAGAAAACATATAACATACACACAAAATTCATCATCAATAAAATATACACGCACACGAAAACATATAACCTACACATGAAAACTTTATCTTACACAAATACAATTTATTCATACATTAAAAAAATTCTATTTTAAACCAATTTCTTCCAACTCAACTTATTAATATCCATCAACATGTAGTTACATTGTGATGAATAATACAAAAACTTATCTTACATATGTTTGCATTAAATGTGAAATATACAACCTACACAATAACATATGACTCACACTTGTTCTAAGAATAAGAAAACATAACCTACACACGAAAAACATAAAACCTACACACGTGTAGGATATGTGTATATTTGTGTAGTTTATATAATTGTTGTTGTCGAATTTAATATGTAAGTTGTATGTTTTTTTGTATATTTTACGTTTTTATTGCTCAAAACAAGTATAGGTTGTATATTTATTGTTTATATTGAATGGACACATTTGTATGACATTTTTTTTATTATTTATGAAAACTAAATTAGTGTTTTTTTCTTTTTAATTATTTTAGTTAAATTATGTAGATATATTAATTAGAGAGAGATTTATTATGATTATATTAGTTGTATCAGTTGGAGAGAGATAGTGCATTTATTGTTACATTTAGATCTTTTTCATTTATATTTAAACTTTTAAAACCTAAAATAAAACTAGTGGCTTATATTCATTTCTCGCATTTCTCACAGTAATTTCATTTCTTTCTTAAACTTAACCATATATATATATATATATATAGATATATTGTTTTAATTAATTAATTTTTTTTATTTTTGACCATTGTCAACGGTAATAATATTAAAATATTATTATTTTTCAAACATGCACGGCGACAAATTCCACCCACCCCCGCCCCTTTTCGCCCTAATATCGCTGGGGGGCGGTGTTCCTCCTCTTTCTTGCCCCTTTTCGCCCAACACCTCGCTCCACTACACTTGGCCTAACCGTAATGTTTCATTTTCATTCTATATTTACAATAATTACCCTTCTATAGTTACAATAATTACACTTAAACTTTAGATATTTTTTGTAATATTTAAGAATAGTTACACATTTAACCCCTTATCTTTAATCAAAAAATTGACAAATTGATTTATTTGTTTATTTTTTTCTATATCTTTAAATATAATGTGTCCTTTTAAAAACCAAACATACCATCACGATGTGCTTATTTTTGTCGACGTTTTAATATAATTTTGATGTGTAGATTATAAGGTACAAGTCAATGAAGTATTAAATTAAAGTACAACTTAAATTTGCAACTATATTAATACATTTTCATTCTCATTCTATATTTACAATAATTATCCTTAAACTTTATATAACTTTTGTAATATCAAAGAATTGTTACTCATTTAACCCCTCGTCTTTAAAAAAAATATGACAAATTTATTTACTTCTTTTGTTTTCCTTTATATCTTTAAATACATTGGGTTTTTGAGAAATCGAACCTACCATTACGACGTTCTTATTTTTGTCGACGTTTAGAAATAAAAAAATTTCAAAACCGATGTGTAGATTATAATTTATAAGTTAATAAAATATTTAAGTACAACTTATATATGAAACTTTAAACCTATAAAGTGTTTAAACGTATACAAAATCAAAATAATAAAATCAACTCCAACTAATATTATCTTGGATATGAGTTGTAATTCTTTTGGTGGTATACGGGTGTCTATAAACCCCACGGATCGCCCGAAGCTTGAATAAAAGCTCGCACGAAAAAGCTTGATTAGAAATCGAGCCGGGCAGGCTCATTTGTAATCGATCTTTTTCGAGCTTGAGATAGGGATGGCTCGGCTCGATAGCTCGATTAATTTGCTCATGTAGAGTATTTAGTTTATATATCCAACATTTGGCTTGCTACTTCTTAACACTGGTTCACGCAATACTGTATCCCTTCCCGAGTTCGAAACATGATTCTCCCATATTATTTTTCACGTTTCCTTTGCATCCTCCAGCAATTGGCTCTCAAATCTACTTTTCTACCTCTAAACATTTGCATCACTGAATGGTCTCTATAAATAATGGTCATAAAAATTAATTCAAAGTAAGATATTATGGCTGAGTTCAAACTAATGAAAAAGCCTAAAACAACTAAAAAGAAAAGAGTTCGAGCCATTTCGAGTTGAGCCGAGCTGGCTCGATTTATGAATGAGCCAAGATCAAACTCCCATGTTCAGCTCGCTTAAAGTTTCGAGCTCTACCTGAGCTAGCTTAACATGTATTTGAGTTGAGCTCGAGCTTCGCCTAGCTTGGCTCGGCTCGTTTACAGCCCTATATACATGTATCAACCGAACCAATTAAACAATTAACGTAATAAACTTTTGTAAAATATTACACGATTAAGAAAAATAACATACGTATAATGTACACTATATCACAAGAAGATTAATAAACTAACATAAACAAGTACCATATTGCAAATTGTTGTCGCCGCGACATCGCGCGGGTTTCATACTAGTAATTGTGAGTTTAAATCCATATAAATGGTTAATCAGCGGTTTATAAATAAATGAATTACGTTTTTATAAGCTTTGAAATTTTAGTTGGGATGAATAAAAATTGTGTTTTAACCATTCTCATTTGTTTTAAAATTTTGAAATTGAAAACAATGAACTCTTTATTTTATTCTTTCTATTCTTTCGGTAAAATGTTTACACGCACACACATTAGATGGTGCCCATGCAAAGCGGCGGAAAACACATACCCTAGTAATCTACCATGCCAAATTTCTTTGAATTGTAAAATCCATTGTAGCGATACATGAATTAAGAAAAAATACAATGCTTGTTTTTATAATGTAATTTTTATTTTAAAGTTTAAGAATTAAATTAAAAGAAATATACGAGTATAGATGAGAATGTGGGGATAAGCACTGAAAAAATTTTAAAACTAGGTAAAGAATAATGATCAAACTTTTAACTTACTTTTTTTATTGTGGATGGGTGTAATATGCCCTCTTAATATATTAAAGATATACAACAAGGGTTGTATATCTTTTAAACACAAATCATTCAAAAATTAAAAATTATTTACAACTTTGTCCCATTATCTTTATTAATTTTATTTTTGTTTAAAAATAATCACATGTTTGTCATCTCACATTTACCCATGTTTTATTCATTTTAATTCAAATTCCCTTACGTTTTTTAAACAAATATAATTTTTCATGTATTAAAATTTTGAAAATAATCACACCATAAAACGATCATTTTATTCTCTTTAATTTGAGGTTGACATTGCTATGATTAAAAATATCAACTTTTTTAAATGATTGCATGTGTGTTTTCAACCACATCGCGTAGACACCTCCTTAGGGTGTGTGTGTGTGTGTGTGTGTGTGTGTGTGTGTATCACCTATATATAGCACCGCCCAAAACACACAGTCAAACAAAAAAGTGTGAACAACCGAGTCTTTTTTGGCGTGAAACACCATGAAAGCTTAAACCTCTACACCCACCGTGTTCCATGCAGTTGGAGTTAATGGGGAATCTTCGGATGAGAAAAGGAAGGCGTTCAACGATATGACTATTGAGCGGGAGGAAATTAGGTCTAATGATGTGCACATTCCTCCGATCAATTTTTCTATGGTTGATGATGGAATCTTCAGGTCAGGATTCCCGGATGCCACTAACTTATCATTTCTGAAAACTCTTAAACTTCGCTCAATCATGTAAGTCAACTATCTTCTAGATTTTCTTTTAATGATTATGATTTCTTACTAATAGAATGGTTTGGGGATTTATAATTACGAAGATATTTGTGCCCGGAACCTTATCCGAAGAAGAATTTTGAGTTTCTCATTGATCATTCAATTCAACTCCATCACTTTGGAATTCAAAAATCTAAGGTTCGTGATGAGCCTACAATGATAGTATTCTCTCTCTCTCTCTCTGTGTATGTATGTATGTATGTATATATGAGTTCATTAGGTAACTACAAAAAATTGGAAAAGATGGGAACTATGTGTGTTTATATGTATAAACCTCATAAAAACTCACTTTTAGATGTAAAAGTTTCATTTTTTTATAATTATTTTGGAGCTTTTGTATATAAACATATTTAGAAATCATTATTTTTTTAATAAAAAGAAATCAAAAAGTAATTAAAAAAATTAAAACAAAGAAGTTAGTTTAATTTTTTGTTCAAAAATGCATTTTTTATTTCTTTTAGAATACTTTCTACATGTGTTTATATACAAAAGCTCCAAAAACAATTATAAAAAAATAAAACTTTTACATCTAAAAATGATTTTTTTATAAGGTTTATACGTGTATAAATAATGGTTCTGCAATTCGGTTCTCCACTTTTTATGGTTCTCTGATGAACCTCCCATTATATATATATATATATATATATATATATATATATATATATATATATATATATATATATATTTCGTTTGGTTTATTGATTTCGCGTCCAAATGTAACTCTTCAAGGATTAGTGATAACAATAAGTAGCTTAAGTGCCTCATTTGATACAATTATGTTCGCCACATTAGTTCATTTCAAAATCTAGCTTCTGATTATTTTCCACATCTAGGATGTTATAAATTGATAACTTAGGGTAATTAATTTCAAAATCCTGCCTACACAACATTACTGTGTTCTACTCCCCCTATGTATGCTAGTTGTAGTTTATTAATATCAATATTAGTACTCTTTGTTGTTGATTGATTTTCGTATCGCCACATCTTGTATTATATTATCTGATATACTATAAATACATGTCGAAAGGTTTTTAGGATGGATGGTCTCAGTGGGACCAATCCACGGGTGGTCTCATTGGGAGCAATCATGTTATTTTTTGTATTAGGGGTAAGGCTTGTTATCATCCATACATCTCAGATCCTATATCAGGAGCCTTGCTACGAGTGAGAATTTACTTGGTACATACATACATACATACGTAGATACATACATACGTAAATACATACATACATACATATCAATAACCGTATAATAAATGCACCATGACGCAACTACGGTGGTCCTTGATTTTGCACTAATGATATAGGTACTAGTCAACACCTAACAAGACCGACTAACATAGCTCATGACAACTAAAATAGAAAAAGAGAGAAAATTATCATCATCAGATAACAAATAGAAGGGGAAACTATTTATATCTTCTACTTGTTATACGCCCACCCCTGAACTTTCATTCCCTTTAAAACTTTTTTTTGACATATTACTCCCCTCCAACATTTTATTTCATTTTATGGTCTCCCTTAAAAATATTAAATTAAAAACTATGAAGTTTTTATTTTATTTTTTTATTTCCTGAACTTTCAATTTCTTTAATAATTTTATTTGACGTATTCTCATATACCACTTTTTTTTATTTTATGGCCTCTTTTCAAAATAGAAATATTAAAACTATAAACTTTTTTAATTTTTTGGTGTTTAATGTCCTTAATAATAATAATAATAATAATAATAATAATAATAATAATCTTTATTATCATATATGTGTGTATTATATATATATATATATATTAATACTATTCAAATTTAAAAAAGATATTATAAATATTTACAATATTAATACTAAAAAATAAATTAATAATAATAGTTTAATAGTATTTAATTTGATATGTGTACTGAAGACTATTAAGTGAAACCAATGTTGTAGGGATTAATATGTATGTAAATAATGTTAAGAGCTAAAAGTAATTAATATAATAAGTTCAGGAGGTGTACATTCAGTAAAAATGGTATAGAGAGGGGTTACGTTTAGCGGCACTCATAATGGGAATTTAAGATGGATAAGTTTAATGTAGAGATTCTTAACATTAAGTTAATAACTAACAGTATACTCGCGCGATGCTGCGGCGACGATAATATGTATAAACGATTTTTAGTAGTTACAAGACAAGTAATGATCAGATCATAAAGATAACAAATAGCAAACCATATTAACAAAGTCTGTGATAACTGGAACGCGTTTTGACCTATCAAAGTCCTTGATCTTTGACCCTAAACAACAAAAAATATTTAAAAAAAATGATCGAAACTCACCAAAATTTATATTTCTTTTAAAGTGACACAAAATCATTTTGTTTTATACCATGCACATCTGTAGTTGGTAAATCTTACATCGGAATGTCAACAAAAATAAATGCGTCGTGATTGTAAGGTTGAAATTTATTAAAATTTATATATTCAAATATATAAAAGAAAATATAGATGAATATATGGATAAACTTAAGGGGGGTGGAAGGGTAATTATAATTTAAACTTACAAAAGTTGAATATAATTGAAGGGTTAAATATATAATTATATTTTAGGTTTATAAGTGTATATTTGAGTTGTACTCTTATGCTTAATTGACTTGTATATTATCATAAACATCTTAAAATAAAATAAAACTTACATTGAAACGTCGACAAAATTAAGCACGTTGCAATGGTAAAGTCGGGTTATTTTAAAACATAATATATTAAAAGAAATAAAAATTTTAAATAAATATGTCAAAATAATGAGTAAAGTTAAGGGGTTTATTTGTAACTATTTCAAAAATTAACAAAGTTTTGTTGAAGTTAAATGATCATAATTGTAATTATTTTCTAAACTAAATATTCTTAGCCGTTCAAGATGTCTAAATATACTATATTACCCCTATATTTTCAAATTTGTATGCATTAAAGAAAGTAGTTTATGCAATAGTGCTTGTACCTCTTAATTTTTTAAGAGGTCATTGCCATTTGCTTTATATATAGTATAGATAACGCACATTAAGATATATGATGATATTATCTAATTTTCTTATTTTCTTTAATTAAATGATTTATTTGACTAGGATCCTTGCATGGAGATCCAAGAGCAAAATATCCGTAGAGCTCTGAATGTTCTCATGGGTACGAAAAATTGAGTATTATTTTGATTATATTGGTTATGTCCAAAATGAGAAAAAGAAACTGAAACTTCTTCATATCAGATAAAGAAAAGCATCCTGTGCTCATCCATTGCAAGCATGGAAAGGTTTCTTCTAAACTAGATTCTGGCCAGTGGTTTATGTTTTTAAGATTTATTAATTCTTGTGAAAAGTTGACTAATTGGTTAATTAATTCGGGTTTGGCTTTAGCATCGAACGGTTGTCTTGTTGGGTGCTTCAGGAAGTTGCAAAATTGGAGCATGAGCACAATCTGTGAAGAGTACAAGCACTTTGCTGGTAACAAGGCTAGGATTGCTGATCAAATCTTTGTGGAGACGTTTGACGTTTCTGGCTTCTCGTCGTCGTTCTTAGACAAGAAATAGTTCTTGTCTATGTTTCTTTCATATGTAAAGAGTAGTTTGATGTTTTTAAAGTTGTTTCTTTTGGATATGGCATAGTTTCATTAACAATTGAGTGGGAACTGGTTGTTTTGTGTATTTTCAGTTTTTCTCCCTCTAGCAGCCTTTACCTCTATGCGGACAACGTAATGTAAAGTCTTAGTTTAGGAGGCGTTATCGAGTATAGGTGCACAAAAAAAGAGTTAAACGAATCATATAGAACTGGTTTGAAACCGATTGACTTGGAACCGATTGTAACCTTTGTTTATGACTGGTTTTGTATATTCAAAGAGGAACCAGTTTGGAACCACTGGTTCGTGAACTAATACAAGGAACCGTATCTCTGAACCGGTTCAAATAGTTTCCTAGAACCGGTGTGAACTGTTGGAGATTAACTAATCGCTACCAAACGACTTTCTAGTAATTTTTTACTGTTTGAGATCGATTTTGGGTATGTTTTTGGAACATATTGTGATATTACCAATATGTTAGTATAAATAGGTGTTTGTTTTGCTCAGTCACAACATTCAAATGGACCTGAAGCAATATCAATCACCCGTTAATGTTGATTCATCAACGACCGAACCCCAAGTTGTCAAAACATCGAAACCCCCAATTTTATTAAAAATTTAGATTTATGCGAGATATCCGACGGTACAAGGCGTAATGGGTCCAAGACATGTGGTTCTTTTTCAAACCTAAGTAAAACTCAGCTATGAAAAATCATGTAAAAACATTGGACGACGACAAATAGCACTCCAGCTCAAGATCAATCATGAATAGCACGCGACTGAAATCTTTGGATTTTTACGCTAATATGGTTTGTGATCGATCTGCTGAGTTCATGGTTCAAGAGGGTTTGCCATTTGACCATTTTGACAACCCACATTTGACAAGGGCACTCTCCAACCGCTTTACAATCATATAAGTCGTTCAACTATTAGACGATATTGTTTAAAATTATGAAAATATACAATAAAAAGACTAATTTTAATTTTAGTACATGAAAGTTTACAAACCGGCACGAACTTAACTACCGATGTTTGACCACTCAGCACAACTTACCAAAGTCATACCTTTGCTTTACCGCCCATTGGGTAGATCCCAATACATGGTTAATGTCGAAACGCACAATTGCTTTTGAAATGTTTGAATTCCATCATAACTGATAACTTATTTCATATTATTTTGGGTTATGTGATAACAAATTTTAAATTACGAAACAAATATATTCAATGTTGTTTGATAACGCCTCAAACAACACAAACGCTGTTGAAAAATTAAAAATAAAATATAAACCGATTTATGATGGCGTTTTTTTTCCACATAGCGATGTGTTGCACATATCATTAATTTGGTTTTGAGACATAACATGTTATAGGAAAATGTTAAGTGACAATCCTATATACAAGTCATAATGAATGAAGGTAAACATGAATGACTGATTGACATTCCTAAGATGATGAAGATGAACATAAATTGCAACTAAATTCGTGTATATTTATTTGTTGTCAACGAATTATAACTATTAACATGTCTAGAAAATTCAAGACTAAAGGAAATATTCAAAGGGATGTCCAGAAACAGCAACCAAATGATAACACGCCCTAATACTCCAAGGGACGTCCTTACTATCAACATCGATCACGACCAAGGACACCGCCCTTTCCTTACTATCCAGCATCAACAACGCCAAGAACACTGTCCTTCCCCCTGCCCGTTGCCACCTGTCACACGAATTGCTAACGCCCTCTCCTCCTCTCACAAACCACCAAGGAGACAAAATCTGTCTCTCTTCTCTCTCCCCTCCACATCACTTGGATAACAATGTATGAATAGAGCCTTGAAACACAATCTTAACAGAGTTGCATTGATGAAGAATACTTTGATTATATATATCAATGATATAATCAAATGTCACTTACGCTTAATCTGGGCAATGAAAGAGGGAGCGTTCGACCTATTTTGGGGCCTAAAACGAACTTCAAACTCGTTTTTTCCCCCTCACTCAACATTTAAACCCTAATAATCAAAGAATTCGCTACCGTGCTTTAAACCCTCTTTTGTTGAAACTGGTAGTGGTAGCATAATGAACAACTCAACCTTAAGCCCTCTTTTATAAAATATCTTATTTTTTTAAACTTAAATCAATTTACCAACATATCTCCAGCCATTAATAAGTATTTCAATAATAACGCATCAGATATCAATAAACAGAAATCAAGAAACATACTCATGTTAGGCTGAGCAATAACCAAACCATTTATCAAACCGAAAACCGACAAACTGAAATTAACCGAAAAACGATTATCGGTTGTTTTATGTATCCTCAGTTAACCGCAATTAACCAAACCGAACAAGTCATATTTTCTGATATTTTTAGCTTTTATACTTCGATTTCATGTATTTATATATTCATTTAATTTATTTATGCATTTATTTTATGTATTTCCAAGTAATAATTTTAGCCTTAATTTGATTTTGGATATTAACAGAACCAAATCAAAACCAACAAATAAACCAAACCGATTAACCGAATGGTTAATTTGGTTGTAACAATTAACCTAACCGAACAGAACAGTGCTCACCCGCAAATGCAATTCACAAAAACTAAAATCAAATACACATCATAACAACTAACTAATTCCACCAATTCAGAACACAAACACATTAAACAACTTAAATCCCCAAATCCCCAAAAACACAAATTAAATTGTTTTCATGATTGAAGTCGACAAATACAGAAAACCACTAACCAATCAAACGGGGCTAAGAAGCTGATAGATCGATGGTTTTGGGTCAGAGTTCATGCCGATTATTATGACCAACGGAATAAACCAGTAGTGGGTGATGACTTTAGCCTTCTTCATGGTCCACGTGCTCCATTCTTTCAAGATCTTTGATGGTGAGTTATCATCGGACGGCTTTGATCCCTTGGTTGATTTGCCCTTGGTCTTCAGAACCACCTTCGACGACATGATGACTGTTGATGTTTGATGTTGTTGATGTTCGTTTGTTGTTGGTGATAATATATATGTGAGCCCTAAAGTTTGGTTGAGGTTGGATTTGTAAGCCCAATAAACAAAGGCCCAATAACACTGAAATTGCTTTAGGTGGGTAAACTGGGTTTTTTTAGGAAGCGGTTCTAGATCTGGTCAACAAAAGTCAAGAATCGAGTTGGGTAGAAACAGATTCCGAGTATGGTGTAGGGGTTTTGACCGGTTTTGTTAGTTTGGCCGGGTCAGGTCTGAGTAGAGGTGAAACCGGTTCCAGCGGGTCTGTGTACAATTTCTCTGAGGAACCGAAACCAAGTCCATACCGTGGAGGTAGGACCGGTTCTGGTTCTGGGTCGAGTATATTGGGTCGGTTTTAGACCCTAGTTTTTTCCTCACCCGTAGAAATAGCGTTTCCATAATTATATGATCACTTTCCTTAATTGTTTCAAACGAATTGTTTAGATGATTAGATTAATATTACTTTTATTATGATGGTAAAACATAGTGGCAAATATGGTTTGGTTTTGTTATGAGCTTTTAGTGTACCCGAAACACTGAGTTATTACAGATTTTTAACCGACTTGTTCCGGTTAATTGGTTTTAGTGCCGGTTAATCGATGACGACGACAATAATTATGATGACCACATGTATATTATTTTGCCATGCTTCTCTTTGAATATGTAGTGTTGGATGTTTGGTGGCCTCTAATGGCCGTTAAGAGACTAACTCTTAATAGTTTATAACCTCTTAATGGTTAAGATGTTATGAACCATTAAGAGGAAGTCTCTTAATGACCATAAAGACACTATCAAAGTTAATTTTTTTTCAAGCCTTTTAAATAGGTGAATTATGTTACTATGTGGGTAGAAAATGAATTGAACAGGAAATTATTTCAAAAATTATGTTGTGTTCCTCTCTAACATTTTAAAGTTAGATATTGACGATCTTTAATCGGTCTTAAATGCATCTTCGTAAAGTTAGTGTCCTCTTGAAGTTGGTATCAAGAACCGGTTAGGTGATCCCCGGTAAAATTTGACGTTTTTTTTAGGGAAGACCACATGTGAATTTCAGAGTCTTTGGTGCTAGGCACGTGCAAAACCTTGTCCACATACTTTTTTTTTCTAAGCTTGTTGTTCAGTCCTTTGTGATGTTTTTTAAATTGTTTTTTTTTATTTGTCATTCTGGTTGTTACTTGTTTCTTATACGTGTGATGACGTGGTGTACCCATACACACCTACAAGTAGGGGCTGTTCAAAACCGGATATATGAAGTTTCGGATATTCGAAACTGGATATCCGAACCTTTCAGATAGTGAAAATCACTATCCGAATCCGAAACTTCGGATATCCGAATATCCGAAAAGAAATTAAAAAAACAAAAAAAAAACTTGTTTTAATAATCAAACTAGCAGATCTAGTATTACTAAGTAGCAATCTAACAATCTAGTATTACATAGTAACAATCTATAACAAATTTAATGGAAGTTTAATAGTTTTGAACAACCCTAACAACAACAAAGTAACAATTAACTAACAATCTAACAATGAATGGATGGCGACGGTGGATCTGTGATGGTAGATGGCGATGGGTTATGATTGACCGGAGGTGCCGGACCTGTGACGGCTGGTGACGGGTGGATGGCGACGGGTGGAGGGCGACGGGTTATGACTGGTGGTGCTGGACGGTGCTGACTCTGCGGCGGCGTTATGACCGGCGACTGGAAGTGACGATGATGACCGATGGGTTAGCGAGAGAACTGAAGGAGGTAGCAGATGCAGATCTTGTGTTATGACTCATGTGATATTGTGATTACAATTTGGTTTATATAATATAAAATAAAATTAAAAAATATTAAAATTAAAATACCGGATATTTCGGATAATTCGGATATCCGAAAAATCTGAAAACTGCTATCCAAATCCGAATCCGAATTTTCGGATATCCGGAATTCGGATATCCGAATTTTCGGATAGTTCGGATACGGATAGTCGGATAATTCGGATACGGATTCGGATAGTTTTGAACACCCCTACCTACAAGTTGAAACTTATAAGATGAATAAGCTTAGGAATATAAAAACACTTGGCACAAGTTGTTAAGTAAGAAAGCTTGAAACTTGGAAAGCAATATTTCTAAGTTGACAAGGAATCTTTGCAGGGGCGTAGCTAGTCTTAGGGGAATGGGTTCGGTCAAACCCGTATAAAATTTTGTTTTAGTGATATATATTAGTGTATTTTGACATCGAACCCGTAGAAATTTCAACATCGAACCTGTAGAAAACCCAAATCTAAGTGGTAAACAATCGGTCTTTTGTCCCTAAAAAATTTTCGAACCCGTAGGAAAATATTTTTGACTACGCCACTGAATCTTTGGCTACAGTAAAATAGCAGGAAAAGTCATTACTAAAAAGTTGGTACATGCCATAAAGAAAAAGTGATAAGAGACAAGGGCATAACACATGTTGCACGAAAATGACATGTACCGATCTGCACAAGCTGAAATGTGAGCTGACTTTTTCCCCTTAAGAAGCTCAATATTTCTCTAGAAAAGCTTCCAACTGCCTATAAAAAGAACATTCCGGCCAAAGTTATATTCATCACACATTCACCCCATTTTTTCTCTACTCTCTCTTCATTCCAACTTTCTCACTCTCTCACTGTATTCTCTCTAGAATAATACTACTCTTCATAATATCATTTTCAAAGTAATACTCACTAAGAGGTCTCCCTTTTAAAGAGTAATCATCATTCATTGAGTTGTTTGACCTTTGAGTTGCTAAGTCCACGAGCTGTTGAGGCACAATATCATCAGCTCAATCCAACCCCAACGACCAGCCATCGGTTAAGATGCCTGAGATCACCTCAGCTGCTCTCTACCCGTCGGGTCTCGACCTCTATCTCCTCTTGCATTCTTTATCTCTAGTATAAACTTGTATATTTCCTTTTATATACTTTCATGGGATAAATTACTAAAGTTGAGCGCTGGAGGGTGGCCTAGAAACTCCGGTCTCTGGTCCCCTTATAAGGAGTTCTTTCGTGTTGTAGGTACAAGCAAGAAACTGGAATGTGACCCTGGAAGTGTCCATACCATATCCCGACTATACTCTTATTGTCGCTATACCCGTTGTAGCAAGAATGTGTGATGGTGTTATTCCTTGTTTCAATTTGTGTTATATACAAGTAGTATGGTTGATTAGGAAAAACCTTAAATGAAACTAGGAGAGCCCCTGTTAGGCACAAACATTGATAAAACATAAATAGTGAAAATGAATATGGTTTTTTTACACATTTAATTGAAACTCATCAAACCTAACCTATGTAGTTTTGAACTTTTAATTAAAGCATAATTAAACCAATTATATTTAATCCATCAATTTATTTATAACCTATCTCCTAGGTCCTGCTCTTTATAAAATGTATTTGAAAAATTGTTTTTCACTCTGACGTGTATCAACAAAAAAATGTAGATGGATATTCAGTTCATATACAACATACAAATATGAATAAAATATAATTAAAAATTCAGAATAGTGAACATCAATCCTTAATAAATGTATTCAAAAAATTTGCGATCCACATTCATATTAAATTTTTTTTTGAACGGCGACTTACGACAACCTACAACCGGCCAAGATGTGTTGTCTGAACCGGGCCCACAACTTGAACTTCGTATGGTGACGAAGCCACACCCCAACCGGAGAAACCCGTCTCCTTAGCCGGCCAAAATGGCACCACAGCCTCGACAGTCGGTAAAACCGGGTCGGAATCAAGAGTCGAACCTGGAACACCCAGGTCTTCTATCCTCTTCCTGGCCATTGGGGCAAGCCCCTCTGGTTACATTCATATTAAAATCAAATATGAATAACATACAATTAATAATTCAGAGTAGTGAAGGTAATTACGAACAGAATTCAGACACAAATGGAATTTAAGGTGATGTTTGTTTTTTAAGACAAAAATTGTCTGCAATCTGATTTCACCTGATTTAATGTCTGTAACTGAAGATGTGGTCTGAAGGTCTGCAATCTGAAAATATAATACTGATTGTTTTATAAACTGGAAATCGTCTGAATAAGCTGAAAATTAGTTACCTATCATATATATTACAGTAGATTAAAGTCATTTAACGTTTGTAGACTGCTAAAATAATTGGTAGTAGTGTACGAACTATGGAAGTGGGTGGTGGTAGACGATTGTGGTAGGAGGTGAACGGTGGGTGGTGGTGATGGACGGTTGTGGTGGTGGGTGGTGGAAGGTGATGGTGGCCGACAATGGGTGGTGGTGGTGATGAACGGTGGTGGTGGGTGGTGGACTATGGTGGTGGTGGATGGTTGTGGCGGGTGGTGGTGGTGGCGGGGTGGTGGTGGTGGATGGTGGTGGCAGCGGACGGTGGATGGTGGTGGTTGCGGGTGTTGGTGGCGACGGACGGTGGGTGGTGGTGGTGGTAGTGGACGGTGGTTGTGGCCGACGGGGGTGGTGGTGGTGGGTGGTAAACGGTGGTGGTGGTGAGTGGTTGACGGTGGTGGTGGCGGACGGTGGGTGGTGGTGGTGGAATATGGTGGTGGGTGGGTGGTGGTGGTAGACGGTGGGTGGTGGTGGTGGGTGGTTGTGGCGGCGGAAGGTGGTGGTTGGTGGTGGCGGCAGACGGTGGAGTGATGGTGGTGGCGGACGGTGGGTGGTGGTGGTGTTGGACATTGAGTGTTGGTACTTGGTATGATGTTAAGAAGGGTGAAGAAATGTAAAGATTGTGAAAAAAACTTATTTTTTAAGACCACAAAAGCAGTTTTCAGATCTTTATTTTTTTAAAACAAACAGTCTTCAAGAGCTTATGTCTGCGCGCCCGCAGACATAGGCTCCTTGCAGACCTTATAAGCAAAAACAAACACAACCTAAAAGCCACTAACCCTGGTTGCAACATTTTTATTTTATATTTGTTTGGTTTACTGATGATCTATAATTATTGATGGAGAATAATGACTAGGGGTGTTCAACGAATTGAATTTCGCATATTTGAATTTATTCGAATAGAATTATTTGAATTTTGAAATTTTGAAGCTGGATTCGAATTAGAAATATATTCGACAAATTTGATTGGATTCGAATTCAGAATAGCTAATTCGAAATTCGATTCGAAAATGAAGTGCGAATCGAATTCAGTTAAAAACATATATTTCAATTTCAAAACCACTATAAATTTGAGTTTTTTAACAACAAAAAGTGTAAGTCTATAAATAAATCATTTAAAGTTATCACATCCTAAATATTTAAAATGGTAATATCCAGTTACATTAATTATTAACCAAAATGATAAACTTTCTATTTTTAATCTCTATAACTCAAAAGATTTATGTAGTTTATTTTTTTCATAAGTATGTATATATATAACAAAAATAAAATGTATAAATTGAATTCGAAATTCGAATCGAATACGAATTTATGATTACAAATTCGTATTCGATTCGAATTTTGATTACTAAAATCGAGTTTGAATCGAATCGAATTTTAATGACTGAAAATAGAATTCGAACCGTCAAATTCGAATGCGAGTCGAATCGAATTTCGAATTATTCGAGTCTGATTCGAATACTGAATACCCCTAATATTGACATGGAGATAAATTATGTAAATAAAGGATTTATTGATTTAATTAGGTTTTAATCAAAATTACGTAGTTTTGATGAGTTTTGTATCTAAGTTAGATGTGTAACAAACTAACAGTCTCATATTCACTTCCCCAACGTAAATTTGTTTAAAACTTTTATCTAAACAATAAATATATTGTTATGAAAGAGGGGTTCTAGTCCAAATTTTTTTGGTATTTCCCCTTATTCAAACTAAGGTGGTTAGACTCAATGTAAGAGCATTTCCATCCTATCCTCTAAAGTTAAGTGAAGGGAATTTGTAAATTATAGGGTGGGATTGTAAGTGGTTGTGAGTGTAAATTATAGGGTGCGAAGATAAAATGTAATGATTTTTTTGTATATTTGAGGAAACTTTGTTTGTCCCTATTTATTTTTTAATATTTGTTGAATTGGTTGTAAGTAGAAGAAAGAGAAAACTGTAATGATAAATGTATAAAAAATATTATTTAATTCATGAGAGAGAAATGTAATGTTGTTTAGTGTAATTATAGAAATGAAGATAGAAGATATGTTGGGAATGCTCTAAGAAGGTTGATTCTCATTTCTCATTATGTTTAGATTATTTTTTTTAGTCCGGCCTATAAATGATGTCAGCTGTAGTTACAAGAATATTGTTATAGACTTGTGTTGGAAAATTTGATAATGTGAATGGAAATTATGAAGGACTCACTGATTTTTTTTTAACATTTAACACAAACCAAACTACATCTGGATAATGGGTAAGCGAGCAACAAGATGCGCCGCTATCCCCCTTTTGGATCGCAAAGCATATTCTACTAAATATAAATCCTTGGTTCTTCGGGCTCTGCGAGTCACTGTGGACCACCTTTTGTACTCGTTCCAAGAAGCGAACCGCCTCGGGAGCTAGAGATCCAAATGTGTCGAAGGCAAATGGAATGAACACGTGCTGATTCTCCAAACACGCTGCCTCATGCTTAGCAACCTTCCTAGATTCCGTGGAATGAACATGTGTTGATTCTCCAAACACGTGCTGATTCTCCAAACACGCTGCCGAAGGCAAATGGAAATTATTAAATTATTAATATTAAATTTTTAATTTCACTTGTTTGATTTATTAGAATTCATATTAATATTAAATTCTTCATATAGTGAAAAACTCTTGAGTAGAGCTCTTTCAAAACTTGATTAGTTTTAATTAGACTTTTATGTCTCTAATTAAATTTCTAATTAAGAGAGATTCTTCACCATTCATAACTCTTATACAAGTAGGCTGTGTGCCTCATTTTTGATACAATGCTAGAAAAAGTATTAGCTTGAAAATTCAAAGAAAATGTATGTATACATGAAGATTTCTTGGTGAAGAAGAAAATCTTGAAGACCCATATGTTGAGAACCTATAGAGATGAGTTTCTCTATTCGATTCCTCTACCTCTTCATTCTTTTTATTTTTTCCACAAGTTCTAGCACTAATATTTACCTGATGTAACCTCGAGCGCGTAAACTGTAAGGCCCCATTTCGTTGCCTCACGTTGGAAGTCGGATTTACTCATCAACACAGTTCTAAACATCATAGTTAAATAAAACTTTCGCGGAATATTAAAACTTTCATAAAACATTACATGATAATTTATAACTTGTCTTAATCAAACATTCTTGTCTTTTTAATTAAACATAAATTCATAAAACAACTTGTGTCTTCAGATGCCAGCTCCTTTATTCATCTGCCATGTTCCCCGCTTAAGCTAGCTGCCTCATCCTACTCACCTGTGTGCATACTAAAAGTCAGCTACGCTGAGTGAGTTCTAGTTAATCAGGTAACATACAGTACATCACATGTTTATACATACGCATCCGAAAATACATATTATATAACCTGCTTACCTTTCTTGCATACACATATTATCAAATACTTTCTTTTTTTCATTCTTTTCTTTTCTTTCATACTTTTATGTTAAGCCTTACTTTACAAAATCCTACGTTTTAAAGAGCATTATGCCCTACTGCCTCGAGTATTATTAGGGTCCGGTTCCCTTTCTGCCTCGAGAATTATTAGGGCTCGGTTCCCTTTCGGCCTCGAGAATTATTAGGGCTCGGTTCCCTTTCTTCTATACAACCATACCATACCTGTCTATATATTCATAATCATAATTTCCATGCATACATACATCATTCATATGTCATATATAATAATCATATCTTTTAATATCCCTTGACAGTACATGCAATATCCGATGATCGTTTATGCATCGTCAAGCATTCATTCATACATAAATCAGGTAAGGTATACACTTACCACTTAAGGTAAGTGTATTAACTAATCACATTGAGCATGCACACAACCCCGAAAACATAACAAGGAATGGGGCTAGAAACTCACCTGAACGCGATTACGTTCACCGTTTATGGTTATTCTTTTCTTTAGCTGAGCGCGACTAACTGTATAACAATTAAACGTATCAATTAACCATCAGTACCCATTTCGCGTTACTAGTTTAATTATAACCCTCAACGAACGGCGGTCCGGGGGCAGCGCCGCTGGCAGCGGGGTTCTAGGGGCGGCAGCCCCTAGCAAGGTCCAAGGGGTAGAGCCCCTGGCTGGGGTCGAGCTGCTAGGTCAGCTTGAAAAAATTTTATTTGCATTAACTGTCTTAACACATTTTTCATTAGAATCTAAGTTATTATTTTATTTTCTAATTTATATAGTTCGAGGGATTCTTTTGTAATTAATCCATTTATCTTAAGTCCGGGTACCTTTCTGTCATTCTTTCAAACTTTAGTTCGTTAGTCAGCTCTTTTAACGAATGGGGGTTCATAACGAATTGACTGATTCGTTATCTCATAACGAATGGACCTTTATAACGAACTGATCTTTATAACGAATTGGACCTTATTCGTTTGGTCTGGTTAACGAATAAACCTATAATGAATGGGGTTCATTCCTCCCTCACTTAACAAATTTCCTTAACGAATGGGGCTAGTTCGTCATTCTTCCTTTGACAAATTAGCATACGAATTGCTTAACGAATGAAGCTAGTTCGTTATCCTTTCTTAACGAATGGGCGTGCCCAGTTCGTTACACGCGCCTAGGGTTTAGGGCATTGTCCTTTCATCGTATTCACCAACATTCCCCTCACCGCCGGCGCCGCCTTTTCGGCGCCGTCGTCGCCGGAAAAGCGAGATCTCTTCGTTTTTCCACCGTTTTTCACCATTTTTCATCCCGTTCGATTCGGATCCAAGCTAGAGCGACCCCTAAGCTCGTCGTTCGACCGGTTTATACCCAATTCCTTCCGGATCTCGTGATTTTAACGGTTGAGGGTGTCGGGTCATCGTTTCGCGACTAGATCTAGCGAGTTTGGATCTATACAATATCATAGTATTATTACCTCAGGTTGATGCTCAGGTTTCTTGGTGATTTCGCCTAGAGAGAGAAAATAGGATGAGAGAGAGCCAAGTGTGTGTTTTTGATGGTGTATGGAGTTAGTGGAAATGAATGGATTAATGCATAAGTATGGTTTATATACTATGGGTCATGGGCTCAAGCCTATGGTCTTTTCTTCCTTTCTTTTTAATCAAAGTCCATAACCCATATCTATTTAACCCAAGACTAGCCCGACTGATAATAACTCATATTTTTATATTATTAACCGAAACAAGAAAACGGGATGTTAAAAGTCTTCCCTCCTTAAAGAGGTTTCGTCCCCAAAACCTAACTATTACATAAACAAATCTGGATAAAACTTGCACATCTCTTCTTCAACTTCCCAGGTGGCATCTGATCTCTTACGGTGCTTCCATATCACCCTTACCATAGGGATAAATTTACGATGAAGTTGTTTCTCCTTGTGGTCGACTATCTCTATCGGTTGCTCGATGTATTTCATCTATTCATCAACCTCAATGTCCATTAATGGCACATGAGACGTGTCATCTGCCAGACATTTCCTCAGATGAGAAACATGGAAGGCTGAATGAATTCATTCTAACTCTTCGGGCAAATCCAGCTTATTAGCCACTTCACCCACATGATCTATAATCTTAAACGGTACAATGTACCTCGGACTCAACTTTCCCCTCTTTCTAAAACGAATGATCCCTTTCCAAGGCGAGACTTTGAGCATCACATTGTCGCCAATGTTAAACTCAATCGGTCGTTGCCGCGTATAGGCATATGACTTCTGGCGGTCTTGGGCAGCTTTCATCCTTGCCTTGATCTGATCAAACTTTGACGAGGTTTCTTGCACAACTTCTAAACTTCCCATCTCTTTCTAACCAATCTCTCCCCAACATACCGGGGTTCTGCATTGCCAACAATAAAGCATCTCAAAAGGCGGCATACCAATACTTGAATGGTAGCTTTTGTTATAGGAGAACTCCGCCAGATGTAGATGATCATCCCAACTAACCCCAAAGTCTAAAACACAAGCACGTAGCATATCCTCAAGGGTTTGGATCGTCCTTTCAGACTGTCCATTCGTTTGAGGATGATACGCCGTACTGATGTTCAATCTCGTTCCCATAGCTTCATGGAACTTCTTCCAGAATCTCGAAGTAAACCGAGTATCTCTATCAGACACGATCGATAACGGTACCCCATGCGTAGTCACAGCCTCTTTGATGAACAAACTTTCTAACATTTCTGACAAGATTGCCTCTCGTATAGGCAGAAAGTGAGCACTTTTGGTCAAACGGTCCACTATCACCCAAATGGTATCATGTTGCTTAGCTTTATGAGGTATCTTAGTTATGAAATCCATGGTGATGTGTTCCCATTTCTATTCTGGTATATCCAGAGGTTGCATCTTTCCATAAGGCTTCTGATGCTCTTCTTTTATTTGTAAACAAGTTAAGCACTTACTGACATAATCTACTACATCATTCTTCATTCCTGGCCACCAGTAGTCTCTTTCAAATCTTGGTATATCTTCGTGGTTCCTGGATGAATTGAATACCTTGACTTATGAGATTCTTCCAGGATTCGACCTCTAAGATCTCCATGGCGTGGAATTCACATACGGTCAAACCTAGTCTTAACACCTTGCGTGTTTTCCATCAACTCGTTTTGCTTACCGAAAATCATTTATTTCTTCACTAGCCTTTCATCTACCAGCACCTCTGACTGCACTTTGATGTTTTCTTCAAAAAGACTTGAGTTCATAATCAACTGGCATGACTTCACCGTTGCAAAAACTTCCTCATTCTTACGACTTAGCGCATAGGAGAACACATTAGCTTTACTAGGATAGTACTTTATACAACAGTCGTAATCCTTTATCAATTCTAACCATCTTCTCTATCTCATGTTCAGCTCTTTCTGTTCGAAAAAGTACTTTAAACTCTTATGATCTGTGTAAATAGTACAATTAGTACCGTACAGATAATGCCTCCATATCTTAAGAGCATGCACTACTGCTTCTAGCTCTAAATCATGCGTCGGATAAGACTCTCATGGACTTTCAACTATCTAGACGCGTAAGCTATCACTTTTACTCGTTGCGTCAACACGCAACCCAACCCACGATGCGAAGCATCAGTACAAACAACCAAATCCTCGTCACCATCGGGTAAAGCAAGGATTGGAGCCTGCGTGAGTCTTCTCTTTAGTTCCTCAAACGTTTCTTCTTGAAACTTACCCCAACTGAATACTACCGGCTTTCGAGTCATACCGGTCAAAAGTGCGGCTATCTTGGAGAAACCTTCGATGAATCTCTTATAGTAGCCAGCTAACCCTAAGAAGCTTCGTATATCAGTCGGATTCTGCGGAGTCTTCCAATTTTTTATCGCCTCAATCTTAGCGGGGTCCATGGAAATCCCTTCAGGATTAATCACATGACCTAGGAATTGCACTTCTCGTAGCCAGAAAGCGCAGTTCGAAAACTTAGCGTATAACTTTACTTCCTTCAGAACTTCCAACACTTCCCTCAGATGCTCGGCATGTTCAGGCTCACTCTTTAAATAAATCAATATGTAATCGATGAAAACGATAATTGACTTATCCAACATCGGCCGACACACCCTATTCATCATGTCAATAAATGCTGCATGAGCATTTGTTAGACCGAATGACATCACGAGAAACTAGTAGTGTCCATACCGCGTCCGAAACGGTGTCTTAGGGATGTCTGCCTCTTTCACCTTCAATTGATGATAGCCTGATCTGAGATCTATTCGTGAGAACTAACTTGAACCTTGCAATTGGTTTAACAGATCATCAATCCTTGGCTAAGGATATCTATTTTTTACCGTAAGCTTGTTCAACTCGCGATAATCAGTGCACATTCTCATACTTCCATCCTTCTTCTTGACAAATAACACTGGTGCACCCCACGGAGAAACACTCAGTCTAATAAAACCCTTGTCGAGGAGTTCTTGCAGTTGGGACATCAGTTCTTTCATCTCGGACGACGCTAGATGTTACGGAGCTTTCGCTACGGGCTGGGCACCTGGTATTAAATCTATCTGGAATTCTATCTCTCGCTCCGGTGGCAACCCTGGAAGATCCTCTAGGAATACTTCTGGGTAGTCGCGCACGATAGGAACATCTTTCATTTCTTTTGTCTCGGCTGTAGGCACCACACCCTCGCCTTAACAAACCTTCGGCTTTTATCATCGAAATAACATTAAGCCCAGAACTTTCCTTATCACCATAAATCGTCACCGCACTACCATCCAAAGTCTTTAACCTTATTATCCTACTTTTACACATTATCTGAGCTTCATACTCAGACAACCAATCCATTCCCACAACTACATCGAACCCTCCTAAGGTCATAACATACAAAGTAACAGGGAACCCATGTCCCTCTAACTCTATCTTACAGTCCTTAACCATTTTCGTTATTTTAGCCGAAGTGTCACTAGCGGTTTCTACTATAAAGGTTTCAGGCACTCCGCAACATTTCATTTTAGCTAGTTTACTAAATGGTGTAGCTACTAAACTTTTATTCGCACCCGAATCAAATAATACTGAAGCAGAAATACCGTTTACTAAGAACGTACCAGTCACAACATCTAGAATCTGTTTAGCCTGTTCCTGAGTCAACATTTAGGCTCTAGTCCTTGGCCTAGCTTGATCACCATCCTTCTTCCCACTTCCTCCAGCTTCACCCTCGGTGCACTCCCTTGCAAAATGACCCGTCTTACCGCACTTATAACAGGCGGACTTTGCGGTACAGTCCAAAGCATAATGCCCCACCTTCCCGCACTTGTAACAGGCGTTCATACCAAACTTGCACTCACCAGCATGACTCTTTCCACACTTATAGAAAACGTCTGAACCCTTACTCCATCGGCACTCACCACCGTGCATCTTGCCACAAGTATTACACGAATTCCTCTCCCACACTCTCGGCTTCTTATCCTTAGGGTTCCACAACTGAGTACCCGGGCATTTAACAGGAGCGACCCACTTCTTATCTTTCTTCTCTTCTGCAACCACATCATCAGCCGACAAGTCGTCGTAAACCATTTCTGCGATCCCTACAGCAGAATCAAAAGTACCAGGTCTACTAGCCTTGACCAAGACGCGAACATTCTGTGGTAGTACCCTAATGTAACACTTGATCCGCTTGGCCTCAGTGTTTACCATGTCTGGCACCAACCTTGATATGCGGTTGAATTCAGTGGTGTATTCGCGGTGTGTCATCTTACCCGCCTTCAGACTCAAGAACTTCATTTCAACCCTTTCAACCTCTACATCCGCACAAAACCTCTTCATCACCAGTTCATTCAGATCATCCCACCTCATAGCTTTAATCTCCTCCCGGGTCTTCCTCTGTTCAACAGATTCCCACCAGTACATGGCTTCATTACCTTCAGGGGTCAAGTTCTTCACAGCAATAGCTACAGCTTGAACAATAGCTGCTTAAATTGCGGGATCCAGTTGAACCCCTTCGTTGTTGCTTGGGTTTCGTCCAGCTGCACTTCCTTCATCTCCTGTGTTGGAAGCCGTCTCTACAGAAGGTTGTCGGACAAGACGAGGCCTGCCACGACATCCAGTGCGACCTCTTGTTCTCATAAATTCTCTAGCTCCAACCATCGTATTCTAAAAGGGAAAATACAAACGTCATCACTCAATGAACTATTTAGTACAAGGATAGTAAGGCTAACAGGTAATAATAGTGGCCAGCTGTGATTAGCCGATCACGTTACTTTCCATGTCCTATACACTTCCCTTTATGAGTCTATTTGTGCTAAGTCTACTCTTAAACAGTTAATCAATCAAACAATCAAGAATTCATATCCCTAACATACACATATCCTTTATTTAGTAGTTAAGCTAACATTAACATTCATTATTTAACCATACCCTTAACCTTTACTGAGCTTGCTTGAGTGACACATGACATTCTTGAACTGGCATTTTCTTTCTTTTCTTACTTAAATCTCACACTCTGATCAAGTCTAAGCATGCAGGATGCTTAAATCTCTCGGACTTTGCTCTGATACCAACTTGTAAGGCCCCGTTACCGGTACCTCACGTTGGACGTCGGATTTACTCATCAACACAGTTCTAAACATCATAGTTAAATAACACTTTCGCGGAATATTAAAACTTTCGTAAAACATTACATGATAATTCATAACTTGTCTTAATCAAACATTCTTGTCTTTTTAATTAAACATAAATTCATAAAACAACTTGTGTCTTCAGATGCCAGCTCCTTTATTCATCTGTCATGTGCCTCGCTTAAGCTAGCTGCCTCATCCTACTCACATGCGTGCATACAAAAAGTCAGCTACGTTGAGTGAGTTCTAGTTAATCAAGTAACATACAGTGCATCACATGTTTATACATACGCATCTGAAGATACAGATTATATAACCTGCTTACCTTTCTTGCATACACATATTATCAAATACTTTCTTTCTTTCATTCCTTTCTTTTTCTTTCATACTTTTATGTTAAGCCTTACTTTACAAAATCCTACGTTTTAAAGGGCATTATGCCCTACTGCCTCGAGTATTAGGGCTTGGTTCCCTTTCTGCCTCAAGAATTATTAGGGCTCGGTTCCCTTTCTTCTATACAACCATACCATACCTGTCTATATATTCATAATCATAATTCCCATGCATACATACATCATTCATATGTCATATATAACAATCATATCTTTTAATATCCCTTGACAGTACATGCAATATCCAAAGATCGTTCATGCATCGTCAAGCATTCATTCATGCATAAATCAGGTCAGGTATACACTTACCACTTAAGGTAAGTGTATTAACTAATCACATCGAGTATGCACACAACCCCGAAAACATAACAAGGAATGGGCCTAGAAACTCACCTTAATGCGATTACGTTCACCGTTTATGGTTATTCCTTTCTTTAGCTGAGCGCGACTAACGGTATAACAATTACACGTATCAATTAACCATCAGTTGCCATGTCACGTTTCCAGTTTAATTATAACCCTCAACGAATGGGGGTCCGGGGGCAGCGGCCCTGGCAGCGGGGTTCTAGGGCGGCAGCCACTAGCAAGGTCAAGCGGTTGAGCCCCTGGCTGGGGTCGAGCTACCAGGTCAGCTTGGAAAAATTTTATTTGCATTAACTGTCTTAACACATTTTTCATTAGAATCTAAGTTATTAATTTATTTTCTAATTTATAAAGTTCGAGGGCTTCTTTTGTAATTAATCCATTTATCTTAAGTCCAAGTACCTTTCTGTCATTCTTTCAAACTTTAGTTCGTTAGTCAGCTCTTTTAACGAATGGGGATTCATAACGAATTGACTGATTCGTTATCTCATAACGAATGGACCTTTATAACGAACTGGTCTTTATAACGAATTGGGCCTTATTCGTTTGGTCTGGTTAACGAATGTACCCTATAACGAAAGGGGTTCATTCCTCCCTCACTTAACGAATTTCCTTAACGAATGGGGCTAGTTCGTCATTCTTCCTTTGACGAATTAGCATACGAATTGCTTAACGAATGAAGCTAGTTCGTTATCCTTCCTTAACGAATGGGCGTGCCCAGTTCGTTACACGCGCCTAGGGTTTAGGGCATTTGACAGAATGTCAGATGTGCTTTCATCGTATTCACCAACATTCCCCTCATCGTCGGCGCCGGAAAAGCAAGATCTCTTCGTTTTCCACCGTTTTTCACCATTTTTCATCCCGTTCGATCCAGATCCAAGCTAGGGAGACCCTTAAGCTCGTCTTTCGACCGGTTTATACCCAAACCTTCCGGATCTCGTGATTTTAACGGTTGAGAGTGTCGGGTCATCGTTTCGTGACTAGATCTAGCAGGTTTAGATCTATAAAATATCATACTATCATTACCTTGGGTTGATGCTCGGCTTTCTTGGTGATTTCGGCTTGAGAGAGAAAGTAGGATGAGAGAGAGAGAGAGCTAAGTGTGTGTTTTTGATGGTGTATGGAGTTAGTGGAAATGAATGGATTAATGCATAAGTATGGTTTATATACATTGGGTCATGGGCTCAAGCCCATGGTCTTTTCTTCCTTTCTTTTTAATCCAAGTTCATAAACCATATCTATTTAACCCAACACTAGTCCGACTCATAATAATTCATATTTTTATTTTATTAACCGAAACGAGAAAACGGGATGTTACATGGACATCTCCGACAGTACAAATTGCTTCGCCTGTTGTACCCTGGGAGACAGGCGCGTTGTCTTATGTAGAGGCGCAAAATTTGTTTTAAGGGAAGCGTGTTGAACACGAGCCTCAGCCTCAACCGTCAACTTTTGTTTTGTTTATTCTTGTAGCTAAAGAGATTACTAGAAGCCGTTGTTGTGGTAAAAATTGAAAATTTTATTTTTAAGCTCTGGGAGATTACAAGAAGATGCTGCTGAAAATTAAGTTGAAGACTTTATCATTTGAAGTTCTTGAGTTGAATCATTTAACATATTTGTGATGTTTACATTGTTTATTTTTATTTTGTATTACGATATTTATACAACTTATTTTCTCATGTTAATAACGAGAGTATTGTTATTATTTGTATTAATTTTAACTTAAAAAGTGTCTCGTATTCCTACAACTTATAATGTCAGTTTCTGACTACCCAAACGTTAGAGAAATAAGGCTATGTGTTGTGGATGAGCTACAAAATGTGGCGTTTTGTGCTATGCAATGCCAGTCAACAAAGAGAGGGTTTTTGTTTTAGGGGTGTAATGGTTTATTTCTTAAGTGTTTCTTACTGCGAGAAGTGTGAGAAGAGATTCTAACCAATCACGTAGTTTCTTTTTTATTTTCTGATTATTTATATACAAGGGTATATTAGTGAATATAAAGTATTTTGTTTTGTAACCTACGCTCATTAATGATTTAATAATTAATGATAAGTTACAAACTATTATTGTTCAAAAAATTTTCACCTAATATTTGATCATCATTAGAATCTATCTGATCTAAAATCATTTTATTTTAAAACATGGCTAATTATTGTTGTTATTACTATTATTAGTAGTGTTATTATCAACAAAGAAATCAACATATTTTTTTATTTAATTTTAATTTCAATATTTTTGTATAATTTATACATTTACACTTCAAAATACCAACTACACAATACATAAATGAACCTATACACGATAAAAATTACATGTACACAATTCAAAATATTACCTGCACAGTACATATTTGAACCTATACATTACATAAATAAACCTACACATGATAAAAGTTACACATACGTAATACAAAATGTCACCTACACGGTATATATATGAACCTACATAGTACATAAATAAACCTACACATGAAAAAAAAAATACAAATACACAATTTGAAATACCACCTATACAGTACAAATAAACTTATTTTATCACATTAAACTACATATAATAAATAACGAATAATGCTAATCACCTACACTTGTAAAATTTTCACATACACCTTCATGATACCATCTACATGGTTCATGTGTGAAACTACATCGTAAAAAATAATCCTTGCATAATAAGATATATGAACCCACACAATACGTTACTATACAAACATTTATTCCCTCACACATACAAATATGAATTCAATATGTAGCTACACATAACTGTATGTTTCTAATTTTACAACGTATGTACTATATGAAAAAAATCCATAATATACAACCCAATGTTAAAAAAATTATGTGTTTTATGAATAAATATTAAAAATAAATAAACAAATTACACAACCTTAAATTTAAAAAAAAAAACTATAATTTATTTGTAAAATTTTTATGAGGAATATTAAATAGTAATAATAATCTTATGAGTATTGATTATGCATAAGAAAATATAACCGTTAAATACATTATTGTCTGGTTTAATAAGGCCTACACCACAAAAGACATGTATACCCTTATTAATTAAAAATATGTTATAAATATGTGTTTTTAATTTCGATAATGTCATTTATATTGTAGAGTATGGTTGTTCACGAACCGAACCGAACCGAACGCGGACATGTTCATACTTGGTTTGGTATGAAAGCGAGCTGAAACGAGCGATATCTTTATGCTTAAACTTAGTTTGGTTTTGCTTGATTTCGTACAAAGTTTCCAATTTTAAATTTCTAAAACTTTAAAATATCATTAATTCAAGACTTTCAACTCTAAATTTTTTCTAAAGTTCCACCTTTATTATGTATAAAACTTAAAGTTAACAACAAAACATATATAAAACGAGCGGCTATGGTTTAAATTTGGACTTTGACTTCAACATAAAGTTTATGTATAAAACTAATAAATAAAAAATAATTCGAGAAAAATGAACCGAACCAAACCGATCGAGGCTTTGCTTGTGCTTGGATTGTTTTTAAACCGAACCGAGCCGAACGACTCACTTTCAAACCGATCCGAAATGGAACGAGCATTTTTCGAGCAATTTTCGAGCAAACGACGAACGAGCAGCGAGCATTTTGGACAGCCCTATTATAGACCATTGATTAAACACAATCATGGTTTAGATTCATTTCCCGTACTTTTCACTGTAATATCACTTCTCGCATGATCCATCCCATATATATATATATATATATATATATATATATATACTAGTAAGAGTGCCTGCGCGTTGCGGCGGGGACACAATTGTGATTCAGTTAGTAGGGGCTTCTTGTGTTACCGACATGACGGGTATGTAATTTTCAAACTTAATGACTCTTGTTTTACAAATGAAAATGGGTTTTCTTCTTTTTTTTTAATTATTTTTTAAGCTCTTCGAACTCTAAAATTAAATTTTTCTTATCTTGACTTTATAGTCTATAGCTTTTAAATTGGTTCAAAAAATGAAGTGTCTTTCGGAAGGGCCAAAAGGATATTCCGTTTCCATTTAAGAAACTATTAAAAAACAATAATCAAAATCATCTTGTCGCTTTTAATCTCTATCAAGAGAGTCGTAACTTAGATTTGTGCCAAAGTTGCAAATGAAAAGGATATTTGATTGTCGCTTAACCAAGTTTTAGGAAATTTTGTTTTGGAAAATTGAAGACTATTATAGCTACACTTTAGATAAATTTCTCTATTCCTCTCTTGGAAATCCTCGTACCATTCCGGAGATTGTCGCAATATTCTTAGCTATTATCAATAAGTGTATTCCTTATGCTTCATTATAATCATAATTTCATGTGGTTAATTTTTTAAATAGACTTGAAAAAACGTTGGTTACGGTTTCCTCTAAAATCTTTAATAATTTATAACATTTCCTCATAAAATTATTATAACACCAACCCAACCCGATATAGAAATGTCCCGTATTTGGAAAAAAGTGAACAAAGATTTTAAAATCTTTTACTGATAAGAAATATCATTTTTTTTTAATTTTATTTCATTTCATGGTAGAAACATAGATATTACATCAACATAGCAGGTAGGCGGGCAACAAGCTGCGCCGCCACCCCTTTCTGAATTGCAAACCCTAACCTGCTAAAGACATACCCCTGTCCTTTTGGAGTCGTCGACACATTGCTATGCACAACCCGTTGGACCCTGGTTAGGAAACGGATAGCTTCCGGTGCCAAGGAGCCAAAGGTATCAAAAGCCAGAGGGACAAAAACATGTTGGTTCTCTTCGCATGCTTTAGCATGTTTCTCCACCTTCTTCGTTTCAACCCTTTTCATTGCTTGCCCAGCTATGTTATGTCTCCATAGTTTGTGCTTTAGTGCTTACTACGTGGATCACCCCTACGGGTACATTTGAGAAATGCAAATTACTGCAAAACAAAAATATTAGCTCTCCAAATTTATAATGCAAAAATCTTGGTTTCGAAAACTGGGGGTCTCATTAACAAATTATAAAATTATATATGTAAACTCCTGCATACATGTACTTCAATATCCACATAATCAAACTCCAAAAATCCAAATTCCATTGAAACGTTTCTCATTTTCCATGTACTTTTGAGAAATACAAATTACAACAAAACATGCAATATTGAGTCTCTAATCGGGGTCTCATCATGTAACATCCTAAATATTCTAATATTAAATAAAGAAAGTTACGTTTAGTAATTCCGCGTTAATAATTAGTAAAGAAAAGATCATGGACTTAGATTAATCAAGATGAGATTATGGATGAGATGGGCTTAGGGTCCATGGGACTTAGGAGTATAAATACTCCCTTAAACCACCCTAAAACCCTAAATCCTCATTTCTTTCCATCTTATTCTCTACACACTCAAAACACACACACATCCTACACCACTATATACGGCCGAGAGGGAGAAGCGAGATCCGAGCCAAACGAAAGTCGATTCTTGATAGATCCTTGTAGTGCAAGATAGATACAAGACCAAAAGTTCATAACCAAGCTAAACCGTAACTTTAAAACACGTAAAGGTATGTCTTTTATCTTTAAAGCTTACGTTTTTATGAACGGATAGCCATGAAACTTAAACATAAAGTAAATCGGGTCTAAACGAAATGTAAAGTAGCAAACTTGACGTTGGAAACGAACTTAACGAACCTAGGGCTAGGTACGGCTACATGTATTAAACGTTTAACCTTAAAGGTCCAAACTTTATGCGTTTTCGGGTCGTGTTTCATCCAAAAATGGCCACGGGGACGTTTACGGGATTGGTTAGCAGCATATCAAGGGTTTACATGTTGAAACAAAGATGTTTTGGGGTTAAAAATCAAACCTGTAGCTGTATTGAGTAACTTCGCCCAATAAGTTCGCGAAGTATATAGGTTCGCTAATATTAAGTTCGTCGGTGGCTAACTTCGCTACCTGCAAGTTCGCCTGGGGTCAACTTCGCTGCATGCAAGTTCGCAAGCTGTTAACTTCGCTTGAAATAAGTTCGCCGGACTCTAAGTTCGCCGGACACCAAGTTCGCTGTGTTAAGTTCGCTTAACTTAGGTTCGCTTAAGTTAAGTTTGCCTAACACGTATGTTCGCTTACATTTAAGGTAACGGATCAGATAGCAAATCAGACTTAATTCGTTATGAGGAATGAGTTAACGAATTAGAAAATAAATTAAAACCCTAATGGAAAATGCGTTAAGACAGTTATTGAAAATAAAAATTTTCCAAGCTGACCTGGCAGCTTAACCCCAGCCAGGGGCTTTACCCCTTGGACCCCGCTAGGGGCTGCCGCCCCTAGAACCCTGCTGCCAGGGGCGCTGCCCCCGGACCCCCGTTCGTTGAGGACAATAATCAACCTAGAAACACATTATGAGTAGTGATAGTTAATTGATGCATGTAATTAATATACAGTTAGTCATGCCCAATTGAAGAAAGGAATAACTATTAACGGTGAACGTAACCGACTTCAGGTGAGTTTCTAGCCCCATTTCCTTGTTATGCTTTCGGGGCTGTGTGCATACTCGATGTGAATGTTAATACACTTACCTTAAATTGTAAGTGTATGTCGATAGTTATGTATGTATGCTTGACATTACGTGAACGACCTTCGGGTGTTGCACGTATTGTCAAGGTAAGTATAGTGTGGTATGTATGATATGTGTATGTGAATAAGGGAGTATGTACGATTATGTTGTGTATGGTATTAAATGTATGGATATGATAATGAAAGGTAAGGTAAGGTTAAAGGGTTGCATACCCTAATAATATATGCGAAGGATAAAGGGTTGCATACCCTAATAATATATGCGAAGGATAAAGGGTTACATACCCTAATAATATATGCGAAGGATAAAGGGTTGCATACCCTAATAATATATGCGAAGGTTATAGGGCGAAATGCTCTTTAAAACGTAAGGTAAGTATATGAAAGAAAGAAAGTACGAAGATAAGTAAGTATATTATAAATGGAAGTATGAAAGTATGTAGTTATGAATGTATTGTATGTTATGTGATTAACTAGAACTCACTCAGCGTAGCTGACTTTTAGTATGCACGCAGGTGAGTAGGATGAGACAGCTCGCTTGAGGGGAACGCATGGCATGGAATTGAAGATACTGGCATCTCAAGGAAGTGTTATGTTATTTTAAAGACAATGTTTTATGTTTAAACTACTTTAAATGTTTTATAAGACAAGTTTTGATAGTTATGTAAAATGTTATGGTTGAAGTTTTATTATTCCGCGAAAGTTTTAATTAACTCTGATATTTAGAACTGTGTTTATGAGTAAATCCAACACTAAAGTAGGGCTACCGGTAACGGGGCCTTACACATCAACAAACTTTTGCAAGTTGTTCAAGGTGAAAGAGTGAAGGCAGAAAACTATCCCCGAACACTATGTAGTTTTCCTTCCTTTACGTGCTCGATATTATTCTTCTTCAAACTCTCGCCAGTAGTTTTACATTTCAGATTTTTGGCATATATTGAACATGACTGATACATCAAAAATTACCAGAATACATGATACATTAAAATGTAGAAAATTTGTTCAGTAAACTGTTCATTTACTGGTCAAATGGTTTAAAACGGTCGGTCTTAGTTGACCTTGAATACTTTATGTCCAAATTTAAAAAACTATACAAATAATCGATGTCATAAATCGGGCCACTTTTAATATACCCTTTTGACCCGTTGATATAAGCATAACACAAAGTGACCAAATTTATTTATAAGTAAATGGGAAAAAAATGCCACCCAACTGCATCTTCTGATCCTTCCAACTGTTGCTCTAATAATGCTCGTTTTGTATGGGGTTCTCCCACAACAGGTGTTTCTTTTTTCATCATGTTCATATATTAGATCAACACTTATAATATCATCAGGTGCCCAGTCCAAATACAAAGGAGCATATATAAATTACAAAATATGATACATAACATATGCAAAAAATTCAACTAAAAATAGGCATGAACTTGTACCGCTTGTATGCCAAACCTTTAAATTGGTAAAAGCATATGGCCAGAATCATGTTTGATTGGCGTAAGAAAGATGCCCATGTTCTTTTTCTTGCCAATATAGGAATAGTATATTAAACGAGCCGAGTTGGGCCCAGGCTCGTTTAACTTACAAAAGCTCAAATTCGGCTAGTGTATCATTTAGTTGTTTTTTTATTATAATCTATATATAATAATAATATGTCAATATATACGTAAAACATTAAATAAGAGTTATATAAATGTTGGGATCGTTTAGGTTCGCGACCCGACTTGAGCTCGATAAGTGAATCTTGGGCTCGTTATTAAACAAGCTAAGTTTTAGCAACCGTATCAACTGTAATAGTTTCTAATCCATCAGAAAGTTACATGAACTTGAAAGTGCACAACAATTATAATTATATTTAACTTGAACTCGGGATAAAGGGACTAATGTTAATAGCAAATTATAACTGTTACGTGTTCATAAATTTAATTAATAATAAAATTTTCAGAAGTTGAGAGTAACTTGGATGCTGATGTACAATGAACTAAGCCACTAAAAAGTCAAGTTTTAGTTTACCAGTGGCCTTAACCAGAAGTTCAGTTTGGACCATTAAACATTGCATATATAAACTGTGTTATATATACATAACAAGCATTAAGATGAATTTGAAGACTAACCAATGTCAAGGTTTCCTTTAATGGTGTTTTCACCAAATCTCGCTTTCTTCCAGATCGATCTTGAAGAAATTACACCATTAACCTCAAATCCCATAAAAGGCCCATATAATGTTGTATGCAATTTCCTACCCTTGTTCAAGAACATAGAAACTACCCCGGGTTGCTCTGCATTGGATCACACAATTCAAAACACATCAGTCACCATCAACAGTTCAACATCATCAAAACAACAATAATTACTTACTGGCTATATGGGCAGCTTCAGCTAAACCATTAGTATGCCTTGTGTATGAATAAAAGATGGAATATTTAGCATTACCTTTACTGTAAACAAACGGCGTGATAACACCTAAACTTAATAGTCCAGACAGGAAACTAAAGTAAAAACCAAGACCTAATCCCAAAAATAATGATTAATAATAATTTACCAATAAATAATAAGCAAAAAAACACATTTAATCTGCAATCTAAGATTGTTTGTTACTTTTAATCGAACATGGATGAAGAGGTAGGTCCCAGCAGAGCCCAGTTGGACCCGCAACACTCACCTTAAACAGGGACGTCTGCGCAGAGACCAACTGGATCCGCAGGACCAACCATGCTCAGAGACGTGACGTCCTTACACGCAGTACGCAAGCTGGTCCCGCAGGAAATGCCTCCCAATGGTGAAGGACTCCGCCTGTCCCCGCAGCCTCGGATACAAGCCATTAGGGAAGGCCACCCGCGCAGCATGGCTACACGCACAAGGCACTTAGCTCTCGATCCTTCAGTGTCACCTGAAGGAATGAGCAAAGCCGGGAGCAATCCCGCACAGAGGCGAGAGGGGGAATACTCCCGCCCAAATAAGCCAGTCTGTATACTGAAGGATCTTTTACTGTACCTGACGAGGTATGGGCGAAAGATCTGATCAGAGATACGACAGCTCACTGATACAGTATGGCGAGCAGCATGCTCCTGTACTGTATCACTATTAGCCGCTGCCTACTCACCAACTACTGTCATACCACGTGCATAGCCGGCAGTTGGTGGAAAGGGAATAGTATACAGCAGGCCTGGTCACTATCAGCCGCTGCCTACCCACCAACTATCAGCAGGGCACGTGCGTAGGCTACTGTTGATGAACAGGAACACTGTTGCAGCCGGCCATACCTCCTTGGAAACCTACCTTCGGCTATAAATACCCCAAATGGTATGATCATCTCATCATATCATATCACATTATCATCATATTATACCTGATATCTGCTCTGGCAATCTCTTAATATACTTTTATATTTAAAGAGCAATCTAGTCTGATTCTCACGCCGGAGGGTGGTCACAAGGAGGAACCCTCCCCCTTCTCAGTGACGAGCTCACGGTGTCTGTTTTGCAGGTTATCAGAAGAACCATCTTCCAAGGGTCTAACCCCTCGTGGGAAACAGCTATCCAACCCCCGGGTTACCAGTAATCTGTCAGGGGTTTGGTTAGTGTTTCTTCATTGGTTACCAGTAAACTTCCTTTGCTGCATCCGGGCCAGGAGAACCCGAAGCTCATTGGTTAGCCTACCCTCCTGGTAGCTAACCATGGCTTCCCCCAACGCACCATGAGGAGCAGCGTGGCGAGCCCAGTCCACGCACTCCACAGGTGTGCGAAGGGTTGTTCCTCGGCGAATGTTCCATCGTGGAACATACACTTCATTGGAATCCGACACTGCAAAAGAAACAAAGGCAGTAAGGAAAAGATGATAAAAAACATAAGGGAAAAAGAAAGGAACCCTACGCACCTGTAGGGTCAATGACAGGCCGATAGCCGCCAAACCCATCACCTGAACCTAAGGGAAATCCATCCAACAGGTCAGGCAGACGGGAAGGTGGCAAAGATCGGCGGGAAGCCCTGCGCGTACCTGATGGTCCGGCCGTCGGTGCCGGTGGCGCGGGCATGGTGGCAGCCGCCGTGGTCGCCTTTGTCGTCGCCGCCGTGGTCGCCGCCTCGTAGTCAGCAGCAGCAGTAACCGCCGGCTCTGTGAAGGATGCAGTAAAAATCGCACTCACGGCCGGCGGTGACGTCATCTAGGCTGGAACAGTCTGCTCAGAGGGAGCAACTGAACCAGCGGAAGCAGGTGCAGGCACCTGGGTCGACGCCTCAGGTAGGCTGACCAAGCCTACCGTCATTGGCGGGAGGGTACTCCCCTGCGCTTCACCCTGGAATGCGTCAACATCCACGCCTGCACAAAGAAGAAAGTGTTAGATAAATTTATAGTGATAAATCTACAAAGACAGAAACTATGATTGTACTTACGGGTTTTCTTGACCCTGAACGTACGGATGGGCGGGGAGGAACCCGATGGAGCCGGCCTCTTGGTACCGGTCACCGTCGTCTTCGTTGGTTCTCCGGAGGTAACGGTCGTAGCCTCCGGAGCAGTGGTCTTCTCACCACCGGTTTTCCCCGCCACCTCTTCACTATCCGAGTCAGATAGAACCACCGGATCAGCTGTGGAGGCCTTCTCCTTCCCCTTCCCGCCGGCAGCAGCCTTCTTCTTCCGCACCAACGGAGGAGCATCTGAGGATTCCTCAGAAGACAGGTCAGGAATTCCAGCAGCGGGTACAGCATTGAGGGATTGAGGAAAGAATATCGCCTTACCTGGCCGCCGGTGGCTCAGGATCTCGTGGCCCAGCGGATAGACCTCCACGAACCGATCCGCCGTTTGCTCCAGGATGGGCAACTCGCCCTCGTCCAGAGCACGAGTACCCATCCGCGCGGGACCGTCGGTTTCCCGCGGGTACAGAAGCGACTCCAAATCATTTCCCTCTGAAAGAAAAGAAACAGTTAGAAGACAAACTCGTATCAAAAAGAAAGACAAGACATACCATAGGGAATAGAGTTCAAACCATATTCGAGAAGGATGGGAACCTGAGACGCATCTTTCCACACCCGGCTCATCCCTAACATGACCATCCCGGACTCCGCAAACCGGTAAACCGGAGATTGGACCCGGGATATCTTCGAAAACCATTCCGCCTCCTGGTAGTTGGGGGCGTGAAGGCTCGGTATCGCTTGGCCATTTTTAAACTTCATGGCAAGGGGGATGGCGCGGGCAGAAATATAGAAGAATTCCTGCTTCCACGCGCGAAGACTGCGCTCGGTGTCGCAAATCTTCAGACCCTTAATACGGGTCGTCAGGGTGTACCACCCCTGGATGCACCTCCAGGTATAGAAGGTCATCAGGCGGTCCACATGGGGCTCGATGCCCAAAATCCGGCACACCCACTCAAAATGGCGAATCTTGGCGATCGCCATGGGGTGCAGCTCGGTCAAATGAACACCGTGCCTCTCAAGGACACGGTAAACAAATTTTGTCAATGGGAATCTAAGATTCCCATAGACAAAAAATGCAGCATAAACCCCGATCTTGCCTCTGGGGGCATCGTACACGGTCTGGTGGGATTCAGGAAACTCAGGCTCGAGATGATCGAGCATGAACTTCCTGACAACATACCGGTACTGATCGCCGGGCAGAGCACACTGGCACTCGCCAGCAGTACCCCTGTCGTCAGCTATAGCTTCAGCATCACGAGAAGACATCTTGCAGAGGAAGAAAAGAACGATTTCGAGAGAATGCTCGATTGAATAAAGGAGTATTCGCCGGAAATCGCCTTAAAGATGAAGAGAAGAGTGAAAAGTGTGGATTACAAAGAACCCTCTTCCCCTTTATATAGTAATCGCAATTAATGCAGTGAATTTAATGCGGAGGAGAGAGAAATCGAATGTGCAATGAAACTATGACACGTGGCAAATAGCAAGCTGGCAACAGCTGTTGACAGGACGCGTGCCAGTAATTTCGCGGCCACGCGCCCGAAAAATCGCGCCCACGCGCCTGAAAAAGCGTCTGGAATGACCATGTACTGTCACGTCACCATAACTTCCTGCACGTCCTGACACAGTCAGAAGAAACCGTCGCACGACGTTTCAGAGGTTTGGACTGTTCTTATCCTTTCACCAACTCTTCGAATTTCAAAATTCGAAAATATTAAAAAGTAAGCGGGAAAATACCCTTCACATACCTAGCACCCGCAGGGAATTGAAGCCAAGTAAACCTTGGCAAACAAGTAACCGTAAGACGGATGCGGGTACAGTGTAAAGGCAAAACCCTTCACATACCTAGCACCCGCAGGGAATTAAAGCCAAGTAAACCTTGGCAAACAAGTAACCGTAAGACGGATGCGGGTACAGTGTAAAGGCAAAACCCTTTACATACCTAGCACCCGCAGGGAATTAAAGCCAAGTAAACCTTGGCAAACAAGTAACCGTAAGACGGATGCGGGTACAGTGTAAAGGCAAAACCCTTCACATACCTAGCACCCGCAGGGAATTAAAGCCAAGTAAACCTTGGCGAACAAGTAACCATAAGACGGATGCGGGTACAGTGTAAAGGCAAAACCCTTCACATACCTAGCACCCGCAGGGAATTGAAGCCAAATATTCCTCGGCAACCAAGTAACTATAAGACAGGTGCGGGTACAGTGTAAAGGCAAAACCCTTCACATACCTAGCACCCGCAGGGAATTGACGCCAGGAATACCTTGGAAGTAAAGTAACCGTAAGACGAGCGCTGGTACAGTGTTAAGGCAAAACCCTTCACATACCTAGCGCTCCGCTGGGAATTGAAACCAGGAAGGATCTTCTGGGCAATGCTTGCGGAAACGGAAATAACATCCCCGCATAGCAGGAACGTCGAGAACTACGTTGTTTGAAGCTCCAGAATGGAATTGGTGGTTTTAACATAATTGATCACTATGTTCAAAACTACCAAAACTTCATGGAAAATCCATACAACTGGGACTCAATGCTCCTGACTTGCGAGGAGGTTACAGACCTACCCGCACCATACCCAAAGACCAAGCAGGAAACTCGGGAATTTCTGCAAAGTGGCAAGGACTTCCGCGGGAGGAATCCCCATGGAAAACCTTAAAAAACCCTTTTCAGAACCCTTTGCTTAAAGTCCAAAAGTTCACCTCACTTTATTAAACACGCATGAGAAGAACATTGGACTGGGGGGACTTGAAGAGGTAGGTCCCAGCAGAGCCCAGTTGGACCCGCAACACTCACCTTAAACAGGGACGTCTGCGCAGAGACCAACTGGATCCGCAGGACCAACCATGCTCAGAGACGTGACGTCCTTACACGCAGTACGCAAGCTGGTCCAGCAGGAAATGCCTCCCAATGGTGAAGGACTCCGCCTGTCCCCGCAGCCTCGGATACAAGCCATTAGGGAAGGCCACCCGCGCAGCATGGCTACACGCACAAGGCACTTAGCTCTCGATCCTTCAGTGTCACCTGAAGGAATGAGCAAAGCCGGGAGCAATCCCGCACAGAGGCGGGAGGGGGAATACTCCCGCCCAAATAAGCCAGTCTGTATACTGAAGGATCTTTTACTGTACCTGACGAGGTATGGGCGAAAGATCTGATCAGAGATACGACAGCTCACTGATACAGTATGGCGAGCAGCATGCTCCTGTACTGTATCACTATTAGCCGCTGCCTACTCACCAACTACTGTCATACCACGTGCATAGCCGGCAGTTGGTGGAAAGGGAATAGTATACAGCAGGCCTGGTCACTATCAGCCGCTGCCTACCCACCAACTATCAGCAGGGCACGTGCGTAGGCTACTGTTGATGAACAGGAACACTGTTGCAGCCGGCCATACCTCCTTGGAAACCTACCTTCGGCTATAAATACCCCAAATGGTATGATCATCTCATCATATCATATCACATTATCATCATATTATACCTGATATCTGCTCTGGCAATCTCTTAATATACTTTTATATTTAAAGAGCAATCTAGTCTGATTCTCACGCCGGAGGGTGGTCAGAAGGAGGAACCCCCCCCCTTCTCAGTGACGAGCTCACGGTGTCTGTTTTGCAGGTTATCAGAAGAACCATCTTCCAAGGGTCTAACCCCTCGTGGGAAACAGCTATCCAACCCCCGGGTTACCAGTAATCTGTCAGGGGTTTGGTTAGTGTTTCTTCAATGGATAACTAACCTGTAACCGATGGAATCATCAGTAAAGAAATCATGGAAACAACTCAAATAAAAACCAAAGCACCTGTGTAAAATAAATCATAAATCCATAGCAAATCCTCATGGAAAGTTGAAATCAATTAGGCCAGAACAACAAAGCGGACTCACCTGAGCTTAAATTAGGGCTTGATTCGATTGAAACGGGTGGAATGGAAAGGTAGTTTGTGAATTGAAGAATAACAATTGTAATCGAAGGAATGATAATAAGTCTCGTACACTAAAAGCATTTATCGATTGTAACCCACACCACATCAAGTGCACCTGCCAAACGTCTTGTACGTGCTGAAACGATACAAACCTGTATGCTCCACGGGTTCTTCGTGTTCCCTACAAATCAACACACGGTTTACATTTCTCCTATCCAAAGCCATTAGAGTTGACAGTCTCTCAAACCCCGCACGTCACGCAAGTACATTTTTCAAAAGTGCGATGAAATATTGTTATTTTTTTAGCATCTCAATTCTAAGCCTTAATATAGCTTAATAGGTGGTCCAGACCCCATGACCTAATTGTGGGTTCAAATCTTTAAAAGTGTAAGATGAAAGATTTTTGATGAAAATAAATTTGCTATTTAAAAAAGAAAAAAAAATAGACGGTCTAGAAACAGACACACAAATCCATATTTGATGCTTAAGTTTGAGATTTGTTTTGTATTCTTTATTCTCTCTCTCTCTCATTCAATGTTTGAGTTTGAGTTTGAGGTTTGTGGGTGTGTAAAAGTGTGTTGTCGACTGTCGACATAAATAAACAAAAGGTTGGTTGGTTGGTTCCTCGTGGAAATTAACAAGTACGAAGCAGGAAGTGGTATATGGAATACGGCGGTATTTAGTGGACGAATATGCAAAACGTGTTTCACGTTTTAGCTTTTCAAAATAATAATAAACGGTTTCATTTATCTACTCTTTGTTTTATTTGTATTCTCCTTCACGCCAATTTCAGATTCTCTAAAAAGTAGGAGAAAGTATAATTTTATAATCCTCGTTCGGTGCCGCTAATTTATGACTTTAGGTTTTAGTTTTATTCATTGAAATATATATATCACATACTAATATAATAATATTAAAAACAAAACATAACCCGGTGACAAAAACTCCTCGCCCCCGTCCTTGTTGCCCCTTTTGTTGCCCACGGGGGCAGTGTTCTCGCCCCTTGTCGCCCCTTTTTCTCGCCAACTACGTATGTCCTAAGACAATTGTTAGCCTTTCCATGAGAGCTAGGCTTCATGACCAAGCTCACTGTGTGAGAGTGAGGCAATGTAATTTATATAGAGTATAATCTAACTATACTATTAAAGCAATAGAGTTATTAGACAAGTGACTTTTTTTTATTGATCCAACCATATTGTTTCCATATATAACAAGTACTTCTTTGATTTTCTTCACAATTAAATAATTCAAAAAGAAAATAAAATATCAAGTCTTGCTAGATTTTATTCACATTCAAATAATTATAAATTCATATTAAATGTCAATTTATATCTAATAGTAATTAGACATTATTAAATCATAGTCAATACATTAACTATATTTAAATCATAATCAATGCATTAACTATCTTTAAATACATTATTATGACAAATAACTTAGAGCATCAATTTTAATATGTTTGTTATGTTTTTATAAATGCTTAATTAATTTATGAATTTTTTTAACTAATACAATATTTTAAATTATAAAATAATATATTCCAAACTTGAGAAGTCAATCATTTAGTTTTATTGTCTAGCTAAATTAACGTGTAAGGCCCCAAACCGGTAGCCCTACTTTAGCGTCGGATTTACTCATAAACACAGTTCTTGCAATCAGAGTTAATTAAAACTTTCGCGGAAACGTTTACTTGAAGCATTCGTTACAAAACATTCAATCTCTTCTCTGATACTATAAAACAAATCATTAAATTTAAAACATCTTTTCTTCCATCTTAAGATGCCAGCCGTTCAATCCATGCCATGTGCCATCCTCATGCTAGTTCTTTGGTCTGATCACCTGCGTGCATACTAAAAGTCAGCTACGCTGAGTGAGTTCTAGTTAATCAAGCAACTTATCATACAACCACTACATGCATCATATACGTATCCGAAGACACGTAGTCCACTATCTAACCTGCTTACCTTACCACTTAGCTTCTTATTTACACCTACCACCTTACCACTTTGCCACTTTAATAACGTATAACGTTATGCCACTTTGCCACTTTGCCACTTTGCCACTTTAATGACGTAGTCACGTATAGGCTTACCCTACCACGTACTATCGTCATGCCACTATCACTCTTACTACACCCTTGCCACTTCTAATACGCTCTACCTCTACTTATCTACAACATGCTTCATATCATTTACATAATAAGCAAGTCACATCATAGCATACATACACACTAATAACCACTTGGCAATCACTGTCCTTGGCGATGCGTGCAATATCCGAAGATCGTTCACGCACCAACAAGTATTATATAATAGCTACCTCGTATAACACCTATAGCATACACTTACCACTTAAGGTAAGTGTATTCACACTTCACATCGAGTATGCACATAGCCCCGAAAACATAACAAGGAAATGGGGCTAGAAACTCACCTGAACTCTGCCTCTTCCTCTGATAGTTGTAAATCCCTTCTTTAACTGAGCTCGGCTGACTGTATAAGTTACACGTATCAATACTCGTCTGATCTAATCTGGCGACCTAGTATTAGCTTACTTTTACTTATCGCTTATAATTTATTTTCTAATCGAACTCGACTTTAGGCGAAGTTAAACCTTAGGGGAACTTAGCTTTAGGCGAAGTTAAACCTTAGGCGAACTTAGCTTTAGGCGAAGTTAAACCTTAGGCGAACTTAGCTTTAGGCGAAGTTAACCCTTAGGCGAACTTATCTTTTAGGCGAAGTTGTCATCAGGCGAACTTAGCTTTTAGGCGAAGTTGTCATCAGGCGAACTTAGCTTGCAGGCGAAGTTCATCAGGCGAACTTAGCTTGCAGGCGAAGTTGTCGCTGCAGCTACTGTTCGTCCTTAATCATCTTCGTTTCTTAACCAAACAACTCGATTTAGGTATCCACGGAATCGTCTGACCAGCGCCTACAAACCCCAACCATCAAATCGGCCTAACATAGATGTTTAAGAGGTGCGATTTAGGCATATAGGTTACGGGTTCCTTTATCAATCGATTAACCCATCAAATCGTAACCATTTTCAGTAATATTTGTTGTTTTAGGTTCGTTTATAACAAACTAACACAGATCTATGATTTTCCAAATCAAACCGAACCTATACGAACGATTTCTAACTATAAACGTACCTTGAACGAGTCGAACTACGAACCCGGTTAAGCCTTGATGTTGTTTTGGTCCGTCACGACGTTCCAGCACTAACAAGCTCGGGTTTTCGCCTTCGGATCTTGGTTCGGATTATAAGATGGTGTTGTGTGTGTTTTGGTGGTGTATGGAATATGTGAGAATGAGGATTAAATGGTGATTAATGGTATTTATATTTAGGGATCATGGACTTAAGCCCATGGACTCTCCTTCCTTCTTTCATAACCCAAGTCCATAACCCATATCCATTACCCAACACTAGCCCGACCCATACCAACTCCTACTCTATTTATTTATTTTCCGATAACCCGAGTAAACTTTCCCTCTATTATTAAGTAATACAATTAATATTATTTTGGAAATTTCGGGATGTTACAAGTCTTCCCTCCTTAAAGAGGTTTCGTCCCCGAAACCTAGCTTATTTCTTTAAAAGGAATACCTTTTTCTTTATAATCGCACACTTTATTGAATCACCTTTGCTTTCTGAGTTATCCTTCTTACTCCCGACTTTGCAGCCATTGAATGGTGGTCATGTGTTTTAGCTATTTAAGGTAGCTTGTCCATGAGGCTCTCGATGTCTCAAGTCTCGTATCGTCTTTCCAAGGGCTTCCTTTGATGCTTTTGTGACAATTTGGCAAGTCTCTTAGCATATCTGACTACAAGCTCCAAGCGTGACTTCTTCATTACTTTTTGCAGTTGGAGTCATGTTGTTTTCGTATATCGCTCTGCCTCAGATTCTTCTCGTGTCCGCCTCTTTTGTAACAGTCATCTATCTTATCTCTAAGAAAACACAAATGTTATCACTCTAGGAATTATTTAGCACGTGATTCGTAAGGTAAGTAGTTAATGACGTTGATCAAGTGTAATTAACTATTTGCTTTACTCCTCAGGTTCTACATACTTCCCTTCATGATTTCACTTGTGCTTGTTTATACTCTTAAACAGTTAATCAGTTAAGATCAATTAATCCTATCCCTAACCTGCACTCATTCTTCATTTAGCAAATAAGCCAACATTAACATACACCATTTACCATACACTTTACCTTTACTGAGCTTGCTTGAGTGACACATGGCTATCTTGAACTGGCATCTTCTTTCTTCCTCATTTTAAATCCCATTCTCTGTTAGAGTCTAAACACGTAGGATGCTTAAATCTCTCGAACTTATGCTCTGATACCAACTTGTAAGGCCCCAAACCGGTAGCCCTACTTTAGCGTCGGATTTACTCATAAACACAGTTCTTGCAATCAGAGTTAATTAAAACTTTCGCGGAAACGTTTACTTGAAGCATTCGTTACAAAACATTCAATCTCTTCTCTGATACTATAAAACAAATCATTAAATTTAAAACATCTTTTCTTCCATCTTAAGATGCCAGCCGTTCAATCCATGCCATGTGCCATCCTCATGCTAGTTCTTTGGTCTGATCACCTGCGTGCAAACTAAAAGTCAGCTACGCTGAGTGAGTTCTAGTTAATCAAGCAACTTATCATACAACCACTACATGCATCATATACGTATCCGAAGACACGTAGTCCACTATCTAACCTGCTTACCTTACCACTTAGCCTCTTATTTACACCTACCACCTTACCACTTTGCCACTTTAATAACGTATAACGTTATGCCACTTTGCCACTTTAATAACGTTTAACGTTATGCCACTTTGCCACTTTGCCACTTTAATGACGTAGTCACGTATAGGCTTACCCTACCACGTACTATCGTCATGCCACTACACTCTTACTACACCCTTGCCACTTCTAACACGCTCTACCTCTACTTATCTACAACATGCTTCATATCATTTACATAATAAGCAAGTCACATCATAGCATACATACACACTAATAACCACTTGGCAATCACTGTCCTTGGCGATGCGTGCAATATCCGAAGATCGTTCACGCACCAACAAGTATTATATAATAGCTACCTCGTATAACACCTATAGCATACACTTACCACTTAAGGTAAGTGTATTCACACTTCACATCGAGTATGCACACAGCCCCAAAAACATAACAAGGAAATGGGGCTAGAAACTCATCTGAACTCTGCCTCTTCCTCCGATAGTTGTAAATCCCTTCTTTAACTGAGCTCGGCTGACTGTATAAGTTACACGTATCAATACTCGTCTGATCTAATCTGGCGGCCTAGTATTAGCTTACTTATACTTATCGCTTATAATTTATTTTCTAATCGAACTTAGCTTTAGGCGAAGTTAAACCTTAGGCGAACTTAGCTTTAGGCGAAGTTAAACCTTAGGCGAACTTAGCTTTAGGCGAAGTTAACCCTTAGGCGAACTTAGCTTTAGGCGAAGTTAACCCTTAGGCGAACTTAGCTTTTAGGCGAAGTTGTCATCAGGCAAACTTAGCTTTTAGGCGAAGTTGTCATCAGGCGAACTTAGCTTTTAGGCGAAGTTGTCATCAGGCGAACTTAGCTTTTAGGTGAAGTTGTCATCAGGCGAACTTAGCTTGCAGGCGAAGTTCATCAGGCGAACTTAGCTTGCAGGCGAAGTTGTCGGCTGCAGCTACTGTTCGTCCTTAATCATCTTCGTTTCTTAACCAAACAACTCGATTTAGGTATCCACGGAATCGTCTGACCAGCGCCTACAAACCCCAACCATCAAATCGGCCTAACATCGATGTTTAAGAGGTGCGATTTAGGCATATAGGTTACGGGTTCCTTTATCAATCGATTAACCCATCAAATCGTAACCATTTTCAGTAATATTTGTTGTTTTAGGTTCGTTTATAACAAACTAACACAGATCTATGATTTCCCAAATCAAACCGAACCTATACGAACGATTTCTAACTATAAACGTACCTTGAACGAGTCGAACTACGAACCCGGTTAAGCCTTGATGTTGTTTTGGTCCGTCACGACGTTCCAGCACTAACAAGCTCGGGTTTTCGCCTTCGGATCTTGGTTTGGGTTATAAGATGGTGTTGTGTGTGTTTTGGTGGTGTATGGAATATGTGAGAATGAGGATTAAATGGTGATTAATGGTATTTATATTTAGGGATCATGGGCTTAAGCCCATGGACTCTCCTTCCTTCTTTCATAACCCAAGTCCATAACCCATATCCATTACCCAACACTAGCCCGACCCATACCAACTCCTACTCTATTTATTTATTTCCCGATAACCCGAGTAAACTTTCCCTCTATTATTAAGTAATACAATTAATATTATTTTGGAAATTTCGGGATGTTACATAACGATACTGTTTTTAAACAAATTTTCATTTGTATCATGTACGAAAATAAATTATGATATTTCATAATCAGTATTTATTCCATATACTTACATGTACCGATTAAAAAAAATTCCTGGTTTATTAGATTAATCATCATGGAATTGTATTTCTTATAAATGAAATATTATTGTTCACTCATACACAATATTGGAGTTTTTGTACACTGTTCCAATGCTCATTTTCTATTATGTTATGACGTCTCAAGTTAAGTAATATTTTTTTATTTGATACTGCAATGTATGTTATTTATGTTTTCCCTTTAATATTTGTAATGTTCATCTATTTAAAATGTGTATGGAACACTAAAACAATATAGGACATATAACTAAAGTTATTACTCTCAACAGAAGATGTTTGATACATTCTATATATTGTGGATTAATATCATTCTTTCAATTTACAACACTTAATTTTCAGAGTGTATTTCTTCTACTATTATTAAATCTGGTAGTGTATATTGATATTTTTTATATTTATATTGTTGCTCATTGTTTTTCTTATTTACTACTCTATTAAAGCAATACAATAGTTCTACATGGCATTATTCTAGGGTGTCCACCTAGATGTCAACTAGATGTCATGTCATATATTTCCTTTCTTATTAGTGTCATATCACCCCCTTCATACTATATAAAGCTTAACATTACACACCATAAAATTCATTTTTATTCCTCTCTCTCTCGGTTTAACCATTTCTGCCGACTTTCTTTTCAATATTTCCAGTAAAGTATTTATTCTATGCTAATGATCGATTCTGATGTATTATTCGTTATTGTAATTGTCATTTCATTTTCTTTGCACTTTGTTGTTTGTATTGTTTTTAATTTTAATATGATTTTCCTATAATCTATTTAGGTTATAAATCAAACTCCAAGACTCAATGGACATGTTAAAGTTTCTCTAACTGCTCTATATTCCATACAATAAATGGTTTATGTAGGTGATGTGTATCTAATGATGCTATTTCCAAGTAACTCACAACTAAGCTTTAAATTTATAAAACAAGACTCCTAAAGAAACCACACAAAACCAGAAAGTGTTGTAACGCCCACCAAAATTCCATGCCAAAAATGTCAACTTTAAAAGTTGAAGTGGCAAAGTGTAATACCCGACATAAGTAAGTGAGGGTATATATACAATGTATTCGTTTACTATAAATAAATAAAATAATTACAATATTTAAATCTATATATTATTAAACGAGTGCGTAACAAAGGATACGATCATTTGAGTTGTGAGATGTCTATATGAAAATTTAAATAATCAAACATCAATTAAAGATTAAATAAACAATCATTTATATATAAAATAAAGTATTATATTATTTCAGTGGATGTATTATTTTTACCATTGAAGTCAATTTTAAAAAAAATGTGTGTTGTATATTATAGTTACTACAATATAATCGGCCTTAAATCCTTGGAGGTTGAATATGGGAATTAAACAGTATGTAATTGTGATACCCTGTTTTACGGCAAACAATACTATATAATTAAAATAAATAAATAAACAAATGGAGGGACTAACGGTGTTTGAGTGAAACTTGTGGTGTCATTTGTTATTTGACTAATCTTAAAAGGATGAGATAGAAAATTTAAAATGGATGACTCCATACCATTTTGAGTGCCACATTTTTATATATAAAGATGATTAGTCATCTAATACAGTAGAAACTCGATAAATTAATACTCGATTATTTAATAAACTCTCTAAGATAATATTTTTTGCCGGTCCCGACTCGAGGATAGGGTGTTAAATTAATAATTCGCTAAAATTATAAGATAATACATTTTTGATAATTTCTTTAGACCCCATATAAAATATAAATTAATAATTCATTATATATAGCATATTACATGAATGATTTATGAATGTTTCTTGAAAAATGACTCAATTGTCTTTTGTTTTTTAATGAAATCAATTTCCCATTGAATCTCGTCTCTAATATTCCTTAGCATAGTAAGAACTTTTGGTGTTGTTTTCTCATAGCTCAACAAGAAATTTGTTTGTGTTAACCTATTTTGATCTTGTATTTATATAGAAAATATTTTTAATATCCATAAAGTGATACATTGAACACAAGAAGCATAATAAGGTGAGAGATTGAAGGTTTCTTTCAAATTGGGCCGTTCATTTAATATACATGCATTACATACAATAATTAAGTGGAAATTTGAAAGGTGTTTGTAAACTAAGTATTCTATTACAAATTAATAAAATATTACTTAATATATAAATTAATAATTATTAATTTATTGATTAATTAATAACTCTTTTAATTAATAAATTTTGATTGCCCAAGTGTATTATTTTATAGAGTTTCTACTGTAAATAAATTATATATATAAAATAATAAAATCTTAATGATGAAGGAAATAATCTTGAAGGGCCACGTTTTATCCAAGAATACTTATCAATTTTACCCCCCATGACTCCAATATATACTTTTCCCATATATATTAAAAGAAAAGAACCTTTGAATTAGAAAGAATTGTAGTTAATCAAAGTGATTTGCAAATATTTTGAGAGAGAGAGAGAGGGCTGAGAAAAATAAAGATGGCGGCCTCCAAAGAACGGTGCAACAAGTGTCTTCAAAGGTGGTGTTATGGCGATTATCATAGTAGCGTTTGCGCTGTGATACCTGGAAAAATAAAAAGTATTATTATATTCCATAAACGAGATTAAGACATGTTTAGGCCGGATTAAGTGAAGATTAAAACCCATAAGTTAAATATAGTATTTTAAGCAAAGAATAAAGGGAATATATACATTATAAAACATGTGAAAAGTGAGACGGAATAAAGAAATTCCGGTGATAAATGACGGAGAAACGAATATATTCGGTTAAACGTGTGAAAATTCAACCTGACATTAGAGAAAGTGTCCAGGGGTGAATCCATTTGAATATTTTAGAGGATCGAAAACCGAGTACGCAGGTGAAAACGTGGCTCAATTCTGAGTTATAATGAAGCGGGAAAATGCAAATTAGTAGTTTTGAACACGATCGTTAAAGCACATGTACCGATGAGCTTGTATAAGTTGATATTATCTCCGTATTTGAGGTTTATTATTTAGAAAAAATAAGTCAAATAGACACCATAAGTTTGGATGAGTTGTTTTTGGGAAAAACAACACTAGTTTTATTAAGTTCGGAGTAACACGAAACCTACATTGGTTAACGATCGTCAATAATTTATTAACGGAAATAATAAGTTAACGAGACAAATTTAAGTCGAGAACGGAATAAGAATAAGTATTTTGACGAAATGTATTTGTAAAATACAACGTCACTTGTAGTAGCGGGTTAGTTGGAGCGAGAAACCGAAACGCGATCGAAAAACTCGTTTAAAACTGGCACCTATATAAGGTGGGTTACCCCACCATTCTCTCATTATTAACACAAAAATCTGCATTATTAGAGAGAGAGGGTAGAGAGAGAGGTTAGAGGATTCCGGCAAGGTGGCCGGGGTCCGGCAGTGGTTCGTGGCAGCCGGCGGTGGTCCGGTGGCGGCCGAAGCCCGTCTTCTACCCGGAAACATTTTTCGACGTCCTGAACGCGATGGTAAGCTCCGTTTGTCCTAAATCTGAGCTTAAGTTTGTTAAAAACTCGTTTTAAAATCTGGACAAATTGTAATGGTTTTGCATGTCCACAAAGATCGGTCTATAACTAAAGCTCTAACGATCCGATCATCTTGATATTTTTAGAGAGGGTTCATAACCCATAAATAATCATTTTGAACGGTGGAGATGAGGATCGGAGTTGCTTAAGCTGGTTTTCTAAACCTGTTTTAGTGTTCAGCTCGCTGGGCGGATTTTGAAAACACAACTCTGAAGAAATGTAGATTTCCAAATATCTGACCATCAGATCGAGCTGAAATATTCGGTGAAAGTTCCTAACATATATATCCTGGATTTCACCGAAGGGATCGATGATCAAATTGTTAGATGGTGAGTTATAAGTTTTGTAAGTTACTAGTCAGATTATAGAACGAAAATAGTTTCTTAAAACAAGTTGCATGTAGGTTTTGAGGTGTCGTACGGACGATCCGAGACCGGAGAAACGTTTGTGATGCAAAAATGAACGCGATGACATATCCGGATCGCAGTGCATGCGGGTTTTGAGTAGATTTCTAGACTCGAACCGTACGCAAGGAGGTATATCGTTTATATCTTTAAGTGTTGAAAGAATTGAATAATGAGATACTAGTATAAAAATTGTTATCGGAAATGATATCGGAAATAACTTGGACAATGAAAATCTTGTTAATAATTATTAGAAACCGTTAGTTAAAATATATATACTTTTATTAAACAACGTCCGTGTTTAGTTTCAAGAATTTAGTTCTACAACTATTGTTTGAACTAAGTTGTTTATAATTATATAACATTTTGAAACATTCGATTCGGTTATAATTTTCTAAAACAATAAAAGTTCATAATTAAATAATTTCAATTATTATAAATGAAACACGTGAGGATAAACGAGTTAAGTTAGGATACGTTCCTATTTGTATACGTGTTTTTGTGTTAATATATTTTGTATTAAACATAGGAATCCAGTTATCATTAGATGACTGTTATTAAGATCTTGCATCAACTGACTGTGTGTCATCTCGCGGTGTTAATTGTGCCGAAACAAATGTGAGTTTCACAGAAATCCCCACCATTTTAAACGTTTTAAATGATTTATAAATGTTTTTGGGGAGGAAACACGTTTGTGCCAAAACACATTTTATTATCTTTACAATTGTGATATTGTAAGGGCTTTAAATTTGACCGACGTTGATTAACGTGGTCGGGCTGGCTAGAATAAATGTTGTGAGAATTGTGATTACCGCAATCTTATAATCATTAACTGTAAAAAGGCATAGAAATATTGATAGATCTATCGGGTGACGCCCTACCTGAGACCAGTCGCGCTGGTTAAATGTAGGGGTAAATATTTTGAATTATTGTACGCTTTGATTATATGTCTAGTAGCATTACAATTGTTATATTCCTGGCTAGTCTATAACTATCACAAATTGTTGAAGAATAAAATGTTATATTTCGAGAATTATAGTTGTAAGCCGGAAAGAGTCCATTTGGTTTGTCGTTGCGGCGACTATATGATTTTTTTAAACAACTTTCTTGTAAGTTGGCCTTGGTCCAGTGGGGTCAAGGTAAAACATTAACTTTGATTCAGTATGGACAAAGAAGTTTTGAGATAAATAAAGAGGGACTTTGTGAAATTATTGGCTTTGTATTAACAAAGAAAAATTATGTTAAAACGACACTTTCGTTAAGCGAAAGGGGTCTAATGGATTTTATGGGAAAAAGACTGGTTTCGATGTGACTTTTAGTTTCATGTCAATAAGGACGAATCAATACTTTAATAATATTTTAACAAAGGAAATTTTGCTTTTAAATATTGTTACGACTAAAAGTCGTTAATGCTATTTTTGCTATTTAAACAATCATTGACTTCGGGCCATATGGGCGGAGTGGTATTTATGAAACCAAGAAACGATTTGTTTCAAATTATAAGTTTTTAACATTGAGAACTCACCAACCATTGTGTTGACGTATATTTTAAACGTGTTTTCAGGTAAATGAAAAGCGGATGCTTCGTGGAGATGATGTGGGAAAACATGTGTTATACCTGAATATTGGACTTGTATTTTAAATAAGTCGTGTACTCTGACACGTGCGATTTATGATATTTTGTAATAAATAAAAGTCCAACTTGTATGTGAATATGTTGTGTTTAAACACTGATGGCTAAACGGCGTATGTCACCGCCCAAATTAGTTAATTAAGTCTTCTGCTGTTAAGTTAAGATTTTGGGGTGTGACAGAAGTTGGTATCAGAGCCAATGGTTATAGCGAACTAGAAATTTTCGAAGAAATTTCTAGACCATAACCTAGTATTTAGAACAACCGTTTTCCCACTTCACGAAGCTGAAAGATTTTATAAACAAAATTTTCATTAGAAATGCAAAAGAAAATGGTGCATTTAATTAGTTTATGAATAATGTGAAATTTAAGTGATAAATTTCTACATGCTGTTAAAGTATTAATATTATTAGGATTACCTTGTACGAATTATGTGGCAAACGTTTGATTCACACACTATTAACGAAATACACAACATTAATAGCGAGTCGGGGGACCGTCTTCACCTACCTCTGTTATGCTGGAAATCGTGCACACACGTCTATAACTTACTCCCCTACTAGCTTTAGGCTACATGTCATCTTTCTACACCGGTCAATTTGCAATTGTTATTATTGGCTATCCTATGGCTAACTCATGTAATAGGTGGATTGAGGGTGACAATGTGACCTTACCTCTACCGATTCTCGAGGTTTTGTAACCCAGTCGTGGGTGTTATACTTGTTTCGATTCAGGTGTTATAACCATTGATGGAGTGCTTGGACCTCTAGTAATTTTCTCTTGTAGATTTTGATAGGCATCGCATGCCTTGGATATTTTAGCATGGAAAATTTAAAAACTTGTGATTGGTGCTGATGCGTATTCACACCTATTTTAGTAGTTATTTTATTAACTTTTAAACAAGTGTTATAATTTTCCAAGTTAAAATGTCACAATGATCATTTGGCTGATTTATTGATTATTGTGCGAACTGATTATTTCCTATATTTAGTTACCCGCACAAAATAATTAATAATGAATGTTGTTTTTTCTATGTTATCCGAGAATAACATAAACGGCAATATGCCATTGAAAACAAGACACAATTGTGCAAGTAGAAGATATGGATTACCGACCTACTCTGAAAGATTATCTCAACTAATCTTTCGAAACATTGACACCGTTTTAGAATAGTGAAAAGGCCAAGGGTGCTATGATAGGGATTTTAACAATGCCTAATATTTCAATGTAAATATTCCAACTGTGGTGTGAAGACTTGGTCAACTTTGGTGTACGCGGGTTACAACAAATAAAGTCCTTGTATGGATTCTAAAAATTGAATTTGTGGATTATGTGATTAGTACTTAATACATGTATCTCTGTGTAAACTTGTGATACCTATAATTATGACCCACAATAGGAGAATACTAGAATGATCCTGTAAGGTAAATTGACAATTACACTTGATATACTGTAATTGTGAATTTACAGGTACAAGAGAATTTTAGGAAATTCTATTGTGATGACCTGTGTGTATAATATGATAGTTAATTACTATTGACGAAGCGATTGTAATCATCAAGTCACCCATCCATTCGTATAATGTCGTGCTAAAACAAAAGTGGATTCTCTAATCAGGAGTTTATTAAGACAATAATCTAGTTTAAGATTTTGGTGAACCCTTTCTTTCGATCCCCATTGATCATTCCATCATCTATGAGCTTGTTAATTTGTATTTTGCGATGGTCCTTGCACCATGATCGCATTCATACGTCTTGACTATATTGATTTCTTGTTGTCATACGTATTGGTTCTTAACCTAAAACAAGTTATGCACCGTATCTGTCACACTCTCAAAATCCACTAACGGAGTTTTACCGTCAGAGGGTGTGAACTAACAGGATCGGATTCATTAGTTATAATCAAACCATAAAACAAAGTTGTCAAAACACGAAAACGTTTACGAGTAATTAAACGCGGAAGCGTAAAAACTAAAAAAAGATAAAAGTTGCGTCACGCAGGACGACTTAAAACCCCATAACAACAGTTAAAAATCAGTTTGCATAAACAAAAGCGTTTCAGATAATGCATGATCCTATACCACGCGCCCGCCTCGGCTACCTGAGAATAACATACTAAAAGTGTCAACACGAGGTTGGTGAGTTCACAAGTTTATATAAAATAAAGCGTTTAGCGTTTACGTTCAACGTTTTGCGTTTAGCGTTTTGCGTTCAGCGTTTTGCGTTTACCAGATAGTGTTATGTCAATTATATATCTATAGGTAGCTAGCCTATAAAACAAGTATTACTAAGTGTTCGACACCGAAGCTGACTGTTGATCATTTGCCTTGCTACCAGGTCTATCCCGACCATGGTATGTGTTTAGCCAAGATTACACCCACTCGACCTCCAGTCGAGTTTAGCGTTGGGTGGGGTTTGTCAAACCCAGTAGTACTACTCAACAATGACTCGCTATTATCCAATATTAAACGGTTCGATGTGAATGAAGGACTTTAGTTATTGCGTTTGCCACTTAGTCTTTACAAGTGATATATAATCTATATTAACAAAATCTTAAATGCATTTTCGGAGTATGTTATCTCCCTAAGTGAAAAGCGTTTGAACACAGTTTAAAGGGGTAAGTGAACTCACTGTTTGCGAAGTATTTCCCAAAATAAATCACCAAGGGATGCGTGTCACAGAAAAACTCTCTCTAGCGTTCTAAAACAACAAAGAGATTTTTCTAAGTGTCGGAAATATTATCGAGTCTCTAGACTCGGCACACAATACCTATGCACACAATATATTTTGTGTTTCGTTTGTGAATCGTGTGTGACTTTAACAAGTACATCTGTGATACGTTGCATGTGTGAGCAATTATTTACGTGTCATGTATTAATAATGTACATCACTAGCAATTACTCCCCGTAAGGGCAATTTGGTCAAAACAAGACAACTATTTAGCAAGTATTCCCCGCAGGGGCAATTTGGTCAAAACATAACAATTAACTAGCAATTATCATGTTTCATGCATTTTCACAAAATTCAGCAGCTAGTTTCACCGAGACAGAAATTTTACTTGAAAGATTGTACTATTCCACCGATCATAGCATCTCAATTAATTTACCAAAAATTATCACAAAAGCATGCATGTGTTAGGTTTCCAGAACATATTTTATTTTATTTTTATTCCACATAGATTTCTCATAATGATCAAAACATTACAGCAAACTCATAACAGTCAAATTCATGCGCAACAGAATGTTATTTGAAATTTCCATTAAACTAAAAATCCAACAAATGCAAGACCACTTGGGTTAGGTTCCTAACTCAACAAGTCAACTTCCAGAAGTGGAACCAACCCAATTGGTCTCGTAGTTCATGAGATATAATATTTACAAAACAACCTAACAGCAGGTCTAACAACTCAGCTTTGCACAACGTTTTTGTAAAATCATAAAGGTTAACTTTTACACGTCCAAAAATTGCAAATTTATATTCTTTAGAAACTAGACTCAACCTAGTTTACTGTAGTATCAATAAACTCAACCAATTTTTACATTTACACCCCGATACAGTCAATTGAACATCAACAACACAATCTGTCCAGAAACTGTTTGCAACAAAACCCAACATATTAACCATCTATAGACCACAATTCATTCATATAACATTCTAGACCCCATAACCACTATCCATGCATATCAATTACACCATTCATACATGGTTAGGATTTTATTTGATCTCAAAATCAAAGACACAAAAATTAACATGTAACAATATCAATTCTAGTCATCAAATCATCATCAATACATCATCAAATCAAAATAAAACCTATGAACACATATACATATGAAAAATCGGACCTAGGGTTTATAATTAACCCATTCAAAATCAAGATTAAGCATAGAGGATGCATAGGATAGATGTTTATACCTTCCTAGCACCTTAATCTCCAATAAACTTGAACGATTCTTGTATGTATGTGTGTGTGTGATTGACGGCAGCCAAGAACAAGGGAGAAGGGGGGATGGCCGATCGGTTTTGAGAGAGAAAGAGAGGCTAGGGTTTTAGCTTAATATTATTTAATAACAATCATGTTACATCTAGGTCCCTCCACTTTCAAATGTTACTTTTCTAGCTTAATTAACTAGTTCTAGCACATTGAGTTAACGTTTATAACAATGTTATCACATAACACATAAGTCTAACACATAATTATCACATAATTATTGTTTTGGCGTTTTTCATTTATTCACCAATCGTTTGCGTCAACTCGTTTGCGTTTCGGTGCAAATCCCGAAAGACTACACATGTAGTAAGTGTCAAGCGTCATTTAAACCCTAGTTTAAATGTAATGAGGTGTGCGTTATAGATTCAGTGATCTTTAAGTTTGAATTGACGGAGTTGAGTTAACGGAGTTAACCTGAAATTGACGATTGTCACAGTATCTAAAATCTTGATAATCATATCATTAGGATAAACTCTGTACAAATTCTTTTGCGGATTTGGAATAGTTCAGTTGACTCTAGTAGATACATCAAAGGGTTTTGAGCATAAAGGACAATACCATATATTTGTTAGAAAAACCGTTTCCTTTGGAATTTAGGTGTGAGTAGGACATTCCTATTTGTTATACCCAAGATTGAGGCTACACTTGAATGAGTTAGTTCCTTTCCAAAACATAATAACTTCATCACTTAATATCCCAATCTGACAATTCCCTTATGCGCCTCTCGTATAATACGTAACGTTATCTTTATATGCGCGTGACACCTAAATGTGGTGTAACGACTAAAATAAAGACAAGTAGGCATCGTAGCTCTTGTCGAAATTCTAATACACCCATTATAAACCCGCGACCTCAAATTTACACGTAAAGAACTTACTGCACTACTACCTCAACAATCACAAAACCACTTTTATGATTTGAGGCACTTTGGAGATTTTGAGTGTACTATCATGTCTGGCATACTCGTAGTTGCCCACTAAGCTCCAAAATTACACATATGCGTAAATATTTGTTAACCTACATGTTTCATACTCTATCTAATGGACAAAAGATAAGTAATCGTCAACTGATCAATTGCCCATGAAGATTATATGGCGATAATGCTATTTTCACAAAATAGAATGTATTATCGGCTTGAAAATGTTATTTGCAGAATTAAGCGAAGAGTGACCTTCTCAATATGGTAGGCCCCTCACCACTAAGAACGATGACGAATATAATCACACCCTTAAAACTCCAAAATCTTGAATCATACCAAAAACTCAGGATCATCATCTAGTAAAAACTTACAACTCAGCTCTTATAATGGAAACGTCGACCCCAATTCGGCGTAAAGTAAATATTTCGTGAGATTAAGCCTTCAAGCAAAAATGTATCCATCCTCAATTTTCTTTAAAAGGAAATTTCAATACCTTTGACATCTTTAAGATTAAATAAAAATTTTTGGGACTAGAGAACCTAGTTATCAGAATAATTGTTTATTCTAAATGCATACGATAACAATATTGTAGGATCATTACCGTATTGTGTTGCATACTACTAGATTTGAAATGACACGTGGTCATTATAATAATCCTTGGATGTAATACATTTCAAGTTTTATTTATGTTCACTCCGTAATTTTAGACCTTTCCCACAAACTAAAATTTCACTCGAATTATCAGTTGCCCCGAGCAATAAATGCACAATATTTCGTCTAGAATTCGTCACCTATAAGTTTGTTATTTTCTTCCTTTAGTAATGATAACTAACACGCAGTTGGTACTAATATCGTTACTTGGTAGCAAAATTCCGCAACATAGGATTATTATTAACCCTTCCTTTCGTTAAATTGAACTGAACCTCATTGGTGCTCGCAGCACTCGAGCTTCTCAGTAAGATTGAATCATTTGATCTCACATAGTTGTCTCGATTACATTCCAACCTAAATTTAGATCATTAGTTACATGACACGTGTCATGCATATCCATACTAATGCTCAGTCTTATTCGTATGATACACTAATTTTGCAATGTTTAAAGAATTGAACACTCATTAATTTGGTATCTTTCAATGAATAAGTTGGCCTAATGTAAAAGGATCCCATCTTTGTTCCTATTAACCACCATTGAATTTACTTTTTCAGTTTTATTGCGTATATACACAAAATTTTGTCATTCCCTCATATCACATCATAGCATTGCCACATCAACAAATAATGATGGTTATTGTTGTCAGCAGCGGATCAACGTCTTATTTTGTCTATGCTTACTTGCAATTAAAGATGAGTATTGTCTCGTAAGACTTAGGCTCGAACACAAAAATAAGTGTGATTTACTAATGTTCAATGGCAAGTCGACCTATTCCTTAGCTAGAGAAACATTAAGTAATATGGAACGAATGTGTTATCAGTACAATTTTCAAAGTTATATTGTGACTTCTACTTCTTTAGTAAGTTACGTAATCGAAGAATTATACTCTGAAGTACTTTGTACTAACAAATCGTCATTGTGAAAATTTGAGCACTCTAATGAAAATGTGCTTGGTGTGCTTAGATAGAAATAATAAATATATATTTAAGGACAACCAATCATATGTTGAAGGGTATACAATACTTTTGACACTAAATATTAAATCTTAATCGGATGCTTGTATTGTGAAGTCATATTATGTTATACCTAGTACTTATGCTGTAACAAAGTGTGATAGTAGTTCACACACAACTCCATGTAATCAGTTGATCACGTATACCATTCCCTAGTAAAGTATATATACAAACCATGTTCATAAACACAGTCACGCCAAACTATATATAGCCACACCGAATTGTATATAGTGATGTTGAACTATGTGAAAGACTTACCTTCCATAATTGATCCCGATTGCATTCTTGAAAACCGTTAATGAGTAACTACTCCTTGTCAATCAAATATAGCATTAAGGTGTTATCCTTTATATATTCATCAACTTCATATTCTTCGAATCTTGTGCAGCGTTTGCAACCGGAATATCAATTCTAAGATATTTAAGTATCATTGTAGTTACGTCTACAAATTCTTTGACCCTATTGTGACATCATTGTTTTCATAATCTATTTGACTCCAACGTACAATATTTACCAACCTTCCATGGTAAAGAAATATTGAACGTATAGGTTCTTCGGTATAATGACATTTAACATTTATGTAATACTGAACGAATGTTTGTGCTTAAAGTGTAATAGATCCCTTAGACTCTAAGAGATAATCTTAGGACAAAATTATTTACGACTCCTCATAAAGAGAAGCAATATAAAGAGAAGGTGTTTGCATAAATCTCTTTTCAAGGCGCGAAATGCACATAATTGTAGTAGTCCGTCTGAAGACCAACTGCTATCATTTCGGAAAAGACTAACTTAGACGAATGGTAAATATGGATGCGGATATCTGCAAGATAAAATTCCTCCTCATGTCAGATACAAGATTAACCTTAAAGAACCAGTGCTTAAACTAGAAGCAAGATCTGGTAGTTTACTTTGATAGACTTATCAAAGTTTGAGTGTGTGCTTACATAATGAAGTAGAGTATGTGCTTATGCACAACACAGTTGCACTGATAAAGATAACTACTTGACTTATGATCTGGAGTTAATTAAGAATCTTGATAGAGAAACCTATACCATGATAAGTATCTAACATTGTCATCTCAGGGAAGATAACCATACGATCAAGAAGAGATATTGTCGTTGATACCGACTAAAGATTTTATTCAAATCAGAAACGTACACCCGTGACGATAAAGAATTGGAAAATTTATATAACGGTAAGTTACTTACAAGATAGCTAGTTGAAGCAAAGCATTAGAATGTTATATCCTCTATGCCCAGTCAAATCTCGAGGATGAGATTCCAATAAGATGGGGAGAATGTGATACCCGAAAAAATAAAAAGTATTATTATATTCCATAAACGAGATTAAGACATTATTAGGCCAGATTAAGTGAAGATTAAGACCCATTAGTTAAATATGGTATTTTAATCAAAGAATAAAGGGAATATATACATTATAAAACATGTGAGAAGTGAGACGGAATAAAGAAATTCTGGTGATAAATGACGGAGAAACAAATATATTCTGTTAAACGTGTGAAAATTCAACTCGACATTCGAGAAAGTGTCCGGGGGTGAATCCATTTGAATATTTTAGAGGATCGAGAACCGAGGACGCGGGTGAAAACGCTCAATTTTAAGTTATAACGAAGCGGGAAAATGTAAATTAGTAGTTTTGAACACGATCGTTAAAGCACATGTACCGATGAGCTTGTAGAAGTTGATATTATATCCGTATTTGAGGTTTATTATTTAGATAAAATAAGTCAAATAGACACCATAAGTTTGGATGAGTTGTTTTTGGAAAAAACAACATTAGTTTTATTAAGTTCGGAGTAACACAAAACCGACATTGGGTAACGATCGTCAATAATTTATTAACGGAAATAATAAGTAAACGAGACAAATTTAAGTCGAGAATGGAATAAGAATAAGTATTTTGACGAAATGTATTTGGAAAATACAACGTCACTTGTAGTAGCGGGTTAGTTGGAGCGAGAAATCGAAACGCGATCGAAAAACTCGTTTAAAACCGGCACCTATATAAGGTGGGTTACCCCACCATTCTCTCATTATTAACACAAAAAGCTGCATCATTAGAGAGAGAGGGTAGAGAGAGTGGTTAGAGGATTCCGGCAAGGTGGCGGGCGGCCGGCGGTGGTTCGCGGTGGCCGGCGGTGGTCCGGTGGCGGCCGAAGCCCGTATTCTACCCAGAACAATTTTTGACGTCCCGAACTCGATGGTAAGCTCCGTCTGTCCTAAATCGGAGCATAAGTTCGTTAAAAACTCGTTTTAAAATCTGAGCAGATTGTAATGGTTTTGCATGTCTGCAAAGATCGGTCTATAATAAAGATCTAACGATCCGATCATCTTGATATGTTTACAGAGGGTTCATAATCCATAAATAATCATTTTTAACGGTGGAGATGTGGATCGGAGTTGCTTAAGCTGGGTTTCTAAACCCGTTTTAGTGTTCAGCTTGCTGGACGGATTTTGAAACACAGCTCTGAAGAAATGTAGATTCCCGAAGATCTGACCATCAGATTGAGCTGAAAGTTTCGATGAATGTTCTTAACATATAGATCCTAGATTCCACCGAAGGGATCGATGATCAGATGGTTAGATGGTGAGTTATAAGCTTCGTAAGTTACTGGTCAGATTATCAAACGAAAATAGTTTCTTAAAACGAGTTGCATGTAGGTTATTGAGGTGTCATACGGACGATCCGAGAGCGGAGAAACATTCGATGCAAAAAAGAACGCGATGACATATCCGGATCGCATTGCATGGGGGATTAGAGTAGATTTCTAGACTCGAACCGTACGCGAGGAGGTATATCATTTATATCTTTAAGTGTTGAAAGAATTGAATAATGAGATACTAGTATAAAAATTGTTATCGGAAATGATATCGGAAATAACTTGGACAATGAAAATCTTGTTAATAATTATTAGAAACCGTTAGTTAATATTTCGTGCAAACTTATGATATGAAAATATATATACGATATTTGGACAAAAATATTTTATTCATATAATCGGTTAATAAAAGATTATTATATTTTACAATAATATATATACTTTTATTAAACAACGTCCGTGTTTAGTTTCAAGAATTTAGTTCTACTACAATTGTTTGAACTAAGTTGTTTATAATTATATAACATTTTGAAACATTCGATTCGGTTATAATTTTCTAAAACAATAAAAGTTCATAATTAAATAATTTCAATTATTATAAATGAAACACGTGAGGATAAACGAGTTAAGTTAGGATACGTTCCTATTTGTATATGTGTTTATGTGTTAATATATTTTGTATTAAACATAGGAATCCAGTTATCATTGGATGACTGTTATTAAGATCTTGCATCAACTGATTATGTGTCATCTCACATGTGTTAATTGTGCCGAAACAAAGGTGAGTTTCTCAGAAATCCCCACCATTTTAAATGTTTTAAATGATTTATAAATGTTTTTGGGGAGGAAACACGTTTGTGTCAAAACACATTTTATTATCTTAACAATTGTGATATTGTAAGGGCTTTAAATTTGACCGACATTGATTAACGTGGTCGGGCTGGCTAGAATAAATGTTGTGAGTATTGTGATTACCGCAGTCTTATAATCATTAACTGTAAAAAGGCATAGAAATATTGATAGATCTATCGGGTGACGCCCTGCCTGCTGACCAGTCGCACTGGTTAAATGTTGGGGGCAAATATTGTTGGTGCATGATGTCAGTAGTTCAGTATATAGTGTCTGTAATCGAGTTAGTTGGATTAGTATTTTGTAATAAGCGAAGTTAGCTCACAAGTTCGCTGATATAGGCGAACTTGTAGGGTAAGCGAAGTTAGTGACAACTTCGCCTAAACATGCTAGGCGAAGTTGTCGTGTTATATAAACATTAGGTTACGGCTTGTTTAGAGGAGGGTTATTTATTGTATCGAGTTTACGAGTCCAGTGTTTGTGATTGATATCACGTGTTTTCGGTTGCAATACAACGTGTCTTTCTTTATTGTAACGTGTGTTTGATCGTGTTAACTCGTATCGTCTTCTACACTCGTAACGTCTTACGTAGGGATTCCGCACCTACGTAGAACGAGATATTCCGTGTAGATCCGGCTGGGAACCTACATTTGATATCAGAGCTTTTGCTCGTGATTGTGTGGTTTGGGATTATCACGCGGGTGTAGAAATCGTTCCGTTCGACTATTCGTGGGACGTGTTTACCGAGTTTTTTGCGTCCTACTCACCTCCCACCATCAAAAACAACCCATAACACCTTCGCATACCTCGCAAAATCCAGAAATCAAACCTGCAAAATCATCGTGTTCATCAGGCGAAGTTGCCGCTACTGTTTGTAGGGTTTAGGCGAAGATATAAGGTTAAGCGAAGTTATCCACAACTTCGCCTTCCACACAAGTTCGCTTATCTCAAGCGAAGTTACCCACAACTTCGCCTACCTCACAAGTTCGCTTATCTTAAGCGAAGTTATCCACAACTTCGCCAAATCAGGCGAATTTAGAAAAGAGAGCGAAGTTACGAATTCAAGCGAAGTTCAGACTTAAGTGAAGTTAACTTCAACTTCGCCTCAGTACTGTTAAGAATAAAATTTTTATTTTTCAGGTTTCTGTGTGTTTCGTGAAAGATGACTTCTATAAACATTACGGATTTGGTGAAGATGGAAGTGGAAGCGGGTTCAGCTACTAAGGCACCGAAGATGCTTAAGGGAACCGATTTCGTGGCGTGGAAGGATCGGTTTGAACAATATGTCAAATACCAAGATGCTAAGATATGGGTGTGCATTCAAGATGGATACATTCCACCAACTGCTGAGTATGAGGGTCTTGATCAGATTAAGAAATACAACAAGATGGAAGAAGAAGAAAAGAAAATTTATGAGGCTGAAAGCAAAGCTCATGCAGCGATAACAATGGCTCTTCCACAAGAGATTCTTCACACCTTCAGGAAGTATAAAACTGCTAGAGAACTTTGGGAAGCGCTTGAAAACCGATTTGAGGGTAATATGGGGATTCGTGCATCAAAGATTAAACTACTTAAAACCCAATTCTCGGTGTTCAAGTACTTGAAGAATGAATCACTTGATGATATCATCACGAGATATTATCATCTGATGACCGAACTCAGCAATTATTCCATTGCTTACAAAGAAGATGAGATCGTGGAAAAGCTTCTTGATGCTCTCCCACTGAAATGGGAGATGTACACTGTCTTGATGAGAGAAGACAAAGAGTTTGCCGACTATGACTTGGAAACAGCAGTCAACAAACTACGAACGTTTGAACTTAACATGGATCGAAAAGAGACACCAACTGATCAGGTTCAAGATCCAGGAATGTATGGTGCAAAAGTTAACTCAAGTTCAAGTTCGAAGTCTGAATCATCTGCTTACTACTCAAAGGGAGACTCGGGCGCTAACTCAACACATGAAGGTCATGTATCTCTCAACATGAATGGTGATGTGTGTTTTGTAGCTGGAGGATCAAATGCTTCTAAACCTCAAGCAACCAAGGGTAGTTTCGCTTCAAGTGTTCCTAACAACAACTACTCTAAGATGCCCATGAGTGTTAAATCTGCTGAACAGCAGTTTGCTCTCTATGCATCTTTCATTGCTTCGTATGAAAATTACATTAAAGGCAAGATTGTTGATCCTGCAACGCTAGACGAAGACTATGATCAGATCGATGCTGACGATCTGGAAGAGATGGATCTGCAGTGGCAGATGGCGATGATTGTGAGAAGAGTTAAGAGGTTTATGAAGAAGACAGGTAGAAAGTTTGTTGGTGAAAGACCAGGTTTTGACAAGTCAAAGGTGCGATGTTATAACTGTCAACAAAATGGACACTTTGCGAAGGAGTGCACAAATGAACGTGTAGAACGCAGTCAGAACAGGTCTACACAACAGAGTGGTGGAAGTAGTGAGAATAGGGCGATGATATCCAGACAAGACGGGGAGTACAACTGGAATCTGCATGTTGAGGAAGTATTCGAACAGGCCAATTTAGTGACCATCGAAACTGCAGGAAGTGAGAAAGTGACTGGCGAAAATGAAGCTTACATGGCAGAAGTGACAGACCAGCTCTCCGAGGTAAGTACTAAACTCCCTTGTACGAAATGTGAAAATCTGTCTAAACAATTGACAACTATAACTGATCAGTTTGTTAGTTTGGATGCTCAATTTAAAACATTAAAAGAAGATCATCATTTCACAAAAGCTAGAGAAAACAGTTATAAGGTAAAAATAAAAGCTAGTGAGAAAGATATTAGAAGTCTTAAAGCAAATCTAGCTGAAAAAATTCAAGTAATTGATCTTAGCTATGAAGTGTTAGAAGAGAAAACCAAACTAATAGCTGAAATGGATAAACAGATAGCTGATCACCAGGTGAAAGTGGTGGAACTTAACAGAAAGCTTGAACAATTTAGAAATTCTTCCGCTATACTTGATCACCTCGTTAGTGATCAAAGTTCCCCAGTTAAAAGAGGAGGAATTGGATATCATGAAGTTCCACCACCTTACAATCATAACTATACTTATGATCCTAGTAATAAGAAATCTGTTGATGTTGATTTTGGTCAGACAGTTCCGGTTAAGGTTACAATTAAAGATCCAGAAGTTAGTAAAGGCGAAACATGTAAGCCTGTTTCTAATGTTAAGATTTCTGCTCCTAGTCCTGTCTCATCAAATTCGGACAAGACATCCGAGTCTAGTGAGACAAAAGAAGAGGCGGTGTTACCAAAAAGTGGAGAGAAACATAAAACAACTGAAAAGAATTCTCCACTAAACCCGTATGTCCCACCATATGTGAGACAAACGGGCAGTAATGCAGCCTCAACATCTAAAACAACTATTGAAAAGAAAGTTGAACACAGGACTTGTTTCAGATGCAATCAATTAGGACACCTAATTGCTGATTGCCCTCTGAAGCAGAGATTCAGAGGTATGAGGTCTTCAAAAACTGAGATTCAAAGAAAACGATCACAGTTTTTCACTGCTAACAACCAAACCATAAGTAATAATTCATTTAATTCACGAAGGTTTGGATGGCCTCATAGTCAATCTACAAGAAGGTATCCTTTTAGGACTTACAGAAATTATTCTGATACTAACTTTGGACAGCCAAAGTACGGGATGTATCGATCCAAGACCAATAGGTCTTGGGTCCCCAGATTTTAATCCTCTACTTTAATCGTGCAGGAACAGTTGAACAGGGCTGCAAACAATCTGTGGGTTGTGGATAGCGGCTGTTCCCGGCACATGACGGGTAACAAGAACTTGTTACACGAATGGAAACCTGTTCAGGGAGGAAGAGTGAGTTTTGCTGGAGAAAGCGGTGGAAGGATTACTGGAATTGAGACGGTGACCAATGGTAAAATGACGTTAGAGAAAGTGAATTTCGTTGAAGAACTGAAGCATAATCTGCTGAGTGTATCGCAGATCTGTGACAAAGATTACACTGTGCTCTTTACCAAGAATGAAGCGATCGTGCTGTATCCTGGTTTCAAGGTACCAGAGGATTGGATAGTAATGAAGGCTCCAAGAGAAAAGAATATGTATATTATGGACATGAGGTCGACTGAGATGGCAACTGAAGAATCGTGTCTTCTGTCGAAAGCAACTGAATCGGAGTCCGAATTATGACATAGGAGAATGGGGCATATTCATCTTCGGAAAATGAACTACATTGTCAAGAATGGGCTGGTGCTGGGTGTTCCCTTGAAGAATTTCAACTTTGAAGACCAATGCTTATCGTGCAAAAAGGGAAAGCAACACAAGAAATCCCATCACACCAAGAAGGTTAATTCAATAGTCAGTACCCTAGACCTACTTCACATGGATCTCTTCGGTCCCGTGAATGTAAAAAGCCTAGGTGGAACATCATACTGCTTGATGATCACTGATGATTTCTCTCGATACTCTTGGGTATATTTCCTGAAGTCAAAGGATGAAACGGTTCAGATGGTAATAAATTTGATTACCAAAGTTGAGAATATTATGGGGGAAAGAGTTAAATACATCAGGAGTGACAATGGGACAGAGTTCAAAAACTATCAGATGGAGATCTTCTGCTTACAGAAAGGGATAGAACACCAGTACAGCGCTCCGTATACTCCGCAACAAAATGGGGTGGCTGAGAGGAAGAACAGAACATTAATTGAAGGAGCCAGAACCATGCTGGCTGATTCGAAACTTTCTGTGGTGTTCTGGGCTGAAGCTGTTGCAACAGCCTGTTATATCCTTAATAGAGTGTTAACTGTTAAAAGATTGAATAAAACATGTTATGAACTTATGCATGGGAGAAAGCCCAACTTGAGTGGTCTCGAACCATTCGGGTCCCCGTGTTCGATATTAAAGACAAATTCTAAATTTGGTGAAATAGCCGACGAAGGCATTTTAGTCGGATATGTTGTTGGGACTCCCAACAGACGAGTCTTTAATACATCGACCAGCAAGGTTGAGGTGATGTGTAACACTGATATCACAAGTTACAAATCACCAAAACCAAGCACGGGACTCGCTGGGGTTTTCGACTATGATAGACTTTTTAAATCTTTTAACATACCTTACTTGGATTGTGCAGAAGTTGATGAAAGAATAGCAACGAAGATGCTTTACGATGAGGAAGACAATGTTGTGCAAAGACCGCTGTACGATGAATGTCATCCTTCCTCGTCAAATGCTGTCGGTACCCCTGCTGCCTCTACAGAAGAGGAATTCTTCAATCCGTTTCACTCTCAACAACAATCACCCATTGATGAGCTACCTTCGAACCTGGAAAACAATCTGGATGTCAGTTCGGTTCCGACTACGAGAGTTCACAAAAATCACCCTTTGGAAAATGTGATAGGTGATCTGTCCGACGGTGTACAAACAAGACAAAGCTTGAATGAGCACACCTGTGTTAATACAAGCATTAAAGATACGGGCATAATCAACGAATGCTTGTACACCTGCTTCATCAGCCAGATTGAACCAAAGAACTATCAAATGGCTCTCAAGGACAGCTCGTGGGTCGAAGCCATGCAAGAAGAGTTAGCCCAGTTCAAGAAGATGGAGGTATGGAATTTGGTTGCAAAACCGAAGAATGTGCATGCGATTGGCACCAAATGGGTTTTCAAATGCAAGAGAGATGAAAAAGGGATAATCATCAGGAACAAGGCGAGGCTGGTTGTAAAAGGTTTTAATCAGCAAGAGGGGATCGATTACAATGAGGTGTTTGCTCATGTGGCGAGATTGGAAGCCATTCGATTGTTTTTGGCATTTGCTGCACACAAGGAGATGAAGGTATTTCAGTTAGACGTGAAGAGTGCGTTCCTTAACGGTAAAGTCGATGAGGTTGTGTACGTTGAGTAACCTCCGGGTTTTCCTGACCCAGACTTTCCTGATCACGTGTACAAGCTAAGTAAAGCACTGTATGGGCTACATCAGGCCCCTCGTGCCTGGTACTCAACTTTATCCGATTACTTACTTGAGAATGAGTTTGAAAGGGGAAAGATTGATAGCACACTGTTTTTTAAGAGAAAAGGAAGCGACTTTCTTCTGGTGCAAGTCTACGTGGACGACATCATCTTTGCTGCATCAAAAGTCGCCATGTGTCAGGAGTTTGAGGCCGTCATGAAAAAGAGGTTTGAAATGAGTGCTATGGGTGAACTAACTTTCTTTTTAGGGCTGCAGGTTGATCAGAAGAAAGATGGGATGTTCATTCATCAGACTAAGTATGTCCATTATGTTCTCAAACGCTTCGAGATGGAGGACAGCACTCCATTTGATACTCCAGTCTGCGTCAACCATAAATTGGGTGCTGATTCAGACAGTGATGTAGACGTGGACCCAACCCAATATCGGGCAATAATAGGTTCTTTAATGTACTTAACTGCTTCTATGTTTGCAGTTTGTCTTTGTGCACGCTTTCAGGCAAACCCAAAGGAATCTCACTTGAAGGGTGCGAAGAGGATATTGCGCTATCTCAAAAGCAAACCTAAGCTGGCGTTGTGGTACACGAAAGAAGGAGACTTGGAGTTGGTCGCCTACACGGATTCTGATTATGGAGGGTGCAATCAGAATCGGAAGTCAACAACAGGTGGATGTCAGTTTCTTGGAGGCAGATTAGTGTCATGGCAATGCAAGAAGCAGACCTCAGTCGCCATTTCAACCTGTGAAGCAGAATACATGGCAGCATCTAACTGCTGCTCCCAGGTTCTTTGGATACAACAACAATTGCGCTATTATGGTCTGAATTTCACTCATACTCCTATTTGCATAGATAACACTGCTGCTATCTCAGTAACTAACAATCCCGTAAAGCATAGCAAAACTAAACATATTGACATCCGTCATCATTTTATACGGGATTGTGCTGAGAAGAAACTGATTGTGCTCGAAAAGGTTGATACGTTAGATAATTTCGCTGACTTGTTTACTAAAGCGTTTGACAAAACTCGTTTTCAAAACCTTGTTGAGCTGAATAGGATGATCAATCCCGAGTAACCGTGTTTTTCGTTTTTGATTAACAAAAAAAAAAAAAAACGTCACTATCGCTTAGAATTATGTCGGTTGCCTCAGTTTGAAGGACATATTTTCGGATATGTTTGGTCCTCATTTCTACTTGTAGAATATGAGAATAGCCATTAACCAGATAACTGAAAGTGACAGGGGCGGTTTATGATGTGTTTTTATTCTTTCGCTGAAAATTAGTCGATCATACTTAGTTAGAAGGACAAATACTTGTATGTGGCCGGTCCAGTTGATCCATTGGATCTTCAGGATAGCCGTTTACCTGAAAACTTCAATTTGATCGGGGCGATTGAAGTTAACATTTTTCGGGAGATGAAATTATTTTTCAAGTCTACTACTTCGTAAGAAGTTCCTTTACTATGTTTAACAGAAAATTGATCCAACCTTGGAAAGTGATAGATATACTGATTCTGTGTGCTTAACTAGTGAAGTTATTAGGCCTAAAAGACTTTAGAACAGTCATTGTATGTCATGGTAGCTTTTTATGGAGCGTAAAAGTAGAAGTGACACTAACTAAATCTACTCGATTTTACGTGGAAACTCCTTAAGAGTTGTGCATGTCTCCATATATATATCTTTCCGAATTATAGGCAGAAAAGCGATTACCCAGTCATACACGAGCCCGTGAGTGTTCTGATTCCCGTGAAGATAGCGTGTCAAGAAACTGCAGTGATCCAGATTCGGGACTTGCAGTTGTTTACTACTCTGAAGTTGTGTAAATACTTCAAAAAAAAAAAATTGTGTGTGTTATTGAGACATTCTAGAGTTCATAATGTTAATACTTCTCAATCAAGATGTAAGAAAGAGAACGGGAAGAAGAGTCTGAAGATCGAAGAGTAATTACTATTTAATCAGACACTACGGGTCGAGGTCAAGTCGGGGTGACTTGGGGAAAGCCAAATATGCTTTGAGAATAGATAGGAGGCATCATAATCTCTGAGTTGTTGCCCATTTAAGTTTTGAGCTTAATTGAACCTAACCCGTATCACAGAAACGATGAAAACCATTTTAAGTTATTTACCTGCTTACAACCTGTTTCTTTATGTCATAATACAGCTGAACACGGATCTGTGTGACAGTCACTTAGTTAGTATGATTCCTGTTCGGATCTTTTCTAAAACATGGTAGTCCCTGTCGAGACTGAAATTTGATCCGGTGTACTTTATAGTTAAAATTTTTTCTACTTATGTAGTTGTATTATTTTATACCTGGTTACTTGGTCTTGATCGTATCATTTAACTCTTTAAAGGATGTTTTTAAAACTTAATTGCAAATTGTTCTAATTATAGGGGTTTGTTTTGTAAAGTTTAATATCGGCGAACTTGTGCATAACTTCGCCTGCAATAGGCGAAGTTATCCATAACTTCGCCGGTATAACTCTGACCCTATATAAAGAAGCTTTAAGGTCAAACTGTTCATTATTTTCATAAACCGGCGAACTTAATCACTGAAACCCGAAGCGAAGAAATATCAAAGAATTGTATCAGTTTGTGTACGTGAACGAGTTCATGCTTAAAGACGAAAGATCCAAGATTGTTGAAGATTACAAGACACGTGTTTGAAGATAAAGATATGAAGCTACTGCCAAGGGGGAGTCTGTTGGTGCATGATGTCAGTAGTTCAGTATATAGTGTCTGTAATCGAGTTAGTTGGATTAGTATTTTGTAATAAGCGAAGTTAGCTCACAAGTTCGCTGATATAGGCGAACTTGTAGAGTAAGCGAAGTTAGTGACAACTTCGCCTAAACATGCTAGGCGAAGTTGTCGTGTTATATAAACATTAGGTTACGGCTTGTTTAGAGGAGGGTTATTCATTGTATCGAGTTTACGAGTCCAGTGTTTGTGATTGATATCACGTGTTTTCGGTTGCAATACAACGTGTCTTTGTTTATTGTAACATGTGTTTGATCGTGTTAACTCGTATCGTCTTCTACGCTCGTAACGTCTTACGTAGGGATTCCGCACCTACGTAGAACGAGATATTCCGTGTAGATCCGGCTGGGAACCTACAAATGTTTTGAATTATTGTATTCTTTGATTATAGGTTTAGTAGCATTACATTTGTTATATTCCTTGCTAGTATATTACTATCACAAATATTTGAAGAATAAAATGTTATATTTCAAGAATTATCGTTGTAAGACGAAACGAGTCCATTTGGTTTGTCGTTGCGGCGACTATATGATTTTTTTAAACAAATTTCGTGTAAGTTGGCCTTGGTCCAGTGGGGTCAAGATAAAACATTAACTTTGATTCAGTATAGACAAAGAAGATTTGAGATAAATAAAGAGGGACTTTGTGAAATTATTGGCTTTGTATTAACAAAGAAAAATTGTGTTATAAATAGGAGAGTCGGGCTTTGCTTTGGGGTGTGACATACGCGTGGCGGTCTTCCGCTATTAATGTATGTGTGAGATGTTGATCTTAGGCGATGGGTCGGAAAACTTGCGCTATAAATAGGAGAGTCGGGCTTTGCTTTGAGGCATCCAAAACACACTTGTCTCGAAGTTCTTGTCACGATACCGACGTTTCGAAGTATTCATTTCTCGAAATACGTGCAAGGTGTAGAAGTATTGTTCATTTTCCTTTATCACCGACGACAAGTAGAAGTGATGCCTGAGTCTAGCCTAGGCGTTTCTAGAAATCAAGCCATACAAGGTAGAGATACTGCCCTATTATTTTATTATTATATATGGCTTTGACACTAGTCGAGGGTATAGTCTATACCTTGATTATATAATAACTGAAATATAGTTTTCATAAGACGAGGGTATAAATGAAATATTATTTCTCTATAATTATAAAAATTTTATAATGTTTCTTAAGAAATAAGAAACTTGGTATATACGTTTCTTCATGAAGAAGAAACGTAGTGTTCAAATGATGAAACCTCTTGGACTAAAGGCCCAAGTATTTTATAATAGAGAAATGATTATTAAGGTAATGATTATGGAAAGAGACTAAAAGTTTTTGTCCAAATGTTTTATAAACAAAGGACAAGTCAAGATTAAAGCTATACAAAATGGACTAAAGGTCTGAAGCTAGATCGATGATCTAGTTATTTATACAAAAGGTTATTCTCGTACTATAGGTCTGAGGTAACAAAACAATAAGAAGAATCAGAAAACAGGAATCAATATCAAAAACTGATTATAAACAGAAAAGGTGAATACGCCCTAACCTTTACAAACTCTTTTAGAGTCAGAATGTTTACATAGGATTTACGAATCCTTAAAATTTGTGTTACAATAATAAGAAACGGACACTCTGATTAAGAGTATACATGTGTCTGGATCCATTCATACATGGTGACTCGGAGTTCCCCGAGGCAATGCATATCATCAACATGCCTCTGAAGGTCTACGGGCTGTTCAGAGAAATGATATTGTGTATATAATTGATTGTACAAGGTACTTAGGGTAATTTGATCCCAATGTAGTTGGGTGCCTAATGAGTAGTCACAAAGGTATTATTGTTGGTGTAAGGCCCCGTTATCGGTTCCCTACTTTTGACGTTGGATTTACTCATAAACACAGTTCTAAATATCAGAGTTAATTAAAACATTTGCGGAATATTAAATACTTTCATAAACATTATAATCAAATCCATAACTTTGTCTTTAACGAACATATTGTCTTTCAAATCAAAACATTAATTAAAAACGTCTTAGGTCTTCAGATGCCAGACTCTTATTCTTCTGTCATGTGTCCCCGCTCAAGCCAGCAGTCTCATTCTACTCACCCGCGTGCATACTAAAAGTCAGCTACGCTGAGTGAGTTCTAGTTAATCATACCACATACAACATATTAATAACTACATACTTTCGTACATACTTCATACTTTCATACTTGCATAACCATACCTTACGTTTTAAAGAGCATTATGCCATATAACCTTCGCATATATTATTAGGGTATGCATCCCTTTAACCTTCGCATATATTATTAGGGCATGCAACCTTTAACCTTCGTATATATTATTAGGGTATGCAACCCTTTAACCTTTGCATATATTATTAGGGTATGCAACCCATTAACCTTCTCATATATTATTATGGTATGCAACCCTTTAACCTTACCTTACCTTTCATTATCATCTCCATTATCACATCCATACATTTAATATCATACATATCATAGTCGTACATACTTCCTTATTCACATACACATATCATACATACTACACTTCACTTGCCTTAACAATACGTGCAATACCCGAAGGTCGTTCACGTATTGTCAAGCATATATTCATAACTATCACATTCGTCATTAAGACATACACTTACCATTTAAGGTAAGTGTATTAACATTCACATCGAGTATGCACACAGCCCCGAAAACATAACAAGGAAATGGGGCTAAAAACTCACCTGAATGCGGTTACGTTCACCGTTTATAGTAATCCCTTTATTGAGCTGTGCACGACTAACTGTATAACAATTACACGTATCAATTAACTATCACTACACATATCATCTTTCTAGTTTAATCGTAGCCCTCCACGAACGGGGGTCCGGGGGCAGCGCCCCTGGAAGCAGGGTTTTAGGGGCGGTAGTCCCTAGCTATGACCAAGGGGAAGAGCCCCTGGCTGGGGTCAGCTTGGAAAATTTTAATTTTCGTTAACTGTCTTAACGTATTCTCCATTAGGATTTTAAATTATTATTTTAACTCTCATGTATTCGAAAGCGGTCATAAATGTAAGCGAACATACGTGTAAGCGAACTTAACTAGTAGCGAACTTATACAACAGCGAACTTAACCAGTAGCGAACTTATACAACATCGAACTTAACCAGTAGCGAACTTATACAGCATCTTGCTGTAGCGAGCTGTTGCTGCCATGGTTCGTTTTATCAACCAAAACACGCGTTTCGCGACCCTAATTCGCTTATTATGGTTCGGCCTTAGTCCCAACCGTTCCCTAGACCGTTTTCGGCCCAAACTTGACCCATTTGTAACATAAAGCACGAACCTTTAAGGCTAAACGTTTAATACTAGATCTAGGGTTCATTTTAGACGAGCCGCACATGTTTGCAGATCCATTAAGTTATTTTAGCATCAAGTTTACAACTTTACGTTTCATCTACACCCGATCTATTCCCGTTCTAAGTTTCAAGACTAAACGTTTATAAAAACATGAACTTTAAGATCGAAATCATACCTTTACGTGTTCATTTGGTCTTGGTTAGCTAGATTATGAACTTTGAATCTTGTATCTATCTTGTATAAATTTTGTATAATAAATATCTACACGAACTAACGTCCACTTGATCTCGAACCTCGCTCTTCTCTCTCGGCCGTATTTATATATAGTGATATGTGTGTGTTTTTGAGTGTGTAGCCAAATATGGAAAGATGGAATGAGGATTAGGGTTTTAGGATGGTTTAAGGGGGTATTTATATCCCTTAAAGCCCATGGACCTAAGGGCCATTACCCTTTAATCCATCTTAATTATCAAAGTCCATGATCTTTTCTTTATTAAACACTAGCTAATATTATTTAACACTCGACAACTTAACACAATCGTCCTTTATTTAATATTATAACATTTAGGACGTTACAGTTGGTTTCACAAAGGTATTGAAAAGATTTTTATAAAGAGTCAGCGTCTCACCAGCTGTGTGCTGACGTATTTTCCAACCCATTTTACAGGAAAACAAGAAAGGTTAGAACAGACAAGTAAGAAAGAATAGAAGATTGGAGAATTAGTCATTAGATGCTATCTGATGGCTCAGATATTTTATATTAAAATATTATAAATAATTATGTTTTCAAAAGAAATGTATTGAAATATCAAACGGGTACTTAAACCCGAGTTTCAATTATATTAATATTTTATTTTAGATTTCCGCTGAAAAGAGCGTATTTTCTCAAACATGCTTTGTAAACATTGAAAGGATATTTTAATCCAACATTTTATAAATGAATATTTATATTTAAAGACTTCCGCTAAAACAAACCCGCAACTCTGATGTATTTACAAAACGTCTACCTAGGTAGAATTCTATTGAAGGTATAATAAGCTAATGGATTGAATAACCTCAGGACACCGGTATCTAAAGATGACACAACTAAGGTTCACTCAAGAAAGCTAGATCACCTCTCAGTCTCACTAACAAACCCTAACTTACACTTAGTTGATTTTAAGAACAAACCGGGGTATGAATTGCAAAAGTGTTCTAATGTCGACTCTCCTCCCGGTCTCACCGACACACTACCCTAATGGAGACGAATATTACGCAACCAAGGAAGCAGGAACCATTTAGTTTAACTTAAACTAGGTCAACTAATCGCTCACAAACCCAAACCCGACAAGAACCGAACCCGCTCTCACGCGATCCTAATCTTAACAAGATAAAGCTATGAGACGACCCAACTTCCTATCAACTCTCGGTCTCTAAGATGGTGCCTACCCGCTGATTTTGACTAATTAACATACCCTATTAAACCCTATGGTTGTACACCCTGCAAACAATCTCTAAACACAAACTAAAGAGTTTAAACAAGCTAAAATCAACCAAACCGATTCAATCAATCAAAACAAGAGGTATATGAGTATAATTAATCAAATCACAGCCACTAAACACAACCCAATTCAATATTAAACCAAACTTTCATCAACAATTCAAGTCATGATGATCAACAATCCATATTACTTTCTAAAACCTAACAATATTCATCTAACCTAGGTAGAACTAACTAGTTTAGCCTAACATATTATTTGGACATCAGCTATACATCAAAGTAAACATGATATAACTCAACCAAAACATAATTAAACTTATTCAATAATCAATGATAATCAATAGCAACTCAATCTTCAATTTAAATGAAAAACTACTCAAGTAAAAGATCAAAATCAACAAGTTATGTATCTTGAACAAAAACACAAAGTTTATGAGTGTAATACTTAAGATTAGGGCTGAGTTTATGGATGAATATCGACCTTAGCTATTGTACCAAGTCTCCCTTGGTCTTCTTTCTCTTCTTCCAGTCGCCGCAAGCTTTCACAAAAGATTTTTCTTCTTCCCTTGGCTGCTGAAACTTCCGATCGGTCCACACTAGGGCTGTTAGGGTTTTTCTTTTTTTAATTATCTTGATATATTATGTATAAAAGGCTTGGATCTTGTGGGCTTGGGTCGGGCCTTGACTTGTAGTATTCAATCTTGATAAAAAAGGCCCCTGGAGTCTTCAAACTTGAAACTTTTTCTCCATTAAAACTCAAAACCTACAATCAATTATAAATCTTTGTAAGATCATGCAAAAACCATCCAAAACTCTTATTTATTAAAAGATTAAGCAATTAAAACATTATAAAAAGGTATGAAAAGTAAGTGTGTTTTACAACACATCAGTAGGTTGTGATTAAAATTTCTGTCATTGCATCTATCCGCCATTGGTAATTCTTACTAAACCAAAATATATGTTTTTATTTTTAATTTAGCCGGAATAATATATTATGTAACATTAATTCAATTTTAATCATTTCAGCTTATAGCGGACCAACTTGTAATATAGCTAATTGCCTAGAAGGAGTATTTGCTTGTAAAATGGTTTTGTTTTTGTACAACAATGGATATTAAGTTACGATTATTTATGTATATGCGGGTTACACAGTTCATGTAAATTAAATCATTTTTATGATCAACCTTTATTTTAACTGTTAACATATGTGAATCTTATCTTGAAACTTCTATCAACTGTTAACATGTGTGTTAATTTTATTTATTTATTTATTTTTACATAATTTATTTTCCAATTTATTACCGACTTTTATTTATTTTTGTTTTTATATAAGACCCTCAATTTATTCTTAATATTCATAACATATTTAAAATAATTTTAAATACGGAATTTGACCAATCTTTCAATAAACCTTTAAAGGTTTCCATACTCTTCAATCTCATCAAGATTTCTGTTTTTATCCCTAAATATCAAAATTAATATCTAAATAAAGCCCTCATTTAATGTTTCAAAAGTCAAAAACATTTTCATAGTTTTTGAAAGTTTTTTAATTAACCACTTTAATTTTAGATCTTGCAATCATGTCTAAATTATTTAGTAAAATTAGTAGAATATAACTTTATTGTTTCAATTTAATATATCTAACTAAAAAGTCATTGAATATAACTAAAACCAAAGTTAAATTAAATATTCTTTTATAATAAAATGTACATTTATTTATTTATGCTTTTATATAATACTCTTAATTTATTCTTAATATTCGTAACAAAATTAAACCCATTTCAAACATGGAGTTTGACCAAATTTTTGAAACAATCCTCTAAAGTTTTCCATATTTTATATTTTATCATTTTTTAATTATTCATAAATGTCAAAATTAATGTCTAAATAAACCCCCCGTTTTCATGTTTCGAAATAAAAAGCGTTTACATAATTTTTAAAAGTTTTCTAAATAACCGGTTTGATTTTAATTTTTTTAATTATATCTGAATTATTTAGTAAAGATTTCTCAAAATGTATAGATAACATATTTGTGACTTGAGTCAATATGTGGCGTTTGTGATTATGCTACTATTGCGTTATTATTTATATTTTGTTTTTAGGTCTTATTTTATAATATTGTAGTTATTTTTTGAAGGACCAACAAGTTATATTACATTTTTAAACTTTCAATCAGTTAATCAAAGTATTACCATAATTATATAGTTATTTATGGGTATATAGATGTATATTAATAATTGATTTGACTAACAATAATGATTTTCTTAATTATATATTAATATCAATATTTGAATAATTGTCTTTTCATCCGTTCATAAACGTCTTATATAATATAATTGTAACGGGATTTTAATACTTTCAGACAAATTAAAATTTACTCAAATTATTAAGTCATTTTAAGATTTCTCTAAATTTTGACATATATATTTTTTTATTTTTTACTTTGTGGTTAATTTGTTCTTTTTATGGTAACGGTTTCACCAAGTGGATTAAATAGATTTTGCATTTTTTTCTAAATTTATTTGTTTGGTTCATAGTTTAAGTTATAAAGATGATTGAACTTGTAATTTTACTCTTAAATACCTTAAATTTCATATAGAATTATATTTTTTTTAGAAATACAACTTTTTACAATTCATTATAGTGTATAACATATACATATATATGACATATTATATATTTTCCACATATGCGGTAAACGGTTTTTTGATTTACTAATTCATGTTGAACATGTCTCGTTTTGTTTTAAGATAATATATATATATATATATATATATACACACACTAGCAAAAGTGCCCGCACGTTGCAGCGGGAACGTAACAAGGATTCGGTTGGTGGTGGGTTTGGTTACTTCAAGATTTACTTTTAGAATGAAAACCGGAACGACGTGGGGCGATGTAAAACATGTTATATTTAGTTGTTTAAAGCACGATTTGATAATTCTAATATATGGACCACTAAACCCGTAAAAAACAACCCAAATCAAAATTAATAAAGAGAAATAAAACTAAAAAATTTATGTGTCATAAAAGTAAAGTTCTAAACTTGTTCAACCCTATTTACACATCATATTTATATGTATGAACGTATTTTAGTCTTAACTATAATCGATAGTTACGTATTAATATTCTTGATAATAACGTGTTTGCTACCTAGTATATTCATAGGACCAGTTGGTTCAATCAAACCATATTCAAAAACCGGATATATATATTTATTGTTTAGTATACAAACGAATATTGATGAATCATCAACTTAAATAATACCATAAACTTATAAACTTTATTTATAGTAAAATAGCTCCAAACTTCATATTTCAATAAAAGATCGCTCCTAACTTCAAATTAACCACCTATTGGTTTCATTTTATCACCAAACGCATCATTAATAGTAGTATTAAGTACATAGTATCTTAGGTAGCATGGTGCCACCGACCAACCAATATTCTGGTCAATTTCAATCATAAAAGGTCAAACAAAACAAAAGAAATCAAAGTTGATTAAAGAAGTCAACAATCCTCAAAACGAAAACTAAACCTAAAATAAATCAAAATTGACAAAAAAATCCATAATTGTTCACAACACTTTCCAAATCCAGTTACCAGATTGCCTCTTATATCAAAATTGAGCAGAAAGTTCAACCGTCTCCACAAAACCACTTTGACCATAAACTTTCCAAATTCAAACATAACCAGATTTTCCCTTCTACATAGTGCATACCCGCACATACATGTGTACATGTCTGCACACATATGCATATATAAGTTCACAACTTTTAAACTTTAGTGGCATCGGTGTGGCATGATCACAACAATAAGACCATAGCAACGTCTGCAAAGTATGGATGATCCATACATGAAGGGTATTTCAGACATTTATCAAACACTCAAAGTAAGATTTAAAACTCCAATATATATAATCGTTTCAATACGGTTTCAAAAAACTTATTTATAACTGAACATTTATGAAGGAGTGTGTTTGAAGTTTGAGCTAACAAGTAATATTAAAAAATATATATTTAAAATACCATAAATTTTCTCCCGCAGTCGTTAATGGACGCATGGGGGCTCTTGCATTTCAAGTGAAAGTTGGATTTCATCTTTAGCATCTTTACAAACCTAAAACAGATCACCACTACACCGCACCCTTCGACTGTTGCTCTCTTAATTTGACCATTGTCTTCAACAGTCAAACCTAAAGCTCTTAACGCCCCCAAGCATATAATGAACATCATCACTATTCAATGAGTTGTTTGCAAATGTAGCCGCTGCAAAATAATAATAATAATAATAATAATAATAATAATAATAATAATAATAATAATAATAATAAAATCAATTAGATTCATTACGTGTTCCCACTATAACAAATGGTCATAGTTTAGATGCTCATGAGAAATGCAACTTTTAATATCAAATAAAAGATGCATATTATAGAAATTGAAAAGATATATATTCAGTTATAACAAAAGCATCCATACAATATGAAAGAGAAATATAAAATCAAATTTTGAATGTTTTTTTTATCATTTTTTAGTGTTGTAATTATTTGTTTATGTGAAGCTGAAATTTTCAAAATTGTTAATTCCGTATTCTCAAGTTTTTAAGAATACCAAAAATGCCCTTAGCCTTAATCTTTTAAGTGATGAGCTATGTCAACCTGTTTCAGGAAATTTTGAGTCAGTGGTGGGTCTTCTTTAAATGTGTGTTCATAAAATAAAATGTAAGCGAACCGTTTAAATCAAAGCAAATCATTGGTTTAGTTGAACAGTAGTCGACAGTTTAACAGTTCATCCGATAGTTTAAAATATTATATAATTACATGCCGATTAAAGGGTAGAGCCCGTTTGACCAACACGACATAAACAGGCGGGGAAAGTAGCACGCCAAAACAGATTCAGGAAAAATGGGCCCTGAAGGGTGAAGGGTTGACCCGAAACCCTTTTGTCAATTTATAAATTTCTTGTATAAGTAGTGTATTATAAAGCCAACAATGTAAGTGAATGACTTTCAAAGAATGGATGGAAAATAATTATGGTTAGATCGTATGAAATTCTTATTAAAGTCATCTATATAGATTAAAGATAAACCATGAGTGTTACCTGGAGGTCAACTGGAACGTATCCCGCATTAACAACAGCACAAGGGGCACAAACTACACAAATAACAATAGTATAAATAATAATATGAACTACAAAATTTCAGCAATATTTTTTGTATTAAATTAAAATAAATTGAGCATAAAAACCTGCAATGCCAAGTTTTTGGGAGCCGTCAACCTGTAACAACAATGCAAGTACTTCAAAATCTCAGAACTTTTTAGAGCCCGCACACATGTAAAAACATAGTTTTTTTTAAATGTCTCGAACTCATTTCGTTGTTAACACGTTTATGGCCCATACCAAAATTGGATAAATATCTTTTTTTAATAAATTTGAAGTACCCTTTTAAGTCGTATTATGCAAAGTTTTGAATGTGTCGTGGTGCAGAATAAAACATATAATATCAAAACTTGGTTGGATAATAAATGCACATGAATTATTAATTTAGGTCAAAGTCCCGGACCATGTAAATATCTTCCAAAACAAAACTATAAAATTGAATTATCGGATTATTAAACAGAAACATAATCATGGTCATATACTAATACCGAATTTTAAAGTTTCACTCTCAGTTTGTGATATAATAAAGAGATTTTGCATATTAACTACAAGTGCAGAACTTTGATATACCATTTTATAGACAAGTAACGCAAGTTGACGTCAGGTTTTTTTCTTATAAGGTTACATAAAACATAATACACACCTGTGATTGTCACATCCCAACCTAGCGGAAATGCCGGGGCGAACCGATTGCTCACAACTTTTCAAAGGTTACTATATGCAATATTAAAAATGTTAATATCTATTAAATAATTTCAAATAAAACAATTACAGTTAAGTACATCAAGTATAACGAAATTACAACAATGATTAATTAAGTTTGTATCATAAAAAGCATCTCTACGTGATCTTTATATTGCTAAACAACCAAGCTGATAACCTGCAAATGCGTATAAAATATATTTTTTTGTCAACAACACATGTTGAGTGAGTAAAACACCAGTTTAAGACACAACAATAATAGTATATATGATATATAAAGAAAAGTGCAAACTGTTCCTGTGAGATAAACAGTTAAACCATAGCACATACACAAACAATCAAACATAAAGAAAGGGGTAAACCGTTGTCATGCGAATGGGCATTGGTTACCAAAAATGAGGTGTCGGTGAAACCATTGTCAATGCGTCGGACGTCGGCCACTACGACGGTTGTATGATCATACTAGACTGAGAATATGTTGGATCTCTCCGAATGCGGTTCAAATAAAGCAAGTAAGCAAATAGCAAGTTAGGCATAAATTGATATACACACAAGGATTAAACAGTTGCGGTTTTAAATACTAGATAATAGATAAATATGATACAATACGCATATGTCCCCAAAAAGGTTAAAAATAAGTAAAAAAGTGGGAGTGATTACTCACCTTGATCGGATGAACGGAAAAAGGAATGAGGATGATAAGAAAAGTAAACCCTCCAAGATATACCGTCAAGGATTTCCTAGTTAAATATAATATAGATTAATTATAAGAGATATATAACACGAGTAGTGGATTTAAGATTTCGATGATTAGAGTTATGATTGTGATTAGAATATTATGAATTTGAATGATTGATTTCTACGGATTATCTCTTATTATGAAAACAATATTATTAATCATTAGTTAATTTAAAAGAATCGTTTGCTTATCATACAATCAATTTATGATAAATTAGTTTAAATAAATATTAGATGCGACATATTATAATAATAAACGTTTAAATAGTTGATTATAATAAGATTTATATTTTAGAATCTTTAACGAAACTCAATGGTAAAATATAGTTAATTAGTCTAACACGTTAAATATGTTTTATTATATTTTCGCTTAACAAGAATACATATAATATATAAAATAAATACAAGTTTTTAAGACGTCCAACGATAAGAATCCAAAATGATGATGTCGGGTTTAAAATAAGTTAAAGTTATTACTATATACTTACAATACTTATATATATATATATATAACTTAACAAGATTAATTGATAAAAAAACGTAACCTAGTAACGTTGGTTTAAAATAATGTTTGTTTTATATTTAATAATCATTATAAATCATTGAAAACTCTATATATATATATATATATATATATATATATATATATATATATATATATATATATAACTTAACGAGATTAGATGATAAAAAAAACATAACCTAGTAATGTTGGTTTAAATAATGTTTGTTTTATACTTAATAATCATTATAATCATTGAAAGCCATTAAAATGAAAAACAAAACAAAACTGATCTGGTCAGGGATCGAACTGGCGACCCTGGCCGGTTCAGATCTTAATCATACACAGACAACCAACTGCACTACCAAGTCAATTGGTTAGAGAATGAAAAATAATGTTTAAATACAATATATGTTAAAACCCCCCAAATTGGATTATAAACCCTAGGAATTACAATTCGTTAATCCGCTTTAGATTAGTTTAATTAATGTTAGGGTTAATGCTATATGGATCAAGACGAACTCAAAGATATGCTTAATTACCTGTTAACGTGAGGGGATGATGATGATCGACGAGATGAGGGTTGCGGCCAAAGGACGATTTAGGATTAGCGGTAGCAGCAACGGCAATCTAATTGAATAAAGGGATTAGGTTAGCGACGGGTATAGGTTCCCAGTCGGATCTACACAGGAGTATCTCGTAACACGAGGGTGCGGAATCCCCTATGTATACGATACGAGTGCTAAGACGATGAACACGTAAATGACAAGCAAACAACGCGAGTATATAAGATAATACTTGTTATATTACCAAGAAACTAAACACGTAACACAAGAGTGTCACAAAACAATCTGTCAAAAGTTATATTGAATGAGCCGAAGTTAGATATTATATAGCATGACAACTTCGCCTAACAGACTAGGCGAAGTTGTCCTAACTTCGCTAACCAAACAAGTTCGCTAAAACACTTAAACAAAACCAGTTCAAACAAGAACAATGTAACGATTACAGACACAAACAAACACGAGACAAATTAACTACTGGCATCATACACCAACAGACTCCCCCTTGGCAGTAGCTTCATATCTCTAACTTCTTTCTCGTGTTTTGAAATCACGTACCCACTGTCTTCAAGCATGAACGCCCTGTCTCACACAGACAGAGACCACCCTCTGGAACTTCTTTGCTTCTTCTTTCCACGCAGGAATATAGAAAATCTTCTTATCATTAAGTACCTGCAAATCAGCTTGAGACAAGTTAACCAAGTGCATTGGATCATACACTCTCAGAATCTCCTGTTCATCTTCATCTTCCATCATGGCTTCAGCAGTCTGGCAATCAACATACCACCACTTGAGATCCTTCAATACATCCTTGGGCATAAGCTTCATCGGAACCTCTTTCAAACACCAAATTGGCTTGTATTTCATCACCATCCAGGGCTTACCATCAGCCCGCATGCCACGTTCCTTATCTTCAACTAACTTCCCCTTCTGAGGCTTTAGTAACTCAAACTTTTTGTCTTTAATACTCTCCTTCCACACAATCTTCCTTACCCAGCTTGCAAAATTATCATCACTTTTGTTTATCAATCTCACGCGAGCCAAATCTTTTACCTCACACTCAGGTAAGGTGTTGAGCGATCTCAATGCCTTCTTAAAATACTGAACCCCTTCATATCGCTTTATCACAAACAATTTTAGCTGTTCATCATACAACCAGTAGATAATACCTTTCTTTGATTCGGCATAGCCCTTGATATTGTAACTTTTCTTGAACATTGTTGGTACCACTGGCTTCTTTGTCTTGAAGAACCACTGAGCACATCCTTCTTTCCATCTTGGCTGTTCTTCCCATTCAGAATCACCTGACACATTTTCATCTTGAAATACCTTTTCTTGATCAACACCTGGAATATCGTGCTCAACACTATCATCAACTATCTCTCCTTTCTCTAACCCACTATCAATATCTATCTGTTCCCCGATTTTCTCAATCTCACTAACAGTCAACTCATCATCACCCAACTCATTGTCTTCATCTACAACCACTGTATCATCACCTGCACTGCCCGACGGACCAGCAGACTCCCCCTAAGATGTGGAGGCTCCAAGAGTTTGTTCAGTTCTTGGCAGCTCGCCACCTGCATCTTTCGATGCATTGGGATCATCGTCTTTGTCTTGTCTATTCATTGTCCCTCAGCTCATCACCTTTGCAACTAGTCTATCCCCCGAGATGCTAAGAACTGCTTCAGCTGATCAAACAACTTACCATGCTCAACAAGCAGGGCAGTCTGAAGTTGATTCTCTGTCACCAGACGATTAATAGCCTGAGTCTGAATAACATTAACCCTTGACTGTTCAGCAACCACCCTTTCAAGAGCCGCAATCCTCTCAGAATCAGACAGAGTTGGATCAAAATCAAAGTTCATGTGAGAGGTATCCAGAGCATACGGTGATGGAATATCCAAGCTTACAGGAATACTAGAAGTAGGTTGTATAGTAACTGTGGTTGGTAAAGAGACAGATAGCCCAGCAGTCGCTACCAGCGTGTACTCAACAAATCTAGCAACCACCTCTGATGGAGTAAGGTTAGTAGGTGGTAAAGAAACAATCTCCGGTACTGAAAACTGGAACGTGGTAGGAGGAATACCAAATGATGATGATGATATGGTCACCAAAGGTACACTCGAGGTTACCGGCAATGGAACAGACGTAGAAGCAGGTAACATAGACATACCAGATAACGATGGCGGAGAGAAACGGACAACCCTTGAACTTTCATCAACCTTTGCTTTCGTTGATCTACGTACCAATTTATACAAGTCCTCCTCATAGTCAGACTTACTATCATCTGAGTCTTTCTTTCATTTGCCATGGATTTTTTCTTGTCTTGCAAGAAGTTGTTGTGCTTCAACCACATCATCAGCAGAGGAATCAGATAAAGTCTGTTGTACCACGGGTGGTGGTTGAACCACAGGAGGTGGTTGAGGAACATCAACTTGTTGTGGTGCTGGATCATTAAATTCATCTCCTAGAGGAGCAACATAATCAGGATTCACTAAGTACCCAAACAAGGCAGTGTGCCTTGGACGTAGCTCTTCCTTGCTATGTGCACTAGATGATCGACATTGAGCAAAAATTCGCTTAAAAACACTCTCCACATAAGAAATAGGACGACGTTGTGGCAGATTTGGAGCGACATGATTGAGAATCATCTGTAAGAATCTCGGGTACATCAAAAACCTTTCCCGTGCTACTGCGCTTCGCTGACGATCGATCTCATAGAAAATCATCTAAGCGAAATTGTAAGGCTTGTTGTAATTCAACGCAATCATTGCAGATTGCATCGTTGCACCCATACCTTCTGTACCAGCCTTGCGACCAGACATGCACACAATCATCACGTGCATAAAGAATCGCCACTGATCTAACAACAACCCCTTTCTCCTCTGAGAATCCCCTAACGGGCCTGAATAATCCATACATAAGAACGCACCATTTCTGAAAGTAGCTGAAACCTCAGTAGGGTCCTGAGTTGTCTCAACCCCAAACTGTAAAGCTTCCGGGATCTGATCAGCCGAGAACTGTACCACTTGATTATTGACAGTGGCACGCATAACTGGAGGTTCAACCCTACAGTCATATTCAACGGTTCTCCAAAAGTCTTCAATATTTGGTAGTGAAATCGGGAGAGTGGTAGTAATGGCATGAAAGATACGTGAGCGAATGAGAAACGTAATGATCTCACGGAAGTCATTAGTTCCACGACCATCCGGATCCAAGGTGATGTACATGTTGTGTCCCGGGAAAAATTGTCTCTTATCACCGTCTCCTTCGTCTCCACCAGTTCCTCCGGCACCTGCCACAGCAGCCATATTTGCACAAACAATGGATTAAGTCAGGCCAGTAGTGGAACAGGTAACAACTTTGCTGATTATGAGTTAGGCGAAGTTGTGAATGCAGCGAAGTTAGTAAGCCCGTTTGAAAAAAATCTTCGCTGGGAAAGCAAAGTAGATACATATATCAGAACACAAGGTTATACAGTAACAAGTAAGGCAAGATTCAAGAGTTTATTCAGCGAAGTTATACAGATAGCGAAGTTAGTTTAACTTCGCCACATAAACTGTGAATCTGAAACACTCAGTTAGGTTGAATGAGGAACAATCAGAAGATGATCACCAGTATACTATAGTGCGATTAAGAGATAAAACAACCAATTAACAACACCACAACTTCCAATTGATCATGAAAACAACTTTAAGGGTATTCAAAACAAACCGAATTAAAATGGACAGTTTGGACCGGATTAACACACAAAATATAGAGATTATGACTTAGTAAGGGTCAACGAACCTCGATAGCAAACGAAAAAGGGTTAACAAGAGGTTTGATTCAAATGATAAGTTCGCCAAGGGTTTAGTGAATAAAAGTTTGACCTCGTTTGACCGCCGTTGCACTTATATACTTTTGGAAAACCCCAGGGCGAAGTTAAATTAACTTCCCCATTTAGCCAACTTCGCCTATGGTCAACTTCACCCTTCTGTTGAGTTCGCCCATGGCGAAGAAAAATAAAATTAAAGAAACACGTTCAAAACCAAGTAACCAAAGTGTTTAAAGAAGATAAACCATTAAACAAAATACATAAATAAAAGGACGGGATCAAATTTCAGTCTTGCAGAAACCCAGTGTGTTTTTTTTTTAGAAAAGATCTGAACAGGAATCATACTGATTAAGAGGCTGTCACACAGGTCCATGTTCAGCGGTATTATGACATAGAGAAACAGGTTGTAGGCAAGTATAAAACTTAGTATGGTTTTCATTGCTTCTTTGATTCGGATTTGGTTCAATTAAGCTCAAAATTTAGACAGACATCACATGAGAGATTGTGATGCCTCCTATCTATTCTCAATGCGTATTTGGCTTTCCCCAGGTACCCCGAGTGACTTCGACCCCTAATGTCTGATCAATCAATATTCACATGTCAAACTTTCCGATTCGTCTTCCCGAACTCCCTTAAACTTTGAATTATGCTTTCGTGACTCTTTCTTGATTTTTGTAAACAGATAATCTTCATAAGGCTCAACGATAATAATAAGTAATGTTTTTTTTGGTACAATAATACTACTGCAAGTCCCGAATCTGGATCACTACAGAAACATAACACTATCTTCGCGGGAATCAGAACACTCACGAGCTCGTGTATGACTGGGTAATCACTTTTTTGCCTATAATTCGGAGAGATATATGTGGAGACATGCACAACTCAAAATGACTCTCCACAGTAAATCGAGTAGATTTAGTTTGTATCACTTTCACTTTTACGCACCATAGAAAGCTACCATAACATACAATGACTGTTCTAGAGTCTTTTAGGCCTAATTACTTCACCAGTTAGGCACACAAAATCAGTTTATCAATCACTTTCCAAGGTTGGAACAATTTTCATTTTTAACACCAATATTGAAACTTCTTGCGAAGTAATAGACTGAAAAATAATATCATTTCCCTAAAAAAAATTTAAATTCAGACGCCCCGATCAAGTCAAAGCCTTTAGGTAAACGGCTATCCTGAAGATCCAGTGGATCAGCAGGACCAACCACATAAAAATATGTGTCCCTCCGACTAAGTATAATCGACTAATTTTCAGCGAAAGAATAAAAACTCATCATAAACCGCCCCGGTCGCTTTCAGTCATCTGGTTAATGGCTATCCTTATAGTCTACATGTAGATGTACGGACCAAACACATTTACTCGGGATTGATCATCCCATTAAGCTCAACAAGGTTTTGAAAACGGGATCGGTCAAACGCTTTTGTAAAAAGATCGGCAAAATTATCCAGTGAATCAACCTTTTCAAGCACAATTAATTTCTTCTCAGCACAATCCCGTATAAAATGATGACGAATGTCAATATGTTTAGTTTTACTATGTTTAACGGGATTGTTAGTTACTGAGATAGCAGCAGTGTTATCAATGCGAATAGAAGTTTGAGTAAAATTCAGACTAAAATCGCGCATTTGTTGTTGTATCCATAAAACCTGGGAGCAGCAGTTCGATGCTGCCATGTATTCTGCTTCGCAGGTGGATATGGCTACAGAGGTCTGCTTCTTGCACTGCCACGACACCAATCTTCCTTCGAGAAACTGACATCCACCGGTTGTTGACTTCCTGTTCTGATTGCAACCTCCATAGTCTGAGTTGGTGTATGCTACCAAATCCAGTTCTCCTCCTTTCGAGTATTAGAGTCCCAACTTGGGCTTTACCTATAAGATATCGCAAGATCCTTTTCACTCCCTTCATGTGCGATTCCTTCGGGTTGGCCTGAAAACGAGCACGAAGACAAACTGCAAACATAATGTCAGGTCTAGACGCAGTTAGATACATTAAAGAAGCTAAGATTGCCCGATATTGAGTGGGATCCACATCTTCATCACTGTCGGAATCAACACCCAGTTTGTGGTTGACGCAGATTGGAGTGTCAAATGGGGTACTATCATCCATCTTAAAGCGCTTAAGCACATCACGAACATACTTAGTTTGATGAATGAACATGCCATCCTTCTTTTGATCTACCTGTAATCCCAAAAAGAAAGTTAGTTCGCCCATGGCGCTCATCTCAAACCTTTTCTTCATGACTGCTTCAACCTCATAACACATAGAGACTCGTGAGGCAGCAAAGATAATGTCGTCCACATAGACCTGGACGAGAAGAAAATCACCCCCTTTTCTTTTTACAAATAAAGTACTGTCGATTTTCCCTCTCTTAAACCCATTCTCTAGCAAGCAATCTGACAGAGTTGCATACCAGGCACATGGTCAGGAAAATCAGGGTCAGGAAATCCCGGAGGTTGGAACACTTTCATCTCTTTGTGTGCAGCAAATTCCAAGAACAGTCGAATGGCCTCCAATCTTACCACAAGAGCAAACACTTCGTTGTAATCAATTCCTTCCTGTTGATTAAACTCTTTGACTACCAATCTTGCCTTGTTGCTAATGATTACTCCCTTCTCATCTCTCTTACACTTGAATACCCACTTTGTACCGATAGCATTCACATCTTTTTCAACTAACTGTCATACTTCCATTTTTTCAAACTGTGCCAGTTCTTCCTGCATGGCTTCAACCCACGAGCTATCCTTCAGTGCCATCTGATAATTCTTTGGTTCTATCTGACTGATGAAACAGGCGTACAAGCATTCATTTATAATACCAGTGTCTTTGATGCTTGCATACACACATGTGTTTTCATCCAAACTTCTTCTAGTACGTACGCCATCAGAAGGATTACCAATTACATTTTCTAAAGGATGATTCTTGTGAATTTTGGTAGTTTGTATCGGACCAACTTCCAGATCATTCTCAAGATTTGAAGAGAGTTCATCTGAGTGATGTTGAGTATGAAATGGATTGTAGAATTCATCTTCATTCAGGACATCTGGAGTTTCAACCGCACTTGAAGTGATAGGTTGATTTTCATTATATTGGGGACGTCGCACAATGGCCTCTTCTTCATCAAACAACATCTGAGTGGCCATCTTTTCATCTATGTCTGCAAAATCCAAGTAAGGCACATTAAAAGATTTGAATAACTTATCATAGTCGAAAGCCTCTGCTGGTCCCATGCTAGGCCTTGGTGATTTGTAACTAGTAATGTCAGTGTTACAGACCACCTCAACCTTGTTGTTTGATAAATTAAAGACTCTTCTGTTGGGTGTCCCAACTACATAGCTAACTAAAATACCTTCGTCAGCTTTCTCACCAAATTTAGAGTTAGTCATTAATATCGAACACGGGGACCCGAAAGGTTCAAGATCTTTCAGATTTGGCTTTCTACCATGCATAAGTTCATAACAGGTTTTATTTAATCTTTTAACAGTTAAAACACGATTAAGGATATAACAGGCTGTAGCAACAGCCTCAGCCCAGAACACCACGGGAAGTTTAGCATCTGCCAGCATGGTCCTGGCACCTTCGATTAGAGTTCTATTCTTCCTCTCAGCTACTCCATTTTGTTGCGGAGTATAACAGGCTGTAGCAACAGCCTCAGCCCAGAACGCTTACGGTTGCAGTGGGTAATGATGATACAAGAGCTAACTACAAATAACGAATAAACAATACACCAATACAAATGGAGTAAGTAAACAAAATAATGTATAACCGAAACATTTATTTTAGATTAAAACACTTAAATTCATCTGACATGTAAGGCCCCGTTACTGGTGCCTCACTTTAACGTTGGATTTACTCATAAACGCAGTTCATAATATCAGAGTTAACAAAAACATTCGCGGAATATTAAAACATTCAAACCATTATATTACATAACCATCTTTTCTTGTCTTAATGGGCATTCAAATTATTTAAACATGAAACATTGTCTTTTAAAACGTCATAACATAACACTTCATTGAGATGCCAGTGTCTTCAAATCCATGCCATGTGCTTCCCCTCAAGCAAGTTGCCTCATTCTACTCACCTGCGTGCATACTAAAAGTCAGCTACGCTGAGTGAGTTCTAGTTAATCACACGACATACAATACATTCACATACTAGCATATGCACCCGGAGGTAGGCAAGATCTCTTCGGAATTCTCGCCGGAAAAACGAGATCTTTTCGTTTCTCCACCATTTTTAACCGTTTTCCGTCCCGTTCGATCCAGATCTGAGCTAGGGTGACCCCTAAGCTCATCTTAGGTTCGGTTTATATCCGATTCCCCTGGATCTCGTGACTTTATCGGATTAAAGGTGTCGGCTCATCGTTTCTTGACCATAACTAACGGATTTAAGCTCATACAACAAAATACTATCATACCTCGGGTCGGGATCCGTTACCTCTTCTATGGTTCGGCTAGAGAGACTAGAGAGAGAGAGCTTGAGTGTGTGTGTTTTGAATGGTGTATGGAATATGTGTAAATGAGGAATTAAGTGGTGTTTATTGTTTATATATTTAGGGATCATGGGCTTAAGCCCATGGTCTTTCCTTCTTTCTTTTCATAACCCAAGTCCATAACCCATATCCATTCTCCCAACACTAGTCCAACTCATATTCTATTCATTTAAACCGATAACGACCCACTATAAAATAAACGAAATTTATTTTATTATTATAACCAAAAGTAGGATGTTACAAGTCTTCCCTCTTTAAAGAGGTTTCGTCCCCGAAACCTAACTATTACATAAACAAATTTGGATAAAATTTGCGCATCTCTTCTTCAACTTCCCATGTAGCATCAGATCCTTTGCGGTGCTTCCATATCACTTCCACTAAGGGTATAACCTTATGTCGGAGTTGCTTTTCCTTACGATCAACTATCTCCATAGGTTGCTCAACGTAATTCAACTGTTCATCAACCTCAATGTCCATTATTGGCACGTGAGACGTGTCATCAGCTAGACACTTCCTCAGATGAGAAACATGGAAGGTTGAATGAATTCCTTCTAACTCTTCTGGCAAATCCAGCGTATAAGCCACTTCACCTAAGCGATCTATAATTTTAAACGGTCCAATGTACCTCGGACTCAACTTCCCCCTCTTTCTAAAATGGATAATTCCTTTCCAAGGTGAGACCTTGAGCATCACATTGTCACCAACATAAAACTAGATCGGTCGTCGCCTCTTATCAGCATAAGACTTTTGTCTGTCTTAAGCAGCTTTCATTCTTGCTTTAATCTGATCGAACTTTGAAGATGTTTCTTGAACCACTTCTAAACTTCCCATCTCTTTCTGTCCAATCTCTCCCCAACATACCGGGGTTCTACATCGTCTACCGTAAAGCATCTCAAATGGTGGCATACCAATACTTGAATGGTAGCTGTTGTTATAGGAGAACTCTGCTAGATGCAGATGATCATCCCAACTTCCTCCAAAGTCTAAAACACAAGCACGTAGCATATCCTCAAGGGTTTGGATCGTCCTTTCAGACTCCCCATCTGTTTGAGGATGGTACGCCGTACTGATGTTCAACCTCGTTCCCATAGCTTCATAGAATTTCTTCCAGAACCTTGATGTGAACCGTGTATCTCTATCAGACACAATCGACAGTGGCACCCCATGCTTAGATACAACCTCTTTAATGAACAAGCTTGCCAACGTTTATGACGAGATAGCCTCTCGTGTAGGCAAAAAGTGAGCACTCTTGGTCAAACGATCCACAATCACCCAGATGGTATCATGATGCTTAGCTGTACGAGGTAGCTTAGTTATGAAATCCATTGTGATGTGTTCCCATTTCCATTCTAGTATCTCGAGCGGTTTCATCCTCCCATAAGGCTTCTGGTGCTCTGCTTTTACTTGCAAACAAGTTAAGCACTTACTGACATAATCTACCACATCATTCCAATAGTCTCTTTTCAAATCTTGGTACATCTTCCTAGCTCCTGGATGAATCGAATATCTTGACTTATGAGCTTCCTCTAAGATTCGACCTCTGAGATCTCCATGGCGTGGAATCCACATGCGGTCAAACCTAGTCTTAACACCATGCGTGTTTTCCATCAACTCGTCTTGCTGTTCGAAAATTCTTTCTTTCTTCACTAGTCGTTCATCTACCAGCACCTCTGTTTGCACTTTGACGATTTCTTCAAAAAGACTTGAATTCATAATCAACTGGTATGACTTTACTGTTGCAATGACTTCCTCATTCTTACGGCTTAACGCATCAGCGACCACATTAGCTTTACCAGGGTAGTACTTAATGTCGCAGTCGTAATCCTTTATCAGTTCTAACCATCTTCTCTGCCTCATGTTCATCTCTTTATGTTCGAAGAAGTACTTTAAACTCTTATGGTTCGTGTAAATGGTACACTTAGTACCATAAAGGTAATGCCTCCATATCTTAAGAGCGTGCACTACTGCCACTAGCTCTAAATCATGCGTCAGGTAAGTACTCTCATGGACTTTCAACTGTCTAGACGCGTAAGCTATCACCTTTCCTCGTTGCATCAACACGCAACCTAACCCACGATGCGAAGCATCAGTACAAACAACCAAATCCTTGTCACCATCGGGTAAAGCAAGGATTGGAGCTTGCGTGAGTCTCTTCTTTAACTCCTGAAAAGCATCTTCTTGAAACTTACCCCAACTGAATACTATCGACTTTCGGGTCATACCAGTCAACGGTGCGGCTATCTTGGAGAAACCTTCGATGAATCTCCTATAGTAGCCAGCTAACCCTAGGAAGCTTCGTATGTCAGTCCTGATTCTGAGGAGTCTTCCAATTAGTTATCGCTTCAATCTTAGCTGGGTCCACGGTAATCCCTTCAGGATTAATCACGTGACCTAGAAATTGCACTTCTCGCAACCAGAACGCGCTTTTCGAAAACTTAGCTTACAACTTCTCTTTCTTCAGAGTCTCCAATACCTCTCTCAGATGCTCAGAATAATCAGACTCGCTTCGGGAATAAATCAGTATATCATCGATGAAGACGATAACTGACTTATCCAACATTGGCCGACACACCCTATTCATCATGTCCATAAATGCTGCGGGAGCATTCGTTAGACCGAATGACATTACGAGGAACTCGTAGTGTCCATACCGCGTCCGAAATGCTGTTTTAGGGATGTCTGCCTCCTTCACCTTCAGCTGATGATAGCCTGATCTGAGATCTATTCGTGAGAACCAACTTGACCCTTGCAGTTGGTCAAACAGATCATCAATGCTTGGAAAAGGATATCTATTCTTTACCGTAAGCTTGTTCAACTCGCGATAGTCTATGCACATTCTCATACTTCCATTCTTTTTCTTCACGAACAACACTGGCGCACCCTAAGGAGAAACACTTGGTCTTATGAAACCCTTGTCGAGGAGTTCTTGCAGTTGGGCCATCAATTCCTTCATCTCATACGGCGCCAGACGGTAAGGCGCTTTCGCGACGGGCTGAGCTCCTAGTATTAGATCTATCTGGAATTCTATCTCCCGCTCCGGTGGCAACCCCGGAAGATCCTCAGGAAATACTTCTGGGTAGTCGCACACGATAGGAACATCTTTCATTTTTTCCGTCTCGGCCGTAGCGTTGACAACATACGCCAGGTAGGCACCACACCCTCGTCTTAATAACCCTTCGGCTTTTATCATCGAAATGACGTTAAGCCCTGAACTTTCTTTATCACCATAAACCGTCACCGCACTACCATCTAAAGACCTTAGCTTTATTATTCTACTCTTACATACTATCTGAGCTTCGTATTCAAATAACCAATCAATTCCCAAGACTACGTCGAACCCTCCTAAGGTCATAACATACAAAGTAACAAGGAACTCATGTCCCTCTAACTCTATCTTATAATCCTTAACCATTTTCGTTACTTTCACCGAGGCCTCACTAGCGGTTTCAACTATGAAGGTTTCAGACACTCGGCAACGTTTCATTTTAGCTAGTTTACTAAATGTCGTAGCTACAAAACTTCTATTCGCACCCGAATCAAATAATACTGAAGCAGAAATACCATTTACTAGGAACGTACCGGTCACAACATCAGGAATCTGTCTAGCTTGTTCCTGGGTCAGCATGTAGGCTCTAGTTCTCGGCCTCGCTTGATCAGCATCTTTCTTCTCACTCCCTCCAGCTTCACCACTCGTACAAGTCCTCGCCAAGTGACCTGTCTGTCCACACTTATAAAACGCGGGCTTCGCATAGCAATCTTGAGCAAAGTGCCCCATCTTACCACATTTGTAGCAGGTATTTGACCCTGATCTACACTCCCCACCATGGGACTTCCCACACTTACGGCACACCTCAGACCCAGTGCCCCACTTGCACTCTCCAGCGTGCATCTTTCCGCACGTCCTACATGACCTTTTCTCCCACACTCTCGGTTGCTTGTTCTTGGGGTTCCACATCTGAGTACCATGTCGTTTGGCAAGCGCGACCCACTTCTTCTCCTTCTTTCATCCATAGCCACCTCATCTGTCAAGTCCTCATAAACCGTTTCCGCGAGCCCCACAGCAGAATCAAAAGTACCTGGTCTACCAGTCTTGACCAAGACACGAACATTCTATGGCAGTCCCCTGAGGTAGCATTTGATCCGCTTGGCCTCGGTGTTCAACATGTCTGGCACCAACCTTGACAGACGGTTGAATTCAGTGAGGTATTCTCGGTGCGTCATATTACCTGCCTTCAGACTCAAGAACTTCATCTCAACCTTCTCTACCTCTGCATCAGCACATAATCGTTTCATCACTAACTCCTTCAGATCGTCCCATCTCAAGGCCTTGATCTCTTCTCGACTCTTCCTTTGCTCAACTGTCTCCCACCTGTACATCGCCTCCTCACCGAATGATTGGGTAGCATACCCCACAGCTTGGTCGGGACGGCATTCGCTAATTCGGATAATTTTGTCCATTGCAGTTATCCATTGGAGAGTAGCGATTGCGTCTTCCAAGCCAGTTAGCTTTGGTGGATCACAGCCTTTGAAAGACTTATAGTTGCATCCACCACGGCCCCTTTTCCTATCACCAACCTTTACCGACTTAACCACACTTGACTCCTCCTTCTCCACCTCATCATCCTTCTTACTCTTTTCCCCCGACTTCTCAGCAGACTTTTCAGGGTTCCAATTCTTCGCAGCAGCTGCTACCGCCTGAGCAATGGCAGCTTGAACGGCAGGGTCAAGTTGATACCCTTCGTTATAACTCGGATTCCCACCGGCTGCACTTCCTTCGCCTTTATTGTTAGTAGCGGCCTCTACTGACGGCTCTCGGGCAACACGTGGCCTACCACGACGTCCTGTACGCCCTCCTTTTCCAGCAGCTTTCTTAGCTCCAGCCATTCGTATTCTATAAGGAAACACAAACGTCATCACTTTAGGAACCATTTAGTACAAGGATAGTAAGGCTAACAGGTAATAAAAGTGGCCAGCTGTGATTAGCTGATCACGTTACTTTCCATGTCCTATACACTTCCTCTTATGAGTCTATTAGTGCCGGTTCTATTTCTAACAGTTAGGCAATCAAACAGTTCATATCATCACATACCCTATCCCTAGCAACTAAGCTAGCATTCATACATTCTTTATTTAGCTACTACGCAAACATTTATTCATCATTCTACTTTACATGTGAATTTAATCACATACTTTACCTTAACTTAGCTTGCTTGAGTGACACATGGCATTCTTGTACTGGCATCTTCTTTCTTTTCTTACTTTAATCCCATTCTCTGTTCGAGTCTACGCATGTAGGATGTTTAAATCTCTCGAACTTTGCTCTGATACCAACTTGTAAGGCCCCGTTACCGTTGCCTCACTTTAACGTTGGATTTACTCATAAACGCAGTTCATAATATCAGAGTTAATAAAAACATTCACGGAATATTAAAACAATCAAACCATTATATTACATAACCATCCCTTTCTTGTCTTAATGGTCATTCAAATTATTTAAACATGAAACATTGTCTTTTTAACACGTCATAACATAACACTTCATTGAGATGCCAGTGTCTTCAAATCCATGCCATGTGCTTCCCCTCAAGCAAGTTGCCTCATTCTACTCACCTGCGTGCATACTAAAAGTCAGCTACGCTGAGTGAGTTCTAGTTAATCAGACAACATACAATACATTCACATACTAGCATATGCACCCGGAGGTACATACCTTCATATCTTCTTACACACTTGCTTACATACGTACTTTCATTCTTTCCTTCGTACTTACTTACATACTTTTATTCATACATATACGTTTTAAAGAGCATTCCGCCCTATAACCTTCGCCGATATTATTAGGGTCGGTTCCCTACATTCGCCGATACTATTAGGGTCGGTTCCCTTCATTCGCCGATACTATTAGGGTCGGTTCCCTACATTCGTACTACTATAACATACCTGTCATTTACATACCTTCCTTGACAATATGTGCAATCTCCGAAGAGCGTTCACGTACCATCAATATAGCATACATACATTGTTCATACATCATTTATATATTCATACATACATCATTCATACGTCACACATATCAATCATACCTTTAACTACCACTTGACGGCACGTGCAATATCCGAAGATCGTTCACACACCGTCAAGCAATCATCATACATAAATCAGACAAGGCATACACTTATCACGTAAGGTAAGTGTATTAACTATCACATCGAGTATGCACACAGCCTCGAAAACTAACAAGGAAGTGGGGCTAGAAACTCACCTCAATGCAGTTGCATTCACCATTTACGGTTATTCCTCTCTTGAGCTGTGCACGACTAACTGTATAATAATTATGCGTATCAATAGACTATCACTACACATATCGTCTTTCTAGTTTAATTATTACCCTCAACGAACGGGGGTCCGGGGGCAGCGCCCCTGGCAGCGGGGTCCAAGGGGCAGAGCCCCTGGCTGGGGTTAAGCTTCCAGGTCAGCTTGGAAAAATTTTATTTTCATTAACTGTCTTAACACATTTTCCATTAACATTTCGAATCATTAATTAATTTGCTACTTAAAAGTCCAAGGGCTTCTTTGTAATTAAATCATTCTTTTATAAGTCCAGGGATTGTTTTGTAATTCTTTTAAAGTCTAATTCGTTAATCAGTCCTTAACGAATGGGAGTTCATAACGAATTAACTATTATAACAAATCTGCCTTTGTAACGAATCAGGCCTTATAACGAATCAGGCCTTATAACGAACTGGTCTTAATAGCGAACTGCCCTTGTAACGAATGACCCCCCTTTTATAACGAATGACCCTTCTAACGAATGTGGGTTCATTCGTCCTTTCCCATAACGAACTGTCTGACGAATTTCATAACGAAATGCTTAACGAATTAGGCTAATTCGTTAATTTTCCTTAACGAATGGGCGTGCCCAGTTCGTTACACGCGCCTAGGGTTTAGGGCATCTGACAGAATGTCAGATTTCCTTTCAAACATCCCTTCACCGGCGGCGCCGCCTTTCCAGCGCCGTCGTCGCCGGAAAACCGGAATTCTCGCCGGAAAAACGAGATCTCTTCGTTTCTCCACCATTTTCCACCATTTTTCGTCCCGTTCGATCCAGATCTGATCTAGGGTGACCCCTAAACTCATCTTAGGTTCGGTTTATATCTGATTCCCCCGGATTTCGTGACTTTAACGGATTAAAGGTGTCGGCTCGTCGTTTCGTGACCATAACTAACGGATTTAAGCTCATACAACAAAATACTATCATACCTCGGGTCGGGATCCGTTTCCTCTTCTATGGTTCGGCTAGAGAGAGACTAGAGAGAGAGCTTGAGTGTGTGTGTTTTGAATGGTGTATGGAATATGTGTAAATGAGGAATTACGTGGTGTTTATGGTTTATATATTTAGGGATCATGGGCTTAAGCCTGTGGTCTTTCCTTTTTTCTTTTCATAATCCAAGTCCATAACCCATATCCATTCTCCCAACACTAGTCCAACTCATATTCTATTCATCTAAACCGATAACGACCCACTATAAAATAAACGAAATTTATTTTATTATTTTAACCAAAAGTATGATGTTACATGACATATTACTTCCGCCATCATACTCCTTTTTTTTAATTAGCTTAAATGTATATTAAGTTGGGAGTTAGAGACTTGTGCTTAAAATTTGAGCATAAATTAATTGAGCATTCGAGCTTAAACTTGTATTTAAATATGTTTCCTATTAAACTCAAATTTAGTTGGTATATTACTTATATACATTTATATAATTATAGTTGTAAATATGTAAAAAAAAATTATTATGGTCGGTCTCAAATTTAATGAGACCGTTTCGAAATTCCAGTAGGGTTGTTGTACGTCGTTCTCGAAATCACCTAGGGGTCGGGGTCACAATTATATAGGGATCGGTCGGGATTTAAACACATATACTAAGAAAAAAAATTTTTATAGGGGTCATCCGACACCCCCACTCAAAAAGTGAGTACGCCATTGAATGGCGCAAAACCCTGTTTTTTTCTTGTAATCCTTCATTTGTTTTCCTTATAGCTGCTTGCTAGTTTTTTTTGACCCACAATTAAAAAATAGTGCTATTTATAATATTTTTATCTTTAAAGTAAAACATATACAAAAGTTGGTTTAAATAACATTCAAGTTATTTATACACATCTACAATTGAAGTATAAAACACTTTTATAAAAAAATAAACGAGAATATCATATTGTTATTTCGATTTAGTTTTTTAGGTTACTTTTAAGTTATTTGGTTTTTCCGTTCACCCTTTCATTCACGTACACGACATTCAACAATCGTCAGTTTGTAAGTTATTAAAAAGGTAACTTTCTTACGAGTACAACATCTACCTATAAATAACAAAGACACACCATTAAGAGTATTCTGTCTATCCCATTTCCATACAAAACACAAGTTATAACCCCGTTTTTAAGAAAAAAGGAAATATAACAAAAGTTCTTTTAACATTGAAATGGACCCATAACTTCACAACACAAACGTCTACAATATCATAGATTGGCACATGTTATATTTCAGTCATAAATAAATCATGTTGTCATAATTAATCAGAACACATAGAATTTGAAAAAGTTTATAAATGCTTCTTAAATCATAAGGTATGTTGGTAAATTATCTTTTGAAAAGTTTGTGAATTGTATCCTATTTTTCTTTAATAAATTTACTCACTTTTAAAAGTTAAAACTTAAAAGATGATCATTTTAAAGTTTTTTTAATGGTTGATAAAGCAAACCCCTAAATCTTATAATTGTTATCAAAAGTACGCACTCAAGGCCGTCTCTAAGGAAAACGAAATGAAATTAGGGTTTTAGGCCCCATTTTCTAAGGCCTCTAATTTCAAAACCAAAATTAATAATTATACATTTGTAATATTGGATTTGGATTAATGTTTGTGATTTGAGCAGCGTTTAAACTAAATTAGGTCCGGAAAGGTGTGATGAATGCATTACTTATGTATTTGTAAAAAAATGATGACACCATCTTGATTTCTTTGAAGTGAAAGTGGGATTATTTTTTTTACAAGAAGACCTCATTTTTAAATATCGTTTTAGGTCAACAAAGTGGTTGATTCGGCCTACGAACTCCAACTATGTTACGTGAGTCATATTGCTAAGTCGTTGTCATATTTTATGTACTAAAATTCAGATTGGGTCAACAATAAGAATTCTAAATTAGTTATTTTGGGCCGCTGTGTCATGTGTTAAGAGGTTATTGGCCAGGTTAATTTGTTATATTTTTTTAACGACCAACTAAGTAACGTCGGATACTTCGTACACGGCTCCCATTGTCTAAAAGTAGCCCGAGCCGGCCACTAATCCGGACGGACGGAGCCCCCCTAGCGGTCCACCTATTGAGGGATTCACCGGATAAAACCCGACCCCCACGTCCACCAAATGGCACGATAGCGAGGAGCCGGTTAAACCGGGTGAGATCATGACTCGAACCCTGGCAAACCAGGGTCATCCCTCATATCTCACATATAAATTGGTGATAGTAAGGTTTGAACCCCCTACCTCTCACTTGTAAAATAAGTGCTCTACCATTGAGCCACATCCAATTTATGATTAATTTGTTATCTATTTTAGATTCAGAAACTCGATACTACCAATTAAAGAAGAGAATAAAATCTCTTAAATCATGTATACAACACGTAACTACACAGATAAAAATAATGGACCAACCGCATACACCCCTAGTGGCGTGCTAGAGCCCTACCACCATTGTAACCGGAGATGCGGCTACGATACGGTAGTCCTCTCAACTTCTCCATCGTTTATAAAAAAGTTGATTCATGTCTCTCTATCGAGATAGCCTCATTAGATCTCTCTTTCTCTCTCTCTCTTCAGAAACGCAACGCATCAAAATCCTAGTGTCGTCGCAGTTGGAGACGCGTCGCCCCCCTTAGCTCTTCTCCACTGATTAAAAATCTAGTCTCTTTCTCCATATAGATTAATAAAAAGTAATTTCATAATAATAATAATAATAATAATAATAAGTTTAAATAAAATGGGACATTGGGAATTATGAGAATACTTTTATCTATGTGCGACCTATATTTTATTCATGTCATTTTTGTTTCTTTACTCAAGGTTACTATAAATAACGCAACAAACTTATTTAGTTATTTTAATATTTAACTATATTATTTTTAGAGTAAAAAGTTTTAATTATAGTATTCTTGCAATATTAAATTATATAATTAGTTACACACATAATTTGCTACGTTACTATTAAACTGACAACGATCGAGTTCTTACTACGTCCCCACCATAACGTACAAATTCATTCACTTTTAAAATATATAAATATATATATTAAAATACTAAAACCTTTATATTTTAATAGTTGCAGGAAAAACAATGGTTTAAACTTTAATCAACCATAATATTTTGATAATGACTTAATTAAGACAATGTGACGTAAAATAATTTTAGTTCATGATAACTATATATCACACACATGTACCTTAACACTTATTGATCATTATTAGTCACAATTAACAAAACACAAGACTTAATCAAGACTATGCACATTCAAGATCAAATTATCAAGTTCATATCTATCAAGGGTTAAATCAAAATCTCTACACCAACATGAAGGTGAAGATATAACAATGATTAATCCATTAAAGATAAATTAATAACTTAGTCAAAGTTAGGCTGTTAGTTTTTATAAAATTAGGAAAAGTTTATAAAAATATATATTAAAACACAAATTGTTTAAATATATAACATTTGAAATTCAAATTTATTCAAAAGGCTTTTTCCTCTTTGAGTATGTCTTCCATAAAAACCTTGCAAGTTAGAAAACACAACCATCACCAAATGAAGAAGTCAAATCCATGGATGGCAAATCATGAAACTTTGGTTGAAGTCACTAAAGCATGCTTAACCAAATTTGTGCAAAACTTAGCTTTCACTTCGTGGAGAAATGGAAAGTGAAAGAGTTGGTTTCATGCATGTGTTGGTCAACCTAAAGAAGCCAAAATTGAAAACAGTAACCACACACAACGTTCATATTGGCAAGCCCAATGTGAAGTGGACTAGGCGTCTACGGTCGTTGGAAGCGACCGTCGAGCCACCAGTCCATTAGTTGTCTCTCACATACTTTGCTATTAATAGAAGACTAATTCAAACTTAGTGTTCACCCTTATACTATACAATATTTACACACACTTTAAGGCTAATACCTTCTTATTCAAGTCGAAACAAGCTTTAATTATTTAGTGAGGAGATTAAAAGTGCAAAGTAAAAAAGAAGAGCTTATTAAAGCTACTTGTATTTGAGGGGCCAACCATAGAGATTGTTCTAGCATTTTGACAAGTGATGAATCATCATTAGTTGTTGATTTGAAAGAGGAACACATTATTTTGATATAGTGTGGTTTTTTATTGGGTTGATGTAACGATTCTGGCAGAATCAGGTATACCCTAACCGAAATATACTATTTATGTGTTATTTAATAATGAATATGTGAATTATGATGCGTTTATACGAGTATGTATGATTCATAGTACGAATCATACTCGATTATACAGTTAATCGTATTGGAAATACGATTAACCGATTAACGGTTATTGAAGGCCGAACGAATCGAGGATTACATTATAGACGGGATATATGATATTTAGTGATGTTTACGAAGTATTAAAGCTTCGGGATAAGTGAATTAAAGCACATAAAAGAAATTTCGATTTAACGGTACGTCGGTACGTTAAACGAAACCTTTAATATCAAACCGAGCAAGAGACGATCGATCAAGCCGAAAAAGATGCGTAATTATTAATAATATGAAGATTTAAGTTAATGAAAGTCATGGTTTAAGTTTTTGAAGTTTTTAAATCGGTTTTATATAAATTTCATTTTTGAGCCGAAAAACGACCGTTTTAGCCTCGTTTTAAGCCGAATTAAACGTTTAACCGAAAAACGAACTGAACCAGATTATTCAAAACATTATCCAGATTACGGAAATCTGAATGAATGGCCAAGAATGGAGAGGTGGGTCCCACCCCACCCCTTTACCCATCCGATCGGACTCAAGGTCCTCATTTCCCACACTTATTTTCTTTTTTCTCATCAAATCTCTTAACCTTCATCAATTCCATCCACATTAAGATCCAAAAATCCAAAGTTTTAGCAACAAAAACGAGGTAAAAACCGAGTTAATTACGTGTTTATCTTCCTTTCTCGAGTTTAATTACAAGAAAATGAAGTTTCAAGTGAAAAAGGGTGAAAACCCGAGATGAAACCAATTCTTGCATGATCAAGTGATGTATACGGGTTATACAAGGGATCTTGGTCCAAGAAAGGAGTTAAACGAACCAAAAACGAAATTTTTACGGTTAAATCTTTGTTTTTATATCATAACCGAAACCATGAAAGAAATGGCTTGATTGTGGGTGTAACTTGCTTGGTGTGGTGTTATTGTGCTTGTAGGTGTTGTATCTAGTTGATAGCAAAGGCTAGAAAGCGAGATCCTTGCGATTTGAAGCTAGAAACACAAGGTAGTTCGGTTTTTGTGTGATGATTAAGTTTTGGACAGATTGTGACTCGTTTAGAGTTAGGTTATGAAATTTTACAGAGGTGTTAGATATATGAAAATATGAGTTCTGTGAATTTTTGGTAATTTTTGGACAAAGAGTGAATATTTGGTGAATTTAATGCTCGGTTTTGGCCAAAACTGGTGAAAAATAGTTAAATATCATGAAAAATTCTGGAAAATTTCAGATAAGCTTTTTATAACATGTATAAGTCACACACAAAATTTGGGGTCAGTTGGAGAAGTCTAAGTAGACTTTTCGGTTAAACGAGTTCTAGGGTTTTCTAGCTCCGTTTTAGTGAAAATGGCATGTAAAATGAGATTTTGGTTCTGGAAAAATTACAGGAGACTATGTGGATGGCAAGGGACATCCAGGAAAATTTGGGATTTTTCTAAGATCGTTTGGTATTTACGACATAATTAGTGTTTAAATGGTGTTTAAAAATAGATAAATAAATTTTAAATATAAAAAATTAATTCTGGAAATATTTTTATAAAATTCCCCACTGTCAAAAAGTGATTTGTGCAAAATTTCAAGATCCGAGTCTAATCGGATAATTATTTGTGCTAAAAAGAAGATAAAAACAAACTTTTAAAGCTTAAAACGCGTAAACCGGTAAAGTTCGCATAAGCGAGCTGACTGGTGTATAAAAACCCTAAAAATGGACTATTTTCATATAACTAAGTTAAACAAGTAAAAATAAATCATCCGAAAATAATTCGGATGATTTGAGTAATTTTTACCTGATTTAATAGTTTCCGGTGCGCTAAAGACGGAAACGGGTTCCGCCGCCAATTGGGGCGCCTAAACCGAGCTCTAATTTCACAACTTTAAATAAAATATCAGTCAACCACTATTTTCGGGTCGTGTGTGACCAAACTCATTTTTGAAACGTAAAAACGGATAACCGTGCTAGGCACGCAAAACGGGGAAAACAAAATAATAGTAATTTTGACTGTTAAACTCTAAACGAATCACAATCTGAGTCCGGAAAAGTTTTTCTGGGTTAAAGTTGTATTAATAGTGATTGTATAGTAACGAACTTAGGGATCGTATTACAGATCCGGGCTAATAGCTGGGGTAGTGTGATACCTACTTGTTGCGATAAGGTGAGTTTCACGAGCCCCTTTTTCCTGAATTGTTTTTAAATATTTTCCCGGGGCGGAAAGCATGTTGTTACTAAAATGTTTAAGTACATACTGAACGCATGGATTTGCGTGTATTTATATATGTTTTATTGTACGGGAATCGTACGGAAATGTACTAAGATGGTAATTGTTTGAGTTACTAACATTGTAAGGCCCCGCAACACGAGTGATTAACTGAAAGCCGTTAGAGTGTGGATAGTACTATTGGTCTGACAAACCCAACTGGTCCGGCATGGATTTGCTGATGTTTCCCAGCCAGTTGCACATGTCTATATTGGGTGTTATATTTATTTTGCTATGTAATGTTAGGCATAGCGGTTTGGGGCAGGTTCGTGGGCGGAGTATGCCACGGGGTTGTGTGTGATAGTCAGAGGTTTCACTTGTGGGCTCAGCATAATTACATCGCTAATATATGATTTATCATAATGAATTGTCAATGTTTATTTAAATTAGTAAAACTCACCAACTATTCGTAGTTGACCCGTTTTCTTTCCATGCTTTCTAGGTACTCCCAAACTGGAATAAGTGCTACATGTTTGATGATGCGTGCTTTTTTGTGGAAGCTTAGTGATCATTTTGTATTAAATATGTTAATGTGCAGTTGGTAAAACTTATGTGTAACGCCTAGACGGGAACTAAACTTGGAACAATGTAACATGAAGTAAATTAATGTAGTGGTGTTTTCTTTATAAGCAATGTGATTGATATCAGACGAGTCTGTCACACCCCGTTTACGTTTCCGCTGCGGTTACGGGGTGTTACAGAACTAGGTATCAGAGCCATTGGTTATAAAAGAATTAGGATGTCTTTAAAAGATACCTAAAATATAACTAGTAGCTCAAGTATTATAGGATCTGAATATCAACTAATAATATATAGTGACGAGATCTGGATGAACTTGGATGGACAAGTGAGTTATTATGGTCCGGAACATAATAACAGACTTGTCCGCACGAGGGAATTCAGGGGAAGTCACGGGGAACATTAATAGGTAAAATCGGCCAACATATGTGTAAGTATATGATAATATTTTTATGTGACATGGTTGTATAAGTGTGTGTATATTAATTTAATTATGATTTACATTATGGAAGAAACTATATGTTTGCTAACTTGTGTACAGGTAAGGATGTCGAGATCACAAAGTCTGACAGTGGAGGAGGACCCGGTGGAGACTAGTTCCGGGGACTCTAGCAGCTTACGCTTAGCTTCCAGAACTAAGCCTAGTGAGACTAGCCGTAGGAGTGCTAGCCTGTCCGTCCCTACTAGGGTTGCCAGGTCCCCCACCCCACCCGCACCACAGGTCACCCCTACCCCTCCCAGACCCGGTCCCCGCCTCATGGCGCGGATCAGTGCCCCTTATGTTCCACCTACCTTTACCCCACCCAGACCTACTTTCCACAGGGGCGAGTCCTCCCGCCCCCAGCCCGAGCCTGTGCCTCCACCCGTGTGGGGTACCCTTAGGCTGGAGAGGGATGAACGTCCCTCCACCGAGGCTGCATGGCTCCGAGTGCTCACCGAGCAGATGAATGAGCACACCACCGCCTTGACGGTGGGTATCCAGAGGAGGAATCACTTGGCGGACTGCATACTGGACAGCCAGTATGCGATCGCTCAGCTGAGGAGGGAGGACGCATACTCCCAGTGGATGATTGACCGGATGGAGACACGGATCCGGGGTTTGATGGCGGTGTTAGTGGTGATGGTGGCAGTGATGGTGTGGTTGTTATACCACCATGTTTAGTCATGTTAGGGTGGGAGTAGTCAAGGTCCACTTTTTGATACTCTGTGTAAGCAGTTAGTGGCGATGCTAACATAGAGTGAATCTTGCGTAGTTTTAGTACAGCCACCAGCCCATAGGGGGTCTCTTTTTTTGGGAATATCATTGTAGATACTTTTGGTGTATCATTCAAGCACTGACCCATAGCGGGTTATGTCGAAATGATGCCGATGTAGGACCGATGTATGAAAACTTGATCTATGGGCTGATGTTTATGAAATGTGTACTGATGCTTATGTAATATGTACTAATGTTTATAAATGAATGGAAATATGTGTTGTGTATTGAGATTGGAAATTGTATTAATTATATGTATTTTCTTAATGTTGTGTAGAATGGCACCAAAACGGTCAGCTCAAATGTCAGAAGTGGATGTGAGTCGTCTGATTGCTCGGCAGTTAGAGGCGGCGATACCGGATATAGTATCGCGCATCTCCGCCAGTATTAACAATACGACCAATCCAGGCCCTGCGAGCAATCAAACGACCACCAATAATGATGGGGAACAAAATGTTAATCCTCCACCGAACGATAACCCGATTCCGAGTAATGACGCACCGCCTAGGGTGGTCGTTACAGACAGTAATGGCCCTATACCTAGTGTGGAAACGAACCGCATTGAACCGACTCCTGCAACAAAGGGGTGTTCAATCAAAGATTTTATGTTGTGCAAGCCCCTAGAATTTAGCGGGTCGGAGTGACCAAATGGGTTGGTTAAGTGGATTGAGAAATTAGAGGCCGTTGTGAACATCAGCAACTGCCTTGAGGATTACGTTGTCAAGTATGCTACCTGCACGTTCACGGACCATGCCTTGACATAGTGGAACACCATAGTGCAAACTCGCGGTCAGGCAGCGACAAACCGCATGACCTGGGCAGAGCTCAAGGCCCTCGTACTAGAACATTTCTGTCCGAAAAACGAACTGCAGAAATTAGAAAACGAATTGTGGAACCTGGAGATGCAGGGGGCAGATCACTTGGGTTATACAAACCGATTTAATGAGTTGTCACGATTGGTACCATGGTTGGTCACCCCAGAGTCAAAGAGGGTTGAGCGTTATATATGGGGACTAACTCCAATAATAAGGAGTATAGTCAACTCTGGGGGACACAAGACGTTTGAGGGTGCGGTGACGCAAGCTGGTATCGTCACATACGATTTCGTGAGGAGTGGGTCACTGAAGGTGGCATGAGAGTCTGCTGGGGGAAAGCGAAGTACGTATGATAATAGGATCCAGGAGAAGCAGCAAAATAAACGTGCTAGGCCCGCTGCCCAGAGCTACGCCATGACTAGTTCAGGCGGAAGGCAGGAATCGCAGAAAGGGACGTTCCCTAAGTGTGGGAAGTGCGGTTACCAGCATGGTGGCGTGTGCAAGGAGGTAGTGTGCCACCGGTGTGGCAGGAATGGGCACTACGCACCGAGTTGTAGGAGGAACCTGAACAATCTGAACCGACAACCGCAACCTATCAGTGCGCAGCCATTTAGGACCCAACCAGCCCGACAACAATACCCACAAGGAAACCAAATGATGACCACCAGCCGTGCTTGCTTTGAATGCGGCAGCACAGATCACTTCAAAAGGAACTGTCCGAAACTGAACCAGGGAGGAAATGGGAGACAAACAGTGGGTCAGGCATCGTCGTCCAATCCGGCGAGAGGCCGAGCTTTTGTGATAGGGGCGAACGAAGCACGCCAGGACCCCAGTGTAGTGACAGGTACATTCCTCGTCTCTGATCATTACGCTTCTGTATTATTTGATACAGGCGCTGATAGAAGTTTTGTCTCTGTTAATTTCCTATCGATAGCAAACTTTCCGATTAGTGAAACCATAGAACCTTACACTGTAGAAGTCGCTAACGGTAAAACCATGATAGTTAATCAGATAGTTCGGAATTGCCCTTTTATTCTGAACGATCAATCCTTCCTGATTGACTTATTACCAGTAGAATTAGGTAGTTTTGACGTGATAGTGGGAATGGATTGGTTAGCACGTAACAAAGTGGAAATAAACTGTGAAAAGAAAATCGTCAAGATCCGGGTGTCGGATGACGAAGAGGTGTTAGTGCAAGGAGAGAAGTCAGGCACAATGATACCATTTATATCCCACCTCAAGGTGTTAAAATATATACGCCAGGGATGCGTGGCGTATCTAGCGAGCTTGACGGCCACATATTCTGAGGAGAAACGGGTGGATGATATCCCGGTGGTACGCGAATTTCCACAAGTTTTCCCAGAAGAACTTCCTGGACTACCGCCAACCCGACAGGTCGAATTCAGAATCGTTTTAATACCTCAAGCTGGCCCTGTTGCTAAAGCACCCTACCGACTTGCACCGTCCGAGATGCAAGAATTATCCAATCAGTTGCAAGAATTAATGGATAAAGGATTTATAAGTCCTAGTCATTCCCCGTGGGGTGCACCTGTGTTATTCGTGAAAAAGAAGGACGGGAGCCTTAGGATGTGCATTGATTACAGGGAGTTGAACAAGTTAACAATCAAAAATAGGTACCCTCTTCCTCGAATTGATGACCTGTTTGACTAGCTGCAAGGTGCGAGCTATTTCTCAAAAATCGATCTTAGATCGCGATACCATCAGGTTAGAATTCAGGAAGAGGATATCCCAAAAACCGCATTCCGGACTCGCTACGGCCATTACGAGTTCTTAGTTATGCCTTTCGGGCTAACAAATGCGCCGGCAGTGTTCATGGACCTCATGAATCGAGTCTGTAAACCCTACCTCGACAAATTCGTCATCGTGTGTATTGACGACATTCTGATTTACTCGAAAAGTAAAGAAGAGCACGAGCAACACTTAAGAAATATTTTAGAGCTTCTGGATCAGGAGAAGTTGTATGCAAAATTCTCCAAGTGTAACTTCTGGTTACAGGAAGTGCAGTTTCTCGGTCACGTTGTAAACCATCAAGGAATACACGTTGATCCGAGTAAAATTGAAGCAATTAAGAATTGGCAAGCGCCTAAAACGCCAAAGGAAATCCGCCAATTCTTAGGCTTAGCTGGATATTATCGTCGATTCATAGAGAACTTTTCCAGCATCGCCCAACCATTAACTCTCCTGACTCAAAAGGATCGAAAGTATGAATGGAGAGAAGAACAGGAGATGGCGTTTCAAACGTTAAAGCAAAAATTGTGCCAAGCGCCGATTTTAAGTCTCCCCGATGGAAACGATGGTTTTGTCGCGTATTGTGACGCATCGCGTAGAGGGTTAGGATGCGTGTTGATGCAGAATAATAAGGTTATAGCCTATGCTTCCCGACAGTTAAAAGTACACGAGAAAAATTACACTACTCACGACTTAGAACTGGGAGCGATTATCTTCGCACTTAAAATCTGGAGACATTATCTCTACGGTACGAAGTGCACCATCTTCACCGATCATAAAAGTTTGCAGCACATATTCGATCAGAAAGAACTGAATATGAGGCAACGAAGATGGGTCGAGTTGTTAAGCGATTATGACTGTGACATCCGTTATCACCCCGGCAAGGCTAACGTCGTAGCCGATGCCTTGAGTAGGAAAGATCGAATTAAGCCATTGCGAGTGCGAGCACTGGGGATGATAGTCCAGTCGAACCTTTCGGACCTGATCCGAGTCGCTCAACGTGAGGCGTTGAAAGAGGAACAATTGGAGAAGGAGGGACTTTACGGCAATGAGAAGAATTTCGAACAGCGCGTGGACGAAAATCTCTATTTCAAAAATCGGATTTGGATCCCGACCCTCCATGACCTTCGTGAATTAATCATGGACGAAGCGCATAGATCGAAATATTCCATACATCCGGGATCGGATAAGATGTACAAAGATGTGAAGGAGTTCTACTGGTGGCCGGGTATGAAAAAGGATATCGCAAAGTATGTCGGTAAGTGTACGACTTGTGCGAGAGTTAAGGCGGAGCACCAGAAACCCTCGGGGATGTTACAACAACCGGAAATTCCCGAATGGAAGTGGGAACAAATCACGATGGATTTTGTGACACATCTTCCTAAGACGTCCCGATGACATTATGCAATTTGGGTAATCGTGGATCGATTAACCAAATCGGCACATTTTATCCCGATTAGAAATAATTATAACACTGAGAGGCTCGCGCAGATTTATATAAATGAAATTGTGTCTCGTCATGGGATACCCATCTCAATCATCTCCGATCGGGATAGTCATTTCACCTCCAATCTTTGGCAAGCGGTGCAAGAAGCGCTGGGAACGCGTATTGATCTAAGCACAGCTTACCACCCTCAGACCGATGGTCAGTCTGAGAGGACCATCCAAACCCTAGAGGATTTGCTTCGTGCATGCGTACTGGATTTTAAGGGAAATTGGGATCAACATCTCCCACTCGTTGAATTTTCCTATAATAACAGTTACCATAGCAGTATAAAGGCAGCGCCTTACGAAGCATTGTATGGTCGGAAGTGCCGATCACCACTCTGCAGGACAGAAGTGGGCGACACTCAGGTTATTAGATCAGACCTGGTCCAGGAAACGACCAGCAAAATCCTTGAAATTAGGAACAATTTGAAGGCCGCGCGGGATCGGCAGAAGAGTTATGCCGATACCCGTAGAAAACCGTTGTCGTTTGAGAAGGGTGATAAAGTGTACTTGAAAGTATCGCCTTGGAAGGGTGTAGTCAGATTTGGGAAGGCGGGGAAGTTAGCCCCGAGATATATTGGACAATTTAATATTACTGCAAAAATCGGTCCCGTAGCATACCGGTTAGAGCTACCCGATGAACTGAGTGCAGTTCACAACGTGTTTCACGTATCGAACTTGAAAAGATTTCTGGCGGATGAGACATCGGTGTTACCTCTAGAGGGTGTCCAAATAAGTGATAAGCTCAATTTCGTAGAGGAACCCATAGAAATAGTAGACGGGAAAATCAAGCAAATTAGACACAATAAGATTTCGTTGGTCAAAGTTAGATGGAATTCGCAACGAGGCCCAGAATATACATGGGAACGAAAGGACGAATTCCGGAAGAAATACCCCTATCTATTTCCTCAAAAGGAAGTAGTCGACGCGTAAAAATTTCGAGGACGAAATTTCTTTTACGGGGGGAGAATGTAACGATTTCGGCAGAATCAGGTATACCCTAACCGGAATATACTATTTATGTGTTATTTAATAATGAATATGTGAATTATGATGCGTTTATACGAGTACGTATGATTCATAGTACGAATCATACTCGATTATACAGTTAATCGTATTGGAAATACGATTAACCGATTAACGGTTATTGAAGGCCGAACGAATCGAGGATTACATTATAGACGGGATATATGATATTTAGTGATGTTTACGAAGTATTAAAGCTTCGGGATAAGTGAATTAAAGCACAGAAAAGAAATTTCGATTTAACGGTACGTCGGTACGTTAAACGAAACCTTTAATACCAAACCGAGCAAGAGATGATCGATCAAGCCGAAAAAGATGCGTAATTATTAATAATATGATGATTTAAGTTAATGAAAGTCATGGTTTAAGTTTTTGAAGTTTTTAAATCGGTTTTATATAAATTTCATTTTTGAGCCGAAAAACGACCGTTTTAGCCTCGTTTTAAGCCGAATTAAACGTTTAACCGAAAAACGAACTGAACCAGATTATCCAAAACATTATCCAGATTACGAAATCTGAATGAATGGCCAAGAATGGAGAGGTGGGTCCCACCCCACCCCTTTACCCATCCGATCGGACTCAAGGTCCTCATTTCCCACACTTATTTTCTTTTTTCTCATCAAATCTCTCAACCTTCATCAATTCCATCCACTTTAAGATCCAAAAATCCAAAGTTTTAGCAAGAACAACGAGGTAAAAACCGAGTTAATTGCGTGTTCATCTTCCTTTCTCGAGTTTAATTACAAGAAAATGAAGTTTCAAGTGAAAAAGGGTGAAAACCCGAGATGAAACCGATTCTTGCATGATCAAGTGATGTATACGGGTTATACAAGGGATCTTGGTCCAAGAAAGGAGTTAAACGAACCAAAAACGAAATTTTTACGGTTAAATTTTTGTTTTTATATCATAACCGAAACCATGAAAGAAATGGCTTGATTGTGGGTGTAACTTGCTTGGTGTGGTGTTATTGTGCTTGTAGGTGATGTATCTAGTTGATAGCAAAGGCTAGAAAGCGAGATCCTTGCGATTTGAAGCTAGAAACACAAGGTAGTTCGGTTTTTGTGTGATGATTAAGTTTTGGACAGATTGTGACTCGTTTAGAGTTAGGTCATGAAATTTTACAGAGGTGTTAGATATATGAAAATATGAGTTCTGTGAAGTTTTGGTAATTTTTGGACAAAGAGTGAATATTTGGTGAATTTAATGCTCGGTTTTGGCCAAAAATGGTGAAAAATAGTTAAATATCATGAAAAATTCTGGAAATTTTCAGATAAGCTTTTTATAACATGTATAAGTCACACACAAAATTTGGGGTCAGTTGGAGAAGTCTAAGTAGACTTTTCGGTTAAACGAGTTCTAGGGTTTTCTAGCTCGGTTTTAGTGAAAATGGCATGTAAAATGAGATTTTGGTTCTGGAAAAATTACAGGGGACTATGTGGATGGCAGGGGTCATCCAGGAAAAATTTGGGATTTTTCTAAGATCGTTTGGTATTTACGACATAATTAGTGTTTAAATGGTGTTTAAAAATAGATAAATAAATTTTAAATATAAAAAATTAATTCTGGAAATATTTTTATAAAATTCCCCACTGTCAAAAAGTGATTTGTGCAAAATTTCAAGATCCGAGTCTAAACGGATAATTATTTGTGCTAAAAAGAAGATAAAAACAAACTTTTAAAGCTTAAAACGCGTAAACCGGTAAAGTTCGCATAAGCGAGCTGACTGGTGTATAAAAACCCTAAAAATGGACTATTTTCATATAACTAAGTTAAACAAGTAAAAATAAATCATCCGAAAATAATTCGGATGATTTGGGTAATTTTTACCCGATTTAACAGTTTCAGGTGCGCTAAAGACGGAAACGGGTTCCGCGGCCAATTGTGGCGCCTAAACCGAGCTCTAATTTCACAACTTTAAATAAAATATCAGTCAACCACTATTTTCGGGTCGTGTGTGACCAAACTCATTTTTGAAACGTAAAAACGGATAACCGTGCTAGGCACGCAAAACGGGGAAAACAAAATAATAGTAATTTTGACTGTTAAACTCTAAACGAATCACAATCTGAGTCCGGAAAAGTGTTTCTGGGTTAAAGTTGTATTAATAGTGATTGTATAGTAACGAACTTAGGGATCGTATTACAGATCCGGGCTAATAGCTGGTGTACTGTGATACCTACTTGTTGCGATAAGGTGAGTTTCACGAGCCCCTTTTTTCTGAATTGTTTTTAAATATTTTCCCGGGGCGGAAAGCATGTTGTTACTAAAATGTTTAAGTACGTACTGAACGCATGGATTTGCGTGTATTTATATATGTTTTATTGTACGGGAATCGTACGGAAATGTACTAAGATGGTAATTGTCTGAGTTACTAACATTGTAAGGCCCCGCAACACGAGTGATTAACTGAAAGCCGGTAGAGTGTGGATAGTACTATTGGTCTGACAAACCCAAGTGGTCCGGCATGGATTTGCTGATGTTTCCCAGCCTGTTGCACATGTCTATATTGGGTGTTATATTTATTTTGCTATGTAATGTTAGGCATAGCGGTTTGGGGCAGGTTCGTGGGCGGAGTATGCCACGGGGTTGTGTGTGATAGTCAGAGGTTTCACTTGTGGGCTCAGCATAATTACATCGCTAATATATGATTTATCATAATGAATTGTCAATGTTTATTTAAATTAGTGAAACTCACCAACTATTCGTAGTTGACCCGTTTTCTTTCCATGCTTTCTAGGTACTCTCAAACTGGAATAAGTGCTACATGTTTGATGATGCGTGCTTTTTTGTGGAAGCTTAGTGATCATTTTGTATTAAATATGTTAATGTACAGTTGGTAAAACTTATGTGTAACGCCTAGACGGGAACTAAACTTGGAACAATGTAACATGATGTAAATTAATGTAGTGGTGTTTTCTTTATAAGCAATGTGGTTGATATCAGACGAGTCTGTCGCACCCCGTTTACGTTTCGCTGCGGTTACGGGGTGTTACAGTTGGGTTGGGAACTCTATCTTGATATAGAATTGATTAGTTGTTTGGTGAAGACTCACTATCTTGATATAGTGAGACTAGAAAAAATTACAAAGCTAAATACTTGGTTTTCTTGGTGAAGAATGTGATCACTTCCTTTGAAGAGTGAAACATTGTATGGTGATCCCTACCATTTAGGAGACGGCTAGTAAAGAAAACTCTCGATCGAGGATCAGGGAGAGAACGTAGAGTGAATTAATTAACATTCACTTAAGCATCAATAAATCCGGTTGTGTCATCTATGTCACTTAACTCTTTACGTATTTATACTTATTATCATTAGTTATGAAAAGAGTTTAACAAAGTTATTAGCTAACTAAAATCAGATTAAAACAAAAGGAAAACTATTCACCCCCTTCTAGTTTTCTATAATAGTGTTGGGATCGATGTATTTTATTAATTAAACGAGATATGATTATATCGCTAAATTAATAATTTATTATATTTAAAGAGTATGACCTTTAAATTTCGTAGTGCAATGTACATTCACAAATTAATTGAATTTGTCAAATTCATTTTTTTAGTAAGTAAAAAGTTAGTTCATATTTGAGTTCAACAAAAAAGAAAGTGACTATAGATTTAAAGATGATCTCAATATATATTTAAAGTTTAACAAAAGCAAGTGACTATAGATTTATTTTTACTAAACAATCTTAAAATTTGGAATCTTTTAGTTATTATTAATTTATAGTTTTGTCATAACTAATATATATACATTGTAATTTCATAGAAAATATTTTCTTATTCTTATTATTTTATCGATTTGAGTCCACTTTTTCCCTAGTCTCAAATTTGAATTGAAGAAATTATGATTAACTAGGTTTGTAACCCGCCGCTTTGCGGCGCTGTTGAGTTGATGTATGCAGGTAGATGTTTAATTTTCGAATATCATTTTGAGTTGAAGATAACATTTATCATGTCTATAAATATTTGACCAAGAAGTTAAGAGATCGTCATAGGTCCTACCATGTACTTCGTTTTATTTAGTTTGATATTTTTTTACAAAAGAGCTTAACCTTTGTGAGTTTGACAAAGTCCTAGTACCCCATGTTCTTTACAAAATGTCCAACTTACATGGGTTGACATAATAAACTACTTGCTGGTTTTAACCAAAAAAAATTGGCTTCTATTGCCAATATGTTGTCTTTGTTTTCTTCAATGCATTTTTGGCTTCTTTTCGTGTGAACCTATAATAAAATTAAGTTGATATTAGAAGGTTCCTGAATGCTTTCTACTTATTAATAGATTAGGAAACTATTATTTACAAAGTCCTAATAATTCTATCAGGTCCAGTACACTTGCTAAATATACTATAACTTAAACTAAAACTATATATGTAACTTAAAATTTTGGCTTCTTTTTGCCTGAACCTGTAATTAAAATTCAGTTCGTGAAGGAGGGCGATGGTGGTATTTGACAATTAGAACGTTGTCGTTTATGTTGTGACATGTTTAGTAAATAACTTTATTGTCAATAAGAAAAGTAAGACGGGTTTTAAAGGAGTGGTTTACATAAGTTAATTATTTAGTCTACAATAGCAAAGCCTAATTATAAACAAAAAAAGAATAGAGAATACATACCTACTAATGCAGTAAATACTCTTCGACGACAACCAACAGCAGTCAGAAAGTGCAATTATAGCTGATTCTTAAAAAATTATTAAGCGGTCAAACATTTTAAAGACTTTATACATAAAGCAACGCCTATTTATAAACAAAAAAGGAATAGAGAATACATACCTACTAATGCAGTAAGTACTCTTCGATGACAACCAACAGCAGCCAGAAAGTGCAATTATAGTTGATCCTTAAAAAAATTATTAAGAGGTCAAACATTTTGAAGACTTTATACATAAAGTATATTGCTAGTTAAAAAATTAATAGAAGCTACATAAATGGTTAATGCAACCAGTGGCGGATCCAGGATTTTTTTTTAGGTGGTTCCCTCTTAATTTATAAGGTGGTTCCTACGCGTCTTCTATATATCTGTACACTATATTTCGAAACTCGGGTGGTTCCGGGGAACCACCCGTTTGTATGCTGGATCCGCCAATGAATGCAACACATTAAACAAAACTTGAATGATAAGCTCATGAAACATAGCTACATAAACAGTTAATGCAACACGTTAAACAAAAATTTTATATAAATGTTAAGAAGTCTCTAGAAAATGGTTGCCACCATAGCATGACCAATTTAGGACCTATAAAGACAGAGATGACCATTAATATATGATTCAGCTAACACAAACTGAACCAAAGAAAATGAACGTGTTTTTATATACTTTGACCTGTTTATAGAGACTCTAACAGAAATGGTGGTCCGGAAAACAAAATTTATATTCATTTATGGTATGAAAGGTTCATAAGTATATAGCCTCATAGGTTGATGAGTTTTGTTTAATGTTAACATTTTCATGTGATTTCGGTTGAAACCCCTGTCATATTAACCCATAACTGCTCATAGGATAGCTAGAGAAGTTCAAATATTCATCTATCATCTAACATATTATGAAATTATATTTATTGGCTAAAACATTCTTGAAGATCAGTGAAACACATGACAATTGTGTCAAATCACCAACGAAGCCATTCCATGGAATTGCTGGGAAGAAGTTTATATCTAGATTAAGTGAAATTGGAATGTCTTCAGTGTTACCAAATTAAAACTGGCGAAACAGGAAATTTTGGGGTAATCAGTTATGAATTCGGGATTGTCTAAATTCGACCCAAACTCGAGTCAATGTCATTCCTATATAACAGAAACAATTCACCGAACACCTCACGTGCAACAAATAAGCAATGAAAATACAAAATGACGACAGAAACAAAAGCATAGAATCGGTTATGAGTTCGAGATTATCTAAATCCGACCTAAACCGAGTCATTGTCAGCCGTAGATAACAGAGAAACAATTCACCAAACACCTCACAACCAACAAATAAGCAATGAAGATGCAAAATGACGACATGCATTTAATCATGCAGTTGGCATGCAACATAAAGACAATATAAAACAAAAGCATCCAACCATTACAAACAACTATAGAAATTGCTCTCAGTGGAAAACAAATGTCAATAACAACATGCATCAGCAATAAAGTTACTCAGAAGAATAATAGAGCAAATTTTGGTTAGCTTTATGTTTTCATCTGATCTGATGAGAAAATGATTACTTTTATGGGACGCCAGACGAGGGCGATAAAATGGGGGCTGTTTGTTTCAAATGTGTAACCATGAAAGTTAATAGAATGTAGAAGACAAAAGAAGAGGAGGACACGTGCAAGTGTGAATAAACGTGTATCACAACCAACACCCACAACAAAACGTACAAGAACTTAAGCAGGAGTAACAACATTTAGAAACACATTCCTCCCACTTTTGTAAATATATAAATTATGAAAGTAATTAATTTATCAAATATTAATCTATAAAGGTTTTACTGTACTCACAGCAAGAGACATATTTCCCCTTTTAATTTTTACCACTCACAACCATTAATTAATTTCCAATAATTTGCCACAATGTTAATTTAACTATCAAACTTTTATTATCCGACTTTATATAATCATGGAATCAAGTCCATGCCAAATTCCCCATCATCCTCATACAAGCTGTCAGTTAGGTAAAGGAGAACAACACACTTTTCACTACAAATCCAAAACCATATCGCGAGACTCCGCAAAAGAAAACCAAACATTATTATTGAGTTATATATATATTCTACCCCACCATGATCCCATAGGCCATATCTCATCCAACCATCCTCTTCCTATAAGTAAGAGCTTTTTGGCAAAACCATGCTTCACATTTGACTTCTATTTGCTTCTTCAATGGCTTCTTTTCATTTCCATTCTTACCCTCAATTATTCTGCCATTTCCCTTTTTGCCCTTAAAGTTGATCTTGGTGCAGGCACAGGACTTGGTTTGGTAAGCTTCAATCTAGCACACTAGTTTTCTATTGTAGATATATTTTGATTTCTAATTCATATTGCAAATTTTTAAATTTTTTGAATATTCAGTCTAAAGTGTGCAGCAATAAGTGTGAATCCTCCTTCTGCAATGGTACATATAATATATAGTACCAATGCCTTTTAAAATAAAATTTATTCAATATTTGTTCTTTTTTAAAATATGAATACATGTTTATTGACAGTGCCACCATTGCTGAGATATGGAAAGTATTGTGGGATATTATACGGTGGATGCCCCGGACTGTGATGAACTTGATGCATGTTGTATGAAACATGATTCCTGCATTTCAGCCAATAGTGAGTATTATTTTGGACCAAAACATCACATTCATTTTTATAATTTTAAAGAATAATTTATTACTAAACTATATGTTTTAGCCTTTGGATTATTACTTTAATCCCATTATTTGACAATGAGAAGTTACCAAATACCAAAATATAAAACTCCACCAAACTCAAATTTATTGTGTGTAGGAGGTTGATATATGAACGTCAACTTGTCCTCATCTAAAAATACACCGACACTTATGTAAAGAGAGAGAATAGTTTTTATATAAAATACTACAAAAAAGACAGAGTACTCAGCATATCGATCTCTTTACGTAACCCAAAGTTCCCACATGAGTCACATGACTCCAACCATTGGTGTTAGATCCAGGACACACTTTGTGTAACTGACACATTTTTGTAATGAAATTTGGAGGGTTTTTTATGAGCTTTTATTATCTTCAACCCTAGTATATACACAACACTCAATATTTATCATTCTATAGCAAGATATAATTTGCCTCAATGATTCAACCCTGGTATTCATAGCTATACATACATACATACAAACAAACAAAGAGGATTACAAAACATGAAAAACAAATAACTATTGACAATATTAACAAAGATTGTGTGCAGTAGAAACGAAATTTAAATTAATAAGGATCTATCCAACCTTTTATCGTTAACACCCACTTAAGCGAATAGGCGGCGAAGAAAGTTTGGAATGATTCCAAATGTGGGTGCGGAAGAGGTTTGATGAGTACGTCAGCGACCTTAAACTTGGTAGAAATAAATTGAGTGTGTAGTTTACCTGAAGAATGGGCTCCCGAACAATTTGTATATGGTATTTCCATTTTGCACTAACATACTATTTATACTAGGTTAGACCCTGTGTTACACACGGATAAAATATATAAATCTTCATATATGTATGTATGTATGTGTGTATGTGTGTGTTATACATTTTAATAAATTGTAAACATCAGATAATCTCATTATTATATAAGTTATCACATTGTTGTTTTAATTAAAAGAATCCAACATACAAACACAGACAGAGAAAAATGACAATTTAAAACATTTTTTAACTTATACTATGAAACAAAAAAGACATATTTATTAAAACTTCATTATCTACTAAAGTCATATATGTTGTAAATTATAAAACTTAAACATGTAGATGTTGTAACATAAGTTGTGTGTTATAAACATTATTTTTATTGAAATTATAAAAACATATAAATATACAACATAAAGAATACTACCAATATGAATATAACAATGAGATATAACAATTATAACTTTTATTAAAACGTTTAATAAAGCAACAATAAAATCCAAACCTCGTGATTTAAACTACAATTTCAATCCAAACATCCGGTCCAAACATTCATAAATAATTTCCCAAAATTCAAAATTAATAAAATAACAAAGTCTCAAAATTTTAAAAATAACAATGAAGATAATCAATTGTCATGATTACTTAATAAATGGTGATTATAACCATTTATTTTTAAACTTTCTCTAGCTTAGGAGTTAATGTTTAAAACTAAATTGTTTATTAAGTGGATAATTTATTTATAGAAATTGTATACTCGGCATCTTATGTGAATAACCTAGTTAAAGGACATGTGGAAAAAATGTTTATACTTTAATAGTATAGGTCGAAGATAGATGTCTTAATCTTTGTGATAAGTCTTGAAATATGCCTGAATCTTTGAGATGGTAGAGGCAACAGTTGCTTGAAAAATCGTAGTACTAATCACGTCTTCTTTTTTCCAAAATTTTCCCGTTATTGGATCCTGAATATGGTAAAAATGGTGAGAAAACAAAACATAAATCGTATACCATAGTTAACTTACTTGAAAGGTTAGGAACCACAAGAACATATTTTAATGGGAAGTGAAGCAGGTCCAATACAAGATACATGTAAGATATTAGGGGATGGGGTGGAGCGTGGTGGCCCTCCATCTAGCTAGATGGCCTCAAGCACACCGACGCCGGTGCCCCATCTAGCGTGATGAGGGTTTGTGCGTCATGGCCATCACGCGGTGAGGGGGAAGGATTTCAAGAAATTGGACCATTTCACCACACAAATACCTTGACTAACCCCTCAAAATCAATAATACCCAAAATCAAAAACCTTATCACACCACACCATCACATCTACTAAATTCCATCACATGTGATGGATTTTGATGAAATGACATGGCACACCACCATTAGTGTTACAAAAAATGTCTTTTCAAAGTCTCGCAAAAGGTTGTTAATCAGGGTGCACCGAAATCAATGTATCAATCCTTTTGAGTTATCATTGATGTTGCAAGTTGAATGAAAGGTGTTTGGGATTCTTCATTTTTAACTTCTTTAAAAATTTAAAAAAATGTGTTAGAATTAATTATTATGTGAGATGATAAGTTGATAAGTTACAAGCTTATTACTATAAATCATAAAGAGGTAAAAATAAGAATCCCAAACACCCCCTTAGTCTATTGTGCAAAAGGGGCAAATTGGGTGCTATGGGTGTAGTGCCCATTGGTATGGCAAAGCTAGCAGCAAGGAGGTCGCATCCATGGCCACAACCACCCTTAAAACCCGCTGCCAGAATTGCGCAACCCTTACCGTGGGAAAGAGGATTTTGAAAAGAAAAAAAAAATCGGTTATTGATAACAAAACTAATATATTTAAACCAACATTTTGTTCGGACGAGGAATGAAAATGAATATAAACCCACCTTTTTTTTTTTTTTTTTTTTGCATAGATAACGATGTGTGGTGTGGTTTATATAGAAAAACCCACCTAAAAATATCAAAAATAATCCGTCTATAACCATTGCCATACAAACTATCAACAATAAAACCACTGAAAAAGTCTTTTAGTGACATTAATTGGTCGCTTAAAATTTACGTATCACCGATATTTAGTAGACCATCGTAGCACTAATAGTTCACCAATGGCATATCTAAGTTAATATATATTTTGAAGAAATCCATCGGTGATTTTTTGATGATGCTTTCTGACGGCTTTTCAGCCATAGGTGAAATAAGCTCGGTTCCGACGGATCATCTGTATGCCATTTACACGGCTCTTTTGATGAGTACCATTCTACTTGATCCATACTCATATTGTTACATTTGTTTTGTAGAAAACTATTTAAGCGAGGTTTGCAACAAGGGTTTGTTGGATTGTGTACAAAGGTTCAAGAAAGCAGGGAGCAAGACATTTAAAGGCAATACATGTAACGTGAATGATGTTACACACACCATTAACACTGTTATGAATGCTGCACTTCTTGCAGGCAAATATATTCCTAAGCCCTAATTAATACTCGCTGCAAAACTTACTGTCAAATCAGTATGATGTAACATGGTGTTAAGATTGTTTGATATACTGTTATATATCCAACAAAACTTTATTATGCTTCGAAAAGATTAATTAATTAATTTAGTACAATTAGAACTTGTATTTTTAGCTAGACTAGTACTAGACATAACTTGATATGATATTGTGGTTAAGTAGATGATGAACGATTGTTTGTTTCATGAATCGGTGCATGGAATCCAAAGATTTGTGTGTTACAATGGTGAATCAACAAGAACAATGGAGAACACCAAGTACACTAAATACTTCTATCCAAAAGTTTCGTGTATTAATGATTTGTTTGTTGATGAGTATTACAATGAAAACCCCTTGGACTCACCTCCTAAACCCTACAAGCATCACTCTATTTAAGGTCCCTATTACAAGAAATGATAAATTACGTTCATGCCCCTGTATTAGCCTTGTGCAGCACTTCAACCCGCTAAATTCGCTTGAAACTAATGTAAACAGAGATAATAGCTTTAAAATAAAAATATTAAAAGAAAAAGACACAGTACTTAGCATATTGATCTCTATACGTAAACCAAAGTTCCCATATGACAACCATTGGTGTTAGGTTTCTTTGAGCTGTTATTATCTTGAATCCTAATACACACACATATATATATATGCTTAAGTTCATGCGGGGAATGATTTTAGTACGAGATATGCAAGAAAAAATTCTAACAAATTATATAATTAATTTCTTTTTATTTTCTGATTATTTAACTAGAAGGGTGTTTTAGTAATTAAAGTGATCATTTTTTTGTAACTATCACTAATTAATGACAACTTAAAATCAACATATTTTTAGTTAATTAATTTTTTATTTTTACTTTAACCCAAATTCTCATGTTTATTCATAACCCAATTTGATTGTATCATTTCTTAAAAGATTTTTTATAACAATAAAAAATACACTAATTCAAGGGTCTGCGTATTTGTTTCCCTCTTTTAATCTGTTTCCCCAGTTTAAATTTGTATTTCAACCCAATTATTATAGCAACAAGTTAATAACACTTACTGCACATTAATTACAAACCACAATCTCTATCTAATCTAAAAGACAGAAAAAACTATTATAAGTCAGATTAACTAGATCTAGTATATATTACTTATAAACCCATCACATTAACAAAAAACTTTCAAGATGTCATGAAGTATACAACACCTATACAAATCATGATAATATTCCTTCACGAGTACACAACTTATAATATATACTATGTCAGACGTATTCATACACACAGACATCTACTATTATAATAAAAAAAAGTTTTTTCTGGACACCTGGCTTATTCAGAGCAGCCCCCCTTTTAATTCTAACTTCATATTATTATGACATCTGTCACGACCAGAAGGCAGTACGTATGCTTAGGAACACAGCGCTTTTAACTTCTAATCCCTATTTCTTTGGCAACTGCATACATACGTTACTCTTAATCACTAATCACGAATCTTCTTCAACGATTTTCCTCACAGATTGGTTTGCATATGATGTTCTTAATCCCAATTTTATGAAAGCCTAATACTTGATAGCCGTGTTGGCGTTTTCAATGATTATTGATGGGTATTATTGATAAACCCTAATTTTTCCAAGCCGATTAATTCAGTCGTAGCGATTCATGATGGTTATATTCATCATTTGCTGCATCAATTATCCAGCGATATCAATTACAGGTAAACCATTTCATCTTATTTTCTTATTTATAGTTACATTCATAGATTTGCAGTTCTATTTTTAGATTACTGTCACATTCGTTGAAAACGTCTAAATTTGAAAAACAATGACTTGGTTTTAAACCGTCATATAATTACTTGGGAAATTGGCTATTTCATCTTCATTCTGTCGTGAGGTATCAAACGAACCTATCATCTACTATTCTCTAATTTGTAAATTGAAATCTGTTATTAGTTTATACAAAAGACACTATCTTTTCAGTATGATAATTTTGTTAGAGGCCATATGCCTTTGAAGTATGGATATCGACTTATTTAATTCGATTAGTATGGAGGCTTATTGTGTATTTATCAAGTAGGTGACTTATCCCGGCAAAGTTCTTATATGCCAAGTAGAATGTCTTAAAGAGGTTCTTCTTCGAGCATTTAGTGGCGGAGATGATGCTTGATATCTAAGATTGGTCAGACTGTTGGTAAATAAACAACATCTTTGATTTCCATATTATGTTCCTTTATATTTTAGAAAAAAATATTATCTTTTCTTGTAGTGATTAAGTTCTTGAAATCTTGTAATTTATTGGTATCCAGGCTCCAAGTTTGATTATAGAAGCCAATTATGAAGCTCTTTTACTGGTGGATGCACTTTTAAGGTTTTGACTTCAATTGTTTTCGTTTTATATCATTGCTTTTTATCAAAACATATTGGATTTTATGAATCTTGAATTTGTTGTTTACAAAATGCATTTTATGTATTGGGTAATTAGTAATTTTATTTACAAAACGCCTTTTTATGCATTGAGTCATTAGCAAATCACCGTATAACCCGTGTACGACCCAACATGAGAACTTAATTATGTGCTACAAGAAGTATGTTTTGCATTTTACTTATTGGTGTACGCCCCAATATGAGAACTTAATTGTACATAATTTTATTTACAAAATGCCTTTATGTAGTTGCATGATGGTTGTTTTCAATTTAATTTAATTTTATTTTTTTTGTTTAATTCTTCTTAAAATCGCAGGTGTCCGTAAAGTTTTTGTAAAAGAATCAATACATTTAACATCATGGGTGTGAAACAAGCTAAATAAGGAACTTGGATGTGTTTCATCATACAGAAGATCATTTGTCACATATTGTTGGTAAGTTTTTTGCACTAAAAATCCCCTTGATCTTTTGATGGACCTGTCTTAGTGAGCATGGCCTTGCAATGTATGGCTGCAACATTCATATCATGTAATCATTTCAAGAAAGCTAAATGTGCTTTAATTTGAGGAACAATTGGGAACATTGTTGTAGCAACTATGTCACTTTTTGGCTATGGATCAGGTTTGGTTCTGATCAAATTGAAGTTGTGTCAAAGCGGGCCAATGTTTCCATTCAGGTAGATCTTAAGGTAAGATAAGGTCAAACTCCTCATTTTTATTAAACGGGTCAAACTTATCAATATTAGTCAACGGGTCAAAATTATAATTTTAGTAAGCGGGTCAAAATTATAATTTTAGTAAGCGGGTCAAAATGTTGTTTTTAGTAAACATATCACACATCATTTTCAATTAACGTGTCAAATTTATCATTTTCCAGTGTTTATGTTTGAAAGATATTACTGGGTTATCATAATTTTAGCTTACAAAGAGATTTGATGTTTTCATGTCTTGGGTCATAGAAATATTTTTGAATTATATTTTGTTGGATTTGCTTTGGTACTTGGTGCTTGCTTATATTAATATGAAATATTGTTTCTTTTTTCTTTTCTAAAACTGCCTGTTTTGACCTGAAAATTTTGGTCATGACCTTAAAATGAATTTAGCCATGACCAATTATGACTTGAACATGTTTTGGACATAACATGTTTTTACCCTAACCAAATTGAACCGTTTTCAAATTGGCCCCACCCATTCTGAGCCGAACATCGTATGACCTGGGATACCTATTCGACGTGAGTCGTGACTCGCCTTTTTCACCAGGAATAGATAGACTGCATGCTCGGTGAGTTTTAAGCCATTGGACTTTTTTTTAATTTGGTTAAATATTATTGCATACCCCTTTTGACATTTAAAAATAAATGATAAACTGAAACGGTCCATTTAAATTTATGCAGTATGAAATTACTTAACATATTCATCATATTCTTCTAAACTCACAAAGTTTTCAATTCATTACTTCAAACTTATGATAATGTGTTTTGTGGTGTAAATATAGGACCGGGCAAGAGCTTGGAACTGAATTAAAACAAGGTTCTCTACAAATCTATGGCGCCGTTTATTGTTGTTACTCCTGAATAAAACTTAATTTTGGTGGGTGGTCTTCCCATTTTTGATGTATGCTTTGACATTTTTGTTGCCACGGCTAGCCTAAAATAAGAATGTGTTTGATTTATAATGATTTGTGTTAGCTTGCATGTGTTGGGTTTCTTGATTAATGATGAATTGGGTGTGTATTTTTTCGGTTTGATTAATATTACTGAAGTTTTGACTTTTGTTGGTGATTCTTTGCTATCTAAGCTATAACATTGACAAGCTAGCATGTTTTAGTGATGTTCAGTTCTCTACATGTAACATAATGGAGAATGAGATATTGTTAGGCTCTCTTTGAAAGAAGTTGATATGGCATGCCAAATGGGTATTAATTGTTTAGCTTTGAATTTGTCTTATCATCTACACTATTTTTGTTTGTAAGACTATGTGGTTGTTTATGTATTTTTAAGACTACATGGTTATAAGACAACACCTTTTTTTTTCTTTGTGTGTGTGTGTGTGTGAGAACTATTTATGTGATTACTTTCACACATTTCTTGATCAATAATTGGGATGGTTTTGACGGTTTTATGGTTCGATTTAGCTGGTTGTGGTTTGACGGTTTTGAACAAATTGTTTACCGAATGCATAATTTTGCCTTAATTTTAAAAAGTTGAAAATGATAGTTTATGACTAAATGATATAATGCATAATAACTTTATAAATTTAAAATGAAAAAGATAATATGATAATGAAGTTCTCACATTGATTAATTTTTTATTCTCAGCCCCGTGTAGTACACGGGTTATAACCTAGTATATATATATATATATATACAACATATCCTACACAGAGCATATTATTCCTACACAACCAAAAACAATGTAATAATATATCAGAATCCTACAGAGATCATCAGTTACCTACACTTCTAGCGATTATATAAAATACCACACTGATCATCAGTTACCAACACACACAACTCAACAACCCAATGTCAACTTGATTTATGAAAACGAAGTAAATAAAATAATGACGAAATATTTGTATTAAGAATTTTTGGATTTATGTCAAAGGCACGTAAACAAGTAAAACTTATATATCTGTTAAACTTGTATTTTATGTAATATTATCATATCTTTAATTGAAGTTTAAAAATTTTACGTTCATTTCGGGATATGTCCTTTAGCACTATGGTCCCACCACAAATACCATTAACTTTTAGGGAAAATTCCCTAAATAACTTAATTGATAAGAGAGAAAGGGAAAAATAGTCTAAAATCCTTACATATTCTTAAAATAGCCCACTAAATTTGGACTTTGCCGACGAGATCTAACAAAATCTTTAAACCAATTGAAATCTGACAAGTGTATTTTTTTTAAAAATTCAACGGGTTATTTGAAAATGTTACAGGACCAGTTCATATTTTCCACTAAATGTTCTTCTAATAAAATAGTCTTATCCGACGGTTTATTAATGTTTCCTATCTGATCCATTCAAATTCAAAAAACTTGGGAAATTGTGCCTTTAAACTCAGTCTTTCAAGACGTATTTCGGGTGAATTTGTATTAAGAAGACCATAAAATGTAAATATTGATGGACCTGCCCATATTTTTTCACTAAGTCTTATTCACAAAAGCTTTCTTGTCAGACGGTTTATTAAGGTTTCCTATCTGACCCCTATACGTTTTAAACACATGGAAAAATGTGCCTTTAAATTTTGTTTTTTAAGACACATATTTGGTAAATTTGTACTAAAGGGATCATAATTTTAAAATATTGAGAGATCCGTCCATATTATTTCACTAACTCTTATTATTAAAAGCTGTCCTGCCAAACGGTTTAGTAAGGATTCCTACCTGACCCCTACAAGTTTAAAACACATGGAAAAATCTGTCTTTCAACTTTGTCTTTCAAGACACAAATTTGTTAAAGTTGTACTAAGGAGACGATATTTTAGTTAACTCTTACGGGTCCGCCCATATTTTACATTATATGTATAATCTCATATTCCTCAATAATTCACATTTCTTCCACAATTAACTCATAAATTTGTACTAAATGGATCATATTTTTAAAAATATTGAGGGACCCGTCCATATTTCTTCACTAAATCTTATTATTAAAAGTTGTCTTGCCAGACGGTTTAGTAAGGATTCCTACTTGACCCATACAAGTTTTAAACAAATGGAAACATGTGTCTTTCAACTTTGTCTTTCAAGACACAAATTTGTTAAAGTTGTACTAAGGAGACGATATTTTAGTTAACTCTTAGGGGTCCGTCCATATTTTACATTATATGTATAATCTCATATTCCTCAATAATTCACATTTCTTCCACAATCAAATCATAACACTTGTTCTTGAATCAAAACCATGAAGTTAAAGAGGGGAGATCAAGTGGAGATTATGGATACGGGTCCCGGGTGTGACAACTGCCCAATCCGACCCGACCCAGGTACCCGTTTTCGAATCCGATTCTTTTTATGATTTAAAATTTGATTATTAATCTTTGTAAATTTAACATTTAATAAATTATATATATATATTTTTATATTACTTGCTAATAATAATAATTTCCTTCCCGCCGTCCCGCCTCTTTCTCTCTCTTGTCGCCATCTCGCCTCTTTCTCTCTCTTGTCGCCGTCCCGCCCCTTTGCTTAACCCTTAAGCCTTGAACCCCTTTTTCTCTTAACTCTTTGCTTGTCCTTTGGTTCTTCCCGCCTAAGGATGTCTGCGCAGCTCCACGCGCCAGACTCCTTACATGGAAGCCTGCGTGAAGACCAGCTGTTCCTGCGATACGCGAGACGAATTCTTCTCGCAGCGCGCTAAGAATTGTAGTTCTTCTCGCAGCGCGCTAAGAATTGTAGTTCTTCCCGCGACGCGCTAAGAATTGTAGTTCTTCTCGCGACGCGCTAAGGATTTGTAGTTCTTCCCGCGACGCGCTAAGGATTTAAGTTCTTCCCGCGGCGCGCTAAGGTTTGTTCTGTCTGCCTTCGCCCTCGCGCGTGCGCTCGAATCTTCTCGCGCTAGACCTTAAGTCTTTTCTTCTGTTTAGGTCAGCCTGTATTCTTTTGAAATATCTTATCTTTTGTGTGAGCACTTTAGGTCAGTTCTGACATCTGTCCGAAAAGCCACTTTCGGCGCAGCATGCGCACCAACCCTATTGGTTGACAGAAAAAGTGACTGACATAATCTTTTGAAATCTTCTTTTGCATGCCTTGAACAGTGTTTTATCTGACACCTCCCATGCTTTACCTGTAACCTGTCAGCTTTTCCCCATCCCCTGCAGCTGCCGGCATATCTTTCCATATCTTTTGCTTTTGTTTTCTTGTGCTTTTTGATATCTTTTGCTTGATTTGATAAGATATTTTCCTCTTTTTAAGGGATTGTGCTCCCTAGGGTTTCCCTATATATATAGCTATTTTCTTAACACTTCACACACTACACTTAAACACTCCCCATATCTCTCTCCCTTTGCTCTCTTGCTTCCGTCTTCTCTTCTGTTCTGCCCAGATCTCGGTAATTATAAATATATATTTTGTTTTTGTTTAACTAATCGATACTTAAGAAATAAAAACCAATCGTTAAACCAATAACCTCTTATTTATAGGTTAACTTGTGCTTGTTTAAAAGTTGATTCTTGCATTATCTTTCAACACACCTTTTTCAGGTGAGTAATCTCGTACCTAATCCCTTTTTATTTTTAATGTTTTGGGATGTTCATGTGTTCGTACAAACTTGAGTCTTAAACTTGTTTATAAACTTTTGTCGCGCAAAACCCCATGTGTTATGGACGTAGACTTGGCTGTTTATTTGTATGTGTGGATCATTAACCGTCTTGTCGGCCTATTCCGCAGTTTTCATGGATCCATTAGATGAACACGGGAGAACTATCGTTTATGATTTCTCTTTTGTTTACACTTGCACAGTTTTCTTGTTTTTGTGCTCAATTGGGAGCACGGATTGAACTATGAGCTATGATCTAAGGCTTGATCACAATCTGATTACACCCTTGCTGAACACCAGTTATACACATGACGCGCGCAGATATTGTTATCTATTTATATCTATTAAACTTGATTTCTCACCGACACGCAAGTGTTGACGTTTTATTTTAACACATGTTCAGGTTTGCTGTAGCTGTTTCTGGAAGCTTGAGGACACATAGGATGTTTTCTTTTCTTTTGGACCTAGTTTAAAATGTAACAAGACAAGTTTATGTTATTTGAATATTTTGAGTTATGATATGATTTATGTTACTTTATGTCATGTTCTGCGCGTGCGCAAGGAAATGTATTTATTAAATATTGACACCCAAATAGTGTCGCGAGTAATGAAACAATACTGTCACACCCGGCCCTGAGCGGCGGAAACAGCAGGGCGCGCGCGAGTGGGGATTGATAATTAAGCACGGGCCATTGCAAACATTCAAAGATTTTCATTGCGCATGAAATGTTTAATACAAACACATTACATTGTATAAAAATTACATAAAAACATCCAAGTATAAAAACTGTTGAAGATTTCCATGCCATATCCCCTTGCGCGGCGGGAACAACCACGCGCATCGAAGGGATAGAACTAAAATCTTCCAAAAAGCTAGTTTTAGATGTTCAGCGTGAGGTGCTCTAAGTGTGACTCCATGCGCTACCTAGTTATCTCCTGAAAGACACGTAAAAACATTTGAATCAGTATAAACTGAGTGATTTCACAAGTTTTAGTAACTTGATAAATCGTATTGCATCATAATCTTGATACAAATCATTCTGAAACATAATTCTGATAGCATCATTAAAACACATGTTTGGTAAAACATAGTTCTATCAACATATTCTGATAAAATCGTTCCGCGGGTTACGCGCGAACATTTCTGGGAACTGTGCTCGTCTATGCAAAGTGGCGCTGCCACTACGAGCTAAAATAAGTAATACCGTCCCGCGGGTTACGCGCGAACGTTTCAGGAAAATGTGCTCGTCCATGCAAAGTGGCGCTGCCACTACGAGCTAATCAATAATTCCGTCCCGCGGGTTACGCGCAGACGTTGTGCCGGAAAACAAGGCGCTCGTCCATGCAAAGAGGCGCGACCCCTACGAGCGGGCTCAAACCCATAGTACTGCCCCATGACCATACTAGGCACTCGTCCATGCAAAGAGGTGCGACCCCTATGAGTGGGTGGATCAAACCAGCAGTCCCTACCCTTAGAGTTCCAATGGTAAAGTGATCACTTACTCGAGTTCTAGCGCACATACATCGAAAACCTTAGATAACCGTTCGCATTGCTCATCATGAAATATAATTTAAACACAATCGCTTGCATAGCTTGTAAGTATACCATGATAAAACATTATTTAAGTACGTGTCCCTCGCCCCGAAAACAGTTTAAAAAAAAACAGTGAAAACAGCGAGAATAGGGGCTGTGAGACTCACCTGTGGTTCTTGTTAAGGGGTTAATCGAGATTCGGGTTTTCTTGGTGTTGGCCTCGGAATCGAAGGTCTAGAATACGATTAAATAACAAGAAGTATATATATTAAGATCAAGAAATGGGAGAATATAAGGGTTGGAAAGTAGATCTCAAGGTTATATTCTCGGCTTACCTAGTAACAGGATCGGAAATGGAAACAACGGATGCTTGGGAGAGGATTTGTGCAAGTTTGCAGTTCTTTGAAGTGTGTTTTGGGTGATAATTTAGGTTACATATTTATAGGCAAACTCAAGGGAACACAATCCCTTGCTTTAGGGGATTGTAATCTTTTCATATCTAGGGGTAATGATGATAAAGTATGGAAATTATTATTATTTATTTAAAAGTGGAGTAGTGGATAAAAGATTTTGATTTTTGATTTGGTCAGGACATGCAGGTCTGGGGTTGGTGATAATAGGGTGGCTGACAGTTGACTTTTCATGTTACAGTGTGCTTTTTCAGGTACTTTTGTCAGTGTACAGTAAAAAAAAGTGGAAAATCTCTGAAACACGCTACTGTTTCCTTTTGGGCGGGAGTAATCTCCTTACGTCTGGAGAATAGACTAAGTGTTCTGCGCGTATTACTTTGTGCGCATAGCTTTCTGCGTGAAGGACATTTCTTTGCTGCGGGTAGGTGCGTGACCTTCTCGCAGTCAGGGACATTGAGTTTCATTTGTAGATTCTCCAGGTGGTCTTGGTATTTCAACATAGTGATCAGTCATGTTGAAGTCAATTCCATCTTGGGGCTTCAGACAAACTAGCTCTCCATGTTCCCGCCATGCGGGGAGGTTAGTTCCCTTCCGCACGCGCACAAACGATTTAGGATGCACCCGCCTTAGCATCATGCGGGATGGTCAACCCATTAGACAACATAACGTTAAGGTACATGAAAACATAAAGCCAAAGCATTCGCGTATGGCGCATATAACATATGCCCACGCTGGTTCTTAACATGGCGTGCTCGCGCAGGGCGCACATAACAAATGCACGCGCTGATTAACATGGCGCGCTCGCGCAGGGCGCACATAACAAATGCACGCGCTGATTAACATGGCGCGCTCGCGCAGGGCGCACATAACAAATGCACGCGCTGATTAACATGGCGCGCTCGCGCAGGGCGCACATAACAAATGCACGCGCTGATTAACATGGCGCGCTCGCACATAACATAATTACCTAATATTTAGGTTGATTACTTGGTTTAAGGGATTGGGAATTTACCGGGTGTCACATTCTCTCCCTGTTAAGCGAATTTCGTCCCGAAATTTAGGAGACGTTGCTGGCAGAAGCCATGCTCTGAAAGAGGTGTGGGTATTTGATGCGCATCTGGTCTTCTCTTTCCCAAGTGAATTCAGGCCCACACCTCGAGTTCCATTGAACCTTTACTAACTTGATTCGACTTCTGCGCAACTTTTGTTCTTTCCAATCGGTTACGGCTATAGGCTCTTCTACGAAGTGCAGTTGTTTGTCGATGTGAATCTCTTCCAACGGTAAAATCAACGTTTCATCAGATAAACACTTTTTGAGGTTGGTCACATGAAACGTATCATGAACTCCACTGAGTTCGGCGGGTAAACGGAGTTTATAAGCAACCGGACCGATCCTTTCCAGGATCTCAAATGGTCAGATGAAGCGCGGATTCAACTTTCCTCGCTTGCCGAAACGGGGGACTCCTTTCCATGGAGAGACTTTCAAAAGTACTTTATCCCCTACTTGAAATTCCAATGGTTTCCTTCGCACGTCTGCGTAGCTCTTCTGTCTATCGCGCGCTGTCTTAAGGCGATCCCTTATCTGAAAAATCTTGTCTGTTGTTTCTTGGATCAATTCTGGCCCAGTCATTTGCTTGTCACCCACTTCAGCCCAGCACAGTGGGGATCTACACTTGCGCCCATACAAAGCTTCGAACGGCGCAGCCTTGATACTTGTGTGATAACTGTTGTTGTAAGAAAATTCAACCAATGGGAGATGAGTATCCCAGCTACCACCGAAATCGATTGCGCACGCGCGCAGCATATCTTCCAATGTCTGGATTGTTCGCTCGCTTTGCCCATCCGTTTGAGGATGATAAGCTGTACTCATATCAAGGCGAGTACCTAGAGCTCCTTGTAACGATCTCCAAAATCTTGAGGTGAACCGACTATCTCTATCAGAAATGATGGACACTGGGACTCCATGTTTTGAAACTACTTCTCGAATATACAATCGGGCTAACTTTTCCATCTTATCGGTTTCCTTGATCGGCAGGAAGTGCGCTGACTTAGTTAGCCGATCTACAATAACCCAGATCGTGTCATAACCCCCAGGTGTCCTTGGCAGTTTGGTGATGAAGTCCATAGAGATTTGTTCCCACTTCCACATGGGAATTTCTAGCTGCTGAAGTAACCCCGACGGCTTCTGATATTCAGCCTTTACTTTTGAACACGTCAGGCACTTACTGACATACGTCGCGATGGCGCCTTTAAGATTGGGCCACCAATACAGCGCTTTAACATCTTGGTACATCTTGTCTGCGCCAGGATGTACGGAATACCGCGTCTTGTGAGCCTCGTTTAATACTCGCTCACGCAATCCTCCCTTGAGAGGGACCCATATGCGGTTAGCGAAATATAGATTGCCGTTCTTAAGTTCCAAATTCTTAATCATACCCCCAAGGGATTCGTTTTTAGCAAACTCTGGTTTCAAAGCTTCTTGCTGAGCGTCTCGGATGCTGGTAAAGAGATCTGCGCGAATGGTCAGCCTTAGAGCCTTGACTCGTAGTTTTTTTATTCGCTCCTTCCTACTTAGCGCGTCTGCTACCACATTCGCCTTTCCAGGGTGGTACTTAATTTCACAATCATAATCATTCAACAACTCCACCCATCTTCGTTGCCTCATGTTTAAATCCTTTTGATCAAATATATGTTGAAGGCTCTTGTGATCCGTAAAGATTACACACTTTGTACCATAGAGGTAATGGCGCCAAATCTTTAGCGCGAAGACAACCGCTCCAAGTTCCAGATCATGCGTTGTGTAGTTCTTTTCATTGGTCTTGAGTTGGCGCGAGGCATACGCTATGACTTTGTCTCGCTGCATAAGGACACATCCGAGTCCCTGATGTGAAGCGTCGCAGTAAACGACGATGTCATCCGTCCCCTCAGGCAGAGACAGAATTGGCGCACTACATAACTTCTGTTTTAACATTTGAAATGCTGCTTCCTGATTTTCGCCCCAAACAAACTTCTTGTCTTTCTGAGTTAGCGCGGTCAGAGGTAGAGCTATCTTGGAGAAGTTCTCAATGAAGCGTCGATAGTAGCCAGCTAGTCCTAGGAATTGCCTCACCTCAGTTGGGGTTTTTGGCGCTTCCCAGTTTTCGATGGCCTTGACTTTGGAAGGATCAACGTGTATTCCTTTCTCGTTTACAACGTGACCGAGAAAGTGAACTTCTCTAAGCCAAAACTCGCACTTGGAAAACTTCGCATACAACTTTTCTTTCCTCAACAATTCCAAAATCAATCTCAGGTGTTGCTGATGCTCGGCCTTGGTCCGAGAATAAATCAGAATATCATCTATAAATACAATCACAAACTTGTCCAAGTATGGTTTGCACACGCGGTTCATCAGATCCATGAATACAGCCGGCGCATTAGTTAGCCCGAAAGGCATCACTAAGAACTCATAATGGCCGTATCTAGTTCGGAAGGCTGTTTTCGGCACATCTTCCTCATGGACCCTAAGTTGGTGGTATCCTGACCGTAGATCTATCTTCGAATAATAACTGGATCCCTGCAACTGGTCAAATAAGTCGTCAATCCTCGGTAAGGGGTACCGATTCTTGACTGTCAGCTTGTTCAGCTCCCTATAGTCAATACACATCCGGAACGAACCATCCTTCTTCTTAACAAACAGTACTGGAGCTCCCCACGGTGAAAAGCTTGGGCGTATGAAACCCTTATCCAATAGTTCCTGTAACTGATTGGATAGCTCTTGCATCTCAGATGGAGCTAGTCGATAAGGCGCTCGAGCTACTGGCGCAGCTCCTGGGACCAAGTCAATACGAAACTCGACTTGTCGCGGCGGCGGTAATTCGGGCAAATCTTCAGGAAAAACTTCTGGAAATTCGCGCACTACTGGTAAGTCTTCAATTCTTCGCTCATCCCCTTTCTTCTCTACTACATGCGCCAGGAAGGCGTAGCACCCTTTCCTTAGGCACTTGCGCGCCTTTAGGCACGAAATCAGTTTCGTCGCAACTCCCCTTCTTTCCCCTTGAATTACCAAGGTTTCTCCGTTCAACAGTGGGATCCGAACCTGCTTCTCATGGCAAATAACTTCCGCGTGGTTCTCGACTAACCAATCCATACCTATCACAATGTCAAAACTTCCCAAGTCTATTGGCAACAAGTTAATATTGAACCCGTGACCTCCCATGACTATTACACATTGTTCAGTTCTTTCGTTCGCGCATAACTGCCTACCATTGGCTAGTTCTATAGTATAAGGTGTGTCTAGCCTACTGGTCGCTAAGACTAGGGAGTCTTTAAACTCAGCGGATATAAAACTTAGGTCAGCGCCAGTATCAAATAAGACAGATGCAAAATGTCCGTTAAGCAAAAACGTACCGGTTACCACATTCGGCTCTTCTTTAGCTTCGCCTGCGCCGATCACAAAAGCTCTCCCGCGAGCTTGGTTTCCCTTTTGCGGGCAATCCCGACTAAAATGCCCTGGCTTCCCGCATGCGTAGCAGTTGTCGCTTGCTCCAGCTTCTCTGACACGGCAATTCATCGTCTTGTGCCCTGGTCTGCCACATTTGGCACATTCGATTCTTGCGCATTCACCCTCGTGGTGATACTTGCATTTGTTGCACCATGGGCGAGGCCCGCTGTATCCTTTCCTTGATGGCTCCGCGGCTTGGATCGCGTAAGCCCTTACGCTCTCCTGCTTCTTGAACGGTGGTTGCTTGGAGTCGGACCCTCGGTGGTGAGAGTTCCACTTCCTCTTGGGATCAGAGGTTCGCTGCTCGATTCCGCGCGTAGTTAACATACCCGCACGGACCGTATCCCTTGTAAGGGTGATGGCCCGCGCTACCGCCTCATCAAAGGTTGGAGGCGCTGCGGCGTTGAGCGGAACCCTAACAACAGGAGGTAACCCAAAGATATACCTCTCGATCTTCTTTTCCTCCGTGTTTGCCATGTCTGGCACCAACTGGCAAAGCTCGTTGAACCGGTTGTTGTAGGCGTCGATATCCGTTCCTACCATGGTGTGGTTCCAGAATTCCTGTTGTAGGTTCTGAATTTCTGCGCGAGAGCAGAACTTTCTCATCAACATTTCCTTCAGTTCCTCCCAGGTCTTGTGAAGAGCAACTTCTCGCCCCAAGGTTTTCACTTGAAGCTTCCACCAAGACGAAGCTGCTTCTTGGAACATGCAGGTCGCGTAAAGGACCTTCTGGTTCTCACTACATCCGCTAATGGAGAGAACTGTCTCCATCTTGTCAATCCAGTTGTAGAGCCCAATGGCCCCTTCGATACCCTTGAATGGCCAAGGCTTACAGGCCATGAATGTCTTGTAGGAGCATCCTTTGTCCAAGGCTCCTGATTCGGGTTCTGGGGTCTCATTCTGACGACCCTGACTTGATTCGGCCTTGCTGGCCTCATGTGTTGCGATCGCTTGCGCGATTATTTCCGCGAGTTCCTCGGGTGTCATGGTAATTCCCTTGGCTTTAGTTGGAGGCATTCTCGCTTTAAAAGAGAATGAAAATATATCAAACTTAGCGCATGTACTCTGAGCACATAATGTTTTTCTTTAATTACTACACTGTGTGACCCGTGTTCCTAAGTGTGTGCATAGTTTCCTTTGAAAATATTTTCTTTGAAAAATATTTCATGCGATTCCCCAACGGTTATAGTCTAGGTTAAAACTTCTTTTCCTAGTTCGCTATAACCAGTGCTCTGATACCAATCTGTCACACCCGGCCCTGAGCGGCGGAAACAGCCGGGCGCGCGCGAGTGGGGATTGATAATTAAGCACGGGCCATTGCAAACATTCAAAGATTTTCATTGCGCATGAAATGTTTAATACAAACACATTACATTGTTTAAAAATTACATAAAAACATCCAAGTATAAAAACTGTTGAAGATTTCCATGCCATATCCCCTTGCGCGGCGGGAACAACCACGCGCATCGAAGGGATAGAACTAAAATCTTCCAAAAAGCTAGTTTTAGATGTTCAGCGTGAGGTGCTCTAAGTGTGACTCCATGCGCTACCTAGTTATCTCCTGAAAGACACGTAAAAACATTTGAATCAGTATAAACTGAGTGAGTTCACAAGTTTTAGTAACTTGATAAATCGTATTGCATCATAATCTTGATACAAATCATTCTGAAACATAATTCTGATAGCATCATTAAAACACATGTTTGGTAAAACATAGTTCTATCAACATATTCTGATAAAATCGTTCCGCGGGTTACGCGCGAACATTTCTGGGAACTGTGCTCGTCTATGCAAAGTGGCGCTGCCACTACGAGCTAAAATAAGTAATACCGTCCCGCGGGTTACGCGCGAACGTTTCAGGAAAATGTGCTCGTCCATGCAAAGTGGCGCTGCCACTACGAGCTAATCAATAATTCCGTCCCGCGGGTTACGCGCAGACGTTGTGCCGGAAAACAAGGCGCTCGTCCATGCAAAGAGGCGCGACCCCTACGAGCGGGCTCAAACCCATAGTACTGCCCCATGACCATACTAGGCACTCGTCCATGCAAAGAGGTGCGACCCCTACGAGTGGGTGGATCAAACCAGCAGTCCCTACCCTTAGAGTTCCAATGGTAAAGTGATCACTTACTCGAGTTCTAGCGCACATACATCGAAAACCTTAGATAACCGTTCGCATTGCTCATCATGAAATATAATTTAAACACAATCGCTTGCATAGCTTGTAAGTATACCATGATAAAACATTATTTAAGTACGTGTCCCTCGCCCCGAAAACAGTTTAAAAAAAAACAGTGAAAACAGCGAGAATAGGGGCTGTGAGACTCACCTGTGGTTCTTGTTAAGGGGTTAATCGAGATTCGGGTTTTCTTGGTGTTGGCCTCGGAATCGAAGGTCTAGAATACGATTAAATAACAAGAAGTATATATATTAAGATCAAGAAATGGGAGAATATAAGGGTTGGAAAGTAGATCTCAAGGTTATATTCTCGGCTTACCTAGTAACAGGATCGGAAATGGAAACAACGGATGCTTGGGAGAGGATTTGTGCAAGTTTGCAGTTCTTTGAAGTGTGTTTTGGGTGATAATTTAGGTTACATATTTATAGGCAAACTCAAGGGAACACAATCCCTTGCTTTAGGGGATTGTAATCTTTTCATATCTAGGGGTAATGATGATAAAGTATGGAAATTATTATTATTTATTTAAAAGTGGAGTAGTGGATAAAAGATTTTGATTTTTGATTTGGTCAGGACATGCAGGTCTGGGGTTGGTGATAATAGGGTGGCTGACAGTTGACTTTTCATGTTACAGTGTGCTTTTTCAGGTACTTTTGTCAGTGTACAGTAAAAAAAAGTGGAAAATCTCTGAAACACGCTACTGTTTCCTTTTGGGCGGGAGTAATCTCCTTACGTCTGGAGAATAGACTAAGTGTTCTGCGCGTATTACTTTGTGCGCATAGCTTTCTGCGTGAAGGACATTTCTTTGCTGCGGGTAGGTGCGTGACCTTCTCGCAGTCAGGGACATTGAGTTTCATTTGTAGATTCTCCAGGTGGTCTTGGTATTTCAACATAGTGATCAGTCATGTTGAAGTCAATTCCATCTTGGGGCTTCAGACAAACTAGCTCTCCATGTTCCCGCCATGCGGGGAGGTTAGTTCCCTTCCGCACGCGCACAAACGATTTAGGATGCACCCGCCTTAGCATCATGCGGGATGGTCAACCCATTAGACAACATAACGTTAAGGTACATGAAAACATAAAGCCAAAGCATTCGCGTATGGCACATATAACATATGCCCACGCTGGTTCTTAACATGGCGTGCTCGCGCAGGGCGCACATAACAAATGCACGCGCTGATTAACATGGCGCGCTCGCGCAGGGCGCACATAACAAATGCACGCGCTGATTAACATGGCGCGCTCGCGCAGGGCGCACATAACAAATGCACGCGCTGATTAACATGGCGCGCTCGCGCAGGGCGCACATAACAAATGCACGCGCTGATTAACATGGCGCGCTCGCACATAACATAATTACCTAATATTTAGGTTGATTACTTGGTTTAAGGGATTGGGAATTTACCGGGTGTCACAAATACGTGGCGCCCCGATGTATAATCCGCCATCGGTCGGGGTGTTACAGATTGGTATCAGAGCTCCGTGACTTTAGGATAGGTGGTTAGACGTAACGACCTAGAATACCTAAGAGTCCCTTCTCGCGCATGAGAAATATCTCATGTTTGCGCGCTAATTGTTATTTACTCGATATTTATAAAATATGCTGGCGCATACGCAGCACTTGATTTCATGTTTTATTCGTGATCTTTCGATTTTTATTAAATTTCAATTTATTTCTTTACTTACATATTCGTTTGTTGTGGGGATTGAAAATCCGAGAAGTCATGGTGGTACATGAATAGTTGATTTTCAATTACCATTAACTTTATGTTTTAAATTGAAGAATTGAAAAGTCATGGTGATACATGAATTGTCAATCTCCAATATTCATTTACTCGATATTTTAAATTGAAGATCTGAAAAGTCATGGTGATACATGAATTGTCAACCTTCAATGCTTGTTTACTCGTATATTTTAAATTGAAGATTTGAAAAGTCATGGTGATACATGAATTGTCAATTTTCAATTCGAATTCCTTACCTGTATTAAGTTTGCATTTAAATTCATATTTTACTTCAAAATTTGACAGCATATAACTTCGCGAAACAAGCTTTACGACGGTATACTATGCGCTAAAACGATTTCCTATACCAAGATATTAACAAAAATTAAAACTTTTATAGAATGCCTCCGCTATCAGCTCGTCATCAGAGGAGAGAAGCCTCGCGCAGACGTAGGCAGCAACGTTCCCAGGAAATGGCCGCCGCGATAGCCCAAGCCTTAAACCAGAATAATCCCAACCCCTCCGGATACAATATTAAATCCTTTAATGCGGGTAACCCTCAAAAATTCACAGGACTTGAAGGAGCCACCGTAATGCTCCAATGGCTCGAGAAAGTTAAGAACACCTTCCTCCATACCCAATGCCCTCCAGACCGACGAACCTTATATGCCTCTAGTGTCCTGGAATCAAGGGCGCTTACTTGGTGGAACGGAGTAGCTCATGCGCGTGGCGCAGAGGCTGCTTCTAGCATGCTCTGGGAGGAATTCAAGGAAATCTTGACGCGAGAGTTCTGCCCTCCCAACGAAGTAAAGCGCCTGGAGGAAGAGTTTTGGAACCTGAAACAGTACAGTGGCGAAGCGCGCGAGTACGCGACGCGCTTCCATGAATTAAGCTTGCTTGTCCCGCACCTAGTTACCCCTTCCCGCCGAGCCATCGAGAAGTTCCTTGGGGGTCTCCCCATGGAAATCCAAGATTCTGTATGGGCCAGGAACCCACTAACCCTCTCTGACGCCATCGAGTTGGCCGCTGTGCTCAGCGACAACCATGTCAGGGCAGGAACCCTGTTCCTGCGGGGAGCTGAGAAGACCAAACCCACCAAGACTGTCCCAGAACCAATAGAAACCAAGCCAGAACCCTCAAACCGTAACAACCTCAAGCGCAGGCGCAAAGCCTATGCGCTTACCAGCCCGCCCATTGTCCAGCAACCCACCTACCAACCTCCAGTTTACGCGCCTAACCCACTGTCGACCTACCCAACACCTCCTGTAGTCCACAACTATGCCTTAACCAATCCAGCACTCCCTGCCCCGCCAACTAAGAAACCCTACACAGGAAACCAACCCTTTTGCCCAACCTGTAGACTTCACCACCCACCTCAAGTCCCGTGCCGACAATGTAACCGATGTGGCCGTACTGGTCACACTGCTGAGAACTGTAGAGTCCTCCCCGCCAACCCAATCGTGCAAACACCACCAACCTACCTGCAGAACCCACAACCAACATACCCTAATCCACGACCCAAGTCGTGCTATAACTGCGGTGATCCCAGTCATTTCCGGAACGTGTGCCCGAGACTACAAGTTCAGATTACGCAAGCGAACCCAGTTAACCAAATTTCAAACCAAGTGACGCGCGGCCGAGCTTTTAATATAACCGCGCACCAAGCGCAAGCGAATAATGACGTGGTTAATGGTACATTTTTACTTAACGGACAATATGCATCTATACTTTTTGATACTGGCGCCGATAGAAGTTTTATTTCTCGCACATTTGAGCAGAAACTTGCGCGACCACGAGTAAACTTAAACGAAAACTTTTCAGTTGAATTGGCTAATGGTGAAACTATTTTAATAAACTCCGTGATCAAAGATTTCACGCTTAACCTTAATGAACATGATTTTCTAATCGACCTCATTCCTATGCCGCTTGGAAGCTTTGATGTTATTATCGGTATGGACTGGCTCTCGCAAAATCGCGCCGAAGTTATTTGCGCCAAAAAGATGATTCGCATTCCTAGAGAAAATGGTGATCTGCATATCTACGGCGAGAAACCATCTAACGGTCTTAAACTTATGTCATGCACTGAAGCCCGAAGACTTTTGCGGAAGAATTGTGTCGCTTTCTTAGCCCATGTGGTCAAACCCGATGAAGGAAAGAAGAAACTTTCTGAAATCCCCATCGTGCGTGACTTTCCTGAAGTCTTTCCCGATGATCTTTCTGGTTTACCTCCCGCTCGGGAAGTCGAGTTTCGTGTTGATCTTGTCCCTGGTGCTTCCCCCGTAGCCAAATCTCCTTATCGACTTGCACCCGCTGAAATGCAAGAATTAGCAAGTCAACTCCAAGAGTTGACCGCTAAAGGATTCATTCGCCCTAGCTCTTCGCCATGGGGTGCTCCGGTGTTGTTCGTTAAAAAGAAAGATGGTACGTTTCGCATGTGTATTGATTACCGCGAGCTGAACAAGCTCACCATTATGAACCGGTATCCCTTACCTCGTATTGACGACCTCTTTGACCAACTCCAAGGTGCCTCTTGTTTCTCCAAGATCGATCTCCGTTCTGGCTATCACCAGTTGCGTATCCGCGAAGAGGATATTCCCAAGACTGCTTTTCGAACCCGCTATGGCCATTTTGAATTCTTGGTCATGTCCTTCGGTTTAACCAACGCACCCGCCGTTTTCATGGATCTAATGAATCGGGTGTGTAGGCCTTTCTTGGATAAATTCGTGATCGTGTTCATCGATGATGTTCTGGTGTATTCTAAAACCAAGGCCGAGCATGAGCAACATCTTCGGTTGGTGTTGCAAAAGCTTCGAACCGAGCAACTCTTTGCCAAACTCTCCAAGTGTGAGTTTTGGTCGGATGAAGTACAGTTTCTTGGTCATGTTGTAAACAAGATGGGTATTCATGTCGACCCATCCAAGATTGAAGCAATCAAGAACTGGATTACGCCATCCACTCCTACCGAAATCCGTTCCTTTTTGGGCTTAGCTGGTTACTACCGGCGATTTATTTCGAACTTCTCAAAGATCGCTTTGCCTTTAACAGCTTTAACGCACAAAGGCAAACCGTATATTTGGGGCTCGAAGCAAGAAGAAGCCTTTCTGAAACTCAAGCAATTGTTGTGCGAAGCTCCTGTTCTAGCGTTACCTGAGGGTAATGATGATTTTGTCGTGTATTGTGATGCCTCCAACCAAGGTCTCGGTTGTGTACTTATGCAACGAGGCAAGGTTATCGCTTACGCGTCAAGGCAACTTAAAATTCACGAAAAGAATTATACGACTCACGATCTCGAACTTGGTGCAGTTGTATTTGCCTTGAAAATCTGGAGACACTACCTCTATGGTACTAAGTGTATCCTTTACACCGACCATAAAAGCCTTCAGCATATTTTTGATCAAAAGGAACTTAACATGAGACAACGCCGATGGAACGAACTCATCAGCGATTACGATTGTGAGATCCGGTATCACCCTGGTAAGGCTAATGTGGTAGCCGATGCGCTCAGCCGAAAACCCAGCCAACTTAACTGTATCTTGCCGCGCACGCAGCTTCACTTCGCGCCGATTCAAAGCAATCTTGAATCACGCATTCGTGACGCGCAGCGCGCATCGATCAGCAATGGCAACCTTCGCGCCGAGTTAGCGTGTGGCGCGGAAGCGCATTTTGTCCCTAATCTGAGTGGAATTCTCTGCTATCTCAATCGCATCTGGATTCCCAATGATGAGAATCTTCGCTCTGTCATACTGAGTGAAGCGCACAAAACTCGTTATTCCGTTCATCCTGGTGCTGACAAAATGTACAAAGATTTGCGCCTTTCTTTTTGGTGGCCTGGTATGAAAAAGGATATTGCTGTGTTCGTATCTAAATGCCTAACTTATTCCAAGGTAAAAGCTGAACATCAACGCCCATCTGGTTTGCTCGAACAACCTGAAATTCCTACGTGGAAATGGGAAAGTATAGCAATGGACTTTATCACCAAGTTACCCTTGACCGCAAGCAAACATGATAGCATTTGGGTAATAGTGGATCGATTAACCAAGTCTGCCCACTTTCTGCCCATTCGTGAAACCTACCGTGTCGAACAACTTGTGCATCTTTATGTCAAGGAAATTGTCTGCCGCCATGGTACTCCTTTGAGCATCATATCCGATCGCGATGGCCGTTTTATATCTCGCTTTTGGAAATCTCTCCAATCTGCATTAGGAACTCGTCTGGACATGAGTACTGCATATCATCCTCAGACTGACGGACAGTCTGAGCGAACCATTCAAACCCTTGAGGATATGCTTCGATCTTGTGTTCTTGATTTTGGAGGTAATTGGGATTCACACCTACCTCTGGTCGAGTTCTCTTATAATAACAGCTATCATTCCAGCATCGGTATGGCCCCATTTGAAGCACTTTACGGTCGAAAGTGCCGTTCACCGATTTGTTGGAACGAAGTGGGTGAAGTTCAAATCACAGGACCAGAACTAGTTCAAGAGACAACCGATAAAATCGCCAAGATCCGTGATCATCTGCTGACTGCCAGAAGCCGACAGAAGAGTTACGCAGATCGCAGGCGGAAGCCTCTCAAATTTCTAGTTGGTGATCTTGTTCTCCTCAAAGTGTCGCCCTGGAAGGGTGTTGTCCGCTTTGGGAAGAAAGGTAAGCTTGCGCCTCGTTATGTTGGTCCATTCAAGATTCTCGCGAGAGTAGGAAAAGTTGCTTACAAACTAGACCTACCGCCCACGCTCAGCAATGTGCATCCAACTTTCCATGTATCCAATCTCAAGAAATGTTTAGCTGACGAGAACCTTCACATACCACTTGATGAAGTTCAAGTTGATGAGTCTATGCATTTCGTTGAGAAGCCTGTTGAGATTATGGATCGCGAGGTGAAGAAAACCAAGCGCAGTCGCATCCCTATTGTTAAAGTTCGTTGGCAGTCCAAGCGCGGAGCCGAGTTCACTTGGGAAAGGGAAGATCAGATGAAGATCAAGTACCCGCACCTTTTCTCTACGCAACCTACTTCCAGATAAATTTCGGGACGAAATTTCTTAAAGTAGGGGAGACTGTGACAACTGCCCAATCCGACCCGACCCAGGTACCCGTTTTCGAATCCGATTCTTTTTATGATTTAAAATTTGATTATTAATCTTTGTAAATTTAACATTTAATAAATTATATATATATATTTTTATATTACTTGCTAATAATAATAATTTCCTTCCCGCCGTCCCGCCTCTTTCTCTCTCTTGTCGCCATCTCGCCTCTTTCTCTCTCTTGTCGCCGTCCCGCCCCTTTGCTTAACCCTTAAGCCTTGAACCCCTTTTTCTCTTAACTCTTTGCTTGTCCTTTGGTTCTTCCCGCCTAAGGATGTCTGCGCAGCTCCACGCGCCAGACTCCTTACAGGGAAGCCTGCGTGAAGACCAGCTGTTCCTGCGATACGCGAGACGAATTCTTCTCGCAGCGCGCTAAGAATTGTAGTTCTTCTCGCAGCGCGCTAAGAATTGTAGTTCTTCCCGCGACGCGCTAAGAATTGTAGTTCTTCTCGCGACGCGCTAAGGATTTGTAGTTCTTCCCGCGACGAGCTAAGGATTTAAGTTCTTCCCGCGGCGCGCTAAGGTTTGTTCTGTCTGCCTTCGCCCTCGCGCGTGCGCTCGAATCTTCTCGCGCTAGACCTTAAGTCTTTTCTTCTGTTTAGGTCAGCCTGTATTCTTTTGAAATATCTTATCTTTTGTGTGAGCACTTTAGGTCAGTTCTGACATCTGTCCGAAAAGCCACTTTCGGCGCAGCATGCGCACCAACCCTATTGGTTGACAGAAAAAGTGACTGACATAATCTTTTGAAATCTTCTTTTGCATGCCTTGAACAGTGTTTTATCTGACACCTCCCATGCTTTACCTGTAACCTGTCAGCTTTTCCCCATCCCCTGCAGCTGCCGGCATATCTTTCCATATCTTTTGCTTTTGTTTTCTTGTGCTTTTTGATATCTTTTGCTTGATTTGATAAGATATTTTCCTCTTTTTAAGGGATTGTGCTCCCTAGGGTTTCCCTATATATATAGCTATTTTCTTAACACTTCACACACTACACTTAAACACTCCCCATATCTCTCTCCCTTTGCTCTCTTGCCTCCGTCTTCTCTTCTGTTCTGCCCAGATCTCGGTAATTATAAATATATATTTTGTTTTTGTTTAACTAATCGATACTTAAGAAATAAAAACCAATCGTTAAACCAATAACCTCTTATTTATAGGTTAACTTGTGCTTGTTTAAAAGTTGATTCTTGCATTATCTTTCAACACACCTTTTTCAGGTGAGTAATCTCGTACCTAATCCCTTTTTATTTTTAATGTTTTGGGATGTTCATGTGTTCGTACAAACTTGAGTCTTAAACTTGTTTATAAACTTTTGTCGCGCAAAACCCCATGTGTTATGGACGTAGACTTGGCTGTTTATTTGTATGTGTGGATCATTAACCGTCTTGTCGGCCTATTCCGCAGTTTTCATGGATCCATTAGATGAACACGGGAGAACTATCGTTTATGATTTCTCTTTTGTTTACACTTGCACAGTTTTCTTGTTTTTGTGCTCAATTGGGAGCACGGATTGAACTATGAGCTATGATCTAAGGCTTGATCACAATCTGATTACACCCTTGTTGAACACCAGTTATACACATGATGCGCGCAGATATTGTTATCTATTTATATCTATTAAACTTGATTTCTCACCGACACGCAAGTGTTGACGTTTTATTTTAACACATGTTCAGGTTTGCTGTAGCTGTTTCTGGAAGCTTGAGGACACATAGGATGTTTTCTTTTCTTTTGGACCTAGTTTAAAATGTAACAAGACAAGTTTATGTTATTTGAATATTTTGAGTTATGATATGATTTATGTTACTTTATGTCATGTTCTGCGCGTGCGCAAGGAAATGTATTTATTAAATATTGACACCCAAATAGTGTCGCGAGTAATGAAACAATACGTGGCGCCCCGATGTATAATCCGCCATCGGTCGGGGTGTTACACCGGGTTCATTGGTTCCTATTATGACGACAACATAATCTCAACGTTCGAAAACAAGTACATTGTTCAGTTCCGCACGCTGCTTGAAAATGATGTGCCCGGTCCTCTTCGAGAGTTCGTGAAGGCTGAAAAAAATCGGCCAAAACCTGCATCCGTGGAGGTGAGTAATTTCCGTTTGGGTGATATGGTCGATGTTTATGCTAATGACGGATGGTGGGCGAGAAGAATTATTAGCAAATTTTACGATAGTGAGTATATTGTTCATTTTGATAGCTCCAACCAAGACATCACCTACCCACTTTTCAAAACGACGGACCCGTAAAATATACATATAATGTAAAATATGTACGAACCCGCAAAATTTGGCGAGAGATGTAAATTATTGAGGAAGATGAGATTATACATATAATGTAAAATATGGACGGACCCGTAAGAGTTAACTAAAATATCATCTCCTTAGTACAACTAACAAATTTGTGTATTGAAAGACAAAGTTGAAATGCACATTTTTTCATGTGTTTAAAACTTTTAGGGGTCAGGTAGGAATCCTTACCAAACCGTCTGGCAAGACAGTTTATAATAATAAGATTTAGTGAAGACATATGGACGGGTCCCTCAATATTTTTAAAATTATGATCTCTTAGTACAAATTTATCAAATATGTGTCTTGAAAGACAAATTTTAAAGACACATTTTTCCATGTGTTTAAAACTTGTAGGGGTCAGATATAGAACCTTAATAAACCCTCAATATTTACAAAATTATGGTCTTCTTCCCGAAATGCGTCTTGAAAGACTAAGTTTAAAGGCACAATTTCTCAAGTTTTTTGAATTTAAATGGATCCGGTAGGAAACATTAATAAAGCGTCGAACAAGACTGTTTTATTAGAAGAACATTTAAGGGAAAATATGGACTGGTCCCTCAACATTTTCAAATAACCCTTCGTATTTTTAAAAAAAATTACACTTGTCAGATTTCAACTGATTTAAAGATTTTGTCATCACCTCAGTCCAAATTTAGTGGGCTATTTTAGAAATATGTAGGAATTTTGAACTATTTCTTATTTTCTCTCTCCTCAAAAGGATTATTTAGAGAATTTTCCTTAACTTTTATCTTTTTTAAAGGTTCAAAATAATGTTCTCACAATGTAATTGACTTGTGTAGTTTAGTTCAAAGTTATTATAATCTTATTGAGTTGATTCTTGATCTTTCGGATCACACGGTGTAAACTGAACTTGAAGCATCATCATTATCATCATCATCGTACTCAGTATATCCCACCAATAGCAAAGCTATGGTAGGGTCTGAGGAGGGTAATATGTAGACAGCCTTACGTCTACCTCATAGGGATAGAGAGGCTGCTTCCAGTGAGACCCCCGGCTCGATAATAGTTTTGAAGCATAAATATGGAAGCAGCGAGACCCCCCGGCTCGATAATAGTTTTGAAGCATAAATATGTCAACTGCAAAAAAGAACCGATTAAATGACACCTCTAAAACAAGTGTTAGCTACATGATTAGTTTCTCGCAAGTTGAATAACGCCTCTAAAACAATTCTTAGATATCACCAGGGGCCAACCGTGCAACAAGGTACCAAAACGTTGGACTATGTTTGCAATTTCTAATAACGGGTACCAAACTCGATATCTGCACTTTTCCAAAATATTAATGTTTGAAAAACAAAAGTAGTATGAAATCTAAAAGTTTTGTGTACTACTGAACCAAAAAGATTCACTAACTAAAAACATGTTCTAAGCGAATGAAGTTAAGTTTATAAAGGACTGTTTTAAACACTTTTTGAGCATATTACTATGCACTAATCAAAACGAAAAGTTTTAAAAGGTTTGAATTTGATTCAAAGGAGGTGATGGCGGCTGAAGGTGGTAATTAAGATATTAACTTATAGTCATCAAGGACCATAAAGCTATATGCCTTCAACCATACAAAGCTCAATCTCAGTCCTACCGCTCACGATTTTGACAGGTCTAAGCTCGGGCTCGCTATAGGCTTGGGTTCCACATCCATTATAATTAAGATATTTCCCATTTACTTTTACACAAACAAACCAATTCATTAGAAGTTTGTGTCAAACAAACATTAAAGAATCGTTAATAAATAAGAAAATTGTATGTTGTGGGTACCGAATGAGGTTTACCATGTTTTTTTTTCTTATGGTAAGCCAATGTAAAAGTGGTAATCTCCTACTCGAGAAACAAGCAAGACAAATCAAATTTACATGAGGCATCATACGTGTATAATAATATACTAAAAGTACTAGTTTCCAATGGTTCGTGATTTTTCTTTAAGTTATGTGATGGATTGTTCCAACGAGACGAGCCCAAGTCCAAATGTTTCATTGTATTTGTAATTACAAAAATCTGATTCAAAACTTGAAATCAAAATGGAAACATTTGATATTTTCTCGTCCAAATTGTGTCCCCTTGAATTGAAATAACTCTGTGTAGATGTTGGTCAAAACTAAATCTTTTCATGTGTCAAAATCATCATATTGGTTATGAAAGGATGAGAGCCTTTCATGTGGGTTTGGAAGAAGCCCATATGATTGATGAAAGAAACCTCGCTGCAAATAAAGACTAAAGAAAAGGAAAGCATAGGTTTTATGAAAATCGTTAGAAACTGCCCATCTGTTCTTCTCATGTCTCGTTCTTAGAATCCGTTTCTCATCTCTGTCTCCTTCTATGTTAGTGTTTTGATTTTTCAGTGTAATTGTTCTGTTGAATCAATCGAATCACAATAATTGTCTCATATTTAATTCTCTTAGTTGTGTCAATTGAATACAAGAGAGAGAGAGAGAGAGAGAGAGAGGTCGTTTATGTTGCCTTTTAATTTATGTTCTAGGCTAGGGTGTTTTTATGAATTGCTAGACTTATGAGTTGTATTGTAAAATACTTATGTGTTGTATTGTCACTATTGTCGTGTTTAAACTTTCAAGTTTGGACATATTATTATTATTATTATTATTATTATCTATGGACTCTCTCCTTGTAACTTCAAAATAAACGAATATAAACGTATATTCATGAACATAAATGAACGAATGAAACAAACATCAATTTTTGTTCATATTCATTCGTTTATTAAATAAATAAACTTCTCATAGAACAGTTCACTAATAATTCACCAAACGTTCGGTTCATTTACAATCCCAACCGATTTGATACGTTAAACTAACAATAAATATCTCCACCAAACCACCTTTCCCGCTTATGGACACTCTCCCTGACTCACTCCTTCTCCAAATACTGAGTCGACTCGACGACTCAGCCGACGTTGCTCGTTGCCGAGCAGCTTCCAAGGCTTTCAATTCCGTGTTTCCAGGCCTTCGATCGATCAATCTTCGATGCTCAGAGAAGGAGGTTTTTGTGGACATAATTTCGAAACTGAAAGCCGTTGAATCGGTGTGTATCGGCTATCAGATTCCGTTTATTTGTAGCGATGATTTGAACCTGGTCGATGGAGATTTTGCAAAGGAGTTCCCAAATCGCTGAAATCACTTTCGATATCTGGTCTTCGTTCGCGTACTCAACGCCAGTCGGATATTTTGACTCTGATTTCAAAGTATTGTAAGTTAACTATTTATAAAAGAATATTGCTAGTACTTAATATTGATCATATTTCGTATATTCTGATTGACTAGAAGGTGAAAATTTGTTGTAAACAAACCGAGCTGAACACAACATTTTTCATGTTCGTACGTTAAGCTTTTACGTGTTCACCAACACGACCGGCCGTAGGGAGTGAGAGCTGGAAAACAGACCGAGGCCCGTAATTTTCGAGGCTGAAAATCTTTTTTATATATAATTTTTATATGTATATATTTTTTTAATAAAATAAGTATGGATATTAATTATCTTAAATATATTGAGTCCAAAACCTTTTTTTTATCCATAATCCATTTAAAATTTAAATTGTGCATGTATGATTCCTTTTCATTCGGCTCGTCCAAGGCATTTAAATCCTCGGGCTGGCCTGTTAACGAACACCTAATCGAACAGAACTTTTTTGTTAGTGTGTCATTTATTAAAAAAAATTAACTTGTTAGTGAACATCTCACGAACACAAACAATGTTTTATTTGAATTAAAATTATTTAATGAACAAACAAACATTAACGAACACATTATCGAACGTTCACGGACACAATTGAGCGAGCATGGCCTATGTCCGTGTTTGTTCGTTTAGTTAATAGAACGAAATTCCTTGTTTATGTTCGTTTATTTATCAAAAAACGAACATTAACGAACTTCCCGTCGAGCAGTTTGCCGAATGTTCGGTTCTCTTATAACCTAGTCTTATACGTATAACCTATGCTTTCACAGAGGTGTAGTTTTTCTTTGTTAATGATAGTCTATTGATTTGGTAAATCATTATATCTTATGAAATTAAAGTGTTTGTATTATAGATTTATAGTATACTGGTTTCCAACGGGGTGCTACGAGTTTAAATATAAATGTTTGGTGAACTTGATTGTTTTATTTCACTTTTCTTTGATGCAGGTCATAATCTTGTTAACCTAAAGCTGAAGTATGCATGGCTATCTATGAACAACTTAAATCCAATGCCAATGCTAACAAGTTTGACGCTTTCGTTTACAAATTTTGAAGACGAAGAGCTAAACGAGTTGAATAAGTGTTTCTCTAATCTTCAAGTTCTCAACTTGGTAAGTGTTAGAGGGCTTAAAGATCCCACGATCCGCCTTCTCAACCTCAAAACCTGTCATTGGGCTGTATACAATCATTCACCGTCTTTGACTCTAATCACCCCGAACCTCATCACACTCAAAATCGAAACTTTATTGCCCACTGCAATACATGTTGAAGCTCCCAAGTTAACTCACTTTCATCTTAGCATTAATGGCCTTAAATATGTAGGCGCATTCACCGCCAAAACGTTTGAGAATTTGAAAACGCTTTTTTTGGACACTTCCTATATTGGTTCCTTACTTTCAGAATTCCCGATCACTAAAACAGTAGAAACTCTGACATTGGAGTCAGGAAACGAGGCACCAAGAGACGCCCGGGATTTAAAATTAACTCTAACGAAGGTGTTCATGGTTTTCCCAAATGTGAGATTTCTATGTATTAAACCAAACGCCTGGTCGGAATTAGAAGCTTGTTTAAACCCGGAAGGCTGGGAGATTTTGGATGGGAGGAAAGGGTTGAAAACAATATGTGCATATCTGATGTTAGTTGACTCGTCGTTGACTTTCTCGTCAGTTGCTTTTGTGTTGGACCAGTGTGTCGGTTTGTCAGAGGTCTCGTTGCTCATCAGTGCAGATGTTGTTGATGCTGAATCCAAAAGTTTTATGTCCAAGTGCATGGCTCGTTGGCCTGGGTTGAAGTGGAGATGGGGAATATGGGGTGAAGATATGGAAGATTCTTGGATAACCGACGACATGCCGAATTAAACATCACAATTGTCTAAGAAACGCGCTTGTGATGAGGTAAGATTGATCATATATCGTTTGTGGCCATTTATTAACATTCTTCTAAATTATGTTCTAGCCTCGTGTGTTTTTATGAATTACTAGACTTATGAGGTGTATTGTGTAAGACTTATGTGTGGTGTTGTATTGTATTGTGTTGTGTTGTATTGTCACTATTGTCATGTTTAAGCTTTCAAGTTTGGAGTTTGGACATTTCAAAAGTATATCGCGTCAAATGGCCACTTCTAAATTTCATGCTAAATTATGTCGGGTTGATTCACAATCCATATTTTATAAAAGTCAAAGTGCCAAATTTGATTTTAAAGACTAAAGTTGTTCAATAATTATCTAACATGTTTATTATAACAAAAACTATGTTAAATTATTTCATTATTTGACCGATCAGAGTTAGAGGCATGTTACGAATAGTTGCATAAGTGGATAAGTCACAGTGAATATGTAAGGGTTTTGAACTTTGACCTGTAAATTAGTTCGGTCAGGTTTGATTGGGTAGCTTTTGGGGAATTGGTAATTTCAGCGGGATCCGTTTGTTGACTCTGCATCTTTGACTTTTGATCATTAAAGGAGGTGTTGTCATATGTATCTTGGAAGTTATGTTGACCTGTAACTGCTATATGATTTGATCGAGTATTGTCAGGTGGTAATCTTACCCTGGCTCGGTAACTGTGCAGCCGCTCTGGTGGAAATGCTAGCCCATTTTGCTGGCTGCAGCATGTGCTTTGGTGGAAATGCTAGCATCCTTGAATTCCATATATGAAATATGGAATAATTAAACCGTTCTGACCCGCTTACATATGAACTATGGATAAGTCACATATGTTTGAACTTTGAACTATTCGTTACTTCATGTGTTTGAACTATCAGCTTACATTGAAACCGTTCTGACCCACGTTAATTTTGTTTAAAACCCGTTCTAACCCGAACCCGTTATTTTGCCTGGCATATATGCATTGCATGAATCAGTTGACTCTGAAAACATAACTTTAATATTCACAATTGACTCTGTAATCCCAATAATACCCCTTGACTTTGAATTTAGTATTTCTACTTCCATAAATGACTTTGAGTTTAGGATAATCCTTATTTCTGTTGACCCTTAAAATAATATAGGCTGCCATCAGTTGTTCTTTCTATAAGTTTCAGTGTTGACTTCTGGTGGTCAATGTTGACTTTTTTGGCTAGTGCTATATGATCTGGTTAAATACCGTTGAATAATCTTATCCCGGCTTATTGCTGTTGTTGCTATTCGATGACTAAAACGTGATAAGTCATAAGAGTGACATTTGATCTTTATGATCGGATTCAGTTTATGTGTAACGGGTCATACAGATAACATAAAACTACGTTTACAACAATTCTAAATGATTTAACCCTTGACCATCGATCCCTTATATACACCAGCAACAGGTACATTCGTTTGGGATACGAGTTTCATACTTAACCCTAATATGACAACTGTCGTAGAAGTTATATAATTTCCATGTTGACACTTCTATACACTATACTTACATAGACATTCTAAATACATACTAAACATAGTTTGACACAATTACACTATATATGACCTGTAAACTTTGACTCATATGGATTGATCAAATGATAAGCCAACATCCACCCCCCCCCCCCCACCCCAAACACCTAATTTACACTACTAGTCTATTGTAAACTGTATAATGAGTAGTAATATGTCCAAGGGGGGAGTGTTATGAAACATAACTTTTACCACCTTAACTATCATATTCAACCTTGACCAAGATGTTTTATTGCCATTGATTATTACATTGACCATGCATCTACAACCTTTGATAAGTTTCATCCTGTTCTTACTATATAATGTAAACATGTTCATGAGTACAATACACCAATATATTTCTACAATCACTTGTTTCTTATCAGTAAATTATATACTTTTTATTAGAATGGCGACAGTCATTAGAACGATTTGGTGGTGGCAGGTTGGCTTGCTGCCAACTCTGGTTTAGAACCCAGAGAGTTTCTCGAAGAGCATAACCCCTGGTTTCCGGACCATCCCTGCGTCCTCGTATGAAACTTCTTCCCTGACTTGACACCAATTGCGGCGACACAAAATTCGAAATCCTCTGGCGTAACGCAGGCAAAATATGTAAGATTAAATATGTAATTATATATATATATATATATATATATATATATATATATATATGGCCATTATAATCATTTATATTATAATAGATCAAAAAATATTAACTATACCTTATTATATATTAGTTTGGTAATTGTTGATGAGCCATGTGCCATATTACCTATAATTAACTAATAAAGGGTTTCCCCTTGAGTGTATATAAAAAGAGATAAATATTAACATCATAACCTAATCTCACACACATAACAATTGTGTGTCTCCTCTCTCCTAAACCGGGTTCCTCTCAAGAATCCTAACACAATCCTTAACTATACATCTTAAAGGGGAACTCGATCAAGATGAAAAACATGTCGACTACATCATACTCTGCTGCGGTTACTACTCTCCATGATGTAACAGGTTCATAGGTTTTTTTATTCATGTTTTCTATTACTTATATGAAGAACTGATCAACATGGGGTATCAGAGCGATGTTGATTAATCAGTTATTTATATTTTCCCTAAATCTGGAATTAAAATCGAAAAACACGAATTTTGATTAAAACCCTAATTTTTTTCGGTTTTCATGTTTTGTTAAGAAAACTGGTTATAACTGCTAAAATTCATATTTAAAACTCTAATATATTCAAAATCTGTTAAAAATATGTTTAAGATTTCGATTCTAGAGAAAACCGACTAAAGATTTTTCGAAGATGTTCTTCATGTTCATCATAAAAACCGAAGAATTGTTCTTATTTTGGATGAACCGTAGGAATAAAATATGTTGTTTCCAATTTTGATTGATTTTTTATCTATTAAAAATTTTGAAACATGATATAGTTTTATCAATAAAAGATTTCAAAATCTTGGATAATTATAATTAAATCTTTTAAATTTGAAAACAAGATAATCCATTAAAATTCGAATTTCATCTTTATCATAAATTAGTTTACGGGATTTAAAAATAATTGATGGGATAAAATACTTTATGGGTTAAAAATAGTTTATTGGTTAAGGATTTAAAATTATATTCTGATTTTTTTTTCTAAAATGGTTTTGGTGTACCAAAATCCTGAAAACTTTATAAAACCCGAAAACTCTCATAATCCCAAAAACCCACTAAAAGTTGGGCTCACTAAAATTCCCGAGAACTCATAATTTCCAAGAACTCATAATTCCCAAGAACTTAAAATTATCGATAACTAATTTCCCGAGAACTCTAATTTTCCTATAATCTGTTCCTAGTTAAATGTTTTGTAAACAATTAAATCTTATAAAATTTTACAAAACATAAAAAGCTTAACTTGAGTGAATTTTGATGTATCACTTCGGCCCAAAGGTGATGAGTTACATTTACCATATCATTCAAGTCTAACCGAAAGATTTTGTTAGTTTTTGCCTAACATGATACAAATGTGTCATTTCTGCCCAAATGTGATGTGAAATAATTGTCTCACTTCTGCCCAAAGGTGATGTGTTACAATTGTTTTGCACACATACCTAAATAAATTTTAATTCTGCCAAAGGCGATTTATTTTTTTGTTTAAGTAGGACTTTTAATTATAGTCTATTAGTTTGATGTTAATAATTGACATATCACATCTTCAATAGAATATAATGATCCTCACATTAATGATCATTCATTAATCTAATGATCATAAACTTTAATCTATCTTACTTTAATATCCATAGCATTACTCACTATAATTTCCTTCTATAAATAACTATCTCATTAAAATCATCATCTTTAATCTCAAACCCAAATGTGTTTTGCTTCATAAAGAGTTTCATTAACTTTTAGCTCTTCTCGTTTTTTGATTATCCTCAAGACATGACCATCTCCTTGCTCTTTCTAATAATAGTATAGAAGAAAATAACTTAGAGCATGAAAAATGGGATGAGTAAAACTTAATGTCTCTTATGATAATCAATAAACTCACGCTATCAAATAGAGTTATTATGGATTTAGTTTTTCCTAAACTAATATAATATCTAAAAAATAATTAAAATAACTCCTAAGATGCTTGTGTTACTCAAAAATTCTAATTATAAGGTTAAATGGCATTAATGAATACATCATAATGTACAATATCATTACCCATAAAATTAAGGGCTCACACATGAAAATAATACAATTTTCTAATACATTACATACTAAAATTTTCAATAGTACAATTTGGTGTCTTAAGAATCAACTATAACACTCAGAAGTACCAAAGGAAAATGAGTGTGTTGATCAGCAACATATGTACAAGAAAAAAAATGTCTGGTACTAGAAATAAGATGTTATTCAACTCACACCACTAAAACCTAAAAGAGGATAATTCTAAGGTTTATAGACAAAATACAAGTATTACTTCCAGCTTTAAGTTCTCTAAGGAGAAGTCTCATTGCAAACATATGCCATTAGATTAGGCATAAGCAACAAGACTATCCATAATTAAAAGAACAACCAACTAAAATTGATAGGCATATAATAATAATGATATTTAAGTATGTTAATCATAATATTCCCATTAACACATGATTGGTTGAGTCTACTTCTATATGTTTACCCGAAATCAACAAATAACTAACATGAGTGTTAGTGACAAATTTAAATGTTATGGTTATTAGAACCATGAAAAACTGTCTTCTAATTACGCTTTATGATACCTTAAATATTCTGGCGATTGATCGAAATTTGGTATCAATACTTAAGCTACATTATGCCAGTTGTGAGGTTTGCTTAGCCAACATAAAGTCACTTTCACCTTAAACTCTCATATTATTTGTTATCAATATTTGGATTGAAACATTTATAAAATAGAATTAGATGACACTATATACTTTCACAACTTTTGTTATCATGCAAATAAGAGTTTAACAAAAGATAAATGATACTTATAAAATTCATCAATTAAAACCAAATTTCATGAGAAATCATGACATGGTTGATGAGAGTGATTTTTTCATCTAATCTCATTCTTAGTGATTTTAATCATGTGTTAGATGCCCTAAACATTACTTGGCTTAAGGAATAAGTATGGGTCCATCATAAGTTATATTTTACTGACATTCGTGGAACTTATTCAAAACAAAATTTTCAGACATAATATTTTTATTATTTAAAATGCTATTTACTTGTATCTAATCTGACTTCTATGGTCCATGGTTTTAAAGAGATCCATTCATATATACCTAATACGATTTCTTCTAAATATGTCCCTAATTTATTCTGACATCTGGACGTTAATGAAATCAAATCAAGTATAACATATATATGACAGATTCCTACATCACGTATATCATTGAAACTTCTCTTGTATTTTCCCTAGAGATATTAAAGATCAGTGGGAGCCTTAAGTGTCTCAATCATAACTTACAAGATTTGCAAGAGGTGAGGGAGTGAAAACTTAATATTATCTCAATTACACCTCTTGTATAAGACATTGCTCCATTACAACACTATTCCATCAAAACTTATCTCTTTAGAATTTACTACTACTCTCACAAAAGTTTCATTGTTTCTTAAATGTTGGCACACTCCAATTTCTTACTAAAATAATCTCCACAAGAGAAACTACAACGAATAACATCATTAACTTGTTTCTCTGTTAGAATCTATTGGTATTTAAATATCGACCTTAAGCATGCTAATTTCCTAAGGGTTTCTAAGGTCAGTGGGAGCGGTAAAAGTCCTTATAATGACTTGTTAAAAGTACAAGAGGTGGGGGGAGGAGAGTCATTAAATTCTATTCCAAATTTAACTCTAGTTACACCTCTTATACACCATGCTGCACCAACTCTTACACACTTAGAATCTTGAAAATGATAGCAACCTAACTAAGAGCTAATCCATAAAACCGAGACTTTTAAAATTACCCAATAATCAACTTAGGAGGCCATCTAGGTTTTAAAACCTACTAACATTGATGATTATGTAACATCCCTAACTAAAGTTGAAATGGATGTTGGTATGTTTAATGATCCTACACCTTCTAATTAAACCGCTAACATAAATCAATCTTTTGTGGAAATAAAGCTAATATTAGCAAATAACTTCATAAGTCAAATAATTTTTGAGATTTTGTTGAAACACCTAAGGGTGTTCATAACTAAACTAAATCTTAATACAAACGTTAAAGACACTAAGAAACACAATTGGTTGTTAAAGGTTATATGCAAAAGGGAACAAATCATCAAAGAATCTTATGACCTATATTACAAAAGTTTTCTTTGAGGATCATCATTGTTCAAGTAGCTTATAATAGTTAAAGAGCTACGTTTGAAGAACATTAAAACAACTTTCCCTAACAACTGACTTACATATTTACATGTTCATAAAACAACCTGAAAGTTCTAACCGAAAGGTCAAAGAACACTTAGTATGTAAGTCAATAAAATCCATGTATGGGTTAATGCAGACATCATAATGTGATGAAATATTATTACAATTATTTTCATCAAGAACCAAGTGGATTAATGTACCGATCTCAAGATTAGTGAGAGAAACTAAAAACATATTTGTCCTTATATAAATGACATTCTTTTGACAATATATGTTACATAAGTTAAAGCATTGTTAACACATTCTTTGATATGAAATATCTCAAAGATATCACTTACGTGATAGATATCTCAACATTCTGAGATAGACCTAATGGACGTTAGTTAGTTCCATAAGTTTTACCTTAAATGGGTCATTTCACATGTAACAAGCAATATTGTTCTCCTTTAGAGGATAAAGGATCATTGAGATTATTTCCTTATGCTTCATTAAGTAGAAGCCTTATGTAGGTTCAAGTCTATACTCTTTCAGATATTACTTAGATTGCAACACACTAGATATGTCTAGGCTAATGTGAAGCACCTAAAAGAGTATTAAAATATCTTTAAAGGAAACGAGAGACTATAATTTAAAATAAAGAAGTGAGAACTCAAACGATTGATTACCCTAAACTTTGTTATGTTCAAAGATAACATAATGTAATTTTCGGGATATATTCTTATGTAAGCAAATAAAGCTATCTCATGGAGGAGTCATAATGAACTGATAACAATAATCTAAGTTATAATGACATAATATGTTGATTAATCAAAACGCAATTAGCAATAAATGTTGTTGAAAATTTATCAGTGGACTCATAAGTTTATTAATTCCATATAAATTATATATTGAAGACTTACTGTGCTAAAGTCAGCTACTATGTTTTCTTAAACAGTAACAGTTCAAGAGGTGCTGCATTAAATTTTGATATGAAACTAATTATTTGTTTATGAATGAATTGAGGAATTTAAATTTTCGTATCGAATACATTCATGATATGCTTAAGGATCCGATAACTAAAAGTCTCTCCCATAAATATTATGAAAGCGCTTATAATAATGACGGGTTATTCATAACTATGCGCAACTGCATATCATACTATGAATGATTCACTATTAAAATTCCTCGTCAGTTTTGATTTTGTACATCTCTTAATATTTTTCGCATGCATAATGACATATAGAAGAATTAATATACAAATCAAACGTTCTAAAGGGCTTGCTTGAAAATTTTGATCATAACTACTTATATTTTAAACAAAGATTGCAGTACGATTAATGGGGGTCTTGAGCTAATGTTCAATTCAATGATTGTATTTCTTTGCTCCAGTTTAAGTTTAAAGCTAAAATGAGTGGTAACTCCTGACAGGCTTATCTAATACTCATAATAAATAATTACTCAACCAAGTGGGAGAATGTAAGATTAAATATATAATTATATATATATATTTATATATGACCATTTTAATAATTTATATTATAATAGATCAAAATATTAACTATACCTTATTATATATTAGTTTGACAATTTTTGATGGACCATATTACCTGTAATTAACTAATAAAGTGTTTCCCCTTGGGTGTATATAAAGAGAGATAAATATTAACAGCATAACCTAATCTCACACACATAACAATTTTGTGTGTCTCCTCTCTCCTAAACCGGGTTCCTCTCAAGAACCATAACACCATCCTTAACTACACATCCTAAAGGGAAACTCGATCAAGATGACAAACATGTCGACTACATCATACTCTGTTGTGGTTACTACTCTCCATGCTGTAACAGGTTCATGAGTTTATTTTTATTCATGCTTTCTATTACTTACATGAAGAACTGATCAACAAAATAAAACCCCTTATGGCTAGGATTCGAACTTAGACCTCCCGAAGGAAGCCTATTCTTATCTTCATTATCATACATTACCATAAGTTAATAATACGAAGTATATATTCATATTAGCAATAAAATGATTATAAATATGTAATGTAAACAATTAAAATAATTATAATGTATTGTAAGTTTCATTTATATATGCAGAAATGATAGATATAGGAATATAGTATTTAGGGTTTATTATCAATCAAGTTAGGTTTCTAGGTTCCTTGTAATCTTTATATATTGTAACGTGACTTTTTATTATTATCAATCAAGTTTTTTACCATTGTTTTACACTAAATTGGTCTTTTAGGATTATGTACATGTATTATAATATATATGTTTACATGTAGTATACAACACCTATATAAATCATGATAATATTCCTTCACGAGTACACAACTTATAATATATACAATGTTGACATATTCATACACACACATAACACATATATACAACACATACGACACAAACCTACATATATCATCATACACCTACGCAAAACATACTATTCCTACACACAAAAACAATATAACAATAGATTAGAAACCTACGCAGATAATCATACACCTACACAGAGCATAATATTCCGACAAAGCCAAAAACAATGTAATAATAGATCAGAATCCTACAGAGATCATCAATTACCTACACTTCTAGCGATAATATAAAATACCACACTGATCATCAGTTACCCACACATACAACTCAACAATCCAATGTCAACTTGATTTATGAAAACAAAGTAAATAAAATAATGGTGTAATATTTGTATTAAGAATTTTTGGATTTATGTCAAAGGCACGTAAATAAGTAAGGATCTTGATCTCAAAATTTATATAATAATAATTTCGGGAGAAGTTGTGTTTAACAAGTTGTATTACATGCTTCACAAGTTGTACCCGCTTCCACTTTGCTTCTTATGTTTGTACATTATATAGTGTTGTTTGTAACATGATTGTATCATCATTAGTATTTCATGTGTTCTCTATAGTCTATACCACGTATCTTTTCTACCACTTCCCTTTTCAGTTTCCTTAACACGTTTCTCTCCATGTAATTCATCGAACCAATTTCTCTCTCTATTTCACTTGCATTTTCTCTCTGTTGTTTGAGAGATTGATTGTTGTTGCTCCAATTCTTCTGTTCCCAGGTTCCATTTTGGAAACCCTAGGCTGATGGATGTGGCAGGAGCAAGACGGTGATGTTGTGCACTGACTACGACAGTTGACGCCTTCCATCTTGGAACCCCTAGGCGACGACAATAGCGGAGGTAAGATGATGATGATGTGGCTCTGATTTTTATTGTTCTAAGTGGCGACTGTGGAGAACTAGAACCCTAATGCTTTTGATGTTATAAATGAACTACTTCTAAGAAATTGGTTCTTTAATTGTTCTTCTTTATTTCCATAAATTGTTAATTTGGGTATTGCAGAGTTGTAATTGATGACGGCAATTCATTCCAGATGCAACAGTTATCCAGGTACGTTGTGGATGATTCTGATTGCTTTTCATTTAATGAGTTTAGACAAAATGTTTCTAACTTTGTGTCTTCATTTTGCTTCTGGTGGACCAACAAAACAGAGTACGTTTACTATCATTTATTTAACTTTTGACGTGTTTATCATTAAGTAGTTATGTTTGATGTACATGTTGGTAGCTAATAGACATGGGATCCACTCATGATGAAAAACATACATTAACGTTTAAACTTTACGCTAATGGAAAAAGTGGGACGAATATGCCCTCAAGAGGAACCCGAAATCAACCTCTTGAAAGAGGTGTATTTTATTATTAACCATCTGTGTTTTAATAATGAAACATATTAATAAGTTTTCTTCCGCATTTTGTTGTCACTAAAGATGATGTTGCAACTTCTATTGCAACCATGGTGGAAATCCGAGCCTTTCTTTCAGTTAGATCTAATGGTTATGATGGTAGTGTGATGACAGTCAGCTATTTGGAATGGCCAGCTATGTTGAAGTTATGGCTAGAGATCTAAGCCTTGAGTAATTGATTGATGTTTTGAGTTTTTGTTGGTAGATAAGATATTGTCACATACATGCTATTGCACTTATAAAAATGGTGAACCGATGCCCTCTTTTCTTTTTTTGACGTCAGATTAAGGTACCATATAGTTAGCTGTTTGTTTGTTTTTGTTGTAATGGTATTTAGATTTTGATTAAGTGATGTTGATGTCATGCTCTAATAAAAACACGTATTTATAATCAATTAAATACCTATAAATAGTATGGGCAAGTAAGGTGTTGGGATGAGAAAATGACTAAGGAAGATTGGAATATTCTCAACCTTCTTGAAATTTGGCTAAGTATGGAATCCGAGCAAACTTAGGCATCCGAGCAAGCTTAAACTTAGTCAAGAAAGGTGTTTTGCCCAAATGAGCAAGGTTATCTTCTTGAAGTCTTCAAAGTGTTAGACCGAGCAAGCTACACTACATCAAGCAAGGTTGTTCTTCAAGTCAAGCAAGATTGGTTTCAGAGCAAACCCTTGACTAAACCAAGCTAAGACCATGTAATTTGGTGGACCGAGCAAGGTTGTTCATAAACAGTAGTCCAAGCAAACTTGAAGGAAGTTAATGAAGAAATTACTTTAAAGACTTTTAACGAGCAAGGTTCAACCTCGAGCAAGCTACAGTGTCACCAACACACTTGAACTTGTTTAATAAGTTAAAAGACAAAAAGGTTGAAGGGACCCAAGAAGAACAAGTTTTCTCGTAGGATACATATCGAGCAAAGTTTGATATTTTCATGAAGATTGAAGTCCGCTTGATGAATATTTTTTAAGGAAAATATTCTAAGTAAAACTTACTCAAAGAACTGTTCCCAAGCACACTTAATGGTTATCAGGTCTGCTCGATAAGGACAAAAGCTACAAGCATACTCGAAGACCTGTTTACACTTATAATATTTTGTAATATGTTTGAATATGTTAAAAATCAATGATTAGGGTTTCTAGAAGGTGTCAGGGCATGCCTATTTAAGGAAATTTAGGGCACACCTATGACACAACGGACACTAAGCGAATATTGTGATTTGACAGGTGTCTTTATCTTGTACGAAATAGCTGCCAAAAAATACAAACATTCCACCTAGAAACCCTAACTGATTTCTCATTTATATCCTTCAAAATATTAAATGGAAATCTTTTGAGTCTCTTTGTTTGTGTTACAAGTCTGTCCGTTTAGGAATTACTTAAGTATTAGTGTTTCCTCCATTAGTACTTCATGGTTGTTCACAGAAGCAGTATTTCGTAACCTTCTTGTCGACACCTTTATGTGGGTTACGAGAGTGATTAAGCGTGATAATCGGGACCGACAAGTGGTATCAAAGCTTGTGTTGCTGCATTTGTGAAAAATTATTGCTGATTTATTGCTGAAAACTGTTGATTATGAAGATGAAGAATTACGTCAGCTGAAAACTGTTCCATTGATTTGTGACGTAAGCTGCCCTGTTTTTCATTTTTCTCAGATCTACTGTTTCGTTGAGGTTTAAAAGTGTTCTCTACTCAGATTTACTTTGATTTCTTTCCTTGTGTGTCTAGATGTTGTTATTATCCATCCAGATTCATCAAATATGATGATTTATGTCACAGATCTGATTGTTTTTCAAAATTTTCAAAAGTTTCTTAAAGTTTAAGTAATTATTCATTTAAAAAAAAAACTTTTAAAATACCAAAAATATGTCTGGATTTGTGGATGAACAAGAGGTGTCTACTTACAAAATTCCTAGATTTTTAGGACATGAAAACTATATCAAGTAGAAGGTGTTGTTTGAGGCTTGCATGTGCTATAATGATGTGGAAATGTGGAACTCAATCAAAAATGGATCATTGTCCCATATGGCACAAACAACAACAAACTACTGAAAGACAAATGAAGAAGAAAGATGACAGAGCATTGTCTATGCTAAAACTGGGTCTGTCTTGGGAAATATTGACTAGTGTGGCTCATCACACTACTTCAAAGGCTATGTTTGATGCCATTGTAGAAATTTTTGAGGGAAACACTGAGCTTAAAGACACCAAGAAGGATAGACTGAAGCAACAGCTAGACATATTCAGGTTTAGAGAAGGAGAGAGGTTGAATTCTATGTTATAGAGGTTTGTTGCTTTTGTCAATGAAATTAGAACCACTGACCTTGGAATAACAGATTTTGATCTAAACAAAAAGCTATTATCATCTTTGTTTGGTGAATGATACACTGCAAGCAAGTTCATCAAAGAAAAAGCTAATTTCCCAACTTTCAAGCTTGACGATGTGATTTGTTTCTTGCAAGCTCCTGAGCATGAGATGATAGAGAACAACTTGATTAAGGAAGACAAGCCAAGCTTCCAAGTGGCTAATTCTCTTATTGCACCAATAGGGAATCTGTCTACCAAGAACCAACAACAAATCCCCATAATTGAAGAACCAAGTGAATATGGTGTAGAAACACCAAATAGTACTTGTTGCGGGTCAGCCAAGTAATCAAAATGGACAGTCAAGATTCAATTTTAAGTTGATTGATGATAGTGACACTTCATCAATGGCTAGTGGACATGCTCCATATGTTGCTAGAAATGTCAATCATGGAAATGAATATCAAGCTCTCTTCTCCTTGTTTACTGAGTCTTATAATGCTTTTGTGGCAAAGAATCTGATTCATACTAGTGTGGTTCAAAAAGATCTTGAACAAATTGATGCTGATGTCATGGAGGATATGGATCTGAAGTGGCAGGATGCAATGTTAGCCTTAAGGAGTTTCACTGGCTAGCATCATAGGGATATTCGACGTTTCATGAGATAGTATAGTTCTAGACTAAAGCTAGCAAAAAAAAGACTGAGGTCGATAGGGGCATTACTAGTAATTGCTAAGGTGCTTTATGAAGTATTAACCACACTCATCTCCAGTCGCCTTTGTGATTTCATATACTATTCCCGTATGTTATATCTCTTATTCAATCTTGCTATACTTCCAAGCTCTCCCCCATCGGTAGTTGGAAGCAGAACTGAGACTGGCTGTGACTGAAGGAAAAGGGAGCTAGGTGTGATAGGAGGGCACGGTTAAACAGGTAAGCGAAGGCTCTCTCTCTCGCTCTGTGGTCTTGTGTGAACTCCTTTCCGCCCATTATTGATCTTTACTCTAAGTGAGCAGGTCAAAGAAGTTGAGGTGATAGCAATAGTAAGCAGGGAAGCAGAAATTGATGCTGTGGAACGGAGAAAGGTCACCAAAGAAACAAGGTAGACTATTTGGGTATCAAAAGAAAGTCCTTCGGTGGTCTTTTTATACGCCATCTTCTTGTTGTTCCAGAATGAGAATTGAGGGCAAGGATGAAGTCCCTGTTTATTGATCCCTTGGGTCAGCTCGACCGTCTTGTGTGAAGAGTCCTTGCTGTGGAAGTGCTCCTTCTCATTTGGTGCCATGCCTTGAACAAGCCAATCAATGAGACTAGCCAGTTAGTGCATACCTATGTTTAGGTTCTATTGATCTTCCTAGTCGTATTCCAGGTCTTGGCAGCTATTCGGTGGTGTTGACTAAGGGGTGGCCTGCCTCCTCACCGGTCTAAGAGATTGTACAACAGAACTGGAAGGTATTTGGTCTCTGGTCCAAATGACAAAATAGGTTTAGACAAATCAAAAGCAATTTGCTATAACTGTTAACAACCAGGACACTTTGCTAGAGAATGTAATCAGCCAAGGCAATTTCAGAACAACAATCAACAAAGAAATCAGTTTCAATATCGAAATCAGAATGAATGTCAACAGAGGAACTTCAACAACAACAACAACAACAACAACTTTCAACAACAAAATCATCAAAAAGTGAACCTGCAACAACAACCCTTTTAAAGAAACCAACAAGTCCCTCCACATGCTCCTTCTAATCAAAACAGAAATAGTACCAATCAGCCAAGAAATCAAGGGAATGTTGCTCTAGCTCAACCATATCAAGATGGTGTGTTTGATTGGAGTAACCATGCTGAAGATATTGAGAAGGCAAATGTGGCTTTTATGGCAAATATTGAAAATGAAGATGAGTCCTCTTTATCTCAGGTACATTCAAAACCCACAAATCTTGAATTAATTGAAATGAATGATTCTTTGAGAAAAACAATTGGTAATTTACAAAGTGAATGTTTCAAGAAACAAAGCATGATAAATGTGTATGAAACAAGTGAATTGAACTATGAGAACCAAATCAAAAGTCTAGAGTAGGACTGTATGGACAGTTACATCCTTCAATAAAGGTACACCACTGAAATTTAAGAACTAAAGAAAATGTACCTTGATGAGAATGTGAAGAATACTCAACTTCAAGTTGAAGTTGATTTTCTAAAGAATTTGGTTTCAACTGGAAACATTTGGGATAAGTTGAAAAAGATCAAGGAGGAGGATAAGTACAAAGTTGTCCTTTTACCTTTTAATGATAATTACTCACTGAAAGTGGATAAGGAGAAAAGAAGTGCCTACCTTGATCAATTCAGAGAGGTATTTGAAGATAAAAAGGAATTCAATGAAAACTAAAAGTTGGTAGAGGTCGATGAAAAGGGAGGGTTTGTAATGAAGGCTGTTGATACAAAAGTTGAAAAGTCTGTTGGTATCCAAGTAACATTAGATGATGTAGACTGTGATCTATTGGATAGAGATGATTTGAGTGACTCAAGTGACAAGAGTTCAAGCAATAAAAGATTAAGGGAAGAAGAAAGGTGTGAACAGAAGTAAAAGAAAAAGATACCTTTGTTACCTAAGATCACTCCTAAAATGAAGAAACATCATGAACAAATGAGAAGAGAACATAGACCATTTGATCTTTGTGGTGGATCAAAGGAAAAAAGGACATTAAAAATTCAACATACAAAGTGCCACAAAGAAGAGAAAGTGTTAAAGAAAGAAAGAAAGTTGAAGAATCTATGAAGGATGGTGATCTCTTTCTTCCTATTTATTTGGTTTTCTCTAACCAAGAGTTGTTTAATGTTGGAGAAGTGGAAAGTATGGATGATTACCTTAGAAGATGGACAAGATACAGAAGTGATAAACATGATACTCCAATCAGATTAGAAGAGGTAAAATTTGTGAAAAGCACTGTGTCAAGAGAAGAGACCAAGATTGAACAATTTTTGCCTTTTAATATCAACTTCAATGGTTTAATTGCACATCAGAAAACTATTGGTGTTGATCCACCCAGATCCAGTGAAAGATATAAGTTGGGAAGCTCAGGTGACAAATTCAAAGGTCAAGTTTGGTGTAAAATCTGTGATGTTTATGGACATCACACGGATTCATGCCATGAAAGGTTCATTCATGAACCATTTCATGTTCCTGACAACATCAAGTTCGGACAAGATTTTGCATTTTACAAGAGAAGATATAATGATTACTTGAGCAAGGGTGATAAGAAGACAGAGGATCAAGTCAAAAATGAAGAAGCAAATGTGAAGAGTAGTGAAGAAAATCTCAAGAAAAAGGCTCCAAAGTTGAAGAAACTCAATAGATCTCAATTTGTTAAGTCTCAAACATCTGAAAAATCTACTGACTCAAATAAGTCAACGGTGGAAGAAAAGAAAAGCAAGCATGTGAAGCAACTTCTCATCAAAAAGAAATCAAATGCAATTAATGATGATGAGAAGTTTTTGCTTAAAAATGGTTTTGAACCACATGGATTTTTGTGAAAACCAAGGTCTGAAGCACAAGTGACAAAAAGAAAAAAAGAGAACATGTCATTGAGGAATGCACAAGTATAGTCCCTTATTCTGGTTACTTGTCTGAATGTGAATATGAATCTGATGATTCATGTGAAATTGTCTATGAGGACTCCAAACCAAATGCAACATGTGTTAATGTTGTTGATGATATGCAAGCTAAATCAGCTTGTACTTCATCACTTAGCTGATTCATTTTTCTTTAAAGTGTGCAGGAACAGTCCACCCAAATGAATGATGTATGGTACTTAGACAGTGGATGTTCCAAGCACATGACTTGTGACAAAAGGTCATTAGTCAACTATGAAGAAAAATTTGAAGGACCAGTTGCATTCGGGAGTGATGAAAATAGTGGGAAGATTGTGGGGAAAGACATTCTAACAAATGGCAAAGTATCTTTTGATAATGTGTTCTATGTAGAAGGATTACAATATAACCTTTTAAGCATTTCTCAAATGTGTGATAAAGGTTATAAGGTTGGATTTGATGATTCACACTGTTTCATCTTCAAACCTGAATTTGTTATTCCTCCTGATATGATCATGATGGTTGCACCTAGAAATGGAAACATATATGAACTATGAATGAAAGATGCCATTTCAAGAGGAGGAACCTGCTTTGTGCCCAAAGCCACTGAGAATGCAACCAAACTTTGGCACATAAAGCTTTGTCATATCAATCTGAAGAACATGAACAAACTTGTTAAAGGTGAACATGTCATTGGTTTGCCTACAAGGGCGTTCAAGTTGGATGAAAAATGTGTTTCTTGTCAGAAGGAAACGCAACACAAGTCATCTCACAATACAAAAGTAATGAACTTAATTAATCAAATACTTGAAATGCTTTACATGAATCTCTTTGGTCCTGTGAGTGTTCCTAGTATTGGAAAGAAAAGATACTGTTTGGTGATTAAAGATTATTTTTCAAGAAATACTTGGGTTTATTTTCTAAACTCTAAGGATGAAGTTGCTGAGTTGATTAAGAGCCGTGTAACAAGGATGGAGAATCATTTGGATGTGAGGGTAAAGGTAATGAGAAGTGATAATGAGACTGAGTTCAAAAATGGTGTAACAGATGAGTTTTGCAAGACTAAAGGAATATTTAAACAATTCAGTGCTCCTAGAACTCCTGAACAAAATAGAGTTGCAAAAAGAAGAAACAGAACATTAATTGAAGCTGCAAAAACTATGATAGTAGATGCTTATTTGCCTGTAACATTCTGGGCAGAAGCTATAAACACTACTTGTTATGTTCAAAACAAAGTTCTTCTCAATAAAAGTCAAGACAAAACTCCATATGAGATTTTGTTCAAAAGAATACCATATATCAAGTTTCTCAAACTTTTTGGTTGCAAATGCTCATTGTTGAATACAAAGGATTAATTGAACTAGTTTCAGTCTAACTCCTTAGATTGTTTCTTTGTTGGATATTCAACACACTCAAAAGCTTACATAGTCTATGTGAAATACCACTTGAGTGTAATTGAATCTTCATATGTGATATTTAGTGAAAATCAATTCAACACTATTGATGGAGCAACATGGCTGTTTGATCTAGAGAAGGTAATTAAATCCTTCAAGCTTTAACTTGAAGATTTTGATGATACTTTGTATAGGATAAGAGTCCCTGAAGTAACATCAGAACAAAATGCTGTTTTAGACAAACTATGGTCAAAGGTTGCTGAGAAGAACAATGAATATTCATTTACTGATAAAGTAACCAATGGTAAATCTGAAGATCAAATTGAACAAACTAACAATCTTGATCAGCCACAAGATCAAGAAAACTTTATCATGAATGATGTGCAACCTGAAGACCAGCAAGATCAAGAACAAACTGATAGACAATCAAACTTTAAAACCTTTTTTCATAATTCGAACATTGGAAATGACATTGCTTCAACATCACAACAAAATGTTGAATATGATGCTGGTTTGAACCAAACTGATTCAGATTTGATTACTGAAGAACCCGATGTTAATGAATCAAATCTAGATTCTACTATTTCTTCAGATCAAATTATTTAAACTTCCTTTGTTGAAAGAAATCATCCTGTTGAAAACATCATTGGGGACATTCATGAAAGAGTTACAAGAAGTGCATCTGAATCTGCAAACATTTGTTTGTACTCATTCTTCCTATCTCAGATTGAACCCAAGAACATTTTTCAAGCTTTAAAAGACAATAGTTGGGTGGAAGCAACGGAAGAGGAGTTGGCTCAATTCAGAAATCTGCAAGTGTGGGAACTTGTTGATAAGCCAAGAAGAAAGTATGCAATAGGCACCAAATGGGTTTTCAGAAACAAAAGGGATGAAAGAGGCATTGTAGTGAAGAACAAAGCATGAATAGTTGCACTAGGATGCTTACAAGAAAAAGGAACAAACTTTGAAGAGGTATTTGCTCCGGTGGCAAGGATAGAAGCAATCAGAATATTCCTAGCATATGCTGTTTTCAAGAACATCAGAGTATTTCAACTGGATATAAAATCTGCTTTCTTAAATGGAAAATAGAAGCAGAGGTGTATGTCACTCAACCTCCAGGTTTTAAGGATCCTGAGTATCCTAATAGAGTATACAAACTGAACAAGGCTATATATGGACTACATCAAGCTCCAAGAGCTTGGTATGATGAGTTGTCAAACCACCTACTTGTTAATGTATTTCACAGGGGAGACATTGACAAGACACTCTTCTATAAGAAAAGAGGAAGAGATTTACTTAGGGTTCAAGTTTATGTTGATGATATCATCTTTGGATCTACTGATGAACATATATGTTTGGAGTTTGAGGAAGTGATGAAGTCTAAGTATTGCATGAGCTCAATGGGAGAAATGAATTTCTTTCTGGGATCACAAGTTAACAAAAGAAGGATGGTATATTCATTTGTCAATCAAAGTATGTGCAAGATATTTTGAACAAGTTCAAATTTCAAGACTTGAAGACTGCTTCTACTCCAATGGACACACATGAGAAGATGATAGCTGATGAAAAGGGGGAACCTGTTGATGAACATGCATATAGAGTTAAGATTGGATCTTTGATGTACCTGACTGCTTCAATGCCTGGCATTATGTTTGATGTATGTGTGTGTGCAAGATTCCAATCATGTCCAAAGGTGTCTCATATGACTGCTATTAGGAGGATCTTTAGATATTTGAAGGGGAAACCCGATTTGGGGACATGGTATCCGAAGAACTATGCCTTTGATCTGCTTGCATACACTGATAGTGACTATGATGGCTGCAACATGAGTAGAAATTATACATCAGGTGGATGTCAATTCTTAGGAGATAGGCTAGTGTCATGGCAATGCAAGAAGCAAACAACTGTGTCAATCTCTACTGCTGAAGCTGAGTACATTGCTGCATCTGCCTGCTGTGCACAAGTCCTCTGGATTCAAAATCAACTGCTGGACTATGGTTTGAATTACTTGAGCACTCCTATTTTCATTGATAATACTGCTGCTTTGGTCATTGTTAAGAATCCAATCCAACACTCAAAGACCAACCACATTAAAATTAGACACCATTTCATTAGAGAATATAGTGAAAAAGTTCTAATAGAAATGAAAAGAGTTGATACTAGTGACAACTTGGCTGATTTATTCACCAAGCCACTGGATAGAACAAGATTTCACTTTCTATTAAAAGCATTAGGTATGATCAACTTTGATGAAGTCTGATTAATGATGTGTGCTCATTGTGCTAACTGACTATCTTTTGAAAGGTATTGACGAGTGAGTTGTGTTTTATCTATGAATCTATGTTTATGCTTAATATGTGCTTTGAATGACAATATATGTGACTTAGGTGTCTATGATGCTTAGGTCTGATTTCAATGACTGTTGATGATATCTTTATAAGTGTGTCTACATTTGATTTGAAATGATTAATCTGTATGCTTATCTGATATTTTTGAATATGTTGGATAATTTGATATGATGATGTGCTAAGACATGATAGAATTTGCATAATTAATCTTGGTTGAACATTATGTTAAGTCTAACTGTGTTATTTCATGTCACTCACGTTCTGATTATTCTTGAATATGTTACTCTTTGCTTGTGTCAAAATTATAATTTTGTGTATAACTTGTATGCTCAAATGAATATTTTTCGAATGAGGTTATACCAAAACATTTTTGACAAACAGAGCAAGCTGATGGTGCTGAGATATGATAAGATTATTCAGTTCAAAGCTTTATAGAAGCTTAAAAGGTTTTCAATGAAAATTGATCCAACCTTTTGGGAAATGATAGTAGATTAATTATTTATGCTAATCATATGGATTTAATAGGATAAAAGAACTATTAGTGCAGTTATTAATAAGTATGGATGCTTTTCATGATGTGTAAAAACTGAGGTGATATAAACATAAAAGTGATTTGATATGATGATGTGCTAAGATATGATAGAATTTGCATAATTAATCTTGGTTGAACAGTATGTTAAGTCTACTTGTGTTATTTCATGTCACTCATATTCTGATTATTCATGAATATGTTACTCTTTGATTGTGTCAAAATTATAATTTTGTGTTAAACTTGTATGCTCAAATGAATATTTTTCAAAAGAGGTTTTACAAAAACATTTTTGACAAACAAAGCATGTTGATGGTGCTAAGATATGATAAGATTATTCAGTTCAAATCTTTATAAAAGCTTTAAAGGTTTTCAATGAAAATTGATCCAACCTTTTGGGAAATGATAGTAGATTAATTATTTATGCTATTTATATGAATTAAATAGGATAAAAGGACTATTAGTGCAGTCATTAATTAGTATGGTTGCATTCCATGATGTGTAAAAACTGAGGTGATATAAACATAAAAGGACTATTGAATATGCATGGTTCAAGATAAATCTCTCCGAATGATAGGCAGAAAAGTGATTATCCAGTCATACACGAGCCTGTTGGTATTTGGTCACTCAAAATGAAACATCTTATAGATATGCCAAAGAACAAATGTGAGCAAAATTTTTGATTATCAACCAAAAGTTGAAAATGCTCACAAATTTTGAAACAAAATCAAACATGAGGGTTAAAACTAGAACTACAAAGGTGGGGCATCATTATAAGTCCTAAACACCTTGAATGGATGGCTAGTTAGTCCGTATTGCGTGGCATGTAAGTCCAACGTTCAACCTCAACTGTTTGAAATGTTTTGTAAAGAAAAATTCATTAAGAAAAGTTTAAGTGTTCTGTGATAAAAATATTTTGACCAAATATCAGGGGGTTGAAGTCAAATTGGGGTGATATGGAGAAAGCCAAATAAACTTTGAGAAGAGATATGGGACATCATAGTATAATAAGTGTTATCCATTATTGTATTATGCACTAAATTGAACATTAAGCATATCACCAAAGTAATAAAATTCATGCTAAGTCATATACCTACTATTAACCTGTCTGATCTGTCATATTAATGCTGAGAATAAAGTATTGAAAGGTGACTTAACCAATATGATATCATGTTGAGATATTTTCATAAAAGAGAAAAATATTTGGAGGATATAACTAAAATTTGATCTCATTATGCGCCATTTGCTCTTAAACTTTGAACTCTAAAGAGAAAACCGTTTAAATTAAAGTTTAAGTCAAAAAGAGTTGCATTTTAACCTTGAATATGTCTGCATATGTTATTTCGAGTAATCTTTGATGTTTTTAAACTTTCGAGTAAACTTAGGTATTTTTATTTGAAGTTTTCATTCGAGCAAACTTGATGGTTACTTGATTTGAAAAGAACTATTCATGTATTATCGAGTACACTATGATGATTATGTACTTTCGAGTAAACTTGGTTGTTTAGAAGGTTATCTTCATCAAGCACACTTGATGAATATGTGATACATGTATGAATATGCTTTAAATACATGTTTCGAGTAAACTTGGGTGTTTTAGTTGAAATTTGTATTTGTCCAGCATACTTCATAAGTTTGGATTGGTTTACATAATATATTATGAAATTACATGTATTTTCAAGTAAACTTTGTTTACCGAGCAAACTTCATGCTTAGAGCATACTTGAGTATTATTATAATAACCCAAGTATTCTCCAAGCATACTTGTATATTTCGAAAGTTTTTCTAGCAAACTTTACTTTGCGAGTACATTGTATGCTCTGAGCAAGCTTATGTATTAAATTTAATACATCAAGTTTCCTCAAGCACACTTTGCACTTTTAAGGTATTGGCGAGTAAACTTCACTTTGGAAGTATACTTAAGTGTATATTTCTAAAACTTATTTAACTTTTTTTCTTTTCTAAGTATAATCGAGTAAGGTTAGCATTAATGTATTCGAGTTAGGTTGAAAATTAGAAATAGGTCTAAGATACTATTTTGGGATCTGTATTGATCTCAAGTAAGGTTGTCTATTTGATGAATTATACTAGATTATTTAACTTGTGATTTAGTTCTCGAGCAATCTAGTATATTCGAGTAAGCTTCCTTCATCTTATCCACTTAGTTTATTTTTAATTACTTTAAAATACTTGAGAAAACTCTGGGACGAGCAAGATTGGGAAATAAATTTTATCGAGCAAGCTTTATGCTGGTACATTTAAAATTGGGTTTTTGGCAGTATTCTTATGCTAAACAACAAAATTCATTTAAAACCCACTTTCAAATGTGTACAGCGTATACTATATAAGGGGGACTTAGAAAAATTTTCATTTCACCCTTTTCCCTCTTTCTCACTTGCATTATTGCCGACTTTCTCGCTACCCAGAATCTCAATCGTTTGCTAAAAATTCTAACCTAAATTGGTCATCCAACTTAATCCGACTCGGTAAGCTTCAATTGAATGATTTCCGATACTCATTGTATGGGTTTAGGGCTTCAATTTCATGTTTACTGACATATCTGTTTTCTGTATAGGTTATCAATTTGTCGAAGAACAGGTTCTTAAAAACTATCTTTCATTTCTTCTTCAAATATAACTTAATACATGATAAAGCTTGAACTTTAATGACTAAATGTTGCTTTGAATGTATCTTTGTCTGTGATTGTGCAGACATGACGTACCAGTTCGAAAAGAAGCATAACATGTGTGCCTTTCTCCAAGTCACGGAGGAGAACAAGCCTGTAGAGTTGATGATTCTATGGCTACGCTAAAATCTTCGCTTCTCATTCACTTAAAGCCCTGTCATATACAGAAACCATAATTTGGATACCTGGAATTCGGCCGAGTGATGCTAGACTGTCGCTATCTAGTAAAAAACAATTAATATCAGTTCCTAATCACCTAAGCAAGCTAGGGTAAGAAGGGTGTCGAACACAAGGAGTATGTGGTCAGTGTAACATGCAACCAATTTATAATATTATAAAGTAATAAAGTGTAGTGCTGATCACACAAGCAAGTAATTTGGTTTTAGCAATAACTAAACAATATCACAAATTCAAGCAATTAACAAAAGTGAATCATTCCCGGGGTTCAAGAATGTAATTTAACAGTTTCTCATACAACCTAACCGACTAATTATCACAGACGGACTAAAGATTGCTTAACAAGTTAAATCTTAGGCACCAACAATTGCTAACACACGACACTGGTTATCAAACGGTCCCTGTCATTGTGACTCAACTAAGGGCAATTGTGTGCTTTGTTGTATTCAATCTAGTCAAACAAACCTATGAGCAATTACTATAGCAACCGACAAACTAATCCTTCTAATCAACGTAAACCTAAACTGATTGAATGCGTAGCAATACTAAATATCAATACTCATAGATCAATCAACGATAATTACAAATTGTATGTTCTTGGTTACATTAAAAACAAAATAAAGTACAAAATTTACATCACAGGAATGAATCGGAGAGATTAGCCGAGCCTCGACATCATGGAAACATCGATTATGATGATTTGGAACATGAATATAGCCAGTCTATGGTTTGGATTGGTAGAATCGCCCTCTTGTAGCTCTGAAAATCGCCTGGAAGTGATTGATGAATGTTAGGGTCGACATAGGATTAAAATATAAACAACCCTAACTTTCCCGTCTTTGTAACCCATTGCAATATGCGATGGGGTCTTTTGTAGTCCATCGCGTATCGCGATGGACCATGGTCAACACTCTTTTTAATCCCATCGCGATACGCGATGGGTCTTCAGGCCTACCCATCGCGTATCGCGATGGGTCTTCTCTCCAACAACTAATTATTATTTTCTTCGTTTCGCGTGCTGGACGTCCTGGGTCTTCATCTCGTACCTCAACAGGTCCAAGTTAGCTACTTTAACGCCTGTGACCTGAAATACAATAGAGACGTATGAAGTATCGAAGTTTCCACAATAAACAGTTAAAACTAGTAAATAAACGAAATATAATATATAAAAAATAACCAACCATCGCATCCCCACACTTATCTTTTGCTTGCCCTCATGCAAACTCTAAAGTAAACATTAAGTTCCATCATAGGTATGTGAATTATCGCCATTAATACTATTATGGTTTAAGATCATACCCAGCTTCTCAGACTGACACTTTCTAGATTGACATCCCACAAACAAGGTTAAATGATGCAATAAAAACAATAGAGCCACCCAAACGAGTGTACTTTGTTTCCGGTAAAGGCATACATGTTCATACCCATCACACTATCAACACTCCTTTCGGTTTAATATTTGGACTAGCAAAAGATGTGCCAGTATATGTCTCTTCCCTCAAATACCAAATATGAGTTACAACTTAATAAGGTTGTAGGCTAGTCTTATCTCCATCCATTACCCACCGGCTGCATAAAGACTCGGACTATGGTTTTGCTGAGGCTTAGGTTTGGGTGTGGATTAGGCATATTTAGTGACTAAAGTGGATGAAACCTAGTTTTACAAAAACATAAACAACTAATCCAAAATAAACAAACTGCTGATTACGTAACTGAATATAATCTTACTTCTTTTTGGCATTTTGTTGGGTTTTTTTCTTTTTTTATTTGCATAACTGAATATTAATACACTGAAACAAATATATATACAACTCTGGCATTCACATATTTACAAGTCTAACGAGACATACGTACATTGTGTACTATGCTCTACAATTGACTATAAACAACTCAATAACGATCTGTATTTCATCACACATGGTTAAAATAAAATGAAGGCCAAGGCTGAAATGGTGTGTAATGTTCGATTTAGCAAACAAAAAGGAATACGGTTCAAATGGGATCCTAGGGGGATAATGTTGGGCCAGGAATTTTATTTAGTGGGGGAAAGATGTATGTACGGGTTTTCTAAAGTCCTAATCTCCATATAGGTGGTGGTATTAAGATCTCGATAAACATGTGACAAGCAAGTTCTACTTCTGTAAAACATACCGGTTTCCTTAAATAAATGATAAGACATGTTTTATATCTATTATATAATATGTGTATTAAGTATAGGGGGCCATCTCACAATATGTCTGGAATTATGGGCTGCCGATATGAAACATGTATACCCGTCTGTCCCCTTGACTCGTTATCCCCGCCTAAACGACCCCATTTTCATCTTCTCTTTTTGAAAACATTTGTAGTAAAACTATCGAGAAGCTGAAAACCAACCATGACCAGAAACCTATAACTTGACATTAATGACAATAATTAACAGTTAACAACTTTGGTTTCCGAACACTCTTCGAGGTACTATCGGGCTAAAATTTTCTAATTTTCCCCATCCCCACACTTGAGGTTTACACTGTCCTTAATGTTATTATATTTAAACAATTAATGAACATTTGAAGGACGGGGTTGAAATTGACAATTTAATAATTGAAAAACCGGGGCTCTAATGTGATGGTTCTACTAGCAATTATAAAATTACATTTCTAACACTCAAAATTAAAAATATCAAAATAGATTATGAAACTGAAATCACCTGATATAAATGACCATGAAATGCAAAACTGTGGCTTGTAAACTCTCGTGAACACTCGTGCACACTCGTCTCATTCAAATACCATAAACTGACAACCAAACCTGCACAATCTCGACACGTGTAGAAGCAAGCTTCTCACAAGTGTAAGACATAGGTATTTAAAGAGTTATAAAAATGATTTTCTGTTAAATTTATTAAAATAATTACCGAGCCGAATTAAGTCGTTTCATAATAAATTTTGTTAAACTGATTAAAAATGTTAAAAGACCTAACTCAATTTCGTAGGAATTACGATTGCTTTTAGCGTATGCAACAAGCCCTTTAAACCCCCTGGTAGCCCAGGTGGACGAGTGAGGTCTCGTGAGGGTTTATAGTGAACTACACCCACAAAGTTTCAAATACAACAAAATATACAAGTAATTCAAACCATCAGTCACAATAATAGATATATATATATATATATATATATATATACATATAAGCCCAACTAGTTACCCATACAATATTCTCAATATAATAATAATAATATTATACAAACCATGAGAATAAAACAAAATAAAAGATAAAAATAAAGCAAAAAGGGTAACAAAAGTCTACTGTGGTGTTGGTGCGTCCTCGTCGCCATCCCGTGGGTCCGCAGGTTGCTCTATATATACGATCAACAAAGGTGGGAGCGGTACCTGCAAATGAACAAATAATAATCTAAAGTAATCATCATGGTGAGCCAAGTGGGCCCACGTCTCCTCTCGATGGGCCCGTGCCTCCTCCTGCATCTCCCGCTGCTGCTGATAAATCTCCAATGTGACTGGATGCTACGGCTGCGGTGGTGGCTGACGGAGGGGATACTACTACTGAGGCCGCATCATACGCGGGATCAGCACGTGCTGCCGGTGTGTCGGAACTCCCATTGGTAATGATGTGGCAACAGCTGATCCTGGTGGTGGTGGCACCCGCGGTCCCTGTCTGACCGGGATAAGCGTCGGTGGATCATGTAGCTCGCAAATCCCGGCTCCCCGAGCATCTTCCAATCCGAAAACCTCTGTAAATGATCCGGGAGTAAAGAACTGTACCGGATATCTCTTGAATGTCCCAAGCCTCTCTGCTATCCTAGTAATGTACGGACCCAATGATAACTGCGCCTATGCACCCTGTAAACTCCGACCTCTGCCAAACGACGTCAGGAGCAACATCGCAATGGTGGCCTCCCTACCAGTAATGATCGACATGAGGCACAATAGGTCTAAGTTGCTACACTTATCGTAGCCCGAATGACGGCCGACGATAGTGTAAGCAACGATACGATGTAAGTAACGATGGACGGGGTCCCTAATGGATGACACCACTAAAGAGCTCGAATGGGCCCCTTCCGCGATCTGCTCCCAATTTTGAGCTAACTGAGCCTCAGTTAACCAAAACTCTCGGTCACGCTGTGACCGCAGAGTATAACCTCGAAAGCTGTGCAAAAACTTGGGAGTCTGAACCTCCTCCCAAGTATAATAGCCTGTGGCCAAAGCAAAATTCTGGGACCGACATCTCATACACGTGTCGTCCAAGTGAGAATGACACGGCATGCGGCTCGGTGAAATCGGTGGCCGTGAATAAAAAGTGGAATAGAACTCACGTGTGAGCTCGACATATGGAATCGAGTCACACGCGAGCACCTGGGTCCACCGAGCCGGTATCATGTCTAGCACCGTGACCTCTACCCCCAGGGTACCCAACAATCCCCAATCAAAAGCCCTATGCCTAAGAAGCTGCATACCTCGAATCCGGGTCAGCCTGGCATACTCATCAGTCAGAATGACGAATCTGAGCACCATGTGATGCGTGCGTCGTCCATCTACGACAATATCCTCTCGCTCGATGTCCGGAGTAATCGGAAACTTCGGACCATCATACTGAATAACGCAAGGTGGCCTCTGCTGTATAAACCGATGCGGCTCAGGATCACCCGAGGAGCAACAACGGGGCCACGATGGCCCGCACCCTCATGCCGAGTCCTCGCCCACTTGCGCCCCGGGGCGCCCGCTTACTCTGGTATATCTGACATATCTGTAAAATCAACACGTTCAAGTTAGATATGTCAACAATGACTGTGGCGATGACCGTATAGCATTTCATTCGGGGACATCCTTTACAATATTTATAAAAGCAGATTGTCCCGCCCGAATAGAGATTAAATACGGGAGGTACAATCAATTTACGATTTAACTCAACTAACAAAGCATCCACACAACTCGATTAAACACTAACACATGGACTCGACTTGAACTGTTAGACACACTGACAACTTAAAACAAACTGGCTCGAACAAAGATAAACAAACTAACTAGCAGACTATCTCGATTAATGTGCAAACACACAAACATATATCCCAAACCTAACACGACATCATCTATGTTTAGCAATCCCGACAATCACGTTTAACAAACTATAATAAATAAACCACCAAATTAACCCGACAACCCTATATAATTCAAACTCCCTGACTAAAATACAACCGAATTAACCAAACCACCAGAATCCGCATACCGATAAAATTTCCACCCGGCATAATAAAATAATATAAAATACATACCTCGATGTCGGTCTAATGAAACTAATAATGTCTGTGAACGGCAGTGGATGGTGGTGTGTTGGTGGTCGTTGTGTGGTAGTTATGGGACTGGTGACGACAGTGTTGGTGGTGGATTGGTGATGGTGGTGGATAGTGGTGGTGGTAACTGGTGACAATGGTGGTGGTCTATGGCGGAGACGGTGATGATGATGGTGGTCGGCGATGAATAGGGTGGTGGTGGATGGTTGGTGTGTGGGTGAGCGACGATGGTGGTGTGATGGTTGAGGTGGTAGTGGATGACGGTGGTAAGTGATGATGATTGGACAGTGGCGGTGATGGTGTGTGGTGATGGTGGACCGTGTGTTTTATGTAATTAGGAAGAAGAAGAAGAAACGCTCATTTTATTAATTTTTTTCAGATCCTCCATGTCCCATTCTCAAAACCCAATCCAGAATCCATATACGATATACACACTATCAAGAACAACCATAGGGTGTTAGTGTACATACCTTCAAATTTCCAGAAATATGAAGAGGATGAAGATGTGAATGACGAGATTCCAATGAAGGAAATCCTGAAGCTTGTATACCCGTACAAGTTTCCAACAAACACCCAAGTTGCTAGGTGTAACATCCAAATTTTAGAATTTAATAAAAGAAAGTTTATGATTCGAAACAAAAGGTGTATGGACTTGGATAAATTAAATAAAGAAGTCGTGTTTAGTTATTGGGTGTAAATATTTAATTAGAATAAATAAACAAAAGGTGTATGGACTTGGATAATTAAAATGGATTAAAGGGAGATGGGCCTTAGGTCCATGGGCTTTAAGGAATATAAATATCTCCCTAAACCTTCCTAAAACCCTTACTCTCATTCCATATTTCCATAAATCTCTACACACACTCAACACACACACACACACACACACACACACCTCTTTGTTAATCACGGCCGAGAGAGGAAAGAGGAAGAACGAGATCGAGCGAGCGTGATTATTAATAGATCTTCCATATACAAGATATACGCAAGATCTAGAATTCATAACCAAATGAACCCGGAAAGGTATGTTTTTGATCTTAAAGTTTACGTTTTTATAAACGTTTAGCCTTGAAACTTAAAACGAGATAGATCGGGTATAAACGAAACGTAAAGTTGTAAACTTGATGCTAAAACAAACTTAATGGACCTATAAACATGTACGGATCGTCTAAAATGAACCCTAGATCTAGTTGGAACATTTTAGCTTAAAAGATCAAACTTTATGATTCTTTCGGGTCAGGTTTGGGCCGCAATTGGTCTAGGGAACGGTTGGGGCTAAGGCCGAACCATAATAAGAGAATTAGGGCCGCGAAACGCGTGTTTTGGATGATAAAACGAACCCTGGCAGCAGCAGTTCGCTACAACAAGCTCGCTGATTAAGTTTGCTGCTGATTAAGTTCGTTGCTGATTAAGCTCGTTGATTAAGTTCGATGCTGATTAAGTTCGCTTATGGATATGTTCGCTTAACGTATAAGTTCGCTTATTGATATGTTCGCTTAACGTATAAGTTCGCTTATTGATATGTTCGCCTACATATAAGTTCGCCTGCTGTTATCTAGGTCCGCTCACTTTTAAGTTCGCTTATATTGAGACCCGGATACATGGAGTCTTGTATATGTAGACATATATGTGTACACACGTGATGGTATGCATTGTAACGACTTAAGAGATAAAGTTAAAATAAAGGAAAAACCACAAAAATGCTAAGTAAAAGTAAGCTAATACTAGACCACTAGATTATATCAGACGAGTATTGATACGTGTAACTTATATACAGTTAGCAGAGCTCAACTAAAGAAAGGATTAACTATTAACGGAGAAAGAAACAGGATCCAGGTGAGTTTCTAGCCCCATTCCTTGTTATGTTTTCAGAGCTGTGTGCATACTCGATGTGATTAGTTAATACACTTACCTTAAGTGGTAAGTGTATGCCATATATGATATATCTGATAGATATGAATGATTGCTTGTCGGTACGCGAATGATCTTCGGATATTGCGCGTACTGTCAGGATGTAAATAAATATATGAATATTATATATGGATGATGTATGATCGTTATGAATGAATGCTTGTCGGGGCGTGAACGATCTTCGGATATTGCACGTACCGACAAGGAGTATGATTGTTAAATGAATGATGTGAAGAACGCCTAGAGTGTTCTTATGCTATGATGTATTTATTGTATATGCGAAGTAAGTGTATACAGGTACAGGAATGGTATGTGAGTTCTACGTCTGACGTAGTAAGTTAGGATGGCAAATCCCTCTAACTTTCGTTGGACATAGACTTGGCATGTGATGGCGTAGTTAAAGACTTTGGGTCTTATACGTGTTATAGATGATAGATGAGAACGTAGTTAAGGACTGTGGACCTTATACGTACTTTAGATAGGACCGGCATAGGAAAGGACTGCAGACCTTATACGTGTTGTAATTGCATTGTGGTGGCATAGGGGAGGACTGTGGACCTTGTAACATTTCGATTTTCCGTTCAATCTATTCAAACCTAATACCCGAACCGTTTATGTTTTCGGGTAATTTAATTAATAAATATAACAATAAATAAAATATCAATTTTTATCTTCTTAACCTAACCCTAATTCATTAACCTGTATTCATGTCTAAACCACGGCTCGTATAAACTTTCTTGGACCACAATCATAGTACTATATTTGGAATCGATCTCGTTAATACGTTGAGAAACCTAAAACCAACCCAATCTAATTCCAATTGGGCTTGTAAATTTCGTTTTAACCCAATTAAAACGAGATATAGCATACATATAACCAGCCAAATCATAACCCTAACTTAATTGCAATCAACGCAACCCTAAACATGGTGTTCTTGAATCGCAGCCGTCGCATCTGGGTTCATCATCAATCTCCCACATATCGGCCATAATATGGTAATTGAATACGTTTTTCTGGTCTTTTATATGTGATTAATCAAAACCCTAATGTTAATTGTATTTACATCAGCCGTATTATCGAGTCCAATTTGTTTTCTGGCCGACATCTCTAACTCGTCATACGGCATCGATTCAGTGTGGTTTAAGGTAATTATTTTAAGGAATACTGTCGTTGTAGATCAGTGATCAATACCCCTAATGATAATTTAACAAACAACAGCCGGTTTAAGCAATTGATGAATCTAGGGTTCTTAGGTTTTGGGTGGGGATCTGGGGTACAACTTTGTAACACTTTATTTTCAGTTAATGATCAATAAACTTGGTAGCGCAGTGGGTTGCTGTAGATTATGTGAGTCTTTTAACCGGCCAGGGGCGCGGGTTCGAGTTCCCTGGACGCGGTTTTGTTACTTTTTTTTTGGTTTTAATTGTTTAACCATTTAAAGGAATTATTAACTAATTAGTTATTAAATAGAAAATAGCTTATCAAAACCGACATATTAGAATTGTTCCCGTCTAGATAATCTATTTTTCGTATCAAGTGTCGTAAATATATATATATATATATATGTATTAATTTATATACTATAAGTTAATGTAATTTTAATAATAAACTAATATTATTTTAACAATAAACCGACGCCGTTATTGACGGTTCTCGTCCTTAAACGTTTTTATAAAGTTTGTATATATATATATATATATATATATATATACTATCTTAAAATATATATAGGATGGGCAAAAGTGTTATTTCACCAAAACTCGAGTTTTACAAGTGCATTTGCACAAGATACAACCCATTATTGCACAAGTTTACATAACCCTACAAGACGAAGAGGAGATTCAAAATTCAAAATCGGCTCTCACAATGAAAACCTAAACTCCGTTGCTTTCTCTTGGTATTTTTGTATCAAGCATAACACCTTTTCCGGTCTTTTTTTTCTAAGGTTGGGAATCTAATATCATTAATCTTTGATTATATGTCTCAATTGGGTATTTTTATGTTTATAGATGACCTGTGTTTCATCATCATGTTAGGGTTAAGAATGTAAGTGCCGACCTTCCCAATGATATTCCATTTCAGGTTCTAATTCCAACACTTTGCTATTTCATGATGGAACTTAATCATCCTCACACCAAGAATCAGATGACCTGGCTTTCATTATTTTTTTTTTGGATTTAGAATGGTGCATTTTTTCGGTTAATTACTTTAATCTATATGAATGCAATTCATGCTTCATTAAGCACAGCTGTTTATTATTTGATTGCTGCACCAGAATTGTATTTGGTGAAAGTGTAAGTATCAACAGTCATTAGATTAATAATCTTTTTCAGTTTCTTGATCTGAAATAACCAAAAGTTAAAAACCATTCTTTTTATTTATATAGCGTGGAACAGCTGAAGTTGTTACAATGATAGCTTATTAAAATGCAGAAGTATACTTTTTTTTTTTGTGTTCGGTGTGTGGATTTATCAGCAGCAGGATGGTAAACCAACCTCTACTGTTTGCAGCACATCCAACAACCCATGGCATGTCTGATATGCGGTTCCGTAGGATGTGGAAGGTATATTACTAATAACATTATGCATTTCTATTGGTTGTTTAATTATTCATATTTTGGTTTGCTTTGGTCATAAACTTAATTTTCTGAGCCAACCCGACTCATTTTCCGGCCATAATGTGGAGTAATGCTTGCTACTTATTCTAAAACATCGCTCTGTTAAATAATTGTAAGCATCAAAGAAATTAACTTATAACCACATTAAATATCAGTTCTAAATAAATATTTCTGTTAATAGGGTTCAAATTATATCTACTAATACTGGTATGAGTTAGCTTGGGGAGTTTGTTTATTAGCTAAAAAAATTATTAAAACGCTGTTTGAGGATTAGCATAAATGAGTCGTTTTAAAAAAGTGTCAACTTGGTTTGGGTCTAAATGAGTCGTTTTAAAAAAAGTGTCAACTTGGTTCGGGTCTAAACGGGCCATTTTAAAAAAGTGCCAACTTGGTATGGGTCTAAATGAGTCGTTTTAAAAAAAAGTGTCAACTTGGTTCGGGTCTAAACGGGCCATATTAAAAAAGTGTCAACTTGATTCCATTGTGATTTTCTAATTTTTCAGTTGGGTCATTTTTAAAAAGTACTAACTTTTTTTGTGTAAAAACGTGTTCCGAAAAATGGAGTCTACTCTAGGTTGACATGAACCTGAAAGTTTGATACGAACCTGAACCCATTAATCATATCATACACATTTTAGTTTGACGACATTAAAATGTGTAGTTAATAACGTGCATTCTTTTCACTAAACGTATATAATAAAATAGAGTGAAAGGGGCCGAAACCAGAGGTACTAGCAGTTGAGTCTTCTCCGAACCGCATGTCCCAATACATTAATGTAAAATATGTTTCATAAAACCGTATGCTATAAAAATATAATGCTAAAAAGATTTATATTTAAATGTTTGATAAAAACATATAATATTTCTACGTTGTTTTGTATAATTGTCAGATGAGTATTTTCTAGCATGTTTGTCGGTTGTGGAGATGAGGGTCACACAAGGTGTGGGTTCGTTTGGCTGCAACACTTAACCGGATCTTCAATGCACACGCTTTGATTTCAAAGAAATTAGCATATGCTGGAAATGTTTTACGCACGACTCACATGGCTTGAAGTTGAGTGTAAGTGAACAAACTGACATTGTGAATTAATTAATTATGTTGGCAATTGGTATGATAATCTCATTTTATATAATTATATGAATTTATTGTGTGATATATAATCGATCATCTTCTAATATGTTGCAGCACTATAACATTAAAAAGCAATGTGACGGCGATGTATGTTAGATATGGAGGATCTTCATAGGAAGAAGTTTGTTAAAGATGGTCTCGGAGTCTAAGATGCTGACTTTGTTTCATGTTGTCATGTTGTCTATCAAGACATGATTATGGTTATAGTTTTCATATGAAGAAATATGCACTAATCATTGGCCGGCGATAAGGTAAGATATAATTTCAAATTATGTAGTCAAATGTTTGTTTTTTATTGCAAATCAGATTCGTCACAACCTAATTCGAAACCTTTTCCGGTTTAAGAGTTAGACCAGACCGAATTTGCATTTGTTGTCTTTGTTAGGATTTATTGATAAGTTGCCTGGGGTTAGTCAAAGGCCGGTCAAAGCTATGAAAAAAGTTCCCAGATCTCTTTATAAGGTTAATAGTTTTCATATACTATGATTAATTATTACTATATTCAGGTAGTTAAAACTTAAGTCAACCATATCCAGATTTAGCTTCCACCATTAGATTTGGTGGGCATGTCAGCAGGTAAAACTGTTCAGTTTGAGACGGATCATTTTTATTAACGAAAACGAGTACCGCTTAGCAAACGGGTACCAATTTTATGTAAAATTGTTTTTTTACAGCTATTAATTTCTTGAAGTGGTAAAAATACCTTTTGTTTTTCGTTCACCCGCATCCCAAATTAGTAAATTACACCATGGTTGTCGGTGTTTTCGTTGCTATTATTTAATCAGTTTATGAAATTCTTTTATTTTCTTCAAAAACAAGGGTATTATAAATTCATAATTCTCTTTGTGTAGACCTCATTTTCGTGAATAACGCTAGAATACTATCACATGTCATACGTTGTTTAACGGCACTGACGCAAAGGTGCACAAAAAGCATGATTCACAAACAATTTTTAACCCGATCTAAAACAGGCATTTAAATCGTTTTGGTAGAACCAATCCTAAATCAGTCAGACTCTACCTAAACTTGACAAAACCTGATTCTAAACCAGTGAACTCTAATCTCTATTTTGCAAGCCGGGATCACCCGAATGTACATTTATTCTATTTGCGTCTCTTTTAGGTCTATTCAAAGACGGTATGAAATGTGTGTGTACTGAGTTATTATTTTTGTTTGTTTTAGTAGTTGTTAATTTAAGGGAAGTTGGTAATGTACGTGTAATAATGTTGATTTAACTAAATTGAAATGTTTAAGCTTCTTCATAGTTTTTATGATTATTATTTTATCGTAATATTCTTTGTATTGAATGCAGTTATAGTTTGAAAATGGAGCAGTAGAATACACAAATGCAAGTATGCAACTGACATGCAATCTGAAGGTTGTGTTAGCTGAGCTACTCTTTGGACATATGGGTACTTAGTTATACGGGTTATTTCTTTGGCATTTGACAAGTTATTAAATGTTTAAATAAGTTTGGGCATGTTATATATTAGTTTAAAGTTTAAAATTGATTTGAACTTGCTTTGTATTTTGTTAAACTTATTTTGTGTTTTGTTAAACCTGTTATTTATTGTGTATTAACTTGAACTCGTGGACTTATTTTGTACTCGGTTGATAGATGTATAAAATTTATGTTGTATACTGAAGCCAATCCGAACTAGCTTGGTTTAAAACTAACCCGAGCTCGAGCTCAAATTTTTTGCTTGATTCCTGAACTGAGCTAAGCTTGACCTGGTTCGGAAGCCGGCTTGTGAACACTCCTGTATAAGAAAAGTGGTAAGAAAAAAAACCCGTTGTGAAGTGTTGTCGCCGCCGCATCGCGCGGGTTTTTACTAGTATATATATATATATATGTATACGTGTTGTTTTCTTAAAAAAAATATTATAATGATTAATATATTTTCATCGTGTATCATCGTTAGGGGAATTAAAACAAACTATTTATTTTATAATTTATTTGTTATTTATGATACTTATTTAGACAATATTATTATATATATAATAACCAGTTGAATAATTATTTACTTATACTTATACATACGTTTATATTAAATCAACTAGTTACGTATTATTATTATTATTATTATTATTATTATTATTATTATTAAAATCATCCATTTACTTATATTCATATTATTGTAAATACATCTTGGGTATTTAAACTAAATATATACGAGTTCAATTTCATGAGACATAGGTAACGAATTCTTTACTAATAACAATGACCGTAGAAATTACTACTAGTCGTTCAATCAATAATATTATAATCCCAATATAACTCAAATCACATCGAGATCTTCATTCATCCAATTATGCTGTATCCATTATAACTAATTTAATATTTTATTATCTAACCAGGAATCTTTGATAGTATAACCTGAAAGATTCATCTTTCCCACATCATCATTTTTATTTCGTTCATCCGATCAGGTGAGTACCACATTCCCCTATTTTACCTTTTTTCCATGTTTTGGGGACATATGCGTAAATTATATTTCTTATATATACTTATACTCAAAACTCCAACTATTATCTTATGTGTTAACAACTTATACGTTACTTGTTTATGTGCTTATTTGCTTTATATGCTTCTGCATTTGGAGAGGTCCAACATAATCTCAGTCTAGTATGATCATACGCCAGTCGTTAGCCTTTGTGCTTCTCGACATCTCAGTTATACTTGCTCATTTGGTTAATTTGTTATTCTCATATGACTTGTTGCAACTACTTATTATATATATATATACTATATGTACATTTAAACTGGTGTGTTGCTCACTCAACCTTGTGTTGACAAAACTATTCTATTTTCAACACATATGCAGGTTATAGTGTGACGTGATTTTCAAGATTGTTTGAAGCAACTTAGGATGCATGTTAGAGAAGAAGATTCAAGAATTAGATTGAAATGTTTATTTTACTTGTTTACTTATGAGTTTGATGTACTTGACTATTTAATAAAATTTAATAGACATTGACACTTTTAATATTGCCTATAGTAACCTTTGAAAAGCTGTGAGCAATCATTTCCGCCCCGGCATTTCCGCCGTAGGTTGGGGTGTGACAGATTGGTATCAGAGCCGAAGGTTAAAGATAAGTCGTTAGTGGTGCCTTAGTAACATGCTTAGGAGCCCCATACGTGCTTATTTGTTTAACTAATGTGTTCTTTTTGATTGTTTACAGCTTACGTAATTACTCGTTAGATTTATCTATTTATTTAATAGTTTATTTCATTTGTCTTGCACACACACACAACTCCGAAGCTATGCTTCACTCTCAAAATATTTTATTACTCCGAGACTAAGTCTCATTCTCAAAGTATTTTTATAACTTTGAGGCTATGCCTCAATCTCAAAATAATATTATTAAAGTTCTATTAGATTGCCTTTTATTGTCGGGAATTTCCTTGAGAATTTCCTATCTTTGTTTTTGCTCTTTTTCACTTAAAACTAGGGAGTGTGACAAGACCCCGCCATAGTGGAAATTGACATACGACCGACACTTTAAGCGTTTAACGTAATCGGCTAAACAGTTACACACTTTATTGTGTTTTATTGATTTTAAAATGTCTAGTCGGGTGTAAAACCCATGGGACGCCATGGACACGCCAATTGTACATTTGCACAGTTGGTTATATTTGCGATATTATGTTGGAACATCATCATTTGTGGTGATACACAATATGTTTCAACTACTTATGCTTGAGTTCGTTCATTCGTTATTTAGTTTGGTCGGTTAAATCGCCATCTAACTCTCATGGGCCGACAAACTTAAATGATTCGTTAATTCTTTAATTAAGTTGGGCCATTTAAATTGCCTTGTAATGCTCATGGGAGGCAAACTAACTCATTTATTTTGGTTTTAGTATGCTAATAAGTTGGGGGAGACAAAATGCCATGGAAAGCTCATGGGAAATCCAACACCTCGAAGAACATTCGTTAAATTGTTTTATTTGTTTGATTTTATACGAAACGATTTATGATTTGATTTTATTATTATATTATTCTTTATTAAATTATTCAATTACTTACTAAATCACTTTTGAATCAAGATCTATTGATTCGATCTCTTTATACACTAAAATCATTTTTATTCTCCTAATTGGATACAAATTCTTCATTCATCTAGATTCGGTTATCACAAGCCAATCAAAACAATTTACACTCTACTGGTTTTCACCTATTCATCTTATCACGTTATTATATCATCAAAAAAATCTAGTAATAATATTATTGCACAATTTAATAATCAAATGACTTTCTTATACTCATGACATCATATACATAAACTATTAAACATATTTCAAGTTTTCAACTTCAAATTTTAATTTGTAAAACATGCCAAACTTTGATAAAACTCATTCGCTTATCAAATTAACTCACTGATTTTCAATCTAGATTCTAACTTATCCTTAAGTTATGAATAAATATCAACATAACATATTTATGTTTCGTTTTACACAATAACTCATATGAAATCTACAAAACTATCCAATCTTCTCATTAAATCACATCTTTATTAATCATATAATGTTTTCTCAACATCAAACATCATCAATTATTTATTTTCTATAACCACCTCATGGTCACATGATTAGTCAAGGAGATAGCTCCTGCGATCTCTAAAATATAAACTCAATTCCAAAACATAAATACAATCAATTCAATCTTGTTTATTAACTTATTCGCTAATAGATTCAATTGTTTTTCCCCTACTCATGCTCATAACAACAACAACAATAACAAACGCAAGTCTATACATCAACTATATGCCATTAAACAAATTAACAATCAATCTCAGCAAAATCATAGCGTCTCAAACTATACGTCAAATTCACTCGTTATGCTTCGCTTGCCACTAACACTATTCAATTCAGTCCTCATTTCATTTGTACCTAGTGTACTCGTTCGATCATCTTGTTAATATTTGCCATATACCACAAGACGTTACACAATGATCTATGTCGTCTATTTCTAAAACCCATGCTATGTCGTTGATCAATCCTACACATCTGCTACCCGTACTTGCTACAACGATGAAGACCATAATCACCTACGCCATGTGTGTTCTCGATTCAATCATATTCATCAAGCTCAAGATTTCCAAACTTATTCTATTAAACCCTACTTTGCAACCTAATCTAAATATTTCAATTCAATTACCTTTAATTATCCAAATTTTTATAGATCTTTAATCGAGTTATTTTAATCAGATAAATCAAATCAATCATAACTAAGTTTATTAAAGAACATGTTTTTTTGTCATTTTTTTCTAAACATATTCTATCTTTCTCAATCATACATTATAAGAAATCCTCACTCGATTTTTTTTGGATTTAAATAAAATAAATTCTAAAACTTATTAATTTTAAGTTATTATGCTCATACAATAAAATTTAACTTTCAAAGACAACTGTTTGCAATACTTTCAAAAGATGTTTTGAAATTTTAATATTTTGTTAAAAAAAACTCAAAAATGCAATTCATTTTTAGAAATATTTTACTCAATGACTATCTTTTATTTATAACCAAAACGTATTAAGATTCTTGTGTTCTCTAAAAATCACGCTCCTCAAACGTTTTGTAACCCACACGATGTGATGAGTTATGCGGACCATCCGACGATCTTAGTAATTATGGTCCGGAACATAATTATCAAAATCCTCGCGTGGAAATCATAAAACGTACAGTTGTATGTCATAATATAGAATCGAAAGTAGTTGGGATAACGGTACAAATGAAGAGATGGTAAGGACATGGTGGATACGCCGCTGGTACATCCTATATATAAGTGTCCTTATCGGATTTCTTGGTTGGTGTCATATTTCAAAAGGTGTCCTTTCCACTTTCAATGCCATATTTCAAAAGGTGTCATTTCCACTTTCTTGGTTGGTGCCATATTTAGAATACGGGCTGTGGAGATCAATGCGAAACCCCAAATGATAGAGGTAATGTGCTTGTAGCCATCATAGATCGAACCATATTAAATAGAGTTCGATTCCTCCTCTCGGACACACCATTATGTTGCGGTGTTCCGGGTGGAGTAAGTTGTGAGACTATCCCACAACTCCTAAAATGATCTAGAAACGCATCATTGAGATATTCACCTCCTCTATTGGAACGAAGTACTTTGATTGTTTTATTGAGTTGATTTTGTACTCCAGCTTGGAAGACTTTGAACATTTTAAAGGCTTCATCTTTGTGTCTTAACAAGAACACATACCCATAGAGAAAATAATCGTCGGTAAAGGTAATGAAGTATCTTTCACCATTTCTTGTCATTGTCTTAAAAGGACCACATACATCCGAATGTATGACGCCTTATAAGTCTTTCGCCATTTCATTAGTTCCACTAAAGGGCTCCTTGGTCATCTTTCCCAATAAACAAGATTCACACTTATCAAATGAATCATCATTTGATTCCAAAAGACCATTCTTTTGAAGTGTATGAATGCGATCCTTGTTTATGTGACCAAGGTGACAATGCCAAAGATAAGTCTTACTCAAATCCAATTTGAGTCTTTTGGTGCTAGAATGGTACAACGAGTTATCAATGGATGTATTATCATGAACTAATTCATAAATGCCATTAGACGGCATTGCTTTAAAATAAAAGACATCATTCACAAAAACATACATATGTGCCTACCTTTCTTTTGCTCCATACATATGTACTTAGAGCCGAGGGTATCTCTGGAAGCCACCTCTTTATCCCTTTGGATAGAGGTACGGTGTGCCTACATCCCACCCTTCCCAGACCCTACTTATAGCTTTGCTGTCGGTGGGACTTCACTGGGTATGATTGATTGATTGATTGATTGATTGATTCACGAAAACATAAATACCATCATTTACAAACCTTAAATTATAACCAAATTTTCTTAACAAAGAAACAGAGATAATATTCCTAGTCAAACTAGGAGAATACAAAATGTTTTTCAAAATAACTTCCAAACCACTTGGAAGCTTCAAAACATAATCTCCTCGGGCTTGGACGTCAACCTTTTCTCCATTGCCCATGAAGACACTTATATCTCCTTTCTTGTAATCATTTCTTCTTTTAAACTCCTGCAATGAATTTCATATGTGAGTTCCACATCCGGTATCCAATACCCATGTGTTAGAAGAAATAATATTAAGATCAATATGGATCATGAAAGTTGTACCTGAGGTTTGCCCCGAATCCCTCTTTGCTTTCAACTCCTTGATATAGGTTGCACAATTTCTCATCCAATGTCCTATCTCTCCACAACCAAAGCATGGATCCTCAGAGCTAACCTTTAGCTTCTTTGGTTTGGGTTCCACCTTCGCTTTTCCCTTGAACCTTCCTTTGACTTGCCCCTTACCACTAGCAACCTTTGCCTTGGGATCTGGATGACGCCTCTTCTTCAAGCCACCCTCATTGATCGTAAGAACGGGTAAAACCTTTTTACCCATTCCGGCTTCGGCTGTTTTGAGAATTGCGTGAAGCTCACCAATACTCTTGTCACATCCGTTCATGTTATAATTCATAACGAATGTCTCAAACCTTTTAGTTAAGCAAATAAGGATCATATACGTGGCTAACTCTTTTGAGATGGGACAGTTAAGCCGTTCAAGTCGATCAATGTGGCTTTTCATCTTAAGCACATAAGATGAGTCAGATTGGGTTTCATCCATACGACATGCATGAAACGCTCGAACCGTTCCACCCTAGCTTGAGTAAGTAATATTTCCTTAAGCTGGGTGATCATATCATATGCCCCATGATTCTCGAAATCCTTTTGGATCTCGGGAATCATTGTTCCCAACATGAGGCAAGAAACTTGCACCGAATCCTTGGTGTATTTCAACCAATCATTGTAGGCATCCAAGTCATTAACATAAAGTTCATCAGGAATAAGATCGTCCAAAATATAGGATTTCTTTTCTTGCTTGAGAACAATTCTCAAGTTTCGACACCAATCCATTAAATTATTGTAATTTAGACGATCCTTCTCCAAAATGGATCTCAGTGATAGATTATGCACAGGTGGGATAATTACATTCGGTGCGTTGTTGTTTGCGGCCATCTATAAGTTTAACAAAGCTCAATTTTAGTATTTTCGATATCATTAATAAATTTTAATCGTTAATACCCTTTAATGTCTCCAATACAATTAATGATTAAAATCTAGAATCCAACGTTTCATTCAAATAGTAGTTTGGTGACCTTTATCCTACTATTCAAATTAACAAGGTAGTCAACGTTTGACAATTGCAACCCTTTGCGACTTCTAGCTTTATGGGATCGGTTAAACATCATATGTTTAGTTGGAATGTTTAATCCCATCGACACCTTTGTACGCCATGCTTCGGTGACCCTATTCACATGGTTTCCAAATCAAGTCGTCCTACTTACACACACGTGTGAGTTTACACATACAAGTGGTTAGGTGACCTTTATCCCACAAGTATTGTAAATCCACCTCAAGATCACAAGTTTTCTTAAATGTGGCTAGGTGACCTTCATCCCACATCAAGTTCCCAAGTGATTCGAGTGTCGTATAAAAGTATGGTGTTCAACTTGTTTTAAAAGGGATTTAAGTTTTCAAAATTCAAGATTGGAAAACTATTTATGTACCTTCCATTTGCATGCATTCAAATGTATGGTACCTTTTGAAAACCAATTGTCATAATTCCTTTAATAGAACCCATTTTATTATGAAATCATTAATTTTTAATAAAACCAATTTTATTACTTAATAATTTCTAAGGAATCAGTTTTATGCAAGTTGTTGATTTTAATTGTTAATATCCATATCCAAATATGATAAAACAAAACCATAAATCAACCACACGAGCATAAATAATAACCATAAGTCCATAACCATAGCCACCTAAATTGACAACACTTGTTGACCGAAACAAGTGTGTCATAAGGTCTCTCCTAAGGGACGCACATGACACAAGGTATGAGATGGTGAACTCCCATTTGACTCCGCACCCATATGCTTCAAGTGTCCACCTCTTGTTGTGATCCTTTCTCTTTATTTGGGCTTCCATTTAAACTCCATCCAAAGTGGTATTGTAGTTGCATCTTCCTTTACAAAATATATCCTAATACATGTTTCTAGTAAAAGAAATACAACTATTCTACTTATTATTACAAACCATTTGAAATGAATAAATAGATTACAAACCCGAATAAAGAATATTACAACCAAATGTATAAATCACTACACATCACTTCAATATACATAAGATCATGGCTACATTATGAACATCCAAACAAGCAGCTCAACCTTTGACCAAAATAGTTCCCCTTTGACCCATCAGTTCTCGGCCAGAAAGAGGGTTTTCGGCCAGAAGACCAAAGCTTTAGAGTTTTTGGCCCGAAGATTTCGGTCACCCGAGAACCTGGAGTTCTCGGCCAAGACCGAGAACTATGGTTCACAACCATGAGTTCTCGGTCCAACCGAGAACGCGTTTTCGGTCAATCGAGAACCATGGTTCACAACCATGAGTTCTCGGCCAGAACCGAGAATGGGTCTTTTGGTGTTTTCGGCCAGACCGAGAACCATGGTTTCCAAACAAGAGTTCTCAGCCAGAGCTGAAGAACACAAATTCTGTCCAAACAAAATTTGTCATCCAAATGACTTAATTTTTTTCAGATTTCCACATGCATGTTGTGGTACAATCTTGAAAAACCATGGGGCAACCAATATGCCTAAAGTTTTCGGCCAATATGGTAAAAAATACTATAAAACCCGAACACTTTAGATCCCATTTTTGAAGCATGTAATCGTTTAAGCGGCTCTTGATGCCACTGTTGGGTTTACCAATAAAAATAAAACTCGTTTTATATTAAAACCCAATCCAGGATCCATATACAATATACACACTATCAAGAATAACCATAGGGTGTTAGCGTACATACCTTCAAATATCCAGAAATATGAAGAGGATGAAGATGTGAATGACGAGATTCCAATGAAGGAAGTCCTCAAGCTTGTATACCCGTACAAGTTTCCAACAAACACCCAAGTTGCTAGGATCTTACACTTTGCTTAATCTCTTGTTCTTCCTCTTGTGTTTCGGTCGAAAGAAGAGAGAAGGAAGAGAGTTTGTGTGTGAGAGAGAGTGTAGAGTGTATTCCCAAGAATTATGATTCACCACTCAAAATGTTTGCATGTATTGGAAAACACAAACAGAAGAGAGAAAGGGGAGGAGGGGCCGGCCCCCAAAGGGGTCCCCCCCCTAAAAAAAACTCAAACTCATCTTTTGTCTATTTTTCCTTATACATATTTGTTATATATCCAGATAAATAACATCTCTCATATATAAATTATCCATATAATTTATTTATCACAAAAGTGCAAATATTTAGAAATCCATTTTTCCAAATATTATAAGTGTTGATATTTATTAATTAGATCATATCTAATAATAAATATCATGGTGTTTTTCTAACTTGTTATTGGGTATGACCCAACTTGGATCATAACGAACTAGCCACATCAACTCAAATATGTGTCTTGGGCAGATCGAATCCAACACGATGGGGTATGAATGGACGTCATCGCGTATCGCGATGACGTCACAGTGTTAGGAATGTCACAAAGCATAGCGATACGCGATGGAGATGTTGCTAAGGTCATTGTGTATCGCTATGGGCCTTTTTCACAGAAAGTTTTGCTCGAAAACGGGTCCGGACATTTTCTGACCCGACCATCTTTCGGCATCCCGACATCACCATGAACACGTTTTCGAACTCAAAACATACTTTTCGTACCTAGAAAGACGTGTAATTGACCAAATTCATACCGAACTTCATGAAATTGCAAGTCCATCAACAAACTTCCCCACACTTGATGTTTGCTGCATAAAACTCAGGACAACAATCAATACATGACTCAACAAAATGAAAAAACAAACTGGACAGACACTTGCAAACCCCGGGTTGCCTCCTGTAAGCGCCGAATTTCATATCTACAGCTCGACAATGCCTTGAACACTCAATTGTCTTCATAAACCGGTGAGGTCACAATGAAATTCACCGATTCCTTGTCCATCTTATGAATGTCTTTAATTTCCAAGTATGGCTTCAATCTATAGCCATTCACCACTTGCCTCACATGGTCGTCAAAATATTCAATCTCATATTGACCATGGTGTCTAACTCTCACAACCAAATATGGACCCGTCCACTTATTTTTCAACTTACCTGGAAAAAGCTTCATTCTCGTGTTGTATAACCAAACCTTTTGTCCAACTTCGAAGTTCTTCAATCGGATTTCAGCACCATGGACCTTTTTCATATTTGACTTGTAAGCGAATGCACAATGGTATGCCTCGTCCGTTAACTCACCAATTTCACACAAAGCCAACTTCCTTGCCTTGCCATGTGAATTCGGGAATGGGCCCATGAAATCAATCCCCCAAACATCAAAAATATCAACTACTAGGATCGGGTTCAAGGGCATCTCATCCTTCTTAGAAATGCTCCCGAGTTGTTGACACTTTAAATAGTGTGTCGCGAACTCATGAGCATCTTTAAACAACGATGGCCAAAAGAAGCTACTCGTAAGGACTTTATAGCAGTTTTCTGGCCACTAAAGTGACCCCCACACGCAGACGAGTGTGCGTGTTCCAACACGGATCTGACATCTTCCTCGGGTATGCATCGTCTGATCATCTGATCTGCACCAATTTTAAAGAAGTCCGGGTCATCCCAAATGTACTGTTCGGCTTGTGACATAAAATGCTTTTTCTTTCTCCTTGGCCAATGCTCCGGTATATCACCTGAAACTTTAAAATTAACAATATGAGCAAACCAGGGATTCTGTGAGACTGCCAAGATGTGTATAGCCGAGAAGGACTCATTAATGGGCCCGTACTTGTCTCCATCTTCCACCATAATTCGGGAAAAGTGATCTGCAACAACATTCTCACTTCCTTTCTTGTCCCGAATCTTATGAGCCATCTTATGAGCCTCAGTTTTGCATCCTTTTTTTCCATAAGGTACCTAACTGCAGAGTTGTTAGAACAAATAATTACTTTACTACCCCAAATATAAGACCGGAATTTATCTAGAGTATATACTACTGCTAGTAACTCCTTCTCGGTTGTTGTGTAATTCAATTGGGCATCCGAGAGGGTTTTACTAGCATAGTATATGGCAACGGGTTTCTTGTCAACCCGTTGACCCAAAACAGCCCCAACCGCATAATCACTTGCATCACACATTTTTTCAAAAGGTAAATTCCAATCGGGCGATTGCAAGATCGGGGCTTCAACTAATTTCAAATTCAAAATTTCAAAGGCTTTAGCACATTCCTCATTAAAATCAAACGGGGCATCCTTTAACAATAAATTACATACGGGTTTGGTAATATCACTAAAACCCTTAATGAATCGTCTATAAAACCCGACATGCCCCAAAAATGCTCTAATGCCTTTGACATTCGTGGGATGAGGTAGATCGGAAATAACTTGAACCTTAGCTCGGTCCACCTCAATCCCATGACTTGACATAAAATGGCCCAAAATAATCCCTTCCTGGACCATAAAATGGCTCTTCTCCCAGCTAAGAACCAAGTTCATTTCAACACATCTTTTCAACACTCTTTCGAGTTGATTTAAACATGCCTCGAAAGATGTGCCGAAAATCAAAAAATCATCCATGAAAATTTCTAAAGAATCCCCCACCATATTGGAAAAAATACTCATCATGCACCTTTGAATAGTGGCGGGGGCGTTACATAGTCTGAATGGTATTCGCCTAAATGCGAATGTACCATACGAACACGTAAACGTAGTCTTATCTTGATCCTCAGGATGAATAGCTATCTGGTTATACCCGGAATACCCGTCTAAAAAACAATAAAATTTTTAACCGGATAGCTTTTCAAGAATTTGATCGATATACGGAAGTGGAAAGTGACCTCTCGATGTTGTTGCGTTCAGTTTTCGATAATCAATACAAATATGCCACCCGGTTACCGGCTGGTTGGTGACCTCGTTACCGGCGTCGCCCTTGACGACTTGGATGCCCGCTTTTTTCGGTACTGTCTGTGTCGGACTTACCCACGTGTTTCCTGTGATAGCAAAAATAATCCCAGCATCTAACCATTTCAGCACTTCTTTCTTCACCATTTCCCGCATGTTCGGGTTCAACCTCCGCTAAGCATCGTGTGCGGGTCTACATCCGGATCTGTTAAGATTTTATGCATCTCAATTGAAGGACTGATTCTCTTCAAATCCGTTATTGTCTACCCGATTGCTTCCTTATTTTTAATCAGCACCGCCATCAAAGCATTTTCCTGTTCAATAGATTTATTAGAAGCTATAATAACAGGCAAAGTTTCATTCTTAACAAGGAAAGCATATTTTAAATGCTTTGGGAGCTCTTTCAGCTCAACTTTTGGTGCCTCCTGCAGTGACGGTAAAAGCCCGGTATCAATTTTCTCGGGAAGTGGTGCTTTAAAGAACATTTTTTTCAAGGATGACTCCCAAGAGTACAAGAGAGAACAACTTGAGGAGATGGCATTGATGAATTTTTATGACTATCAAGATAGACAAAGGTTTTTCTGACAACAAAGGAATGAACTTTCTAAATATTTGAAAGAACAATACAAAAAAGGATTTCATTTGTTATACAAAAAGAGGAAGCTGGAACTCTCAAACTTTGAAAGAACCAAGAGGCAGAGGAAAATGATTGATATAATGATGATTGAGGCTTAGTACAAACAAACAACCAGATACTCAAACCCTCTTGCTAACATGAGAGAATGTATAAGTATGAGGCAGTAGACGACCAGGACGAACTATGAGGTCCTATAAAATGGCAGGATTTCTAATATAGTTTTTGAACCAAAAGACCAATATTTTATCTTAAGAAATTCTAATGGACTGGCCTTGGGCATTATTGAACAAGACACTGACTTGGAGTTTCTTCACGTGGAGGATTTAGAGGAGATAATCAGATGGAATCTGCCTTCTAGACATCCACACCACAGGGAGATATCTTTATTTAAAGAGAAGGCTGCTGCTATAGTATTTGACAGAAGGAGAGATGCTACGAGCTCTAGAAGATAAAGACCTATTTATCTTTCTGTTGAATTTATTTTGTAATGTCCATGTGCCAGAATTCTCCTACGTAAATTTTTCATAAGTAATGTAATTTTGCATTTTCCAAATTTGATGTGTATTTTGAAAAGTATATGTAACCAATAGGTGTTTTGGTGCAGCTGAGTTAGTTCCAATATAGGGGGAGATTGTTGGGATGGGAAAATGACTAAGGAAGATTGGAATCTTCTCAACCTCCTTGAAATTTGGCTATGTATGGAATCCGAGCAAACTTAGGCATCCGAGAAAGCTTAAACTTAGTCAAGCAAGGTATTTTGCCCAAACGAGCAAGGTTATCTTCTTAAAGTCTTCAAAGTGTTAGACCAAGCAAGCTGCACTTCGTCAAGCAAGGTTTTTCTTCAAGTCAAGCAAGATTGGTTTTTGAGCAAACCCTTAACTAAACCAAGCTAAAACCAAGTAATTTGGTGGATCGAGTAAGGTTCTTAATAAATAGTGGTCCAAGCAAACTTGAAGGAAGTTAATGAAGAAATTACTCTAAGGACTTCTAACGAGCAAGGTGCAACCTCGAGCAAGCTACAGTGTCACCAGCACACTTCAACTTGTTAAATAAGTTAAAAGACAAAAAGGTTGAAGGACCCAAGAAGAACAAGTTTTCTCGTAGGGTACATCTCGCGCAAAGTTTGATATTATCATTGTTAGGGCATAAAATTTATGCTGAGAATCCGTTATCCTTGATCAGTTTGTGGATCACTTATCCTTACGATATGTGCCGGATTTTAAAGGATCAAGGATTCTTGGTATTATATGTTTACTAATAATTGTATTTGAATGGTGTTGTGTTTGTTAGATAAACAGCTAGAAGACTGAGTCATCGTAATCTTGTGCTACTAGAAGACTTCCGCACGTGGTCAATGACGATGAACGGCTAGTGGAGTGGTGGCGTGAAAGTAGGAATTTAGTTAGCTATCATTTTTTGTTTATAATCGAGATGAAGATCAGTTAGAAAACACATGTACTACACACACACTCTTGAGCAATCGATAATTCTGAGCTCTCACACTTAGCGTTATTGTAATACTGATCGATATATCCACCCTTTGTAACCTTTTTTCGATATTAATAAAGTGGTGATCGACGAGTTGTCATCACCCGAGATTTTTTTCCTTTGACCTAATCAAGATCAAGGGGTTTTTCTTCGCAATAAATCACGGTGTTCATATTTACTTTGTTCATACATTCACCGTTATCATCTTAGCACTAAACCTCACATAACAGATTTGGATATATTATCCTTAGCAGATTTTTGTCCAAAGCAATTTGGCAACCACCGTGGGGCAATTGGTGCTATAATCCAGAAAATACCCTTTCAATATTCAACCTTTCATACCCATATCACCATCAATGGCCTCTCAATCAACCTCTGCTTCATCAACCATGCCATCTTCGGCTCCTCTCTCCTCAAGAACTTTGCCACCGATGTCTCCTCCATTGATGTGAGCACCAAGGTCTGCTGCTACTGGAAACAAGACGCAACTACCAGTCTTCTAGAGCTCGAAAACTACTGTTTCCACTTCGGTAGTTAATACTAACAATGATGTTTCTAATATGTTTTCGCAGGTTAAAGTATACATGGAGCAACAAACAAGAATAACCAGAGGATCCTTTGCGAGATAGAAGACCTCAGGAGGACTAAGAGGCCGACAAAGAATCAGACTCCTCTAGTTCCTAGGATGCTGGATTTCACTACTCCAGGATCCTTGGCTCAGCACGCCCAAGGATCATCCATCATTCAACCGGGGTCCATGGGTCAGCTAGCTCAAGGATCCTCAACTTTTCAGTAAGGACCATTGATCCTTCAACCCGGATCCTACGGATCATATATTCAAGGATCCTCCAACTCCCAACCATTAGGATCCTTCATCCACAGTCAAGGATCATTCTTCCAGGATCAAGGATCCTCAGGGGTTCAACATCAACGATCCTCCGAAGTCCATGAAGGAGATATAATCCCCATGCAGACCATATCTTTTGGTGGACCAACTCCTTTAGCAGATGCTTCTTATCTCAGCCAGTCTTCTGGAATGCCGACCTTTACACAACAAAGAGGTAACACGTATGATCCTATATCCTTAAATGCTAACTGTGGTTCCATGCTGGATGCAGGTATCAATAAAGCTATGGCTAAGGAACTGCTGAAACTCAAGGATATGATATCCAGCGTACCAGGGGTGATCCGTCCAATTCTTGAGATACCTAAGGGAAGCCACAAATTGTCAAGATTTGCTCCATCAATCTGTGACACGGAAATCCCGGAACGCTTTCAAACCCTCAACATGAAAGTGTATGACGGGACCACTGATCCTGAAGAGCACGTAGCTCAATACAAGGAAAAGATGGAAATCAACCCGATTCCTGAGAGGCTCAAGGAGGCTTGTCTATGCAAAGGCTTTGGAGCCACACTATCAGGATCCACTTTGAAATGGTTGCTAAGTCTTCCTCCCCTTTCCGTTACTTCTTTCTCACACTTAGTTAACTTGTTCAACAGTAAATTTTCCTGTAGTAGGAAATTTGAGAAGTTAACTAGTGATTTATACCGAGTTATCCAACCTAATGATGAATCCCTTAGGGATTTTGTTACAAGGTTTGGAAGGGAAGCTCTAGAAATTCCCAATCTTGACATGGCTATTGTTGTTGAAGCATTCAAGATGAGAATTCAAAAGATCTCCCCCTTTTATGATGATCTAGTGATGACTCCTTACAGGAATTTAGATGAAGTAAGGAACAGAGCACTAAGGTTCATGCGGCTGGAAGATGACAAAAGGATCCAGGAACGGTTAGGAGCTCAAACGAAGCAGGAATCCCCTGACAAGAATAAAGGATCCTCTGATGTGTTGTAAAACACACTTACTTTCCTTATCGTTTTATCATGATTTAATTGCTTTTTAGTTTAATTATTAAGAGATATAGCTTGTTTTTGCTTAATTTTACAAAGATGGTTGTTTACTTGTAGGTTATGAGTTTTAATGAAGAAAAGTGGCAAGTTTGAAGACTCTAGGGGCTTATTTGAGCAACTTTGAAGACTACAACTCAAGGCCCGACCCAAGCCCACAAGTTAGAAGCCTTACATTCATAATATATTAATTAAACAAAAGAAAAAAGAACCCTAACAACCCATCAATCCCGAAATAAGCCCCCAACTAGTAAAAAAATAACCCTAAAAGCTCCCATTCAAGAGGAAAAATTCGTTTTTTGCAATTCTTGAGCCAAGGGAAGAAGAAGGAAGCTAAGGACAGTTGTGGACAGCAGCTACGGGTCATATACATTCATAATCTCAGCCATATAACCCTAAGTAATCATCCATAAACTTTGTCATTTGTTCAAGAACCCTAACTTGTTAAGTTTAAGCTTTTTGTTGGATTGTTTTGCAAGTAATTTGAAGTTTGACTTGTGTTTGATTGTTCTTGATCATTGAATGAGTTTTATTATGTTTTGGTTGAGTTATTTGATGTGTATCTTAACTCTATGCTGCTGTCCAAAATCAATGTTAGGCTAAAGTAGTTAGTTCTACCTAGGTTAGATGATTATTGTTAGGTTTTAGTAAGTAGTTTGGATTGTTGATGATCATGACTTGATTTGTTAATGTAAAGTTTGGTTTAACATTGAATTAGGTTGTGTTTTGATTAATAATACTCAATTACCTCTTGCTTTGATTGATTGAATCGGTTTTAGTTGTTTTAGCTTGTTTGAACTCTTTACTTTGTGTTTAGAGATTGTTTGCGAGGTGTACAACCGTAGGGTAAGTTTGGGTATATTAATTAGTTAAAATCAGCGGGTAGACACCTTCCTTGAGACCGAGAGGTGATAGGAAGTAAACTCGTCTCATAGCTTTTACTTGTTAGGATTCGGATCGCGCGAGAGCGGGTTCGGTTCTTGTCGGGTTTGGGTTTGTGAGCGATTAGTTGACCTAGTTTAAGTTAAACTGAATTGTTCCTCTATCCTTGGTTGCGTAGTATTCGTCTCCATTAGGGTATTGTGTCGGTGAGACCGAGAGGAGAGTCGGCATTAGAGCACGTTAACAATTCGTCACCCGGTTTGTTCTTAAAATCAACTAAGTGTAGGTGAGGGCTAGTTAGTGAGACCGAGAGGTAATCTAGCTTCCTGAGTGAACCTTAGTTGTGTCATTCCTTAAGAGCCGGTGTCGTGAGATTCTACAATCCAGTAGCTTATTATACCTTCAATAGGATTCTTATCTAGGTAGACGTTTTTCCCATTGATAAAATTATTTTCAAAGTTTCGTTTAGTCTTCTCAAATTAAGTCTTTTAAGTTAATTAAATTAAGTTAGGTTAAGTATTTAATAATATTAAAATCAATTTAAAATATATTATTCTTAGGTGAGTCTTATTTAGGGTTAAGTATTAGATACGTGTTCACGTGTCCTTGTGTTCGACACTCGGACTTCCTTAGTGCTATACTATTAGTGATCGGTACACTTGCCGGTTTTGTGTGGCTTCTTTAGGAATTTCGTTTAATAAATTTAAATCTTAGTTGTGAGAGCATTGTTAGACACACATCATCCTCATACATAAACAACAATTCGAAGCCATACTCCAAATTCAACAATCAAAACGTTCGAGATGTTGAAGAAGGAGATGATAATGAGGATTACCCCAACATCTCAAAATATTGCTTCACCGTAGATACCCATGGCTTGATTTATGCCATGAAGGATCTAAGGGATAAGGCAAGGTGGCCCCGAAAGAACGAGAAATAAGCCACCTTCAGAGACAAATCCAAATGGTGTGCTTTCCTTGAGGATTTTGGCCACATGACGGACGATTGCATCGGTTTGAGGAGGGAATTCGGATACCTCCTAAGAAAGGGCCACTTTAAGGAACTTTTTGGAAGAAAGAAGTCCATGATCAAGGATCCTGAAGAGGCTCCTCAAAATGTAACTCCGCCCCCACCAGATGCTCAAGTGATCAACTTCATTTCCTGTGGCTCAGACATATGCGGAACTTCTTTCTCAGCAGCTAAGAGGCTGGCCAATGAGAACAAGTTGGATAACGGGGAACGACCGGTTATATCCATCACTTTGACAACAGACAAAAGGATCTTCTTCAATGAAGAAGATAAATCAAGCATCCAGGATCCCCATCATGACGGTTTGATTGTTACTTTGTTTATTGCTAACCATAATGTACGCAGGATCCTAGTCGATGGTGGAATCACGGTCAATATCATCCAACATGATGTGCTTCAGAAGATGAATATACCAGACTCAGAGATCATCCCAAGTACATCGGTGCTAGTCGGCTTCAGTGGCGAGACCAAGAAGACATTGGGGGACATTAAACACTAAATATACATCGAGGGGTTAAATTCTTACCAAATATTCTGTGTTATAGATAACCTTTCTTGTTGCAATGTTATTTTGGGCAGGCCTTGGCTACATGGGATGAAGCAGTGGCCTCAACTTACCATCAATGCATCAAACTACCAACTCCTTGGGGAGTAGTAAGGAAAGATGGTGACCAAGTCGAAGCCAAGAACTACTATTCTTCATCAATGAAGCCAGCAGCTAAACAGACAATAGCATAGCAACCACAACAACATCCTAGGGACGTGCTGGAAGCTCGGTAGAAAGACATAAAGGAGGTGTCCTTGGATCCCGAGGATCCATATGTGAAAGTGTTCCTAGGATCCAGAATCCCTAGTGAGATCGAGGAGGATATAATATCCTTCCTAAAGCGAAGAAAATCCACGTTTGACTTCAATCATTCAGACATGACAGGTATTTCTAAGGAGGTAATTACTCATAAGTTAGGCCTTGATTTATCTGTTAAACCCGTCCATCAGAAGCGAAGGAAATTCGCTCATGAGATGAACGCGATCATAAAAGAAGAAGTTGAAAAATTTCTTAAGGCCGGAATGATCAGAGAGGTTAAGTATCCTAGATGGTTAGCTAATGTGGTTATTGTTTCTATAAAGAATGGAAAGTGGAGGGTGTGTGTCGATTTTACTGATTTAAACAAGGCATGCCCCAAGGATCCTTTCCCGTTACCACATATAGATTCCATGGTGGATGCAACGGCATGACATGAGATGCTCACCTTTATGGATGCTTCCTCTGGATTTCAACAAATTTAGATGGAACCATCTAATCAAGTGGATACAACATTCTTGAATCCTACCGGCATATACTGTTATATTGCTATGCCGTTCGTACTAAGAAATGCAGGGGAAACATAACAAAGATTGGTCAACATTTATGTTCAATGATCAGTTAGGCAAAACCATGGAAGTCTACATAGATTACATGGTGGTGATATTGAAGAAAGCCGAGGATCACCTCCGAGATCTTGAAGAAGCTTTCAACATCCTGGATCAGCACAACATGAAGCTGAATCCATCGAAATGCAATTTTGGTGTCAAGGCTCGAAAGTTTCTAGGATACATGGTGACTAAAAGAGGGATAGAAGCAAGCCCCGAACAGATAGAAGCCATCATCAATCTAAAATCCCCTGTGAATGCTAAGGATGTCCAGAGGCTGACGGGAAGAATAGCTGCTCTCAACAGATTCATTTCCATATCCTCGGAGAAGTGCAAAGACCTGTATGACATCCTTAGGAAAAACAAGAAGTTTGAATGGACAAAGAAGCATGAAGTCGCCCTAAAAGCCTTAAAGGATTACTTATCCTCAGCACCAGCTCTGATGAAGCCTGTGAATGGAGAATCCTTATATCTATACTTAGCGGTTTCAGGTAATGCAATAAGTTCCGTCCTCATTAAGGATCATGAAGGTGAACAAATCCCATTTAATATGTAAGTAAAAGTCTTTTAGATGCGGTGGCCAGGTATTCTCATTTAGAAAAACTAATTCTTGCACTTATTATGGCTTCCATTAAATTGAGACATTACTTTGAAATGCATACTATTATTTTGAGAACTAATTATCCTGTTAAGAATGTGCTTAGAAAACCAGAATTGTCAGGAAGAATGGCCAAGTGGGCCGTGAAGCTGAGTGCATATGATATTCAGTATGAGCCTAGAACAACCATCAAATCGCAAGCACTAGTAGACTTTGTGGCTGATTTCAGCAGTGATATGCAAAAGGAAGCTGATTTAGAAGTCCAGCAATTAGAAAAACCAAGGATCCTTGGATCATCTTTACATATGGAGCTTCTAATGTAAGAGGAACATGATTAGGTATCCTACTGAAATCGCCACAAGGGAACATATTACCCCAGTCCATAGCCTGTGAGTTCCAAGCGACAAATAATGAGGCAGAATATGAAGCCTTGATCGCAGGTTTGCAATTAGCTAAACAGATGAGGATCAGGTATCTTGAAGTTTATATAGATTCTTTACTTATAACTACCCACTTTAACGGCTCTTATAGCGTGAAAGGTGAGAATGTGATCAAATATTTAGAAATTGTGAAGGAATTAGCAAAATCCTTCGAGTTATTTAGTATCATAGAGGTACCAAGAGAAGAAAACACTGGGGCATATTCTTTAGCAAACTTAGCCTCATCTTTGAAGATTCCAGAAGACACGAAGATACCAATCATCCATAAAATCTCGCCAGCAATAGGAGAACAAGAAGTTGGGGAGATAACAACTGACAAGCAAATTGTACTTTGGGATCAATCATCCTCAAATAGTCAAGGATCCTGGATCCTCCCAATCAAAAAATACATCCAAGATGCAGAAATCCCAGCGGAAGAATCTGGAATCCTTCAAACTAAAGGTATCGCAATACATTTTATTACATGATATTCTGTATAGGAAATCTCTTGCAGGTCCATACTTGAGGTGTATCGAGGATCCTGAAATTCAAGAGGTACTCAAAGGCTTTCATGAAGGAGATTGTGGTAATCACACTGGAGGTAGAGCTCTGTTTTCTAGGATCCTAAGAACAGGATACTTCTGGCCAACCATGAAGAGAGATGCCGTGGAGTATTCCAAGAAGTGTGATGCTTGTCAAAGGCATGCAAACATTCTTTATCAACCAGCAGAACCAATGTATCCTATATCCTCTTCATGGCCTTTTATGAAATGGGGAATGGATATTGTTGGCAAGCTACCAAAGGCACCAGGCGGTAAAGTATTCATGCTTGCAATGACTGACTACTTTTCAAAATGGATAGAAGCAGAAGCTTTTGTTCAAATCCGCGAAAAAGAGGTGATATCTTTCATTAAAAGAAATATTATTACTAGATTCGGTATACCTTTAGAAATTATTTGTGATAATGGTTCCCAGTTTATCGGGAAAATAACCACTAACTTTTGTGACAGCTGGGGCATCAAGATGATTACCTCTACTCCAGTGCATCCTCAAGCTAATGGTCAAGCAGAGTCAAGCAACAAGATAATCGTCAACAATATGAAGAAGAAACTAGGATCCAAGAAAGGAAAGTGGGCCGAAGAGCTACCTTATGTTCTTTGGGCTGACAGGACCACGCCCAAGAAAGCAATAGGCCAAACACCCTTCTCATTGGTGTTTGGATCAGAAGCAGTAATCCTTACCAAGACGGTGGTTCCTACAGCCAGAACAAGCATCTGTGATCCTGAGGCTAATAAAGAAATCCTTCTCAAAGACTTGGATAATGCGGAAGAACTCAAAGACCTAGCCAAAATCAGAAATGCAGCTTATCAACAATGGGTAGCTGGGGCATACAAAAAAAGTATAAGGATCAGAAGATTTCAAAAGGAGATCTGGACTTGAGGAAAGCCTTCCAAAAAACAACCAATCTGGTAGATGGAAAGCTAGCACCCAAGTGGGAAGGTCCTTATCTGGTCGAGTCGGAAGTAAGAAAGGGGGCATATCATTTGCTCACTATGGAAGGCAACAGGTTACCAAGAGCTTGGAATGCTATCCACCTCAAGAAGTACTTTTTCTAATCAGGATCAAGTATCCTCTGAGGATCGAGTATCCTTACAGGATCAAGGATCCTAAAATTGGTAATATCTATTGGATCATTTATTCATTTACGCTTTTTATTAAGGATAACATATGCTTAAAACTTGTTATTTCCGAGTTTTAAGTAACAATGTAGGATATTTGTAAGATGTTCGAATGTCTAAAGAGGTTGGCCACCTCTCCTTCACCTCTAAGGTACTTTGCTATTTCCCTTGGCCTAGCCCACGAATAAGGTACAACCCCCGATGGGCATATCGTCTAAGGTTTAAAGGTTTTCACATTTCTTACGAATTAGAGTTACTACACTCTCGCCTGTAGCGCACGCTATCCAACGTATAGTTCGGGGTAATGGGACCAGTACACGCTTAGTGGCTGACAATTTCGTTGTCTTCGGCTATATGGAGGATCCTACGATTTATGGTAGACGTACCATACCACCGGTTTATAACATTTTCATGTTATCTCACATTTGGGCTAAATCACGTTTTGGGCGAGTCCCTAGTTAACATCCGTATATTGGGCCAGTCCCCAGTTTGGGCCTGTACCCAGTTCACGAGCTTGTCCCTAGTGTATTATTTGGGCTTGTCCCCAGCTTAACGGGTTTAACCCCAATTAATCTGATAAGCTCTTTGCAACAGATGTTCCAAGTCCAATAACAAGGATCAAGACTTATGGATTCAAAATCCTTAGCTTATTTCTACAAGGATCACCGAAGGTTCTATACTTATGGTAACTTAGGTCTACTTAGACCTTGTGGTATGATTTCTACTTATAAATTTATATTGATTTAGCTAGGATCCTTATAAATCTTTTTGTTTAAAGATTTAACATCTTGAAATTATTTCTATAAGGATATTCTATCCTAAAATTTTTATAATTACTTTTCTTAACGATATTCTATCCTAAAATTTTTACTCAAGATTATTTCTTAAAACTCTCAATAAAGCTAAGACTATATCAAACAATTTTTCAAGATAATAAATAACAAGCACATAGTCAAATGTTTTTAATTATTATTTAACATAAGTCACCTGGACTTATCCAAAATCCTTAACCTGGATTTCACCATCCAAAAGATGGACCATCCACTCGGGTTAAGTAGGTGTTACTAACTGTTTGCTGTGTGCAGGAAAATAAAGAGAACATTGGCAACAAAGACTTCATCCCCACAAACAAAGGATCCATCCATCTTTTCCACCCCTTTAAATTTTCTTAAGGATCACTGATCCTTCAACCTAGTTACTATTGTCTATTACAAACCATTATCCTTGAAAACATGATCAAAACAAGATAAAAAAATTGGGCTCGGGCTTTGTCTTCATCATCCTTCATCACCCATTTACGCACCCTCCTCACCCTCTGCTGCACCTGCTCCTTCCTCAGCATCCATCACCTCTTTGTCTCCACTCGTTCCAACTTCGTTCCCATATAGCATCGCCACGTCCTCTTCACCACCTAAAGACACCAGACTTGTCCTCCATTTCTCAACATCCCAAACAACCTTGTCGAAGGAAGGAGCACCAGCCTCTGTCGCCATTTTGATCCTGGCCTGCAGAACTGTTCTCGCGGCCCACATCTTAGCCTCCTCTGTAGCCTGTTTGACCTCGTCCTGGTGTCGGTCTTCTGCTGAGGATAGCTGATCCTCCAGTCGCTTCTTATCCTTGGAGAGTTGAGCCATGGCCTTATCCTTTGCAACTGCCTCACTTCCCATTCCGGAGAGGCTCTCGCTCATTTGATTCACAATCTTCTCGTAATGGTCCTTGCAAGCGTTCACAGCCTGTTGTCAACAGTTAAGTGAAATTTAGAAGGATATTTGATCCTTAAATTCAAGACGTCAGGATATAGGATCCTTACAGTGAGGATCATGTCAAAGTGGGTCTCGCGCTCGGAGGATCTCTTTCTTTTGGAAGCAGCTGACTTGGCTCTGGTAGTCGCGGTCTTTGGTTCGGAGGTGGCTGCTGCCTTCAAAGCCTCCTTCTTGATGCTTTGGGGAGTAATCATGTTGTCAATATCTTCCAAGAAGAACTTGTTAGCAGACTTATGGGATTTCTGAGCACTTGCGCAAGCCAAATAACAGATAAGTATTCTATCTAATTTTATTTATTTCTATTTATTATACTAATCTTACTTGACATGTTGGAGTCTGAAGAGATGTCGTAAAACGCTTCCACAAATCTTGCTTGAAAAGTCCGAACCTCGGTATCCAGGGCAAGGAATTTTTTCGTTTTCTCTTATGTTCCAGGTAGCTTGGCCAAAGAAGCGAAGTTCTCAACCGTAAGTAAGAAGGAAAAAAGATTTAGAGTTAGATCTATTTCCACAGATTGTATCTTTTTTAAGGATCCAGGATCCTACCCTTCTTAACCCAAGTCAAAGGTAAATCAGTCCCACCGGGTATAGAGTTTCGATCCACAAAGAAAAACTGATTCCTCCAGAAGGAATCGTTTAGGGTTACTTTTGAGATTAGATTGGGTAGACGAGGTTTTCACTTAAGTAAAAACCGATTTGAACCGTGGGTTGTTAGGGTATAAATGTAAGACAACTCCTGGATGCTGAAATTGATCTTCTCTTCCTCGATGATTATTTGAATAGTGCCTAGGACTCTCCAAACCATGGGCATAGCTTGAATATATGACATGCCGGTAGATTCGAAGAAGCTCTGTGTGAAAGGTGGGAACGGATGCGTGTAACCTATGAGAAAAGGGCAAGCCGAAAAACACACCCAGGTTTGAGAGTAAACATCACATCGGACAGTGGAATCTTACGTTCTGAAAATAGTTTCCGGTGGAAACAGTGACCGGAATTCATCGACCTCGGGGTTAGTGAACATACAAATCTCCATAGAAGTGTTAGCGATAAGGTAATGGGGCTGCATCTCCGTCAGTTCGGAACCATCGGAGGACTGGTCGGAGTGTTTAGAAGGAGAAGAAGAAGAAGCGACTGGCATGTTTATCCGAATAATAAAAGAATAGAGAGAGAAAAGAAGGATACCTGCTGAACGACCGGGATATGTGATTATAAATGGATTATAGGGATCACATATATAGGCAGTTATGATTAATTTCAAGGGTTTGATACTAATTACCCCTGGCAGTTGTCTAATCGTTTAATCTTTTTGCAGGGATATCAAATTTCAAAATGCCAGTTGTAAAGCAGATCACCCGCCATTTTGGGGGCAATTGTTAGGGCATAGAATTTATGCAGAAAATCCGTTATCCTTGATCAGTTTGTGGATCACTTATCCTTACGATATGTGCCGGATTGTAAAGGATCAAGGATTCTTGGATTATATGTTTATTAATAATTGTATTTGAATGGTGTTGTGTTTGTCAGATATAACAGCTAGAAGACTGAGTCATCCTAATCTTGCGCTACTAGAAGACTTCCGCACGTGGTCAATGACGATGAACGACTAGTGGAGTGGTGGCGTGAAAGTAGGAATTTAGTTAGCTATCGTTTTTTGTTTATAATCGAGATGAAGATCAGTTAGAAAACACATGTACTACACACACACACTCTTGAGCAATCGATAATTCTGAGCTCTCACACTTAGCGTTATTGTAATACTGATCGATATATCCACCCGTTGTAACCTTTTTTCGATATTAATAAAGTGGTGATCGACGAGTTGTCATCACCCGGGGTTTTTTTCCTTTGATCTAATCAAGATCAAGGGGTTTTTCCTCGCAACAAATCACGGTGTTCATATTTACTCTGTTCATACATTCACCGTTATCATTTTAGCACTAAACCTCACATAACAGATTTGGATATATTATCCTTAGCCGATTTTTGTCCAAAACAATCTTGAAGATTGATTTCTGCTTGATGAATATTTTCTAAGGAAATTATTCAAAGTAAAGCTTACTCGAAGAACTGTTCCCAAGCACACTTAATGGTTATCAGGTCTGCTCGATAAGGACAAAAGCTACAAGCTTACTCGAAAACCTACTTACACTTATAATAGTTTGTAATATGTTTGAATATGTTAAAATCAATGATTATGGTTTCTAGAGGTGTCAGGGCAGGCCTATTTAAGTTAACTTTAGCGCACGCCTATGACACAATGGACACTGAGCGAATATTGTGATTTGACGGCTGTCTTTATCTTGAACGGAAAAGCTGCCAAAAACTCCTAGAAACCCTAACTGATTTCTCATTTGTATCCTTCATAGTATTAAATGGAAATCTTTTGAGTCTCTTTGTGTGTGTTACAAGTCTGTTCGTTTAGAAATTACTTAAGTATTAGCGTTTCCGCCATTAGTACTTATTGGTTGTTCACAGAAGCAGTATTTCGTAACCTTCTTTTCGACACGTTTGTGTGGGTTACGAGAGTTATTAAGCGTGATAATCGGGAACGACATGAGGTCATCTTCAAAGGGAATCAGTGGAAAGTGCAAGTTTGACTCATGACTTGAAAACTATTTAACCGAGTGGACAAACGATGTCAAGCGGTTTAGAAAGATGTTTGAATGCAACACGATTACTTTCAAATTTTATAAATGGTTATGAGAAACAAGTGATTCATTTCAAGTTCACGTAATGCGATAACAAACTAATCACAAGTTCTGTTAAATTGATTACACAGTAATTTCTAGACCTAGTAGTTTGGTTGTGACGACAAACGAAACCCACCCTATATGAATTGTTGACACAGCTGAACACAATATACCCAATTACCAGTTTTATAATATGAAAACCAATTGGTATTCAATGACTAACGATTCTTGGATCAATGACATAAGAACCTAGTCCTAAATGTTGATGAACATAACACGCTAGTTGATGCACAATTTGATAACCAAAAATGTAAACTTTTTAAACAATCGAATGATAAAACAAACAATATCAAATAACATATTCAACCAAGTTCTTAACCATTAAAACACAAAGAATCTAATCAAAGTCAGTTTACACAAAACCCTACACCTAAAGTGGTCATGAGAGAGTTTAGCCTTGTGTTCCAACCCTAGCAGGTATCTAATAAAAAAATAACCCTTTTTCGTATGCTCTGTGCCCTGCATATATTTCCTTTTTCTCCAAGTGGGCCAACCGACTTTCAAGAGCAGTTGAGTTTGAATAACCCAAATATTAAAATTTTCTGGTGGAACACTCATTTCAAAACCCACGTGGGTGTTGTTTCCAAATCATGATAGCCAATTATTATTCCTATGACTCCATTCCCACATCTTACCTATGAACTCCAAACTCTAATTAGTTGATTTACCTCAGGTTCTCTTGAAATGAATTATTGAGGTTCAAAATAGCCCAACTAGAGTACCCATGCATCCACTTCTGTCATGAGAGATCGTCTTTTTATTTTCATTACTTTAATCTGAAACGCACATGTATCCTTCCCGATGTTTTGCGAAACTCAAAGCATTCTCATAAATGTCTCTAATTAGTATCTTTAATGCTAAATGACCTAACACACGAAAACACATATGAAGTACCATAGTTCATACAATAAACTATTAACACTAATACAATAATACAATTATTTACATGATTTATACCCGACCATCACATCCCCACACTTATAATTTGCTTGCCCACAATCAAACAGTCATGCAACACATATATCTTGATCGATGGTTCATCAATTATCTTTATTAATACTAGTGAGGTATAAGGTCATACCCATTTCCCAAGATTGACACTTTAAAAATTTATAATCCCCCAAATAATTTACTAATGCATGTAAAAACTACGGAAACGCCCAAACAAGTGTACCTTGTTTCCTGCTAAGGAACGCATGTTCACACCCCTTATAATATAATATCTCTCATCCCGATTTAATGTCTGGACCAGCAATGTAACATTCCGGTTTTTTCGAGTTTCGGTTAATAAATGAAATACGAGTTATTATGAGTCGGGCTAGTGTTGGGTTAAATGGATATGGGTTATGGACTTGGGTTATGAAAGAAAGAGGAAAGGACCAAGGGCTTAAGCCCATGATCCATAATTATATAAGTCATAAATACCCATTAATCATTCATTTCACACATATTCCATACACCTCCCAAAACACACATTTAAGCTCTCTCTCTCTCTCTATCCGAAATCACCAAGGAAAACCGATCCCGATCCAAGGTAATGATAGTATGATATTGTATGAGCTTAAACCCGTTAGATATAGTCCCAAATCGATAATCCGACACCGTTAAACCGTTAACGACACGAGATCCGGGTGGAATCGGGTATAAACCGAACCTAAGATGAGCTTAGGGATCACCCTAGCTCAGATCTGGATCGAACGTGACAAAAAACGGTGAAAAACTAGTTGAAACTCGGTTTTCTGGCGAATCCGCAGTTTTCCGGCGACGGCGCCGGAAAGGCGCTGCCGGAAAAGTGTGTACGAGGTTAAGAGATGTCAGAGAATGTTCTGACATTCTCTGACCTAAACCAAGTTTGTTAACGGGAAGTTAACGAATTAAGGGGTAATTAGTTAACGTGGAGTTAACGAATTGAAAGCAATTCGCCAAGCAATTCGTTAAAGGAAAACCTAACGAACTAGACTTAGTTCGTGTTCAAATTCGTTAAAGATAAGTTAACGAACTAGCTCCCAATTCGCGTCGATCATTAGTTAAGAGAAATAACGAATTAGAAGGTCTAATTCGCTACCTGGACTGGTTCGCTATATGGACTGATTCATTAGAGGGTCTAGGTCGTTACCATGACCAGTTCGTTATGATAATCCAATTCGTTAAGAGAAATGTAACGAATTAGAAGTTTAGCGAAATGACAGAATGCTCCCTGGACTTAGAAAAAGAATGATTTAATTACAAAGAAGCCCTTGAACTTTCGAGTTAGAAAATTAATTAACGATTCAAAATTCTAATGGAAAATGTGTTAGCACAGTTAATGGAAATAAAATTTTTCGACCCCAGCCAGGGGCTCTGCCCCTTGGACCCTGCTAGGGGCTGCCGCCCCTATACCGCGCTGCCAGGGGCGCTGCCCCCGGACACCCGTTCATTGAGGGATTAATGGACTAGAAATACGATATGGATAGTGATAGTAATTAATTCGCATAATTGTTATACAGTTAGTCGCGCACAGCTAAAGAGGGGAATAACCGAAAACAGTAAACGCAACCGCATTGAAATAAGTTTCTAGCCCCACTTCCTTGTTATGTTTTCGGGGTTGTGTGCATACTCGATGTGATAGTTAATACACTTACCTTAAGTGGTAAGTGTATGCCTTGTATGATATATGTTTGATGATTACTTGACGGTGCGTGAACGATCTTCGGATATTGCATGTACTGTCAGGCGGTAGTTAATGATATGATTGATATGTATGACGTATGAACGATGTATGTATTAATATATATGATGTATATGATGTATGAATAATGTATGTATGATATGTGGATGGTACGTGAACGCTCTTCGGAGATTGCACATATTGTCAAGGAAAGTAAGTAAGAACAGGTGTGGTACAGTAGCATGAAATAAAGGGACCAGACCCTAATAATATCTGTGAGGATAGGGACCAGACCCTAATAATATATTTGAGGATAGGGACCAGACCCTAATAATATCTGTGAGGATAGGGACCAGACCCTCATAATATCTGTGATGGTAGGGACCAGACCCTAATAATATCTGTGATGTTGGGGACCAGACACTTTATAATATCTGTGATGTTGGGGACCAGACCCTTTATAATATCTGTGATGTTGGGGACCAAACCCTTATAATATCTGTGAGGTTATAGGGCGGAAGGCTCTTTAAATAGTATGAATAGATATGTATGTAAAGTAGAGTATGAATAAAGTACACAGCTTCGGGCACGTGGGCAAGTATGAGAATATATTGTATCTAGTATGATTAACTAGAACTCACTCAGCCTAGCTGACTTTTAGTATGCACGCAGGTGACTAGAATGAGGCAACTTGCTTGAGGGGAAGCACATGGCATGGATTTGAAGACACTGGCATCTCAATGAACTGTTATGTTATGTTATTTTAAAGGACAATGTTTTAAGTTTAAATGATTCGAATACTCGTTAAAGAAAATAAATGATGGCTATGTAACATATTGGTTTGAAGTTTTATATTCTGCGTAAAGTTTTAATTAACTCTGATATTTAGAAATGTGTTTATGAGTAAATCAAACGTCCAAATGTGAGGCACCGGTAACGGGGCCTTACAAGCAAAAAATGTGCTAGTATTTCTCTTCCCTCCATATTGAGTATGAACACCATGTAATAAGCTTGCGAGTTGGTCATATCTCCACCCATAACCCCTGGTAGCATAAAGTACATGCTTAAGGGGTTTGTTGTAGCTTAGGTTTGAGTGTGAAATATGATTTATTTAGTGACGTATGGTAGATGAAACCCAATTTTTTCAAACAAACAAACAAACTCACTGACTATTATTTACAAACATACTGACTCAAACATTGACTCTTTTTGAGCTTTTATTTTATTTTTAATTTTTTATTAATTTATTTATTATTTTTTAACAAAAATAGGATATATACAATTAACTACTGACTCGTGAAATACGTACATTGTGTACTATGCTCAACAACAACTTATATAAAACTCTTAGCATACCGGGTTTTCATCCGCAGGGTTAAAACAAAACGCCAAGGCTAACAAGGCTTGTAATGTGTGTTTAACAAATGAAAGGAAAAATGCACAAACTTGGATACTAAGGGATATTGTAGGGTAGGGAATTTTATTTATTATTATTATTTTTTATGTTAAGGCTAATATAATGTGGGTTTCTACAGCCCTATTTCTCCATACAAGTGGTGGTGTTAAGATCTTAACATGCATATGAAAAACAAGTTCTTGATGTTATGAACATATTGTTTACATTCTTTTATGGCACACATATGGCATGTGTATATATCTATATATTATTTATGTATTATATATAAAGCAAATCTCACACATGCACAGGAGGAAATAGGTTGCCAATATGAAACATGTGTACCCGTCCCCATGACTCGTTATCCCTATCTATCAGTCAATTTCACTTTTTGAAACACATTTGATAGGAAGACTTTCGAGAAGCTTAAAAATTGATCATGACCAAAGACCTCTACTGGGCATTAATATTAGCAATTAACAATTTACAATTCCGGCTTTTGTGCACAATCATAGTAGGCAAAAATTTCAATTTTCCCCCATCCCCACACTTGAGGTTAACATTGTCATCAATGTTTAAAATTTAGCATTTAACGAAACATTAACGAGGACGAGGTTGTAATTTACTGTTTAGTAATTTTATAATTGGGCTTAATGCGATGGTTCTCGTTATGAAAACGAAATCACCTGATATAGGTAACACGTGTGCACTCGTGCCGGCCTAGAAGAACCTGAATCCTCAACTCACTCAACAGTATCTACAAACTCTCAAAGTGTAGAAGCACGCTTCTCACGACTATTAGAATATGTCCTTTAAACCATTTGAAAAACTGTTAATTTTAATTACCAAGTAGAGTTAAAAAAAATTCGTAATTAAATTAGTTAAACGAGTAAAAATGTTAAAAGACCCAACTGACTTTCGTAGGAATCACGATTGCATTTAGCATATGCAACAAGCCCTTTAAACCACCCGATAAAGAACATGTGATAATGACGTGTAGGATAGATATGACAGTCTAATAGTATCTACTCTTCAACATTATGCGCAGAATTCATAATGAGATGAATGGAACACAAATAATCCTTTTAATTTTCTTTATATTAATCAAAACAGTTTCAGTACATGATATTACAATCTTTCAGCTCAAGTACTTTGGAACGAACAACCTCTAAATGTGACGCATAAGTCTAGTATTTATAGACTTGGTATATGGCGGATATGACATATACGGCGCATATGTTATGCATTGTATATGTACATATGCGCTGTATATGGACTTATGCGCTATAACATACAAAAATACACTCCAAACTATTTTGAATACATACAAAACCCTAGCTTTAGACAACTATGTACTAACAAACTCCCCCTTGGATAATTTTAGGTCTTGATCCTCAATATTTCTTTCCAAATACTCTTTCTCAATATTTTTACGTTCTTATTCAAAAGACACTTTAGTAGAACCACCTTGAGGTGTAGGTCTTGAAACTCAACAAGGCATATAACAAAATATGTTCCTTGATGCCGTTTTAATCGATCTTGACGTTCTCCCTCGAGCTTCGCCTGTTCTTGGTCTTGTTCTTTCAACATCTCTCCATTTAGACTCCCAGACTCTACCAAAATGAATCTTGTAATTATAACACACATTCATGACCTGCTGGTATTGTTGAGCATGTTCTTCACCTTTATCATTGTAAACTTGGATTCGATTTGCATGAGGAGTCTCAATATCCTTCTGTGAACAATTAATAAGCAACATAGGATCTAGCACAGTAATCACATCATACTGTTTCTCACCTCGCTTCAGATTTATCATAGCTTTTCCATTTGTTATGTCATAATACCTCCACAAAAAGTAAACATGAAAATCTTGTTCCACGGATAGAGTGGAATAACCTTCATTGTGTTAGGTCTTTGATACCTCAAAGTCTTTACAAACTCATTTGTTTTTGGATCAATCTTGACTCTGGAAACATGCAAATTTGGTTTCTGTGGAGTTCAACTTCTAAATCCACACTTAGATTGCCTCACAATGAAATCCCAGATTTCTGGTATGTAACCTTTCTCAGGAGCATATAACAACTTCTTAGTGCAAATATCCACCACATCCAACCATGGCAAAGACTTTAGCTCCATCAGGCTCTTAAAATATTGAACACCATGCTAAGGAAATACTAAGGCACTTAGTAATCTTGTAATACAAAGGCACTTACCCAGAGCAACTTCCTTCTTAGTTTTCTTGTAATACTTTATCGATCTCAGAAATTGCTTAGCTGGATCAACATTATGATTTTTAAACCATTCTATCTTTTGTTTACTCACAACATCATCATCTATCACAGGAGCACCACTTTCATCAGACTCCTCATCAAATTCAAGAAACTCTTGGTTGCCATCATTAATATACTTGACATGAACATTCTCAGTCACTTCCTCCATATTTCAATAAGAATCAACTCTTGTTTATCATCACAAGCAACACCTATATCATTTTCAAAATCAAAGAAAAATTCCTCATTTGTAACATTCCTCGTCTGTGTTAATTCAGCCTGATCCATCACGATCTCACCTTCTTCAAGTTCATCACGTTTAGATTGAAACAATACATGAGGTTTAATTGAAATTGGATCAACAAATATGACTTTATCATTATTTACATGTTTTCCTCCATAATTTCCAGTATGTTGTTGATTATGTTGTTCTGGTTCAACATATGTCATCAATTGAACTTCTTGACTAACATTTGAACCCACTAAGATATATGTATCATCTCCCGCACTTGGATCATAATTGCTATCATCCATATCATCATAATCATGATCTATTGGAGAATATTCAAAATCCACTTTCTCCTCATCTTCCTCTTCCTTTTCAACTGTCTTTTCCTCAATTACTTATCATCATATTCAATCACTTGTTCCACAACCAACGATTCAACAACCACATATTCTAAAATCATAGGTTCAACAACTGTATAAGATGTAGCAACATTACGTACAACTATAGCAGGTACAAAACTATCCTCAGATAAAACAAGCGGTTCTTCAGCTACCTTTCCTTTTCCCTTTAAGTCAGCTTTATCTTGATCATATGCAACCTTGAAAGCACACTCTTCATAAGATACATAACCTCCGTATATCTTTTCTAACACTTTGTTTTCAATCCCTTTTGATTCTTTTATCAACTTTATTCCTTGTTTATCTCCTATCACCACAAAGTATTTCATATATTAATTAAGCAAATCTTCTTGTAAAATCCTCCTTTTTTTTCACTCTCATCAAGCCTCTTTCATTGCTCAACACTTTCTTTTCTCAATCTAGCATTCTCTAACGATACACTTTTAATTATAATCTATTGATTTTCCATTTTTCTTTTCAACTCGTAAACTCTTTGGTTGTAGGAACATCTATAAAACAATTTGGTTCAATCTCAGGAAAACTTCCAAACGTAGATTGTACTTGAGGAGTAACTTTTGGATTTTTCTTCTGTTGATGAGATGTTGGTGTAGCTTAAATAATTGGAGTTTTCAAAACATTATTATCCTTTCCCAAATCAACAATTGGTTCTTGTTCAATATTCAAGTCTAGGATAAACTAACTAACCACCATCTGGTTCATTCACATTCTCCCCCTTAACCTGAACATCATCAGGCTCATCAACCAAAAGCATTTCAGAATCTCTCTTACGTTTAGCCATATGTTTCTTCTTCCTGCTTGTAGAATTTTTAGTTGGTGCATCCTTTTTCATAACTTAATCAGGAACATACGTCTCATCAAATTCATCAATAACATTATTTTCTTCCTTTGAATTTTTCTTTCATACATAGCCCAAGGATCACCAAATAATTTCCTTATTTCTTCTGAATCTAATTCTGTCTCCTCTTCATTACCTTCATTATGATGCTCAGATGTAGCAGACAATACATCTATCTCAGTTGATTTTACTTCAGGAGTTACAATTTCTTCTTAACAATTTTCCTTCTTTTTCTTTTTGGCTTTGGTAATTCAGTATCTTCTTCACTTTCAATCTCAATAAACCATTTATTACCACCCAAAGATTTTAAGTCAACCAATCTTATGTTTTCATTCTCCCATTTAGAATCACTATTATCATTCTCCACTTATTATCTCCTAGAACCATATAATCTTTATTATGTAGGTGACCAAATAATCCTCTTAACTTAGGAATCTCATTATCCTTCTTTCCTTTATAAGACCAGCTTAGCACAATTGTTACCTTTCATATGATGAAGCACAATCTTATCACCTTTATTTTAAACTTCAGGAAATTGATCTTCAATTATCATTTGTATGAACCTTGGGTACATCAACCACTTTCCCTTCCCAAAATTTTGTAACAGATTCTCAAAAATCATTTTTGAGAAATTGTATCTAAAATTTGGACATAGAGCAGTCATCATCCGAATTTAATAATCAAAAATCTCTTCATAACCACCTTTTCTATGGCCAAGGCACTGTACCACAACATGCAACAAAAGTTTATATGGTCAAAACAACCCAGTCTTCTTGTAAGCAGTAGTATTCACTTCTCCTTGATAACCCATCCTCAACATACTCCCTTTTACCAAACCTTCATCTAAAGTAATAGGATCAGATTCTTTATCTTCAAATCCTAGCACCTTTCTGATGACTTTCTTAGAAATAGTAATTTCATTCCCTTGCAACTTTGATTTGACCTCACTCCGCGCATCCTTTACATTCCTTCAGAATTCCTCAATCATATTCTTTTATGGATCATACATCTCTGTAATAGGTTTCAAAATTTGTGAACGTTTAATAAACGGAATTATTTCTTTAATATGTTGGACTTTAGGATTATCTTCATTCAAATATGCACAAATATTATGCTTTGGATCAGTATCTTTAGAAACTCTTGCCTTCTGAAAATTACAACAGATTACACAAAATGCTAGAAACTTTTAATAGATATGTGTTCAGCAGATAACTCTTATCAGCGGATATGTTTTATTAGCCATTTGATCAATGGCGTATAAGTCAGTGTTTGACATATACTTTGTGTAACAACTCGGGTTTTCTTTTAATTTATTTATGTCTAATACCTGACCTGTTTTCGTTTTTGGTAAGTTAATCAATAAAATATTATATATATATATATATATATATATATATATATATATATATATATATTAGTAGTCTTTTAACTTTGTTAATTATACAAATTCCACCATAAACTAAAATGTATGTGTATTCATGTGTATTCACCTATGAAATTCAAGGACTAAATTTCAAAATATATATAATAATTATATTATTATATTTAATCTAGACCCAAACCGAAACCCGTAACCAGAATCCGTATCCGGATCCTAAACCAACACCCGTTTAATTTCTTGTACCATAATCTTCGTAGTATAATAGAAATTGATTCTCCTAAATCGTTTATACGCCTATTTCGTCTTACGCGACCATGTAATTAAGGAATAAGATCAATTTGATATGGATTTACAATAATAAACAAAACTCCCTAATCCATATAACATTGTACCATCGGGAGTCGTTGATAATTCAATTAAACTGGTATGTACCTTCTTCTTGGCCTCGCGAAGCTAAACCCTAAGATTAATTTCATTCCACCAGCCTACTAGTATCGTTCTTGATCGCATTACTGTCGTATATAGTTCAAGCAATTTCACCCTCAATACATCATCGTTTAAGGTAATTGTAATGTGTTTTTGATTTGTCTCTAATCATACAACATTAACCCTAACATTAATTAAACAAAACATAAAGTGGATTGATTGATTTCAGATTCTAGGGTTTATAATTAAATTGGGTTGGTTATCCATATGTATTTAAAATATTGTTCTCAGTTAATAATCAACTGACACATCAGCCTAGTTAGCTGGCGTGCGTGTGCTACCAGGTCTTGTGCCGGCTGGGGGCGCAAGTTCGAACCTCCCCACCCCAGTTTTGTTAACTTTATTTTTTAAGTGTTTTAATTGTTTAATTTTTTTTAAAATTATTATAATTAATATTAAATATAAAATAAACATTATTTTAATTAAGTGCCATCATCAAGTTTACGTTTCTTGACAAATAATCTCGTTAATGGTTCTCGTCGATGAACGCCTTTACAAACTCTTTATATCTATTATGTATATATATTATGTTTATTTTAAAACAAAAGTATAATAAACGTGTTATATGTATTAACTATATTTTTATCATTTGATTTTCGTTAAAAATTCCTAAATATATATTGTATAATAATTATTTAGTTAAATTTGTATTATAATTATTTAATATTTCTATATATATTATTTTTTTTAATTATCTATGTAATTATTTATCTTATTATTACATTATATAATTAACTGTCTATATATTTTTATTATTATAGTACATCTCAACTTATATTTATTTATTTATACTAATTATTTTGAAATTTGATTATATGTTTATTACATTTAGCATAAAGGTGATTTTATAAATAATAAAAGTAATGATTCTTTCAATTAAATGATAAACCATAATATTGATTTTGCCATCATAATAACAATATAAATCAATCGTTCGATAAATAATATTCTAATCACAAACATAGCTCAAATAATCTAAATCCTAAATTCATTAATGTGTTATGTCATTTATAATTTGTTGGATCCCGGATTAACAGTCGATAACAATAAACAGATCTCAGATTTGTGAATATCCGATTACCACTATTAAAGATCTAGCTCATAATTAACCTTGATTTAATGTTATGTATGTGTATATATTATCAATAGATTAAACGAATAATGTTAATGTGAAGCTTGAGAGAGAGCAATTACTCAAAATTCCTTTTGAAAACTTTTCTCCAAAAACTTACATTAAAGTGAATAGTAGTTCACTATATATAGAAGGCGACCTGGTTTGCTAACATCCCCTAGCGAACCAGCTTCCCCTTCGTTACATAATTTAACATAGCGAACCACCCCCTGATTCGTTAACATCCCCTAACGAATCAGGAGGGAATACATTATAATGTCTTAGTTCGCTAACATCCCTAGCGAACTAGACTTAACTTTAACGAACTAGTCTTAGTTCGCTAAAATCCCTAGCGAACTAGACTTAACCTTAACGAACTAGTTAATAATAAACATTAAATATTACATTAATTAATAAATAAAACATTAACGATAAATACAAAGACTCTAGACGCAAAACCGTGCACTAACAGACACCCCCTCGTCTTGAGCTCTTTGTGTTTAACTTATTTGAAGCGCTTGGACAGCCAGTCTATGCAACTATGAATTCCATGTTTGTGACACACACGAACGACTTGTTAGAATTGCATAGCCAGGTCGTAATCTTCTTGGCGTTCAAACAAAATCTGCTTCCTGTGTAGCACGTCGTTTTCTGTCTCTGATAAATTAACCAACCACATCGGGTCAATTATCTTGATGAGCTCGGTCTGCAGTCCTCGACCACGAACAATAACGGCCTCGCCAGTACGATTGTCATAGTACCAATGGTTGAAAGACAGATAAATATCTTGAGGCATTGTCTTCACAGGAACCTTTTTCATTGTCTTTGGCGGCTTCACTTTCAAGACAAGTTTCTTCCAGCCGGTCCTTGGATCAATCTCATCAATGCGCTCACGTCTTGGGACCTGAGGCTTGAAGAATTTGAAGCCATGATTGACCTCGAACAGTAAGTGTTGATGAAACCACTCAGCCGTTCGGTGACCCCCACGATTGATAAATAGACGTCTCGCGAGGGTACGTACATCCCAACGCGGTAGAGTTAAAACATCCATTATCCTCTCGTAATACTGGACACCCTTTTCCCACTTGACTATACATACTTTAAGATCAGAGTCATAAGCCCATGAAACAATATCACCGTGTACCTTTGAAACAGTCTTGAAGGTAGTCACCTGATTAGTCTCAATCCAAGCAGCAGCAGTATCTTTTCTTTCTTGATCTACATAACGATAAGCACTGATAATTTTACCCACTTTATGACGTTTGAACCATCTTTCTACGTTATCATCAGTCACTTCTTTGAGTGAAGGAACTGTTCGCTGCACAACCTTTTCCAGTTCATCCTCAGTCTCTTTAATTACATCTTCATGAAATACCGGATCACCTTGATCAACGTTTGCGTGTTGATACACGTCCGGGTACTCTTCAGCTGTCACATCCTCCATCTCAATCTCTTCATCCTCATAAATAAAATCCGTATCCATACACAACGGATCAACTTCCAATTCTTCCTCAGTGATCACTTCGACATCGGGCTCAGTCTCTAAAGCAGTCAACTGATCGTCATTCAGCCCAAGCAGAATCGGAATCTGCTCCCGTGTCAAGGATCTAACCACAAACTCACCAACCTCTATCTCATCTCTGTTTACCACGCTACGAACCACCCCTGATCCATCAACAAGAATCACTGTGTTAGCTGCAATCATTTCAATTGGCTTGGCAGCTGTTGGATCTTGATAGGTAATTATCTGCTTGCTCGAATCCTCACCGCCACAAACACCAGCACCAGAGGATGAACCATGCGATTGTTTAGGCTCACCTCCTGCATCAGATTCGTCAGGATCATCATCGTCATTCTTAGGTTTCTTGAGGGCATCTTCTTTACAAGTTAATTGTAAAATCAACTCTTCTTGTTCCTTTAATTTCACCCCCTGAGACTCAACAATCGTACGCAACGATTTAGTCTCCTTCTGACAGAAAGAAATATAACTCATCATTCGTCGTTGATTCTCCATGAGTCGTTCTTGAGTTTGACGGTCAGCTGCCATTTGATTTTCATATAGATGTAGCAGATTTAGCAGCATTTCAGTTTGACGACCTGGTGGCAAGTTGTATACGGATGGATGAACAGGTTGAACAGGTCCTTGAGGCCGAGTAATTCTCATGAAAGAGATATCACTAGGCGGAGGTGGAGGAAGAGTAGTTGTTGGCGGAGGAGGAAGTCTCATTGATGTGATAGGAGATACTGTAGACAATGCAGCAGAAGGCCTCGGTATCTCGGTCAACGCCATTTGAGGAAATAGACCGAGCCTCTCATGTGACACCAACGTCGTTTTCAAGGTAAGCATTAGAGTGCTAGTAGTTAGCGGCACTGCCGAGCTTTGAGTAGTTGATTGACGTGGTGGTGGGGTTCCAATGATTACCCTAGCCCCAGCAGACACACGGGGCTTCTTTGATGGTTCACTAGTAGCCACATCTTTACCCTTTCTTTTTCTTTCCAGCTGTGCTTTCATGGTGGCAGCTAGAGCAGCATCAACTGCATCCTGTTGTTCTTTAAGAGCTCGTTCACCAGCTCCACCATCACCATCACCATCATCATTGTCACCATCATTGTTCCCACCTTCTCCCCCTTCACGCTCGGAATCCGAATCATCGTGGATCCAGCGCTCATTAGGAGGACATACGTAATCTGGATTGATTATATGACCAATCATCTGTTTATCCTGTGGCTTTTCTTTTCTGTAGATTAACATACGATGCACCGTTTTAGCTTTCATGTGTTCCATATCAAGAACATCGTTCACCAACGATCGATCAATCACTAAATTCGGAATCAAATCCTGAATAATTAGCTGTAAAAAGCGAGGGTACATCAAGAACTTCTTTGACGATAGAGTTTGTTGAACTTGCTCTTTCAGATGATCAAAGATGAGTTCTGAGTAGTTGAAGGGCTTGTTCAGGATTAGAGCAACAAATGCCGATTGCAAACTTAGTCTACACTCATCAAAACCACCGCGACGTCCACTCATACAATGAAGTAAAACATGCAGCAGATACTTGTATGGTGGACACAACCCATTCTTGTTCAACATAGATTTACGAAAATCACCTCCATAATTCAAGCGTGTGAATAAACCCCTAACCAATGTCCTGTCAAATTCATTCGGGTTATCATCATTATCGTCAAATTGAAGTACCCGACGAATGACCTCAACATCAATCGTAATTGGAATCTGATTAATTGTAGCTCGAACCCAATTATCTTCCTCAACATATTCCACCGTGTTCCAAAACTGCCTGATTATACTAAGATACACTTTAGGTTTAGCAGTGATTGCATAGTGTATCTTTGAACGTCGTAAGAAATTCAACATAGCTCCAAACGTTCTCAAATCAGTCACATCTTGATCAACATAAGCACAAATGTTGTGCTTCTTATCGAACGGCAATAAGATCACTTCAGCTTGTTGATCTTGTTGTTGTGGTTGTCCTTGTCGAGGTTGTTCCTGTGGCGGTTGATTTTTTTGTTCTTGATCAGCCATGTTTTACTGTATAAATAAAACCGAATATGAGAATAGATATCAGAATATATAATCAAAAGATATGTGTATTTAATCTATTTACGTATTAGACGATTTAAATCCTATAATTAAAATAATGAATATTGAAATTAATTTAGATTAATTAATTTTAATTTTTTTTAAATTGTCATTCGTTGGGAATCACACTGATTCGTTATAATAATATAACGAAACAGGCGATTCGCTATCAAGTAAATGTTTATATCACATACTTTACTCTACTGGGTTGTTTTAAGACCTACCAATGCACCAATGCAATTAAGCACACAGTCTTTTAAGCTTACTTTTTGCTGAATTTGGGGTCAAGGTAATCAATGTACTATCATGTTCTCTTTTTGCTTCAAAAACTCAAAATTTTGAGGAGAATAAAATAAAGAAAAGATAAATTTAATCGCCCTAGTTAACTTAAGTTTATAAATAAATGGCTAACCATCAATTCACAAGTGAATCATAGGACCAAGACATGCAATCATGCTTCACAAACTTAAATAACCGACGTACAAACTTTAAAAACAAAATATATTTTTTATAAAAAAAATCACTTTCACAATCTTTTTATATTTTCGGATTTTTCTGTCCAAAACATTAGTCACTTTTTTTTTTGTTTTCAAAATTTTAAAAAGTTTTTGGTTTTTCTAAATATTTGAAGAGAAAAACATTAAAGAACAAAAATCACAATATTTTTTTAAATTTTGGATTTTTTTAATGTTTTTGGATTTTATCTAAACAAACAAAAACACACTCTTTTTGTATTTTCTAGATTTTCACCCCCTAAAACCAAAATAAATTTTAAAAGAAAGATATGACAGAAAATAAAGATAGTCATCCTTGTTTAAGGATATCAGCAAGGGTCTTCAATCCGTTTAAATTAAGCAAAAATTTAAAACGCGTTTTGTCAAAAGATTTAGTAAACAGATCGGCTTTCTGAAAATCAGTATGTACTTTCTCAAGATCGATTAATTTCTTTTCATAGCAATCCCGTATAAAATGATATCGAATTTCGATATGTTTCGTTTTAGAATGTTGTACGGGATTCTTGGTGATACTAATAGCAGCAGAATTATCAATCAAAATAGGAGTAGTAAGAAACTTCAAACCGTAGTCGTGAAGATGTTGTTGTATCCACAAAACCTGAGAACAGCAACTCGAGGCTGCAACATACTCAGCTTCGGCGGTTGAAGTGGAGACCGTTGTCTGCTTCTTACACTGCCAGGAAACAAGCCGATTTCCTAAAAATTGAAATCCTGGAGTCCTTGATTTGAAGTTGATCTTGCATCCTCCATAATCTGAGTCTGAGTAGGCAGTAAGAACGAAAGTATCATCCTTGGGGTACCACAACCCGATGTCTGGATTTACCCTCAAATACTGAAGAATTCTCTTGACTGCAGCTAGGTGAGTCACTCGTGGACTTGCTTGATACCTAGCACAAAGACAAACAGCAAACATAATATCAGGGCGAGAAGCCGTTAAATACATTTAAGAACCAATCATGGCACGATAGAGGGTAGGATCAACGGAATCCTCCAATTCATCCGGTGATAAATTGTGCCCTACTGGAAGAGGAGTTGAAGGGATTTTTCTGGCAGAAATCTTGAATCGGCTCAAGACGTTGTTCACATATTTAGTCTGGTGAATAAAAAATCCATGAGCAGACTGGTGAACCTGCAACCTTAAAAAGAAATTCGTCTCTCCCATCGAGCTCATCTCGAACTTTGTTTGCATGGACTTCTCGAACTCCTTACACAATGTGTCGTTTGTAGACCCAAAAATAATATCGTCAACATAAATCTGGACTTGAAGAAGATCGTCACCAACAGTTTTATGAAATAAAGTGCAGTCAACAGTTCCTCATTTGAAGCCATTATCAGTCAGATGGTCGGCGAGCGTGCCATACCAAGCTCTCAGGGCTTGATGTAGACCATACAGGGCCTTGTTTAATCGGTATACACGGTCTGGATAATCAGGATCTTCAAAACCAGGTGGTTGTTGGACAAACACTTCCTCGTGTAATTCACCATTGAGAAAAGCACTTTTAACATCCATTTGATAGACCTTGATATTCTTATAAGCTGCATAAGCCAGGAAGATTCGAATCGACTCTAATCTTGCAACTGGAGCATATACCTCTGTGTAATCAATACCCTCTTGCTGATGAAAACCTTGCACCACTAGACGTGCTTTGTTTCTGACAATCACCCCTCGATCATCCTTCTTACACTTAAATACCCACTTAGTCGGAATGGCTTTCTTGACTCTAGCAGGTTTGTCTATTAAATCCCAAACACCCAAACGTGCAAACTGCTGTAATTCTTCTTGCATAGCTTCTACCGAAGAAGGATCTTCAAGTGCCCTACGAGCTGTCATTGGCTCAACTTGAGATAGAAAGCAATTGAATTTAGCAATATTCATAATTCCCGAAGAATGTAAGTTAGTGTAAGCACACAATATGTTATTATCACTTGACGAAGCAACTTGATGACGTGTACGAACGCCCACATCAAGTTCTCCAATGATATTTTCCTATGGATGATATCCATGAATCCGAAGAGTGGGATTCTCAGGAACAACAACATTATCAAATAAGTTAGTGTAATGTTCACCCAACTAGGGAGATGAAACATTATCACTGTCAAGATCAATAACTTGAATTTCAGCTTGATCATCATCAGAAGAAGTAGAAACATTATCAATAGCAACTAGAGAAACAACTTGATATTCTTCAGTTGGAGCATCTGGTTGAGCTTCAACTTCATTAGAACTTGAAGATCTTGGAATGGTCAAATGATCTTCAAAGTATGCTCGAACCAGATCTTCATCGATGTGTTCAGTCGAAGGAGTAAAAGAATTAAATAAACTATCGTAGTCAAACATCCAATCTGGACCTTTCCCTTAAGGAGGAGTTGTGTACTCTTGACAGTCAACATGGTACCATTCTTCAACACAACCAGATGTGAAATTAAAAACCCTTTTCTTTGGAGATGCATATCCCAAGAAATACCCTTCGATAGCTTTTTCTTCAAATTTACCCGAATCCTTCTTCAACATTGTACACGGACACCCAAATGGTTCCAGGTACTTTAAATTAGGTTTTCTATTATTTAAGATCTCGTAGCTTGTCTTCTTGAGTCGTTTCACTGTTAGAACTCGATTAAGCGTATAACAAGCTGTATTCACTGCCTCATTCCAAAATTGGACAGGAATCTTTGAATCAGCGAGCATTGTGCGTGCAGCTTCAATCAGAGTTCTATTTTTCCTTTCAGCAACACCATTTTGTTGAGGTACATAAGTTGCACTATATTCTCGGTGAATTCCATTTTGAATACAAAAGAAATCCAATATAGTGTTTTTAAATTCAGTACCATTATCACTACGGATTCTCCTCACCTTTTGTTTATACAGTGATTCAATCTTAGTAATAAGATTTTGTACCAAAACCGGTGTTTGATCTTTTGAACTCATAAATAACACCCATGAATATCTTGAATAATCATCTGTCACTAAAAGACAATACCAGTCTCCAGAAATACTCACTCGATTCACTGGACCAAACAAATCCATATGAAGTCGTTCAAGAGGAGTATCAATGTAATTCAATAACTTAGAGGGATGTGTCTTCTTCTTCTGCTTGCCCTTTTTGCATGCAACGCAGTGATCCGATAACTTAAAATTCCTTAACGAGACACCCTCAACTAAGTCATTTGCCATTAAATAATTCATCTTTCTGACATGTATGTGACCCATTCTACGATGCCATAGAATCGAGTCTTTCTCGGTTGCTTTCGAGACAAAACATGTTTCGATTGATGTGGATACCTTAGATCTCATATTTAAGACATAAATATCATTTGATCGTGGTGATCGCATGACAACCATGTCCTCGGGGATAACATAACCCGGTTTCAAGATAAGACATTCTTTATCGTAGTGTATTTTTTATCACAAATCTGAGATACACTCAATAAATTATGATCAACCTTGTCGCAATAATTCACTTTCTCAAATGTAATGTGACCATTTGAAACTTCACCCTCTTGTGTGATCATGCCCCCAGAATTCCCAGCAAACGCTACATAACCCCCTTGAATATTTCTTACGTTGGTTAATAGGTCGAGATTCCCAGTGATATGACGAGAACATCCGCTATCCATGATCCAGTTTTCACTAGAAATGGTCTTGGATGAACCCTACACACAAACAAAAGTGATTAGTTCAAAAAGGCAGCCCAGGCCTCAATCTTGGGCACCTTTTGGTTTTCTCTTTGATCATTAACTTTTATAGATTTCAATTGTTGTTCAGCCACTTGTGAATAAGTTACCGGCTTCCTAGACTTTCGTCTTAAGTAAGCTGCCTGAACAATGTTTGAATTCTTGTTTTGACATATAGGTTCAGTTGGAATGAATTTTGGTTTCACTTGACCGTGTGTCTCATTGACATGAAGAACCTTCCGAGGATTCACATCAGAGAACAAAATATGAGTATCATCAGCATACGACACAGGTCGTTTCAGGATCTCCTTGACCAATGGAATTGGCTTAGATTTGTCCTTGATAAAAGGATGAAGATTCTGATAGTTCTGCTGACAACAATTCCTCACAACATGACCTTGTTGACCGCATAAAAAACAAGTTCGCATGTCTACATGATGATGTTTAAAAGTAATTGGAATAAATGATGCAGATGGTTAATGATGACTCACATTTTTAGTCATGCTCTTAGCAAACTCATCAGATACTTCAGATTTCTTCTTTAAATAAAAATCTAAATTAGAACAGTTCGAAAAGCGTTTTAGTGTATCTGTCCCAGTTGACTTCACAAAGTTAATCTTCTTAGCTTGTTTTAAAAATTGTTTTGCCTTAGTCAATGGATCAGATTGAACTGATATTTTTGTTTGAGCATACACACGTTCAAGTTCTTGAATTTTTGAAGTTTCATTGACAAAAACACTCTCAATAAGTTCAGGTTTGATAATACTTATTGGAATATCTTTTTCAGTGAACATCGTATCCATTCCCTTTAACTTAAAAACTCTAGCCGATGAAGACTTAGAACTCGGAGGATTAATGAAACGCATTAAGTCCTCGTCAGAAATCTTTGGTTTAACTGACTTCTTTGTCCTCACTGGTTTGGTTTTCACAGTTTCTTCCTTGTTCATTTGAGATTTGAATGAACCATACACAGCTTCCTCAAACTCTTGAGGTTCGCAAAGAATATGATTAGAACTAGGAATGTTCTTATTCTTGTGTATTATCTCAGGTTCAAACACATCTTCAATAATCACTTTATCAACATTTTCAACAAAGACCTTTTTACTTTCCACATGAGGTTTTTGAGGAGCAACTTGGGGTTTGACAATTTCAGGTTTAACCAATTCAGGTTTTTCAGAAATCACAGATTCTTTTTGAATCAAATCCTCTTCTTTTCTTGCAAAAGGATTAATTTTATAATCATTATGAAAAGGTGGTGGAATTTCAACAAAACCAATACCTTTCTTAGAATCTTTTTGTTTTCCAGATACTTCAATAATTTCATTCAACAGAAAAGATGAATTCCTAAATTTTCCCAATTTGTTCTTCAATTCAAGAACCTCATTCTCAAGCTCAGTTATCTTAGAACGATGTTTCAAAATTTCCTGAAACTTTTGGTCATTAATGGTCATTTTCACAGATAACTCGGCTTTGAGATCGTGGTTACTTGTTGACAATGCTTCAATCTTTTCTCGAGATCTCCTTTGAGATTCAAGAGATTGTCGATAAGTATCCTTAAGAGAAGCAATTTCTCTTATAAGATTATCATTTTGATTTTTCAATGCTTCTAACTTAGATTTGTTAGATTCACAGTCAACACATGATGCTTTAACAAATGAAGTAGCAGAAATAGAGTTACTAACCTCATTGATCTTGGCCATGCAAGCAAACATTGATTCAGAAGGCTTGTCGCAAGAGTCGTCAGAATCATATCCAGAATCATTATCGGAAGACATCTCACTACCAGTAGCATCTTGACAATCTTTATGTAACCCAAACATAGCCAAATTTGCTTGAACATCATTGCATAGTAACCGTTGTGACCAATCAGTTTCATCTGCTAACATTGCTTGTGTTGTAGAAGAAGATGGTTTCTTTTCAGCATCACTTCCTCATGGTGTAGAAGCATTTTGACTTTGACCACGAGGTCCAGTGTATTCTTTCCTTGGTTTGTCACATTCCTTCGCGAAATGCCCAAATTCTTGACAATTATAACACTTTACTTTTAATTTGTCAAAACCCAACTTCTTGTTTAAAGCTGGAAGATCTTTTCCAGTTCTCTGCATGAATTTTTTAACTTTACGAACGATCATAGCCATGTTCCATTTCAAATCCTTGATTTCTAGATCATCTGGATCTATCTGATCATAGTCCTCATCTGTTAAATCACTTGTGGCAATTTTACTACTCACTAAGTTTTCATATGAAGACATAAAAGCCGTCAGAAAAGCAAAGGTTTGCTCAGCTTCCTTCATATTAACACTAGGTGGTGTAGCAAATGGATTGGTATTAGTTGAATTTTCAGAACCTCCCGAATTACCAGCAGAGTAAAAACAAACTTTTGGATCATTAAACATAGTTGATTCTTTTTCACTTGCCGCATGAGTAAGAAAAGCAGTGATTGGAGAGATTGTTGAACTAAGAGGCATACTTCCACCATAGAAAGTTGGATCTTGATTTTCTTTAGAGGATTTTTGACACTTAAGATCATATTCTCTTGCTTCGATCTTTTGTAGAAATTCAAGTGCTGTCAAGTCTTCATTCAGAAAATAATCATTCTCTTTCAAAACCATTAGAAATGTTGAGTAGGAACTTGGAATCACACTTTTAATAGTCAATTTTATCTCTTTCAGAAATTTCCATTTTCATCTTGTCCATTTCAGCAATTAAATGACTAAATCTTGTAGTCATCTCTTCAACTGTTTCTCCTTTCAATAAATTAATGTTTCGAAACTGAAACTTGAGCATCACTTTCTTACTCTCAGCTGTGTTTCCCATGCTTCTCATACGCAGATGTTGAAATAAAGACGCACATCTCTTGATACTACTAACTTGATGAAAGATATTTTCTGGTAATGCCATAGTCAAAGTAGAATATGCTTTTATCTCGATTTCTAAAGCTTTCTTCTCTTCTTGTGAGTATTGAGAAACAGCTTTAGGAGTATATCCAATAGTATCATCACCAATCATTGGTGCAACATAAACTTCATCAAGACATTATGAGCAGTCAGGATGAACAGATCCCAAATGTGCACGAAACCGAGGTTCCCACTTGGCAAAGTCACTGAACTTCATCAATCTTGGACATTTAGAATGTGAACCTATCTCGGTATCAAGTTGCAACATCTGTTGCATCAACATGTTTTGAGATGCTAATGCATACATACCAGCCATTTTTTGAAAATTTAAGAATATAACGAATCAAAGAGTGAAATAGCTTAACGAATTAGTGAACAGTTATAGCAAACTATGAACAGTTATAGCGAACTATGAACAGTTATAGCGAATCAACTCTTAACGAAGTTAAGACTGATCAGCAACGAAGTACCTTAACGAATGAGATGAGTGTTTTAGCGAATCAAAAGTCAACCTAACGAGTCAACTTAACGAATCACAAGTCAACTTAACGAATTGACCAAACGAATCACAAAGGATTAGTTTAGCGAAGCACAAATGATTAGTTTAACAAAGCACAAAGATAATCAGTAACGAATCACTAAGAAATGCTTAGCGAATTAATATAACGAATCAGCTACAGTTGATTAGCTAATCACACTATAGCGAATCAGGTTGTTACAACCGTTTGTAACAAACTCTGACACCTTATGCCACGTGACAAAGGTTGTTATGACACAAATCCCAAGTAGAACACGTGTCACACGAATCGGTAAATCTAGTTAACGAACTAGATAGCACGAACCAATAACTCACACGAATTGATTAACGAACTAGGTAGCGAAGTAACACTGTTGATAACGAATCACCAAGAAACATATAGCGAATCACCAGGAAGAAGATAACGAATTACATTCATCTTCAAATCTTCAAAACTTCAAACGATTTTTCCAGAAATTTTGAAGATCAAAACCAGAAACTCAACAATACCAGATTTGTAATACAACCTCGTTACTCAACCAAAATGTACAAATAACCTACCAATCTACTCGTAAATCAAATCCGAATCCAATACTCATAACCTCATAACCAATTAACACCTTAAACCAAATCAATTTGACCAACAACACACCCCTGTTTCGGACTTCAACCGAACCCAAATCCAAAACACACAAATCCAATCCACACCTCAATTCCTTTAATCCACACCTATCCAATACCTTAACCAACACAACCTCAATCCAAATTATCCATAATTCAATGAATTCAAATCAAAATTGATTCAAAACCAAACAAAACCGAAAAACTTAACAAACATAACAATTAAAACACCAAATCAAGTGTAAAGAACACCAACGGCTCTGATACCACTTGTTGGATCCCGGATTAACAGTCAATAACAAAAAACAGACCTCAGATCTGTGAATATCCGATTACCACTATTAAAGATCTAGCTCATAATTAACCTTGATTTAATGTTATGTATGTGTATATATTATCAATAGATTAAACGAATAATGTTAAGGTGAAGCTTGAGAGAGAGCAATTACTCAAAATTCCTTTTGAAAAACTTTTCTCCAAAAACTTACATTAAAGTGAATAGTAGTTCACTATATATAGAAGGCGATCTGGTTCGCTAACATCCCCTAGCGAACCAGCTTCCCCTTCGTTACATAATTTAACATAGCGAACCACCCCCTGATTCGTTAACATCCCCTAACGAATCAGGAGGGAATACATTATAATGTCTTAGTTCGCTAACATCCCTAGTGAACTAGACTTAACTTTAACGAACTAGTCTTAGTTCGCTAACATCCCTAGCGAACTAGACTTAACCTTAACGAACTAGTTAATAATAAACATTAAATATTACATTAATTAATAAATAAAACATTAACGATAAATACAAAGACTCTAGACGCAAAACCGTGCACTAAAATAATTAACTCGTAATATTATATTTAACTAGGATTCCTTGTCGGTGCATCCCAAAGGGTTTTACCTTTACTATTTTGTCATCATCAGTTGTGTTTTGTTCCACTAATCAGGTGAGTAATCACTCCCCTATTTTACTTGTTTTCAAACATTTTAGGGACTTATGCGTACCAACTATCAATTTACACATTTTAATATATTTTAAAATACAAACTGTTATTTTTTTGTGTATCAATTAAATGACTACTTGCTATTTGCTATTTGTTTATGTGTTTATTAACGCATTTGGAGAGGTCCATCATTATAATCAAATCATGTCGTAGTGGCTGGCGTACGATCGCATGACAATGGTTTCACCGACAACCCAATTATTCGATCAAGGTAACCAACACCTGATTCTCATGGTAACGGTTTAGCCCGCACATCTATATTTGTTTTGCAATATTTACCTGCTATGGTTTGATTGTTTATACTCACGAATAACAGTTTGGTGTTTTCTATATATATTATTGTTAGTGTCAAAATTGGTGATTTTCTCACTCAACCTCGTGTTGACAAAAAATCTATTTTGTATGCGTTTGCAGGTTTTCAGGTTGGATTGTCTATCAAGGTGAAGAGCATTTCATGATTTACCATTAGGTTCAAATGTATACAAGATGGTTTAGATTTGTTTGGTAATGTTTTATGAATTGATGTACTTGTTTGTAAATTGTTTATTAAAAATAATTAATTAGGTATTGTCACTTTACAATTGCATGATAGTACCTTGTGAGTTGTGAACAATCAGTTCAGGCCCCTGCATTTCTGCGTTAGGTTGGGGTGTGACACTCCTTATAAGTAAAGTTCAATTATCCAGCGTATATGTTTTTGTAACACCGTGAAAATTTCGAGTTCAAATTGCAAAGTTTTCAAAGTTAAAGGACCAAATCTGTCAAAATCCAAACCTGAGGGTTTAAAATGAAAAATTTGATTTCCTGACATCGCGATACGCGATGGATCAGAAGAAGAGACCCATCGCGTATCGTAATGGGTCTGACACTGAGGCACGTGTCGTGCCACGTGTCAACACGTGGCACAACCTCCGCCACGTGTCGCCACGTTGCGCAACGCCTGCCACGTGTTGCCACGTGGCAGGTCTACGTGGTGACTGGCCAAGCCTACATCGCGATACGCCATGGGCTTGGCCAAAGGGCCATCACATATCGCGATGGGGCCCTGTTTTTGCCTATAAATAGAGGGCTTCGGGTTCAAGCCTCTCACACCTCAAATCACACATACAATTCTCTCTCTAACATCTCACTAGAATCCCACAACCATTCCACCGACCCCTCGAAAAGCGTGCCCGATTCCTCAAAAAGCGTGCCCGATTCCACCGACCCTCTCTGAAGCACTTGAAAACGGAAAAATTCTAGCTGGTTATATTCTGCCTATTCAATTGTTGCCTATGACTCTTGCTGGTTTTGATATTGTACTTGGTATGTATTGCTTGTCCAACAACCATGCTCGTATCATTTGCAATAGCAAAACTGTCGAACTTCTAGCCCCTGATAAACGAACCATTCGAATTGAAGGGGACAAAGATGTTGGCCAAGTTAGCATAATTTAAATGATTAGGGCTAATAAAGGTTTGAATCAAGGATGCTTAACATTCATGGCCTACGTCACAGAAGAATCAAATCCAAATGAGATAAAGGACGTACCTGTCGTCTCCGACTTTACTGATGTCTTTCCGAATGAACTACCCAGAATCCCTCCCGATCGTGAAGTAGAGTTTAGGATTGATCTTATTCCTGGTACTGCTCCGATCGCAAAGGCACCGTATCGATTTGCTCTGACTGAGATGAAAGAATTAAAGAAACAACTTGACGAGCTTCTTGAGAAAGGCTTCATTCAACCGAGTTCGTCACCATAGGGAGCACCAATTATATTTGTCAAGAAGAAGGATGGATCTATGCATATGTGTATCGATTATCGTGCGTTAAACAAAGTTACAATCAAAAATCGTTATCCACTCCCTAGAATCGATGATCTTTTTGACCAACTTCAAAGTGTTAGTTTCTTTTCCAAAATCAACCTTCGTTCTGGTTATCACCAACTCAAAATCCAATCCGAGGATATCCCGAAAACTGCTTTTCGAATAAGGTATGGCCATTATGAGTTCACCATTATGCCATTTGGACTTACTAATGCGCCAGCCGCGTTCATGGACATGATGAATCGAATCTTCAAGACTTACTTGGATAAATCTGTTATCGTATTCATCGACGACATACTTATTTATTCTAAGTCTAAGGATGATCATGAAGTCCACCTCCGAACCTTACTTGAAATACTTAGAACCAAGAAGTTGTACGCCAAGTTCTCTAAATGCGAGTTCTGGTTGCACTAAGTGCAATTTCTTGGGCATGTCATAAATGTGAATGGTATTCAAGTCGATCCCGCTAAAATCGAAGCCATCTGGAAGTGGGAAATTCCAATGTCGCCAACTGCGATCCGAAGTTTCTTAGGTTTGGCCGGCTATTATAGAAGGTTCATTGAAAATTTCTCTCGTGTAGCCGTTCCTCTAACTTATTTGACTCGTAAAAACATTAAGTATGAATGGGGAACAAAACAACACAAGGCGTTCGATATACTCAAACAAAAGCTTACCCAAGCACCTATACTGGCCTTGCTAGAAGGTACCGAAGATTTCATTGTCTTTAGTGACGCATATCATTCCGGCTTGGGATGTGTACTAATGCAACGAAAGAAAGTGATCGCTTACGCCTCTCGTCAAATCAAGGTGCACAAAAAGAACTACACAACTCACAATCTAGAGTTAGGCGCCATAATCTTTGCACTTAAGATATGGAGACATTATCTCTATGGAGCAAGTTTTGTCGTGTACACCGATCATAAAAGCTTAAAACACATCTTCGATCAAAAAGAGCTTAATATGCGCCAACGACGCTGGATGTAAACTCTCAACGACCACGACTGCGAGATCATTTATCATGAAGGCAAAGCCAACGTTGTGGCCGATGCCTTACGTCGTAAAGAGCACGAAAAGCCAAAAAGAGTCCGAGCGTTAAGGCTAGAACTTCAAGTCGATCTTTTTGAAAAAATCAGATCTGCCCAAACTCAAGCGATCAATGAAAATCAAATCTCCGACGAAAAACTTAACAGCACCATCGACTCGCTAGTCAAGGGTGACGATGGTATCCTTAGACTCGGAAATAGGATTTGGGTACCAATCGTTGGGGACTTGCGTTAGAAAATCATGAAAGAAGCTCATAAGTCCAAGTACATGATGCACCCCGGAAGTGACAAAATGTACCAAAACCTTAGACCAAACTACTGGTGGAATGGGATGAAAAAGGACATCGCTTCGCATGTGGCGAAATGTTTAACTTGTTTGAAGGTCAAGGCTGAACACCAAAAGCCTTCGGGATTGCTTCAGCAACCCGAACTTCCCGTATGGAAGTGGGAGTTAACTACTATGGATTTCATGACTAAACTCCCAAAGACGACTCAACAACACAATGCAATTTGGGTTATTGTGGATCGATTAACAAAATCCTCACACTTTATACCCATCAATGAATCATACTCAATGGATAGACTAGCGCGTATTTATGTAAAAAACATTGTTGCTTTGCATGGAGTACCGCTGTCTATAATTTCTGATCGAGATATTCGTTTCCCGTCTCACTTTTGGAAAAGCTTCCAACAAGCCTTAGGCACAAAGCTCAACCTTAGCACCGCCTATCATCCACAAACTGATGGGCAAAGCGAAAGGACAGTTCAAACATTGGAAGACATGCTCCGCGCTTGTGTGATCGATTTAGGTGGAAGTTGGGATGACCACTTACCCCTAATGGAATTTTTGTAGAACAATAGCTATCACACAAGTATTCAAGCCGCACCATTCGAGGCGTTATATGGTCGAAAATGTAGAACGCCCGTGTGCTGGTCTGAAACCGGAGACAATCAATTATCTGGACCTGAGATAGTCCAAGAAACCACCGAAAAAATTATCCATATCCGAGAACGACTTAAGACGGCACATGATCACTAAAAGAGTTACCCCGATGTCCGTCGTAAGCCGTTGGAATTTCATGTTGGTGATAAAGTTCTTTTGAAAGTCTCGCCCTGGAGAGGCTTCGTTCACTTCGGAAAGAAAGGAAAGCTAAGTCCTCGATTCGTTGGACCCTTCGAGGTAATCGAACGAATTGGAACTGTCGCATACCGCTTACGACTGCCCGAGGAAATGCAAGGGATACATGACGTATTCCATATTTCAAATCTACGGAAAAGTTTGACCGATGAATCTCTATCGATGCCGTTAAAAGATGTTGAAATTAATGAAAACTTAAAATTTATTGAAAAACCAATTCAAATAGAAGATTCAAAAAAAAAGAAATTGAAAGGACGAACATTGAAAATTGTTAAAGTAAAATGGGACTCACGAAGAGGACCCGAGTATAATGGGAACTCGAATCCGAAATGAGAAGGAAATACCCCCATCTATTCTAAAGAAGCAATCTCGAGGACGGGATTTATTTCAAGGTGGAAAGGATGTAACACCGTGAAAATTTCGAGTTCAAATTGTAAAGTTTTCAAAGTTAAAGGACCAAATCTGTCAAAATTCAAACCTGAGTGTTTAAAATAAAATATCTGATTTCCTGACCCATCGCGATACGCGATGGATCAGAAAAAGAGACCCATCGCGTATCGCGTGTGACAACTGCCCGATCCGACCCGACCCAGGTACCCGTTTTCGAATCCGATTCTTTTTATAATTTAAAATTTGATTATTAATCTTTGTAAATTTAACATTAAATAAATTATATATATATTTTTATATTACTTAATAATAACAATAATAATAGTATTAATTTCTTCCCGCCTCCCTCTTTCTCTTTCTTGTCGCCATCCCGCCTCTTTCTCTCTTGTCGCCATCTCGCCCTTTCCCTCTCTTGTTGCCGTCCCGCCCCTCTGCTTAACCCTTAAGCCTTGAACCCCTTTTTCTCTTGACTCTTTGCTTGTCCTTTGGTTCTTCCCGCCTAAGGATGTCTGCGCAGCTCCACGCGCCAGACTCCTTACAAGGAAGCCTGCGCGAAGACCAGCTGTTCCTGCGATACGCGAGACGAACTCTTCTCGCAGCGCGCTAAGAATTGTAATTCTTCTCGCAGCGCGCTAAGAACGGTAGTTCTTCCCGCGACGCGCTAAGGATTTGTAGTTCTTCTCGCAGCGCGCTAAGAATCGTAGTTCTTCCCACGACGCGCGAAGAATTATAGTTCTTCCCGCGGCGCGCTAGGAATTGTAGTTCCTCCCGCGGCGCGCTAGAAAATGTAATTCTTCCCGCGGCGCGCCTTAGCCTCTCGCGCGCAGCTTTCTCGCGCTAGACTTGTATCTTTTTCTGTTTTAGCCAGCCCGTTTACTTTTGTGATATCTTATCTTCTGTCTGAATAGTCACTTTCGGCGCAGCATGCGCACCAACCCCATTGGTTGGCAGAAAAAGTGACTGACATAATCTTTTGAAATCTGCTTTTCCCATGCCTTGACCAGTACCTTTATCTGACTCCTCCCATGCTTTATTCTGTAACCTGTCAGCCCTTTTTCCTGTTCCCCTGCTGCCATATCTTTTGATATCTTTTGCTTTTGTTTTCTTATGCTTTTAATATCTTTTGCTTGATTTGATGAGATCTTTTCCTCTTTTTAAGGGATTGTGTTCCCTAGGGTTTCCCTATATATAATACTATTTTCTTGTTATTTAACACTACACACACAAACACTTAAACTCCCCTCTGCTCTCTTCTCCTTGCCCTCTGCCGTTGTTCCTCAGCCGCCTCTCTCTCTGCCTTCGTCTTTTCCCTTGTCCTGCCCAGATTTCCGGTAATATATAATATATAATAATTTGTTAAAGATACATATTGCTATGCTAACATATATTCAAGACATAAAAACCAATCGTTAAACCAATAAACTCTTATTTATAGGTTAACTTGTGTTGGTTCTTGCTTTAGCTTTCTACGCACCGTCTACATGTGAGTAATCTCGTACCTAATCCCTTTTTATTTTTAATGTTTTGGGATGCTCATGTGTTCGTACAAACTTGAGTCTTAAACTTGTTTATGAACTTTTGTCGCGCAAAACCCCATGTGTTATGGACGTAGACTTGGCTGTTTATTTGTATGTGTGGATCATTAACCGTCTTGTCGGCCTATTCCACAGTTTTCATGGATCCATTAGATGAACACGGGAGAACTATCGTTTATGATTTCTCTTTTGTTTACACTTGCACAGTTTTCTTGTTTTTGTGCTCAATTGGGAGCACGGATTGAACTATGAGCTATGATCTAAGGCTTGATCACAATTTGATTACACCCTTGTTGAACACCAGTTATACACATGATGCGCGCAGATATTGTTATCTATTTATATGTATTAAACTTGATTTCTCGCCGACACGCAAGTGTTGACGTTTTATTTTAACACATGTTCAGGTTTGCTGTAGCTGTTTCTGGAAGCTTGAGGACACATAGGATGTTTTCTTTTCTTTTGGACCTAGTTTAAAATGTAACAAGACAAGTTTATGTTATTTGAATATTTTGATTTATGATATGATTTATGTTACTTTACAAATCGTGTTGCGCGTGCGCGGTAAATGTATTTATTAAATATTGACACCCAAATAGTGTCACGAGTAATGAAACAATACGTGGCGCCCCGATGTATAATCCGCCATCGGTCGGGGTGTTACAGATTGGTATCAGATCTCCGTGACTTTAGGATAGGTGGTTAGACGTAACGACCTAGAATACCTAAGAGTCCCTTCTCGCGCATGAGAAATATCTCATGTTTGCGCGCTAATTGTTATTTACTCGATATTTATAAAATATGCTGGCGCATACGCAGCACTTGATTTCATGTTTTATTCGCAATCTTTCGATTTTTATTAAATTTCAATTTATCTCTTTACTTATTCGTTTGTTGTGGGGATTGAAAATCCGAGAAGTCATGGTGGTACATGAATAGTTGATTTACAATTACCATTAACTTTATGTTTTAAATTGAAGATTTGAAAAGTCATGGTGATACATGAATTGTCAATCTCCAATATTCGTTTACTCGATAATTTAAATTGAAGATTTGAAAAGTCATGGTGATACATGAATTGTCAAATCTCCAACATTCATTTACTCGATATTTTAAATTGGGAATTCGGAAAGTCATGGTGATACATGAATTGTCGATTTTCAATTCGAATTCATTACCTGTATTAAGTTTGCATTTTACTTCAAAATTTGATAGCGTTTAACTTCGCGAAACAAGCTTTACGACGATATATTTTGCGCTAAAACGATTTCCCATACCAAGGTATTAACAAAAACTAAAACTTTTATAGAATGCCTCCGCTATCAGCTCGTCATCAGAGGAGAGAAGCCTCGCGCAGACGTAGGCAGCAACGTTCTCAGGAAATGGCCGCCGCAATAGCCCAAGCCTTAAACCAAACTAATCCCAACCCCTCCGGATACAATATTAAATCCTTTAATGCGGGTAACCCTCCGAAATACACCGGACTTGAAGGAGCCACCGTAATGCTCCAATGGCTCGAGAAAATTGAGAACACCTTCCTCCATACCCAATGCCCTCCAGACCGACGAACCGTATATGCCTCTAGTGTCCTAGAATCAAGGGCGCTTACTTGGTGGAACGGAGTAGCTCACGCGCGTGGCGCAGAGGCTGCTTCTAGCATGCTCTGGGAGGAATTCAAGGAACTTTTAACTAGAGAATTCTGTTCTCCCAACGAAATAAAGCGCCTGGAGGAAGAATTTTGGAACTTGAAGCAGTACAGTGGCGAAGCGCGCGAGTACGCGACGCGCTTCCACGAACTAAGCTTGCTTGTCCCACACCTAGTTACCCCTTCCCGCCGAGCCATCGAAAAGTTTCTTGGGGGTCTCCCCATGGAAATTCAAGATTCTGTATGGGCCAGGAACCCAGCAACCCTCTCTGACGCCATCGAGTTGGCCGCTGTGCTCAGCGACAACCATGTCAGGGCAGGAACACTGTTCCTGCGGGGAGCCGAAAAGACCAAACTCACCAAGACTGTCCCAGAACCAACAGAAACCAAACCAGAACCCTCAAACCGTAACAACCTCAAGCGCAGGCGCAAAGCCTACGCGCTTACCAACCCGCTCGTTGTCCAGCAACCCGCCTACCAACCTCCAGTATACGCTCTTAACCCACTATCAACCTACCCAACACCCCCTGTAGTCCATAACTATGCCTTAACCAATCCCGCACTCCCTGCCCCGCCAACTAAGAAACCCTACACAGGAAACCAACCCTTTTGCCCAACCTGTAGACTACACCATCCAACCCAAGTCCCGTGTCGACAATGTAACCGATGTGGCCGTACTGGTCACACTGCTGAGAACTATAGAGTCCTTCCCTCCAACCCAATTGCGCAAACACCACCAACTTACCCGCTAAACCCACAACCAACATACCCTAATCCACGACCCAGGTCGTGCTACAACTGCGGTGATCCCAGTCATTTCCGGAACGCGTGCCCGAGACTGCAAGTTCAGATTACGCAAGCGAACCCAGTTAACCAAATTTCGAACCAAGTGACGCGCGGACGAGCTTTTAATATAACCGCGCACCAAGCGCAAGCGAATAATGACGTGGTTAATGGTACATTTTTACTTAACGGGCAATATGCATCCATACTTTTTGATACTGGCGCCGATAGAAGTTTTATTTCTCGCGCATTTGAACAAAAACTTGCGCAACCGCGAGTAAACTTAAACGAAAACTTTTCAGTTGAATTGGCTAATGGTGAAACTATTTTAATAAACTCCGTAATCAAAGATTGCACGCTTAACCTTAACGAAAATGATTTTCTAATCGACCTCATTCCTATGCCGCTTGGAAGCTTTGATGTTGTTATCGGTATGGACTGGCTCTCGCAAAATCGCGCCAAAGTTATTTGCGCCAAAAAGATGATTCGCATTCCTCGAGAAAATGGTGATCTGCATATCTACGGCGAGAAACCATCTAACGGTCTTAAACTTATGTCATGCACTGAAGCCCGAAGACTTTTGCGGAAGAAATGTGTCGCATTCTTAGCTCATGTGGTCAAACCCGATGAAGGAAAGAAGAAACTTCGCGAAATCCCTATCGTGCGTGACTTCCCTGAAGTCTTTCCCGATGATCTTTCTGGTTTACCTCCTGCTCGGGAAGTCGAGTTTCGTATTGATCTGGTCCCTGTTGCTTCCCCCGTAGCCAAATCTCCTTATCGACTTGCACCCGCTGAGATGCAAGAATTAGCAAGTCAACTTCAAGAGTTGACCGATAAAGGATTCATTCGCCCTAGCTCTTCGCCCTGGGGTGCTCCGGTGTTGTTCGTTAAAAAGAAAGATGGTACGTTTCGCATGTGTATCGATTACCGCGAGCTGAACAAGCTCACCATTAAGAACCGGTATTCCTTACCGCGTATTGACGACCTCTTTGATCAACTCCAAGGTGCCTCTTGTTTCTCCAAGATCGATCTCCGTTCTGGCTATCACCAGTTGCGTATCCGCGAAGAGGAGGTTCCCAAGACTGATTTTCGAACCCGCTACGGTCATTTTGAATTCTTGGTCATGCCCTTCGGTTTAACCAACGCACCCGCTGTTTTCATCGATCTAATGAACCGGGTGTGTAGGTCTTTCTTGGACCGATTCGTGATCGTGTTCATCGATGATGTTCTGGTGTATTCTAAAACCAAGGCCGAGCATGAGCAACATCTTCGGTTGGTGTTGCAAAAGCTTCGAACCGAGCAACTCTTTGCCAAACTCTCCAAGTGTGAATTTTGGACGGATGAAGTACAGTTTCTTGGTCATGTTGTAAACAAGATGGGTATTCATGTCGACCCATCCAAGATTGAAGCAATCAAGAACTGGATTACGCCATCCACTCCTACCGAAATCCGTTCCTTTTTGGGCTTAGCTGGTTACTACCGGCGATTTATTTCGAACTTCTCAAAGATCGCTTTGCCTTTAACAGCTTTAACGCACAAAGGCAAACCGTATATTTGGGGCTCGAAGCAAGAAGAAGCCTTTCAAACGCTCAAGCGATTGTTGTGTGAAGCTCCTGTTCTAGCGTTACCTGAGGGTACTGACGATTTTGTCGTTTATTGTGATGCCTCCAACCAAGGTCTCGGTTGTGTACTTATGCAACGAGGAAAGGTTATCGCTTACGCGTCTAGGCAACTCAAAATTCATGAAAAGAATTATACGACTCACGACCTCGAACTTGGCGCAGTTGTATTTGCTTTAAAAATCTGGAGACACTACCTTTATGGGACTAAGTGTATCATTTACACAGACCATAAAAGCCTTCAGCACATTTTTGATCAAAAGGAACTTAACATGAGACAACGTCGATGGAACGAACTCATCAGCGATTACGATTGTGAGATCCGATATCACCCTGGAAAGGCTAATGTGGTAGCTGATGCGCTCAGCCGCAAACCCTGCCAGCTTAACTGTATCTTGCCGCGCACGCAGCTTGACTTCGCGCCGATTCAAAGCAATCTTGAATCATGCATTCGTGACGCGCAGCGCGCATCCATCAGCAATGGCAACCTTCGCGCCGAGTTAGCGTGTGGCGCGGAAGCGCATTTTGTCCCTAATCTGAGTGGAATTCTCTGCTATCTCAATTGCATCTGGATTCCCAATGATGAGAATCTTCGCTCTGTCATACTGATTGAAGCGCACAAAACCCGGTATTCTATTCATCCTGGTGCTGACAAAATGTACAAAGATTTGCGCCTTTCTTATTGGTGGCCTGGTATGAAAAAGGATATTGCTGTGTTCGTAGCTAAATGCCTAACTTGTTCTAAGGTAAAAGCTGAACATCAACGCCCATCTGGTTTGCTCGAACAACCTGAAATACCTATGTGGAAATGGGAAGGTATAGCAATGGACTTTATCACCAAGTTACCCTTGACCGCAAGCAAACATAATAGCATTTGGGTAATAGTGGATCGATTGACCAAGTCTGCCCACTTTCTGCCCATTCGTGAAACCTACCGTGTTGAACAACTTGCGCATCTTTATGTCAAAGAAATTGTCTGCCGTCATGGTACTCCCTTGAGCATCATATCCGATTGCGATGGCCGTTTTATATCTCGCTTTTGGAAATCTCTCCAAACTGCGTTAGGAACTCGTTTGGACATGAGTACTGCATATCATCCTCAGACTGACGGACAGTCTGAGCGAACCATCCAAACCCTGGAGGATATGCTTCGATCTTGTGTTCTTGATTTTGGAGGTAATTGGGATTCGCACCTACCTCTGATCGAGTTCTCTTATAATAACAGCTATCATTCCAGCATCGGTATGGCCCCATTTGAAGCACTTTACGGTCGAAAGTGCCGCTCGCTGATTTGTTGGAACGAAGTGGGTGAAGTTCAAATCACAGGACCCGAACTAGTTCAAGAGACAACCGATAAAATCGCCAAGATCCGTGATCATCTGCTGACTGCCAGAAGCCGACAGAAGAGTTACGCAGATTGCAGGCGGAAGCCTCTCGAATTTCTAGTTGGTGATCTTGTTCTCCTCAAAGTATCGCCCTGGAAGGGTGTTGTCCGCTTTGGGAAGAAAGGTAAGCTTGCACCTCGTTATGTTGGTCCGTTCAAGATTCTTGCGAGGGTGGGAAAAGTTGCCTACAAACTGGACCTGCCGCCCGCGCTCAGCAATGTGCATCCAACTTTCCATGTATCCAATCTCAAGAAATGTTTAGCTGACGAGAACCTTCACATACCACTTGATGAAGTTCAAGTTGATGAATCCATGCATTTCGTTGAGAAGCCTGCTGAGATTATGGATCGCGAGGTAAAGCAAATCAAGCGCAGTCGCATCCCTATTGTGAAAGTTCGTTGGCAGTCCAAGCGCGGAGCCGAGTTCACTTGGGAAAGGGAAGATCAGATGAAGATCAAGTACCCGCACCTTTTCTCTGCGCAACCTACTTCGAGATAAATTTCGGGACGAAATTTCTTAAAGTAGGGGAGACTGTAACAACTGCCCGATCCGACCCGACCCAGGTACCCGTTTTCGAATCCGATTCTTTTTATAATTTAAAATTTGATTATTAATCTTTGTAAATTTAACATTAAATAAATTATATATATATTTTTATATTACTTAATAATAACAATAATAATAGTATTAATTTCTTCCCGCCTCCCTCTTTCTCTTTCTTGTCGCCGTCCCGCCTCTTTCTCTCTTGTCGCCATCTCGCCCTTTCCCTCTCTTGTTGCCGTCCCGCCCCTCTGCTTAACCCTTAAGCCTTGAACCCCTTTTTCTCTTGACTCTTTGCTTGTCCTTTGGTTCTTCCCGCCTAAGGATGTCTGCGCAGCTCCACGCGCCAGACTCCTTACAAGGAAGCCTGCGCGAAGACCAGCTGTTCCTGCGATACGCGAGACGAACTCTTCTCGCAGCGCGCTAAGAATTGTAATTCTTCTCGCAGCGCGCTAAGAACGGTAGTTCTTCCCGCGACGCGCTAAGGATTTGTAGTTCTTCTCGCAGCGCGCTAAGAATCGTAGTTCTTCCCACGACGCGCGAAGAATTTTAGTTCTTCCCGCGGCGCGCTAGGAATTGTAGTTCCTCCCGCGGCGCGCTAGAAAATGTAATTCTTCCCGCGGCGCGCCTTAGCCTCTCGCGCGCAGCTTTCTCGCGCTAGACTTGTATCTTTTTCTGTTTTAGCCAGCCCGTTTACTTTTGTGATATCTTATCTTCTGTCTGAATAGTCACTTTCGGCGCAGCATGCGCACCAACCCCATTGGTTGGCAGAAAAAGTGACTGACATAATCTTTTGAAATCTGCTTTTCCCATGCCTTGACCAGTACCTTTATCTGACTCCTCCCATGCTTTATTCTGTAACCTGTCAGCCCTTTTTCCTGTTCCCCTGCTGCCATATCTTTTGATATCTTTTGCTTTTGTTTTCTTATGCTTTTAATATCTTTTGCTTGATTTGATGAGATCTTTTCCTCTTTTTAAGGGATTGTGTTCCCTAGGGTTTCCCTATATATAATACTATTTTCTTGTTATTTAACACTACACACACAAACACTTAAACTCCCCTCTGCTCTCTTCTCCTTGCCCTCTGCCGTTGTTCCTCAGCCGCCTCTCTCTCTGCCTTCGTCTTTTCCCTTGTCCTGCCCAGATTTCCGGTAATATATAATATATAATAATTTGTTAAAGATACATATTGCTATGCTAACATATATTCAAGACATAAAAACCAATCGTTAAACCAATAAACTCTTATTTATAGGTTAACTTGTGTTGGTTCTTGCTTTAGCTTTCTACGCACCGTCTACATGTGAGTAATCTCGTACCTAATCCCTTTTTATTTTTAATGTTTTGGGATGCTCATGTGTTCGTACAAACTTGAGTCTTAAACTTGTTTATGAACTTTTGTCGCGCAAAACCCCATGTGTTATGGACGTAGACTTGGCTGTTTATTTGTATGTGTGGATCATTAACCGTCTTGTCGGCCTATTCCGCAGTTTTCATGGATCCATTAGATGAACACGGGAGAACTATCGTTTATGATTTCTCTTTTGTTTACACTTGCACAGTTTTCTTGTTTTTGTGCTCAATTGGGAGCACGGATTGAACTATGAGCTATGATCTAAGGCTTGATCACAATCTGATTACACCCTTGTTGAACACCAGTTATACACATGATGCGCGCAGATATTGTTATCTATTTATATGTATTAAACTTGATTTCTCGCCGACACGCAAGTGTTGACGTTTTATTTTAACACATGTTCAGGTTTGCTGTAGCTGTTTCTGGAAGCTTGAGGACACATAGGATGTTTTCTTTTCTTTTGGACCTAGTTTAAAATGTAACAAGACAAGTTTATGTTATTTGAATATTTTGATTTATGATATGATTTATGTTACTTTACAAATCGTGTTGCGCGTGCGCGGTAAATGTATTTATTAAATATTGACACCCAAATAGTGTCATGAGTAATGAAACAATACGTGGCGCCCCGATGTATAATCCGCCATCGGTCGGGGTGTTACATCACGATAGGTTGTCTGACACTGAGGCACGTGTCGTGCCGCGTGTCAATACGTGGTACAACCTACGCCACGTGGCAGCACGTCTGGCACGTGTCTCCACGTGGCGCAACGCCTGCCACTTGTCGCTACATGGTTGGTCTACGTGGTGACTGGCCGAGCATACATCACGATACGCGATGGGCTTGGCCAAAGGGTCATCGCGTATCACGATGGGGCCCTGTTTTTGCCTATAAATAGAGGGCTTCGGATTCAAGCCTCTCACACCTAAAATCACACATACAATTCTCTCTCTAACATCTCACTAGAATCCCACAACCATTCCACCGATCTCCCTCGAAAAGCGTGCCCGATTCCTTGAATTTGCGTGTTCGTTTCCTTGAAGTTCGTGCCATCTTCCACCGACGTATCCATCAAGAAGGAGTTTGTGATTTCCGACACAATGGTGATTAGTCTTGAGAAGCGTGCCGACGATTGGTGAATGCATTGGTGTCCATCGTATTGTGTGCCAAGGACGAGTGACAAAAGGAAGGGTTGAACAAGAAGATAAAGAAGGCTAAGTGGCGTCGAAGTGCTGCTTGAATAAGTTAGGGTTGTAAACCGAGCAAAGGTAAGCATAATGCCCGAATAAAATAATAAAAAAATATTATAAATGCTTAAACCTTAAGTCGAGATTATACTCGATACCTCGATAAAAATAAAGCAAAAGAAAATATAACAAAGAAAGAATAAAAGAAGAATTATGAATAATTATAAATATGTATAAATGTGTGTAAGTATATATGTATATTCTTTGTTATAAATATTATTTAAGGAATAAATAACTATTCTTAAATAATAAAAAGAAAAGAATACTTTTCTTAGAGAAGAAGAAACGTCGGGTTTTATAAATAAACTAAAGGTATATACATTACTTTTAAACTAAAGGTTTTTAAGTAAAAGAGATTTTGAACTAAAGGTTCATCGAGGTAAAGATTATAAAATAAGACTAAAGGTATTAAGCCGGATTGTATATCCGAATGGAAAATGGTTATACGCGTACTATAGGTGCGAGATAGCAAGGGAAAGACCCTCGGACGGTGTTTGAAGCCGATCCCAAAGTGAAAAGGTGAATACGCCCCCAAACTTTTACAAACTGTTTTCAAACAAGTCAAACGTGTTATATGAAAATGATTTACAAGGGACTATGTGTTCCTAAAACCGTTATAAATAAGAGTATAAGCCTAGCCCTCTGGCTGTAGTATACGTTTGTCTGGATCCTTACATGTTTGGTATAACGGGGTGGGCACATCGCACCACACCTGGTCGTAGGACGCTTTCCTGCAGGGAGCACGACCATGTGTATACATACAGGTACTTAACTAAGTCAAACGATGCGGTGTTTGCTGAGGTATTTAGTGTAGAGACTCGAGTTTATAAACATGTTTTTTTAGCTTTGTTATTCCTAAGCCACGATGGGCCGAGGCAGGCGTAGTCTCAAGGGGTAATAAAGTAATAGAAAATATTTTAGCGTCAGCATATTCACCAGCATTCGTTGCTGACGTATTTTATTTACATTTACAGGTGACCAAAGTTAGTGCTTGATGAACGAAGAAGCTCAAGATATCCGATGGCTCGGATCATTTTGTATAAACTTATAATCATTAAAATGGTGGTTTGTAAATAACAATTAATGCTTTAGATATAACTTAAACAGGTATTTTATAATCCTGTCTTTAGTAAAAGTAAATATACTATATTAAATCCACAAGTTTTATAAGACTTCCGCTTAAACCCGTAACTCTGATTTATTTACAATTGTGGTACCAACTATTGATCATACTCCTAGGCCTTAGATGGGGGTGTGACAGGTTTGTACCACCGTATTACTCAGAATATGACTTATCCGACGTCTATGTAACACCAATGAACCAAAACGTCAATTTCATAAAATCATGATTTTATCATGATCAAGACTTATTAATGTGGATTACAACCACCGATAAAACACAATTGGATTCTAATTTTGTTTTTTAACCATATTTAAACCCTGGATGACCAAGTTAAAGTTTTTATACTTTTAGACTGACATTTTTAGTCTTAAATGACTCAATTAACTCTAGTAACATGAACTGTATGATGAGATTAAGACATAAAACCATCTAAACATCAAAAGCCCTTTGGATTAGATGAGAAATTTCAGTCCGTTATGATATCCGTTACAAAAACCTGTTAATTAATCAATAAATTAGTACAATCAAACAATATGTACCTTAACATATTAACTCAGTGAGTGAATCACCAAGTAATCAATATTTCAACAAAATCTTAGCACTAACACAGATTTCCAGTTTAGAGAGATGTTACAACGTGTATGTCACAATGGAGCGTAACAACTTATCTGGCGTATAAGAGGATATATAAAGTCTTGCCATATCCGACGTATAAGTAGCATTGCAATACAACATGTAAGTCTTATACTTACGCATCGTATATGATCAAAATATATCCAATGTATAAGTTTAACACTTATAAGTTGTAAATATCAAATTTCACACCCATGTGTTTGACCAAGTCCAAGTTAATGACTCAGTTTTACAATCCCGTCAAATCTTACCAACAGATAATATCTCATTCATCAAGAGTCGAAAAAAACTCAGAAATGTAAAATATTTTTGGTTTTAAGAAAAGCAGTAATTGAAATATAAAGTAATAAATTTTAAAAACTGTTTACAAACACACACATATTTTTAGGAGTTTGAGCAGGGAATCATATTGATCAAGTTGCCTTTCCATCACTTTTTTATATATCAACTTTATTATGACTAGTGTTTAAGTCAATCATTGGTATTGTTGTCCACCTAAACTTTTCAACATTTTTTTTCTGAAATTCCTGTGATATGAATAAAGGTTCAATTAAGCATAACATATCCGGAAACTATCAGCCTCTAATCTTGATTTAGGCTTAATATGAATTTTACCATGTCACACCAACTTGACTTAAACCTTAGAACCAACATATTTTTTTTTCCATATTTTAGCGTTTATTAGTAAATAATCCCCCTACAAGATAAACCCACATTATCAAGCAATGCCCTGAGTTCCTTTCCCATGGATGGGTATGCACGATTTCATTTGTATGGCTTTGTAGATGTTGGGTATATACTAATTGGTTTGTACTTGGGTCTTAGTTTGTTTTGTGTTTTAGTTGGTTTGATATGTAAACCGATATCTATATGATCTCGGTGTGCTTGGGCTTGTAATGGGCTTGGTTGTAGTCCCTATATATAGATATATTGTGTGTAGGGTTTTAGTTTGGCCGTTCACAAGTATTGGTTGAACGTGTGGTTTGCGTAACAATTGCTTAAGCATTAGACATTAATATACATATGTTTTGAAGCATCTCGTGTGTTCTTTACTTGCTTAATCGTTTATCTTGAATCATCTTGTGTTATATTCCGCAATAACATTGAGATGGTTAATATCACATTGAAAGATTCGTCTCTAAGGACTTTCAATTGGTATCAGAGCCTATTGACCTAATCTAGGCTCGGTTGTTATATCAAAATATTCAAGGTTTTTTGATTCATTGGTTATATTGGTGTTATTGGTGTTTGTGCTTGTTTTTCCGGTGAACAGTGCATCAGAGAAGAAGAAGAAGTATTTTTGGTCAAGGATTGAGTGTGGTTTGAAAACAATTCAAATTCCATAAATCATGGGATTTATTTGGTTGCAAATTTTAATCAGTCAAACTTTTTCTTGGGCATTTTAGATTGATTTCGGGGGTTATTTAAGAGATCTCGGCTAAATACTATAGGTTCTCGGCTTGGTTTCATCGTTTTCGTCCAGATTTGTGTGATTTCGGTTAAATTTAACAGTTCTCGGTCCTATTTCAGTGTTATCGATCAACACTCGTTCTTGGTCAACACCAGTTCTCTGTTAAACTTAATTGTTCTCGACTGGACCAGTTATCTATTAAACTTAACTGTTCTCGGTTGGAATATACTTGGGCCTGATCTGTTGGGATTTGAAAAGATAGTTGGACTTTTCTTACTAGACCAATACTATTATCATTCTTAAAATGGATCAAATAACTAATGGTAATGGGTCAACAAATGATACGCTACATCAAGAACTAGACTCCATCATGGGAACTGCTACTCGCATACCTCGTCTGTTGTCTCATGAGTGGTTTAGCGAGTGGAAATTCAGATTTGAGAAATAGATGAAAATGAAGGATGCCAAGGTTTTGAGAAGTGTTATTAGAGGTACTCAAGTCATCACTTATCAACGTGATAACTCTCAAGAGGTCGTTGTGAAACCCGTTGCACTGTATGATGATTCTGACTTTGCGAAGGTCGAAGAGGACGACAAGGCGCTTTCTATTTTAACCATGGCACTCTCACCCGAGATTGCTTTGGGATTTAGAGAATTACAATCTGCTAAAGCTCTATGGGAAGCCCAAGTTGAAGTATATGAAGGTAATGAGGATATGAGAAGTAATCGCCAAGATCTCATGCGACAGAAATTCAACATGTTTAATCACATTCTGGGAGAGTCGTTGGAAACTCAGCTGCAGAGATTCATATATCTCGTGACCAAGATGAGATCGCCTAATATCAATTTAACCGTTGCTGAAGCAAACAATAAACTGATCAACTCCCTGCCTCAAAGCTAGAATATGAATGTTGTTGTGATCAAGAAGACAAAGGATCTCAACAAGTTGACCCTATCAGAAGTTATGGCAATCATCAAAGCCTGTGACATGGATGATAAGCAGCGTGCCATAAACCATGCAAACTCTTATAGTGCAGATGGCTATAATGTTGCTTCTAACAATGCACTTATCTCACAACACAGCTTCTCGATGTTTAAGGCCTCTCAAGGGTAGTATACTCAGCAATATTAGCCTCAGCCTAGTTTCTCAATGTTCAAGTCTTCTCAGGGTCAATTTTCTCCAGCTCCACCACAACCAGCTCATGTGTTCTTCCCACAGTCCGCTCAACCAACTACTTCAGCTGCTAAGTCCCAGCTCCCAACTGCGTCTTCAAATCAGTCTCCTAGTCAGACTCCATTCATTCCAAAGGAGACTCAGGAAAACATCGCACTAATGGATGGATTCATGAATTCCTACAATGGATTTCTTGCTGGAGATCTGGTTCATCCAGTGGTAGCCGCTGAGCAGGATCAAATTCATCCTTGATGATGTAGAAGATTTGGATATATCTTGGCAAATTTCCATGGCTGTGTTTCGTGCGAAGAAGTTCACTAAGAGAACACGCTGAAGCAACTGGAACGTGCCAACAAATCAGAAAGCGATATTTAACAAGGATATAATAAGGTGTTACAATTGTCACGAGCCGGTTCACTTTGCTCATGAATGCACTAACCCAATGTAGAAGGAAACAAAGAAAGGGCGCTGGTCTCGGTGGGAAATTGTAGAAGAGAAAGTGGGGCAAGTCCGGGTGAAGGTGAACGGGGATTGGTAGCTCAACAATTCTCTTGGACTAATCAGATGGATGCTCTCAACATAAGTAATCAGACTGCAAATTTTGCTCATGTTGAAGATGCTGAAGAAGAGAAATCTGCTGAGGAACAAGTTAAGGAGCTTCAATTTGCTTTCATGGCCTTAACCCCTTCCAACTCATCTTAGGTAAGTTCTCAACTATGTTCTCAAGCATGTATTGATAAAATTGATCTATATAAGCTCCATAATGGTAAATTACTTAGGGAAATAGAAGAAGTAAAATCCAAAAATTATAAGCTCAAGAAAAATGAAAAAGCCTTCACAGATAAAACAGAAGCACTGAAAAGGGATTTTTCAAAGCTCCAATTAGATTTTAGTATAAAAAGTTGTCACCACTTAGATACCAAACAGAAAACTGATGAATTAACTGCTGAACTGGAAGCCTCTAAGTTAGAAATTTCAAATTTAACTAATAAATTTGAAAGGAATGAATTGGACTTTAAAAATTCGATGGCTCCAATAGAGTACTCAATTCAATGATTGAAAATCAATTATGGTGGAAAGAAAACGAAGGTGAGGGTATAGAATATAGTCGCGTACCCCCACCATACAATGACAGCTACACTAGTCTTCCTATTACCAAAGAACAGGAAGAAGAGATAAAAGGCATTCAGTATGGTAAACTAGCTAAAAATGACAAAGCTGCTTCTGGTTCAGTAAATGCCACTGCGTTCACTTCAGGAATGAACGATTCTAATGTGTTTGCCTCATGTGCAGATAAAGTAATCATTGAGGATTGGACTGATGAGGATGATGATTCATGTGTTTCAAATAATAAAGACATTAATTCTGATATTTCTTTAAAATTACCTGTTTTGAATTATGTTATTTCAACTATTTGTGTGGGATCTGGTTTTAAGAGCAAAGATAATTGTGTGGTTGATTATGTTAAAACTTTGAATTCTGGTGATGTGGTTTTTAATAAGTTTAAAAATACGAAAAAGGCTAATAAATCTTCATCGCCTAAGTTTGTTAAATGGTGATGCTCAAATGATCAAAAGGGTGATAAACCAAACAATATGTCGAGTAGTCAACACCAGGAAAAAATAAATGGTCCACACAACAGATCCAGACAAGGAGTTGATCACAATGAATTTCATATAAAACATCAAACGTGTTTTAATTGTGGCAATCCTGGTCATATTGCTAGAAACTATCTACACTGTCCATATTATCAGAGGAATATGCCTCGTAATACCTATCGACGAGACTTCGGGTATGACCAGGCTAATCCCTTTGATGGTGATTGGAACTGAAATAAATTTGGTAGGTTTAGTCCTCATCAGACCAAGCCTAACATGTCTTGTAAAGGTGGCAGAAAATGTGCTTCGGTCTCAAAAACCAACTCGGTTTATAGACCGAAACAAGTTAGGAAGACAAGTTCATCTGTGTCTCCCACTTGTAAACCAGAGACTAAGCCATCCATTCGTACACATAACAGTATATCTTATAAATGTAGACACGAATGGTTACCTAAGTCTTCGGTGAAAAGGGCATCAAATCCCAAATTAGATAACCGGGAAGACATGCCATGGAAACTCGTGACAAATGTAGATGAACCAGGTTTACCCAGTGTTACCATGGACTGGGTACCAAAATCTAATTAATCTCGCACATCGTGCAGGAACAGCTATGGAGGAATATCATCAGACCTTGGTATGTTGATAGTGGATGTTCCAGGCACATGACATGAGACATTTCCCAACTACACGACATTCAAATCTTTAATGGTGGGTATGTTTCCTTTGCGGGAGGAGAAAAAGGGTAGATTACGCAGAAGGGTACTGTAAGTAACGGTGTTCTAAAGTTTGAATATGTTAATTTTGTTCCTGAGTTAACACAGTTTGCTGAGCGTTTCTCAGATCTGTGATAAAGGTTTTTCAACTCATTTTACTAACAAAGAGTGTTTGATTTTGAAGCCTGGTATCATTATACCAGAAGATTGGGTTCTTGTTCAATCACAAAGAAAAGATAATTCTTATGTGATCGACATGAACAAAACTTTTCCTGATGAGATAACTTGTTTATTTTCAAAAGTGTCAGAACATAATGCCATGTTTTGGCATCGTCGTCTTCACCACGCACATGTTAAAAATTTAAATCCTCTTGCTAAAAATGACTTGATTCGTGGTTTACCCGTCAAAGATTTTGTTACTATTAAAAAGTGTGTGGCTTGTCCTATGGGTAAACACAATCGCAAATCTCTTAAGCCAAAACTGGTTAATACAATTTCATCATTTTTTCAGTTATTGCATATGGACTTGTTCGGTCCAGTTCATGTTTTGAGTTTTTCTCGCAGTTCTTATTGCCTTGTTATCACTGATGACTTCTCACGTTTTACTTGGGTGTTTTTCTTGTCAAGTAAGAGTGAAACTGCAGAATTGATCAAACGATTCGTGGTGCTTATGGAGAATCAGCTCAACTTAAAGCTAAAGGGTATTCGATGTGACAATGGCACGGAATTCATGAATTCTTCATTGAACTATTTTGGTGCCGAAAAAGGGGTACTTCGACGGTACAGTTCAGCTCGGACACCACAACAAAATGGTGTTGCTGAACGGAGGAATAGAATTCTCATTGAGGTGGCAAAAACCATGTTGTGTGATTCAAAACTGCCACTGTTTTTCTGGGCTGATGCTGTTAATACGGTATGTTACGTTCAGAGTCGGGTCTATGTACTCTGCTGAATCTTGAATCGACTCCAAAGTTTTTGGCCAAAGCTGAAGATTGTTATTTTGTTGGGTATGCTGGTCGCACTGCTTACAGAGTCTACAACATGTCAACTAAGTAGATAATAGAATCTTATGATGTGCGTTGGTTGGAAAAGAATGAGACCGATGCTCGTGTTGGTCCCGACTGGTTTTTCTATTATAATGAACTCTTTAAGCCTTTTAACGTACTTCCAGTTGTCAATACAGATATTTTGGGTGCAGGAGTCTCAATTTCCGTTGATGAGGAAGAAGACCTACCTGATGATACTCACATGTCTCCTGTGTTGGGTATTGATCCTTCAGAGTCTCTAGATTCTACTCAGTCATCGTCAGACATTCAACATTAAAAGGTTACCGAAAATGTATCCTCGCCAACAATTGTTGTTAACTCTCCAATAGTTGAGGGGGAGAGTCCGATTCATCAAATTTTCGGAAGTACCTTAATTCCAGATGTCGTTCCTAACAAAAACATTGCCAGTACCTCGTACTCACACAGTACGACGACATCTGGATGGAAGAACCCTCTCACTAAAATCCTTAAAGATCTGTCAAACTTACCTTCCACTAGCTCTGTTCCCGGGCATTCAATTCCGTCAAGAATTAAACGAGACCATCCAATTGAAAATGTCATAGGTCCTCTTGAATCAGGTGTGTCCACCAGAAGCCAGACTGGACACATCAACAATTGCCTGTTTCATTTCCCAAAGAGAGCCCAAGTTAGTGGAAATGGATTTACAAGAACCAAGCAGGGTGGATGCTATGTATAAGGAATTAAATCAGTTTGATAAACTCAAAGTTTGGAGACTGGTCGAGCTACCCGTTGAAAAGAAAGTGTTAGATACAAGATGGGTTTTTCGCAACAAGCAAGATGATAAGGGGGTTATAGTTCGGAATAAGGCAATGCATCGTTCATGGTTTTCATCAGGTTGAGGGTTTAGATTACACTGAAGTGTATGCTCCCGTGGCTCGACTTGAGGCTATTCGGATTTTTCTGGCATACGCCTCCTACATGGAATTCATAGTGTATCAGATGGATGTCAAGACAGTGTTCATGTATGGAGAAGTCAAAGAGGAGATCTATGTGGATCAACCACCGGGGTTTGTTAACTCAAAGAATCCAAGTCATGTCTACAAGTTAGATAAAGCATTGTATGGTCTTCATCAAGCGCCCCGGCCATGGTATGCAGCGTTGACGGCTCATCTTCTAGGGCATGGTTACAAGAGAGGAACCATCGATCAGACTTTGTTCATTAAAATCTTAGGGAAAGATTTGATTCTGGTTCAGATATATGTGGATGATATCATCTTTGGATCTACAAGTGCTGCTCTGAGTTCTGAATTTGAAGAGATGATGAAGAAGATATTTGAAAGTGAAACACACTTACTTTCCTTATGATTTTATCATGGTTTTTATGCTTATTTGTTTATTTTATGAAAGTATTGGGGGCTAAGTGCAATAATTTACAAAGTTTAAATGTTAATTGTAGGTTTATGAAAGATGGTGAAAAAAGAGTCAATTTGGAAGATTCTAGAGGACTTGTTGGTCAAGTTTTAATGCTATAACTCAAGGCCCAACCCAAGCCCACAAGTTAGAAGCCTTGTATAATATTATATGAGGATAATTAATTGGAAAAACAGCCATTATTCACCAAAGAAACCCGTAAATAACAAAACCCTAACTTGGGCAGCCTGTTCCGATCGCAACAGCAGCAGGAAAAGAAGGAAAGAAAAAGAGAAGAAGGCGGCGGCTGAGGTGTTTGTGGCGGCAGGAGAGGAAGAGGAACATCAAGGAGGATCTTGTGCAGCTGCTAGGAGTCCCATACATCATAAATCTCAGCCATAAACCCTAAGTAATTATCCTTAAACTTTGGTTATTGTTCAAGAACCCTAACTTTGTTGAATCGGTCTTTTACTTTGGATTGTTTTGCAAGTGATTGATAGTTTGAATTGTGATTGATTGAGTTTGAATCTTGAATGAATTTGATCATGTTTAAGTTGATGTTTGTGATGTTTTTCTTAAGTATGCATGGCTGTCCAAAATCTATGAGTAGCTAAACTTGCTTGTTCTGCCTAGGATAGATGATTGTTGAGTAGTTTAGACTTGTATAATGGATTGTTAATGTTCAAGACTTGAATTATTGATGTAAAGTTTAACTAAACAATAAATTAGATTGTGTGTGATGGCTGTGTTTTATGTGTTATTACTTATAATCCTCTTGCATTAGTTAATTGAATTTGGTTTTGATTAATTGATTGCTTGTTAGACTCTTGACTTGGTGTTTAGGGTTTATTTGCGGGGTGTACAACCGTAGGGATAAGTGGGTATTATAAGTCATCTAAAATCAGTTAAAATACACCTTATTTGAGACCGAGAGGTGATAAGAAGTAATATTGTCTCGTTGCTTTTACTTGTTAGAATTAAGACCGCGCGAGAGCGGGTTTTTTTCTTGTCAAGTTTGAGTGTTTATGTGCAATTAGTTGGTTTAATTTGGGTTAAGTTAAATTGTTCCTCTATCCTTGGTGACATAGTATTTGTCTCCATTAGGATAGTGTGTCGATGAGACCGAGAGGAGAGTCGTCATTTGAACACGTTAATAATTGTTTTTCCGGTTTATTCTTTAAAATCAACTAAGATAAGTTAAAGATTGTTAGAGAGACTGAGAGGTAATTTGACTTTCTTAAACAAGTTTTAGTTGTGTCATCTTTTATAACCGGTGTCATGAATATTTTTCAATCCGTTGTCTTGTTATTTCTATCAACATGATTCATTCCTAGGTAGACGTCTTTATATATTGTATTTAAACCAAAGTTTTCAAAGTTTTGTCAAAAGTTTTCAATTAGTTAAGTTAAGTAGTTAAATAAATTCTAAAATAAATCAATTAAATATTTTGGTGAGTCTTGGTTAGAGTTTAGTAATTATAAACGTTTTCACGTGTCTTCGAGTTCGATATCCGGACTTTCCTCATATGTGCTCTACGCGACCGGTACACTTGCCGTTTGTGTGAACTATGATAAATTGTTTGGTTTTTAAAGCTTAGTTGCGACTTGTATTTTATTTATATATATATATATATATTTTCGCACATCAAGTTTTTTGCGCCGTTGCCGGGGACACGGTTTGAGGCGTATTAAGAACAACTCGAGTTAGGACTTGCCTTGTTTACTACTTGTCTTTCTTATTTGTTTTGTTTGTTAGTTTAAAATAGTTTAGCTAATTATAATTTCTTTTATTTATTTTAATAGTTGTATGCGACGTACTCGATCTCTAGGACCACCAGTGGTTGAAGGATTTCCCGAACCAGAGAGAGAGCTTCTTGAGAGACGTCGTACAAAACCGTCTTCCAGTTCATCTACATCCGTCGGTAATACGTTCTCTTGTCCTACTTTTTCTGAACCCGTAATTAGGGATAGGATTATGGGCGACGCGTACCCACCACCGAGGAAGACAGTTGCAGACCGGGCCCGTTCGGTCGATGCTGGCGCGAGATCCAGCATTGCTCCACCAGCTATAGGAGTTCAAACGACTTGGCAGATTCCATCTAATGTTCTGAACACGATTGCTCATTCTGCTCAATTTCACGGGTTGCTCCACGAGAACCCGCATGCTCATATCACTTGCATCAGACGAATTTGCTACATGTTTCATCTTGCCGGCGTATCCAAAGACGCCATAAAACTCCGAATCTTTCCGTTCTCACTCGTTGATCATGCGAGTCTGTGGGTTGAGTCCCTCCCACAGGGATCCATTGCTACTTGGGCTGCCATGCAGACCCAATTTCTTGAAAAATACGATCCTCCGGCTAAGGCCGCTCCTTTGCGTAACCAAATTCATTCTTTCCAGATGGAGGACACCGAGAGCTTCTACGAGGCGTGGGAAAGGTTCAAAAATCTACGTGCTTTATGTCCGAACCACGGCCTACAAGACTGGGCGGTTGTTGAGAAGTTCTACAACGGAGTGACGTACGCGACTCAGAGTATGCTCGACACAGCTGCAGGAGGTAACCTACTGACAACGAAAGATACGGATGAGTGCATTGCCTTGTTTAACGGTTTAGCCATGAGTGGATACCAGCGACCACCAGTTAAGAGTGCCAAAACCGTTGATTCCCTATCACGCGGCATGCATTCGGTTGACACGAGCACCGCACTTGCGGCACAAGTTGAAGCGTTAGCAAAGATCGTGAAGGACTTGCAGGTGAAAAGTAAGTTATGCGAGATCTGTAGAGGGGGACATGATACTGTTCAATGCCCCGTAGGTTTCCAGGAGGAGGCAGTCGACTTCGTTAATAATCTAAACCGAAATCAACATTCTTTCAATTCTTATAATTCGGGGTGGAGAGGTAACCAAAATTCCAACTGGAGGAACGGAAATCAGTCCGGCTTCCAGCAACATCAGAGCCTATTCCAGGATTCCGGTGAGGGACCGAGTAGTGGGGAGAAGAAGCCCACGTTATAGGAGATGATGGCACAGCAGACACAGATGCTGTCGCAACTCATGACTCGAGAGGACTCCCGTCACAAAGAAACTCAAGAGAAATTCCGGGAGCACGAGTCATTCATGAGAAATCAAGGAGCGTCAATTCAAAATCTTGAGCGTCAGATGGGAGAGATAGCAAGTCGTCTAAATGAGAGGTCGCCAGGTACACTTCCAAGTAACACTGAACAAAATCCGAAGGCGTTTGCGAAGGCTGTGACGACAAGGAGCGGTGCGGGGGCACGTAGCGAGCCCGTGATTCAAGAGGCGACGAGAGGAGCCGTTAACGAGCCTACGGTAGATGTAGAGGAGCAGGTAGACGAGGAGATTCAGTTGGAGTCTCCACCGGCCAAGGTGCATCAGAGGCACATTCCCGGAAGTTCAGCACAGGCCTAGAACCAACCGTTACCCAGCACACCACCGAGAGTCTACAAACCTAGACTCCCATTTCCCGGGAGAGTCCTTAGGGATAGAGACGAGGAGCAAAACTCCAAATTTCTTGATCTTCTGAAGCAACTTCATCTTAATATTCCTTTCCTTGAGGCACTCACGCAAATGCCCAAATACGCAAAGTTTCTTAAGGATATTCTTTCGAACAAAGAGAAGTTAGCCGAAGTCTCTTCCATTCCTCTGAGTGATGGTTGCTCTGCAGTCTTGCAGAGAAAGTTACCAGAAAAGATGTCCGATCCTGGGAGTTTCACAATTCCCTGCATCTTGAGTGATAATACTGTCGTCCATGCGCTGACAGATCTTTGTGCTAGTATTAATCTCATGCCGTATTCCGTGTATCGCAAGTTGGGTCTAGGCGAACGGAGGCCTACCCATATGAGTATCCAGCTTGCTGATCGTTCTGTGAAATACCCCCGAGGAGTGGTCGAGAACATGCTTGTTCGTGTCGACAAGTTCATCTTCCCGGTGGACTTTGTCATCCTGGACATGGACGATGACGATAGTGTCCCACTCATCTTGGGCCGACCATTCCTTGCCACTGCACAGGCATTGATCGATGTCTGCGAGGGTAAATTAATCTTAAGAGTTGGGGATGAGAACGTCACCTTTGACGTTCGACAGTCACTGAAACACCCCAAGTCTGCTGATGACTCCTTATACTTCATTGATACCATCATGGAGCATGTCGGGGAGTTTCTCAGTGAAATTTGTGGAGGATCTGCCTCCGACACCCAGATTCTCGATAGGGAGATTCCAGAGATTGAAATGGTTGCCGTAACCAATCAGTCCTTAAATGACGACACCGAGTCGCATACCCCTGAATCTGGCGTGTCTGCTGAGATCGTACGAGACGATCCGATGGACCGACCTTCGGTCGAGAGTTCTCCTCTTTCCTTAGAGCTTAAGGATTTACCTTCCCACCTTGAGTATGCATTTTTAGATGAAGAGAGGAAGCTTCCGGTTATCATTGCATCTGCGTTGACCGAGGTCGAGAAGGAGAAGTTGTTGAGGGTGCTACGAGAGCACAAGGAGGCTTTTGCATGGAAGATCATCGATATCAAGGGTATCAACCCTTCGTTTTGCACTCATAAAATCCTCATGGAGGAAAATTTCAAAACTGTCGTCCAGCCGCAACGGCGGCTTAATCCGAAAATGCAAGAGGTCGTAAAGAAGGAGATCATTAAACTCCTTGATGCGGGGATCATTTTCCCCATTTCTGATAGTGCTTGGGTGATTCCAGTCCAAGTGGTTCCTAAAAAGGGTGGCATGACTGTCATCACCAACGAGAGGAACGAGCTTATTCCTACGAGGACTGTGACAGGATGGCGAGTCTACATCGACTATCGCCGACTGAATGATGTCACCAGGAAAGACCACTTTCCTCTTCCATTCATTGATCAGATGTTAGAGCGTTTAGCAGGTCAGCAGTACTACTGCTTCCTAGATGGTTTCTCCGGGTACTTCTAGGTTCCGATAGCTCCTGACGACCAGGAAAAAACCACTTTCACCTGCTCTTACCGAACGTTTGCTTACAAACGTATGCCGTTCAGACTTTTTAATGCTGCGGCCACATTCCAGAGGTGTATGGTGGTAATTTTCCATGATATGATCGAGGACTCCATGGAGGTGTTCATGGACGATTTTTCCGTATTTGGGAGTTCCTTTGATCATTTTTTATCAAATCTCGAGAGGATGATGTCCCGCTGCGTTGACACCAACCTAGTCCTTAACTGGGAAAAATGTCATTTCATGGTTCGCGAGGGCATTGTTCTAGGTCATCGAATCTCAAGTGCGGGGATAGAGGTTGACCGGGCAAAGGTCGAGACCATTTCTAATCTTCCTCCGCCTACTTCTGTGAGATCAATTCGTAGCTTTCTAGGTCATGCCGGGTTCTACCGCCGGTTCATCAAAGATTTTTCTAAAATCGCGAGACCCATGACCAAACTTTTGGAGAAGGATGCTCCATTTGTTTTTTCTGAGCAGTGTATCGAGGCATTTGATCTTCTAAAAGACAAACTAGTTAACGCCCCAATCATGGTTGCTCCCGACTGGTCGTTACCATTCGAGTTGATGTGTGACGCGAGCGACTTCGCAGTCGGAGCGGTTCTTGGACAACGGAAGGATAAACATTTCCATCCGATCTATTATGCGAGCCGGACCTTAAATGGCGCACAGGAAAGCTATACCACCACCGAAAAAGAGCTTTTAGCTGTGGTGTTCGCTTTTGACAAATTTAGGTCCTATCTGATTTTTTCCAAAACGATTGTTTATACGGATCATGCCGCTATTAGATATCTTTTCAGCAAGCAGGATGCTAAGCCTCGTCTTATCCGATGGATCCTGTTGCTTCAAGATTTCGATATAGAGATCCGTGATAAAAAGGGGGCCGAGAATGTGGCGGCTGATCACCTTTCACGTCTAGAGGGAGTTGATTTAGGAGATTCGTGAGTAAGGATCGACGATCATTTTCCGACGGAGAGTCTAATGTTTGTTACTGCACAAGAGGAAGGTTTTCCATGGTTTGCTGATTTCGCGAACTATCTCGCTGATGGATACCTCCCAAAGATGCCTTACCAGCAAAAGAAAAAATTCTTTGCTGACATCAAATTTTACCTTTGGGACGATCCATATCTTTTCCGCATTGGTGCTGATCAGCTTATTAGAAGGTGTGTGGATGTCAAGGAAGGATGGCAAATTTTGAGCCATTGTCATGTGGGACCGACTGGAGGTCACCACGGTGTGAATTCTACGGCAAAGAAAGTCTTTGATTCTGGTTTTTACTGGCCGTCTATCTTTAAGGATGCTCACCTGTTCGTTAAGAGTTACGATCGTTGCCAGCGTGTCGGCAATATTTCTTCGCGAAACGAAATGCCCCAGAATGCCATTCAAGTTTGTGAGGTTTTTGATATTTGGGGTATTGATTTCATGGGACCGTTTCCATCTTCGCGTGGAAACAAATACATACTCATGGCCGTCGATTACGTGTCTAAGTGGGTTGAGGCCAAAGCTCTACCCACCAATGATGCCCGAGTGGTAGTCCGTTTTCTGAAAAGTCTGTTTGCTCGTTTTGGAGTCCCGAATGCCTTGATCAGTGATCGAGGTACTCACTTTTGCAACTCGCAGATGGATAAGGCGTTGAAGCGTTATGGGGTCACCCATCGGCTTGCGACCGCCTACCACCCACAGACTAGTGGGCAAGTAGAAGTGAGTAATCGGGGAATCAAACGTATTCTCGAGAAAACGGTTGGTTCAAATCGTCGGCATTGGTCCGACAAATTAGATGACGCTCTGTGGGCCTTCCGTACAGCCTACAAGACTCCGACTGGTTCCACACCATTTCGGATGATTTATGGGAAGGCCTGTCATCTTCCTGTTGAATTGGAACACAGCGCTTCATGGGCCCTTCAAAGGGGTAATCTGGATTTATCCGCCGCAGAGGGTAATCGTTTCCATCAATTACATGAATTAGAAGAGCTTCGGGATCACGCATATGCACAATCATTTCGGTATAAGGAGCATATGAAGGAACTGCATGACAGGAAATTGAAGGGTAATAAGCAGTTTAAGTGTGGGGATAAGGTTTTACTGTATAACTCACGATTGAGGTTATTCCCGGGAAAGTTGAAATCCCGATGGTCGGGACCGTTCACAGTCATTGAGGTTTTCCCGTATGGCACGATTGAGATACAAGATCGAAGCGGGAAGTTTAAGGTGAACGGCCATAGATTGAAGCACTACATAGGAGAGCCGATAACTGATCAGACAGTCGAGGTGTTCTACCTTGACTCATTCACCGAGAAATAGGCGTGATGGATGCATCACTCGGCAGACAGCCCGAGTTGTAGAGTTTGTATTACGATTCTCCTTATTATCTATTTTTATTTGTTTTATTTTTATTTATATTTATAAAAACATAAAAATACAAAAAAATAAATATTTAATAAAAATCAAAAAAATTAAAAAAAAATTCAAAAACACAAAAATATGTTTACTTCTTATGTTTTTGTTTTCTTTTTCGTACGCCGCTACATGCGAGCGAGTTTGGGTTGTTACAGGTTTTATTATCCGCATGGTAGCTCTGATGGCGTTTTGGAACTGGTTCACCCGAGGTTGCGGCCGCGAATGAAATGCTATACGGTCGTTCATTCGAATCATACACAGCTGATGAAGAATTTGCATCTAAACCAGGGGAGTAACCCGTTCTCTATTTTAATTTCTGTTCTTTCAAGTTTTAGTTTTATGCTTTACGTTTTATTTTTGTTTTATTTCTTTTCCTTGTTCTCATCGAGGACGATTTCGTTCTAAGTGTGGGGATGGGAATTTATTTTACTTAGTTGTAGGAAAAAATATAATAATAATAATAAAAAAAAAATTTAAAAATTTTAAAAATAAAAATTTTTCACTTGCTTTTCGTTTTCGTAAGTCGTTCAAGTTTGATAAAATAAAATAAAAAAATGTCCCTTGTTTTTAGCTTCTGTTGCATTAAAGTGGGAGATGATGATATTTATCGGAAATCGGTTTTTCAAACTACTAATAATATAAGATAAATAAAAGAAAACGCACTTAACTTGGGATTTGTCGGTAGGCTCAGCCTTGAAAATGAAAGGGCAAATTTGATAAAACGGTTAAACGGAAATCTTTTGTAGGTAAAGCGTTTTGTCCGTGGAAAATAAGCAATGAAAGGTCGGGCCATACTCAAGCCTCAATTTTGGTATGAAAAAAGTGGTAGTATCATAAGTTTTAAAAATATGAATACGTTATCATATGATGCTTGGGTAGGTTTAACGTTAGAGTATGCTGTGTAGCCTGTGATATAAATCTTAAAATGCTAGTTTAGTGTTTTACACCTCATTGGCGTATGGTTTTATAACCTTAAATCCTGTATTGATGGGATGCTTTGGGTCCGGAGGCCATGGGTCTGTATGTAATCTATTCATCTGGGTATTCACAATTCCTAAGTGGGGTTGTGGATATTTAAAATAAAGCCAAAGAGCAAACCCTTTCAAGTCTATAAACATGATAACAAAAAGTATAAAAGTACAAATACACTACAGACTTGATCATCCACGCTGTTAGCCATGTGGGGTCCCCTTGCTCGCGTCTCATTACCATTAAGAAACGGACCACAAGGGACACGCTACATGTAAGCCCTACAGATGAAATTTTTCATACTCACCAATGGTGTAGGATTTGGGGTATTGCTTGATAACGGGGGTATGTCATGTTGTGGGGAGCACTAGCTATAAATTAATTGAACCTTAATCATATCTAATGCCTGCTTGGTAGACTTTGATGCTTAAGCTTATGTGGATAAACAATACCCTTGATCGTCTTAACTATTCATAAATATTGAGCAACAAAGTTTTAATTCTGCTAACTTTGAGGTTTAAGTCAAGTTGGGGTGGTCTGGTCCGGTAAAAGCAGAAAATAAGTGGGTCTTAATTGTGTAAACCACTAAGTAATATTATTGTCGGATCTTATTTGTCCCGGTAAAGATTAAGGCATGGGTTTAGGTGGACAACAATATCGATGATCGCGGTTTTTGCGTTTTTCTGAGCTTTAAAATATAACCTATATGTTTGATTTAACTTTGATTTTCTGATTCTGATCCAACTGCAGTCAAATCTTTTTCAGGGACAAAAAAGTCTTAAGTGTGGGGATGTTTGATGTGTAGTGAAACACACTTACTTTCCTTATGATTTTATCATGGTTTTTATGCTTATTTGTTTATTTTATGAAAGTATTGGGGGCTAAGTGCAATAATTTACAAAGTTTAAATGTTAATTGTAGGTTTATGAAAGATGGTGAAAAAAGAGTCAATTTGGAAGATTCTAGAGGACTTGTTGGTCAAGTTTTAATGCTATAACTCAAGGCCCAACCCAAGCCCACAAGTTAGAAGCCTTGTATAATATTATATGAGGATAATTAATTGGAAAAACAGCCATTATTCACCAAAGAAACCCGTAAATAACAAAACCCTAACTTGGGCAGCCTGTTCCGATCGCAACAGCAGCAGGAAAAGAAGGAAAGAAAAAGAGAAGAAGGCGGCGGCTGAGGTGTTTGTGGCGGCAGGAGAGGAAGAGGAACATCAAGGAGGATCTTGTGCAGCTGCTAGGAGTCCCATACATCATAAATCTCAGCCATAAACCCTAAGTAATTATCCTTAAACTTTGGTTATTGTTCAAGAACCCTAACTTTGTTGAATCGGTCTTTTACTTTGGATTGTTTTGCAAGTGATTGATAGTTTGAATTGTGATTGATTGAGTTTGAATCTTGAATGAATTTGATCATGTTTAAGTTGATGTTTGTGATGTTTTTCTTAAGTATGCATGGCTGTCCAAAATCTATGAGTAGCTAAACTTGCTTGTTCTGCCTAGGATAGATGATTGTTGAGTAGTTTAGACTTGTATAATGGATTGTTAATGTTCAAGACTTGAATTATTGATGTAAAGTTTAACTAAACAATAAATTAGATTGTGTGTGATGGCTGTGTTTTATGTGTTATTACTTATAATCCTCTTGCATTAGTTAATTGAATTTGGTTTTGATTAATTGATTGCTTGTTAGACTCTTGACTTGGTGTTTAGGGTTTATTTGCGGGGTGTACAACCGTAGGGATAAGTGGGTATTATAAGTCATCTAAAATCAGTTAAAATACACCTTATTTGAGACCGAGAGGTGATAAGAAGTAATATTGTCTCGTTGCTTTTACTTGTTAGAATTAAGACCGCGCGAGAGCGGGTTTTTGTCTTGTCAAGTTTGAGTGTTTATGTGCAATTAGTTGGTTTAATTTGGGTTAAGTTAAATTGTTCCTCTATCCTTGGTGACATAGTATTTGTCTCCATTAGGATAGTGTGTCGATGAGACCGAGAGGAGAGTCGTCATTTGAACACGTTAATAATTGTTTTTCCTGTTTATTCTTTAAAATCAACTAAGATAAGTTAGAGATTGTTAGAGAGACTGAGAGGTAATTTGACTTTCTTAAACAAGTTTTAGTTGTGTCATCTTTTATAACCGGTGTCATGAATATTTTTCAATCCGTTGTCTTGTTATTTCTATCAACATGATTCATTCCTAGGTAGACGTCTTTATATATTGAATTAAAACCAAAGTTTTCAAAGTTTTGTCAAAAGTTTTCAATTAGTTAAGTTAAGTAGTTAAATAAATTCTAAAATAAATCAATTAAATATTTTGGTGAGTCTTGGTTAGAGTTTAGTAATTATAAACGTTTTCACGTGTCTTCGAGTTCGATATCCGGACTTTCCTCATATGTGCTCTACGCGACCGGTACACTTGCCGTTTGTGTGAACTAGGATAGATTGTTTGGTTTTTAAAGCTTAGTTGCGACTTGTGTTTTATATATATATATATATATATATATATATATATATATATATATGTATATATTCGCACATCAATCAACCGCCGGGATTTGTTGACTCAAAGAATCCAAGTCATGTCTACAAGTTAGATAAAGCATTGTATGGCCTTCATCAAGCGCCCCGGCCATGGTATGCAGCGTTGACGGCTCATCTTCTAGGGCATGGCTACAAGAGAGGAACCATCGATCAGACTTTGTTCATTAAAATCTTAGGGAAAGATTTGATTCTGGTTCAAATATATGTGGATGATATCATCTTTGGATCTACAAGTGCTGCTCTGAGTTCTGAATTTGAAGAAATGATGAAGAAGATATTTGAAATGTGCTCACTGGGGGAGATGACAACATTCTTGGGGTTACAGGTTCGTCAGAGTTCGGCGGGTATTTTGTTGCATCAAGGAATGTATGTTGAAGACATGTTAGCAAAGTTCGAGTTTCATGACTCCAAGAGCGCATCAACTCCTATGGCAAAAAGACCTCTTTTGTCGTCTGATCCTGAAGGCAATCCTGTAGATCAAACGTATTATCGGTCAATAATCGGATCACTGATGTATCTTTCCGCCAGTCATCCTGACATCATGTTTGTTGTGTGCCAATGCGCTCGATTCTAGGCTAATCCTAAACTCTCTCATTTAATTGATGTTAAACATATTTTTAGATATCTGAAAGGGCAACCGAAGTTAGGTCTTTGGTATCCTAAAAACTTAAAATTTGATTTATATGCTTTTGCTGATAGCAATTATGGTGGAGATGATATTGACAAGAAATCCACCTCTGCTGGTTGTCAATTTCTGGGCGATCGACTCATTTCATGGCAGTGCAAGAAACAACAAACGGTGTCCACATCACTGTTGAGGCTGAATATGTTGCTGCGTCAGCTTGTTGCTCACAGGTTATCTGGATGCAACATCAATTGCTGGATTACGGTTTGAAATTTATTGACACCCCTATCTTTTGTGATAATGATGTTGCTATAGCTAGCATTCAAAAACCAAGAACATAGACATTAAAATTCACTTTATTCGTTAATGTTACAACCGAAATTGATTCATCTTGAGCAAGTTCACACTGATAATAATGTGGCAGACTTATTTACAAAACAGGCCAGAATAGCTAGATTTAATGTGGTTGTTGAGTTTCTTAAAATGCTTCGTTTCGATGATTGAGTCTTTTTGAGGTTAAATTTGTACATATTTTCTAACTTTGCACAAATTTAGGGGGAGAAAAATTAAAAAAAAAATCAAAAAGAGTGTGTGTGTGTGTGTGTGTGTGTATGTTTATTAAAATAAAAAATAAAAATTAAAAAATTTTATTCACTTTCGCTTAAAGTTGTGTCGGTTGCTCAATTTTGAAGGACATATACTTGAATATGTTTGGTTGTGTCATCTATTTGTAGACATACAGGATAGACATTCACCTAAAGACTAAAAGCATTTGTGGAGATTGTGATGTGTTTTATTTTTTACTCTTTCTCTTTAAATTATGTCGGTTACTATAAGTTTGAGGGACATGTATTTATATATGTGTTTGATCTTGTTAACTATATTTAGACAGACGTGATAGCCATTTACTTGAAAGCTAAGAGTGACTAGGCGACTGAGTTATAAAAGTGGTCTTATGTATTTCTATGGGAAGTGATATGATTATTCAATTATGAGCGTGTTAAAAGCTTTAAATATTTTCAAATGAAAATTGATCCAACCTTTGGAAAATGATAGGAAAATTGATTTTGTGTGCCTAACGGGTGAAGTTACTTGGCTTAAAAGGCTCTAGAACAGTCACTGATTTGCATGGTAGCTTTCCATGGTGCGTAAAAGTTGATGTGATATAAACCAAATATGCTAAACTTACTGTGGAGGGTCATTTTGAAGAAATGTGCATGTCTCCATATACATCTCTCCGAATGATAGGCAGAAAAGTTATTACCCAGTCATACACGAGCCCATTAGTGTCTTGATCTTCAAAAAAATATTATGTCTTTGTTTTGCTATAAAAATAATATATATATATATATATATATAGATAAAGGATAGAATACCCAAATCCTTTATCGTACAATAGGTACGCGACCATCTGGAACGTCCATCTTCAATAACCATCCTAATCCTAAAATCACAATTATGCGAGCCGGCCTCCGTCAACCTCTTCTCCCGTCGATTCCGTCCACCTTCACCATCGCCGTTCAATGATTCCGTCCACCATCCACCTTCCAATTGAAATTGAAATTGTTGAACTAATTGATCAATTAAACTTTGAAATTGGTCCAGTTAATCATCAATTTGAAGTTTCAATTAATCAATTTTGAGATTTGGAGAAACCCAGTTGCAGACGCTCTATATTTTGTTCATATGATCGAGTCAATGATCAAATTAACGGTCGATTGAAGATTGTTTGATGATTATGAGATTATATGAAGTAATTTCAGTGTTCAATTTCATGTTTACAGGTGTTTAATTTTTTTTTTGTTAGTTTTAGAAGTTCTGAACACCCAGAACTTCTTAGAACTTCTAAACTTTATCAGAACTTCTAAACTTTTTTTAACAACCTGAACTTCTTAGAACGTATTAGAATGTTTAAAGATGCTCTTTTTTGGTCAGAACGTTTAAAGGTATTCAGTTTTGTTTCAGACGTTTAAACATAATATTGGTACTGAACTTATAAACAACATTATTGAAAAACATATAAATAGAACGTATAAACTTTTTGTACAAAACTTTTTAAAGTTTAATTGATTTTGTTCTGAACGTTTAAACAAAACGTATAATACGTTTAAACAGATCGTATAATTAGAAAGTATAAACTTAATGTTAATACGTTCAATGTCAAAACCCAGAACTTAAAACTCAAAATTGATCAACGGAAGCTTCAAATTGATGTTTAATTGGATCAATTTCAAGGTTAATTGATCAATTAGGCTCATCAACAATTTCAATTTCAATTTCAATTGGAAATTGCTTAACTGACCTGTGACCAACGATCGATGGTGGTGAAGGACGATGGTGGTGCTCATGACAGTAGACTATGGTCGCGACGGTGGACTTTGACGGGTATGCACGAAGTATTTTTAGGTTAATTACAATTATGCCACCGCGTAGCTCTAATTGCAATTAGGATCGGGTGGTGCAGGTTCCCACGTACGTAATGTACGATAAGCTTTTATTGTACGTTAACCCACCCCGAAATATATATATATATATATATATATATATAGGGGAAGGTTAACGTACAAATGAAATTAACGTGCTAAATGTGAGAATCAAGTAGAGTAATTATATATCCAAGTAGAGTAATTATGTAATTACATCATAGAGTAATTATCATAGAGTAATTACATAATTACTCTACTTGATTCTCACATTTAGCATGTTAATTTCATTTGTACGATAACCTTCCCATATATATATATATATATATATATATATATTATTGAGTTGTAAAACTTTGTTTGTTTTAAAAGCTTAAGGAGTCAAACTAGAACTACAAGGGTGGGGAATTCAAATAAGTCCTAAACACTCTGAATGTAAGGCATGTAAGTCCGGATGGCTTTTGTTAGAACCCTAGATTCAATCTATATAACTATTAACAGATCTCGGATCTGTATGTATTTGATTAAACCTTTAACTCGGATCTAGCTCATAATTACGTATGATTATATATTATATGTGTATGTATATTATCAGTGATAGTTGTTAATAATATTAAGGTATATAAGAAGATTGAGAGAGAGTAATTGGGCAGAGTCTCGTTAAATATCTCAAAACTTAAATAACTCGTGAATAGTGTTCACATATGAATAGAGGATGGGGTTAGTTCGTTAACATCCCCTAACGAACTAACACCCAACTCGTTACATACATTAAGCTTAAATAACAATAGCGAATCACCCTCTGATTCGTTAACATCCCCTAACGAATCAGGAGGGTATAACTTAAGTCTTAGTTCGCTAAACAACAATAGCGAACTAGACCTTACATTAATGAACTAACTAGATAATTAATTGCTTATTACATTAAACAAACCGACAAATACGTTAAGATAAATACAAAGACTCGAGACGCAAAACCGTGCACTAACAGACACCCCCTCGTCTTGAGATCTTTGTCTTTAAATTACTTGAAACGCTTGGACTGCCAGTCTCTGCAACAATGAATCCTGTTTTCATAACACACACGCACCACGCATTGGAATTGCATAGCCAGATCATAGTCTTCATTGCGTTCAATCAAAATCCGGTTCTTGTGCAGCACATCAATCAGTCTCGGTTAAATTAACCAACCACATCGGGTTGATAATCATAATAAGCTTAGTCTTCAGACCTTTACCTAACACAATGACGGCCTCGCCAGTACGTTTATCTTAGTACCAGCGGTCAAACGATAGATGCATATGTTGGTGCATTGTCTTCACCGGCACCCGTTTCATCGTCCTTGGTGACTTTACCTTAAGAACCACTTTCTTCCATCCAGTCCTTGGGTCAATTTCATTAATACGTTTACGTGTAGGAACCTGGGGCTTGAAAAAATTAAAACCATGATTGACCTCGAACAACAAGTGTTGATGAAACCACTCTGCTGTTCGGTCGCCACCACGATTGATAAACGGACGACACGCGAGGGTACGAACATCCCGACGCGGTAGGGTAAGAACGTCCATTATCTTCTCGTAGTATTGGATCCCCTTTTCCCATTTCACGACACATACCTTAAGTTCAGAATCAAATAGCCAAGAGACAATATCACCACGAACCTTGGATACGGTCTTGAAAGAAGTCACTTGGTTTTCTTTGACCCAAGCTGCAGCTTCATCTTTCCGTTCCTTATCCACATACCGAAATGCATCAATAATCTTACCAACTTTCTTATACCTGAACCACTTAGCAATGTCATCATCAGTTGGATTCTCAAGCGAGTCAAATCTTGTATCAACAAACTTCTTCCCTTTTGTCGTCTTCTCGAGATGATCTTCTGCTTCTTTTACAGTTTCCTAATTAAATACAGGAGCACCCGGATCAACATTGGTGTGTTGGAACAGATCAGAGTAATCCTCAGCAATCACATCTTCTACCTCAACCTCCTCATTCTCATAAATAAAATCCATCCTTATCTCAACAGTCGGATCATTCACTATCTCATTGTCATTAATTACCTCAACATCGGGCTCAGTCTCCAACACGGTCATTTCGTCTTCATTAAGACCAAGCAAGATCGCAATCTGCTCTCGTGTCAGTGACTTATCAACTAAACTGCCCCACAGCTTTCTCGTCAGCATTAATCATGCTACGAATCACCCCCTGACCATCCATAAATATAACCGTATCGGCCTCGATCATCTCGATCGGTTTAGCAGCCGTATAATCACAATAAACAATTATCTGCTTATTAGAGTCATCAACAGAACTCGTACCTGTCCTAGAGGCTGGATCTTGAGCTTGTTTAGTCTCACCCCCAACACCAGACTCATCAGGATCTTCTTCATCATTCTTGATTTTCTTTAAAGCATCATCTTTGCAAGTCAATTGCAAAATTAGATCCTCTTGTTCTTTAAGCTTCACCCCCTGAGACTCAACAATCTCATGAAGGGCTCTCGTTTCCTTTTGACAGAAAGAAACATAACTAAGTAGCTTCTTCTGGTTCTCCATCATGCGCTCTTGATATACACGGTCAGCAGACATTTGATTTTCATACAAATGAAGAAGATTCAAAAGCATGTCTGTCTGACGGTTCGGTGGCATAGCATACAAAGATGGATGAACAGGTTGGATTGGTCCTTGAGGCCTTGTAATTATCATAAATGAGATATCACTAGGTGGAGGAGGCCTCACAGACGGTGTTGGAGGAACTGTAGAAAGTGTAGCAGACGGCAATGGTATTTCAGTTAAAGTTGATTGGGGAATCATACCCAACTGCTCATGTGGAACCATCGTCGTCGTCAAAGTCATCTCCGAAGTGCTAGTAGTAAGCGGCACTACCGGGCGTTGAGGAGTTGCAGGACGAGACGGTGGAATACCAATGATTACACCAGCTCCAGCTGATACACGTCTCTTTGCTGGAACCTCAGAAGCTGGTGCTTTACCCTTACGTTTTCGTTCATGTTGAGCTGCAATAGTGGCGGCCAACGCAGCATCAACTGCAGCTTGTTGTTCACGAAGAGCTGCATCACCATTCCCACCATTACCCCCATCATCACCACCATCGTTCCCACCTTCTCCTTTCTCACGATCGGAATCTGAATCATCATGAATCCAGCGATCCTCGGAAGGACATACATAATTAGAGTTAATGATATGACCAATCATTCGTTTGTTCCGTGGTCTTCCCTTTAGATAAATCGTCATTCTACGCACTGTGTCAGACGTCATGTGTGCTAAGTTAAGCATATCATTCACTAATGTTTGATCAATTACCAAATCTGGAATAAGGTCGTGAATTATCAATTGTAGAAATTGGAGATACATTAAGAATTTCTTCTTCTGATCCGTCTGCTGAACTTGTTCTTTCAGATGATCGAAAACCAGCTCGGAGTAGTTAAATGGCTTGTTGAGAATAAGTGCAACAAAAGCCGACTGTATACTGCTTCTGCATTGATCAAAACCACCACGACGACCACTCATACAATTAATCAAGACATGTAGAAGATACTTGTATGGTGGGCATAATCCATTCTTGTTCAGCATAGATTCATCAATACTTCCACTGTAACGTAAACGAGTGAACAGACCCTTGATCAGCTGCTTGTCAAATTCACTTGGGTAGTTATCATTGTCATCAAAACGAAGCACACGGCGAACCACTTCCACATCAATTGTAATAACAGTTCGATTTATCGTGGCTCGAATGTGTTTTTCCACCTCAACATATTCAGCAGTATCCCAAAACTGCCTAATAATGCTTAGATAAACTTTGGGTTGAGCAGTAATTGCATAATGTATCACCGAGCGTCTTAAGAATTCCAACATGGCTCCAAACGTAGCAACATCAGCAACATCTTGATCAACATAAGCACAGATGTTACGTTTTTTATCAAACGGTAATAAAATAACATCATCATGCTGTTCTTGAGGCGGTTGTTCATGTTGCCCTTGATCATCAACTGGTGGATATTGATTCAATTGATCAGCCATTTAACTGAATAGAATTTAAGCAAGTATAAGTAATGTGAAAATATACGTTACAGTTGGCAGGTATATAGATATATCTATTTATCTCTAGATGGAGTGTTTAATTTTACATGTTGTGGGTAATCAAACTATATACACGTTTAGATGGTTAAATTTCAAAAATAATTAATTTTAATAAATAAGAAAATATCATTCGTGTGATTATCACTCTGATTCGTTACAAATCTGTAACGAATCAAGTGATTCTCTATCATGTAAATAGATTAACGAATTAGACCAAGCGAATTAACTATAAAAAATAACGAACTAAATTCCAGTTCGTTCCAATTTGACGAATCCATACTTGTTTTGTTAGTTCCCATATTCGCTAATCCAATTCGTGTGAATCTTTAACGAAATGGACACGTAAGAGTTCCAATTCGCTAAAGTTTAACGAATGGCAAGAATAGCTTAATCTTTGACTGTCTTGGTCAAAGTCAAAATTGCATAAGAACACTGACGGTCAACATGGTAAATCCAGGTTCAATTATCCCAAACTTATCATTGAGTAATCGAAACCATAGGTTTAGCCAACTCGGAATTACAATACAAAGCTCATGGTGTTAAGATTGAGGCGTAACACCTTGAAATAAATACGACTAATCGGAGAGTTAAACAGAGCCTAAAACCCCTAACACATACACATTCAATCAACCCAAAAAAAAATAATCAAGCTTGGATTAAAATCTACCCAAGGTCTCGGAATCACATTCCGAACCCAATGATGTTAAAATCAAACATATCAACAAAGTGTGAGCCTGATTATACAGGGTTTTGATATCCGTAAACCCTTATAACAAAAAGACACAAATTAACCTGTAAAAGTTGTAATATTTTTGACGTAAATCACAAAGACGTTCTTATCTATACCTTAGCAACACAATGAAATACTCGAAAGTTCGAAATTCGGAGGTCGAAAATTCAGAGAAAAATTTGAAAAAGTTGCTTTAGGTATAAGGAAGATGAGGAACAGTGAAGGACGATTCATTTCACACCTATCCTTTATACATTGTTCTTGCACGAGTCCCAATGTACTAATCAGACTGATTCGCATACAATTTGAACTAACGAATTGGCTAATTCGTTATTCAAGTAGACACGTGGTTTAGCGAATTAGAATTGACTCGTTATTTGATTCGTTAAATATGTATAAAGAATTAGACGTGGTTTGTTATAGAGTGCGGAAGCGAATTATGTGAGCAAACTAGAAAGTAGTTCGCTATACAAACCACTTAATACGTTATCCATACTTAACAAATTAAAGATTATTTAATTTTAACATAAATAAAATAAATAAAGAATTTATTAAATGTTTATCATCAAATAACCTACTAGAATTACCGATAATGTTTATCTCGATAATCAAATAACTTAAAGCGTTTCACATTTTCGAAACATAACTTAAAAATGGTTAAATAATTATAAAAATTGAAAAGTAAAATATTTTTGGAATTTTATAAAAAATAAAAGAATGTATATACAAGAAAGATATCGAAACTAAACGAATAAAATCTTTTTGTGTTTTTATATTGTTTTTCAAAAGTAGAACACATTTTTGTATTTTTGTTGAGTTTGAGCAGAGAATCATATTGACCAAATTGCCCTTCCATCACAGTTTGATATTTCAGCGATATTATGACTGGTGTTAAGTCGGTCATTGGTATTGTTATCCACTTAAATCTAATAACAAACTTTCAAATATTTTTGTGATATGATTAATTGGTTCAATTAGAGCACAGAATATCAGAAACTATCAGCCTCTAATCTCAGTTCAAGCTTAATTTGATTTTTGTCATGTCACCTCAACTTGACTTAAACCATTACATTGTTGATCAAAATTTTACTTTATAGAAAATTTATGAGCAATGCATTAATTTTTTGTTACTATGAGTGAGTATGCACGAGTCCATCTGTCGGCTTACATACATTGTATACCCTGGGGTCCGTTTCTTAATGGTATTAAGACGCGCGCAAGGGAGGAACAATGTATGACTAACAACGGATTTTAATCACGTCAGTAATTTGGATTTGTACGATGTACAGTTGTGATCAAGTTTAATGACTTTGGGTTTGCTCTAAAAGCGAATGAAATATTCATGCATATGAATACCCAGTCGATTAAGCCGCATAAAGACTCACAGTGTCCAGAACCTCAAAGCTTGTTATTTCCTTTATTTTATTTTTGGTTGATCAAACAGGTATAAGGCTTGAGTATGACAGGATATTACATTTCTCCCATCCTCACCGAGACTTTCTCTAGAGACTAACACCCCTTTCAATTTGGCGTTTCTTTATGTTTATATCACATACTTTACTCTACTTGTTTGTTTTAAGACCTACCAATGCACCAATGCAATTAATCACACAGTCTTTTAAGCTTACTTCTTGCTGGATTTGGAGTCAAGATAGTCAATGTACTATCATTTTCTCTTTTTGCTTCAAAAAAAAAAATTGAGGAGCATAAAATAAAGTAAAGATAAATTTAATCGCCCCAGTTAACTTAAGTCTATAAATAAATGGCTACCCCATCAATTCACAGGTGAATAATAGGACCAAAACATGCAAGCATGCTTCACAAACTTAAATAATCGACAAAATTTTCAGCGAGAAAATAATCTAAAAACGCATAACGAATGCCCCAACTATTTTCCATTATCAGGTGAATGGCTAACCTGATCATTTACAAGGTAAATGTCAGGACCGAACATAAACAAGTACATGCCCTTCAAATGTAGATAATTGACATAATTTTCAGCAAACGTATGCAAAAATCTTTTTGATTTTTCTCTATACATACTTTAAAAACACAATATTTTTGTCTTTTTCTCTTTTCTTATAAACAAAATAAACTTCACATTCTTTTTGGATTTTCGGATTTTTCTGTATAAACATAACTCACAATATTTTTTGTTTTTCAAAATTTTCTGTACAAACTTAAAAACACAATCTTTTTGGATTTTTCAACTTTTAAAATGATTTTGGTTTTTCCAAATACTTTAAAGGAAAACATTAAAGAAAAGAAATCACAATATTTTTTATTTTTCAAAATTTTTTGTACAAACTTAAAAACACAATCTTTTTGGATTTTTTCAACTTTTAAAATGTTTTTGGTTTTTCCAAATATTTTAAAGGAAAACATTAAAGAAAAGAAATCATAATATTTTTGATTTTGTTTTTTTAAAATTTTCAAATATTTTTGGATTTTAAAAATTTTAAAAATTTTAATTGTTTTTGGGTTTTATCTATACTAACGAAAAGCACAATCTTTTGTATTTTCTAAATTTCACCCCCTAAAACCAAAATTCATTTAAATGAAAAATAACAGAAAATAAAGATAGTCATCCTTGTTTAAGGATATCAGCGAGGGTCTTCAATCCATTTAAACCACGCAAAAATTGAAAACGCGTTTTATCAAAAGCTTTGGTAAACAGATCGGCTTTCTGAAAATCAGTATGTACTTTCTCAAGGTCAATCAATTTCTTCTCAAAGCAATCCCGTATAAAGTGATATCGAATTTCAATATGTTTTGTTTTGGAATGTTGTATGGGATTCTTTGTGATCAAAATTGCAGCAGAATTATCAATCAAAATAGGAGTAGTAAGAAACTTCAAATCGTAGTCGCGAAGATGTTGTTGTATCCACAAAACCTGGGAACAGCAACTCGAGGCTGCAACATACTCAGCTTCAGCGGTTGAAGTGGAGACCGTTGTCTGCTTCTTACACTGCCAGGAAACAAGCGGTTTCCTAAAAATTGACATCCTGCAGTCGTTGATTTGAAGTTGATCTTGCAACCTCTATAGTCCGAGTCTGAGAAGGCAGTAAACTCAAAGTTATCGTCCTTGGGGTACCACAACCCGATGTCTGGATTTCCCCTCAGATACTGAAGTATTCGCTTAACCGCAGCCAGGTGAGTCACTCGGGGACTTGCTTGAAACCTAGCACAAAGACAAACAGCAAACATAATGTCGGGGCGAGAAGCCATTAGATACATTAAAGAACCGATCATGGAATGATAGAGGGTAGGATCAACGGTATCCTCCAATTCATCTGGTGATAAATTGTGACCCACGGAGAGAGGAGTAGAAGGGATTTTTCCGGCAGATATCTTGAATTGGCTCAAGACATCGTTCACATACTTGGTCTGGTGAATAAAGATTCCGTTAGAAGACTGGTGAACTTGCAACCCTAAAAAGAAATTCATCTCTCCCATCAAGCTCATTTCGAACTTCGTTTGCATGGACTTCTCGAACTCCTTACATAACGTATCATTTGTAGACCCAAAGATAATGTCATCGAAATAAATCTGAACTAGGAGAAGATCGGCACCAACAGTCTTATGAAATACAGTGCAGTCGACAGTTCCTCGTTTGAAGCCGTTATCAGTCAGATGGTCAGCAAGCGTGCCATACCAAGCTCTCGGGGCTTGATGTAGACCATACAGGGCCTTGTTTAATCGGTAAACACGGTCAAGATAATCAGGATCTTCAAAACCAGGAGGCTGTAAAACAAACACTTCCTCGTGTAGTTCACCATTGAGAAAAGCACTTTTAACATCCATTTGATAGACCTTGATATTCTTATAAGCAGCATATGCCAGGAAGATTCGAATCGACTCTAATCTTGCAACTGGAGCATATACTTCTGTGTAATCAACACCCTCTTGCTGATGAAAACCTTGCACCACTAGACGTGCTTTGTTTCTGACAATCACCACTCGATCGTCTTTCTTACACTTAAATACCCATTTAGTCGGAATCGCTTTCTTGACTCTAGCAGGCTTGTCGATTAAATTCCAAACACCAAAACGTGCAAATTGTTGTAATTCTTCTTGCATAGCTTCTACCCAAGAAGGATCTTCAAGTGCCTTACGATCCGTCCTTGGCTCAACCTGAGATAGAAAGCAAGTGAATTTTGCAAGATTTACAATTCCCGATGAATGTAAATCAGCATAAGCACACAATACGTTATTGTCACTTGACGAAGCAACTTGGTGACATGTAAGAATGCCCACATCAAGTTCTCCAATGATGTTTTCCTGTAGATGATATCCATGAATCCTAAGAGTGGGATTCTCAGGAACAACAACATTATCAAATAAGTTAGGGTAATGTTCACCAAGCTCGGGAGATGAAACATCACTATCAAGTTCAATAAATTGATCAAAAACTTGATCATCATCAGAAGAAGTACAGACATTATCAAAAGCAGCTGGAGAAGAAACTTGAGGTTCTTCAGTTGGAGTAATAGAAGGAGCTTCAACATCATTAGAACTTGAAAATCTTGGAATGGCTAAATTATCTTCAAAGTATGCTCGAATTAGATCTTCATCTATGTGTTCAGTCGATGGAGTAAATGAATTAAATAAGCCATCATAATCAAACATCCAGTCAGGACCTTTTCCTTGAGGAGGAGTTGTGTACTTTTGACAGTCCACATGGTACCATTCCTCAACACAACCAGATGTGAAGTTAAAAACCCTTTTCTTTGGAGATGCATATCCTAAGAAATACCCTTCGATAGCTTTTTCTTTAAATTTACCCGCATCCTTCTTCAACATTGTACACGGACACCCAAACGGTTCCAGGTACTTTAAGTTCGGTTTTCTATTATTCAATAGCTCGTAACTTGTCTTCTTGAATCGTTTAACAGTTAGAACCCGATTAAGCGTATAGCAAGCTGTATTCGCTGCCTCATTCCAGAATTGGACAGGAAGCTTAGAATCAGCGAGCATAGTGCGTGTAGCTTCAATCAAAGTTCTATTCTTCGGTTCAGCAACACCGTTTTGTTGTGGTATATAAGGTGCACTATATTCTCGGTGAATTCCCTTTTAAATACAAAAGAAATCCAATACAGTGTTTTTGAATTCAGTACCATTATCACTTCGGATTCTCCTCATTTTTTGTTTGTATAGTGATTCGATCTTGGTGATAAGGTTTTGTACCAAAACAGGCGTTTGATCTTTCAAACTCATAAATAAGACCCATGAATATCTTGAATAATCATCAATGACTACAAGACAGTACCAATCCCCAGAAATACTCGCACGGTTCACAGGACCAAATAAATCCATATGAAGTCGTTCAAGAGGAGTATCAATGGAATTTAATAACTTAGAAGGATGAGACTTTTTCTTCTGCTTGCCCTTCTTGCATGCAATGCAGTTGTCAGATAACTTAAAATTCTTCAACGAGACACCCTCAACTAAGTCATTTGCCATTAAATAATTCATCTTACGAACATGAATGTGACCCATTCTACGATGCCATAGAATAGAGTCCTTCTCGGTTGCTTTGGAGACAAAACATGTTTCGATAGACGTTGATACTTTAGAATTCATATTTAAGACATAAATATCATTCGATCGTGGGGATCTCATGACAACCATGTCCTCAGGAATCACATATCCTAGTTTCAGAATAAGACACTCTTTATCAGTAAATACCGTAGTGTACTTCTTATCTCAAATCTGTGACACACTCAATAAATTATGATCAACTTTGCCACAATAATTAACTTTTTCAAATGTAATGTGACCATTTGAAACTTCACCCTCTTGTGTAATCATTCCCCCAGAATTCCCAGCAAACGCTACATAACCCCCTTGAATATTTCTCACGTTGGTTAATAGGTCGAGATTTCCAGTGATATGATGAGAGCATCCACTATCCATTATCCAGTTTTCACCAGACACAGTCTTGGATGAACCCTACACACAAAGTAAAGATGATTAGTTCAAAAAGGCAGCCCAGGCCTTAGTCTTGGGCACCTTTTGGTTTTCTCTTTGATCATTAACTTGAACAGATTTCAACTGTTGTTCAGCCACTTTTGATTAAGTTACCGACTTTCTAGACTTTCGTCTTAAGTAGGCTGCTTGAACAATGTTTGAATTCGTGTTCCTACAAATTGGCTCAGTTGGAACAAATTTTGATTTCACTTGACCATGTGTCTCATTAACATGAATAACCTTCCGAGGATTCACATTAGAGAACATAATATGAGTATCATCAGCATATGACACAGGTCGTTTCAAAATCTCCTTTACCAAAGGAACTGGTTTGGAATGGTCTTTGGTAAAAGGATGGAGATTTTGAGATCTCTGTTGACCACAGTTTCGCACTACATGACCTTGTTGACCGCATAAGAAGCAGCTTTGCATGTCAACATGACCATGTTGAGGTTTAGCAGAAACATAGGCAACCGACGGTTGATAACTTACATTTGCAGTAAATTGTTTAGCTAGATCATCAGAAGTCAAGGACTTTTTCTTCATGTAAAAGTCAAGATTGGAACAATTTGAAAAACTTTTCAATGTATCTGTTCCAGTTGATTTAACAAACTGAACCTTCTTTGCTTGTTTTAAAAATTGTTTTGCTTTCAATACTGGGTCTGATGAGTTTGTTGATTTAGCACAAACATACTAACGTTCCAACTCTTTCAACTTGTCAGTTTCATTACAAAAGACACTTTCAATAAGTTCTGGTTTAATGATACAGATTGGAATATCTTTTTCTGTGAACATAGTATCCATACCTTTCAACTTAAAAACTCTAGCAGATGAAGACTTAGAATTAGGAGGATTAATGAAATGCGTTAAATCCTCGTTAGAAATTTTTGGTTTAACTGACTTCTTTGCCTTTACTGGTTTGGTTTTCACAGTTTCTTCCTTGTTCACTTGAGATTTGAATGAACCATACACAGCTTCCTTAAACTCTTGAGGTTCGCAAAGAATATGATTAGAACTAGGAATGTTCTTATTCTTGTGTATTACCTCAGGTTCAACACATCTTCGATAATTACTTTGTCAGCATTTCAACAAAAACTTTGTAGCTTTCAACATGAGGTTTTTGAGGAGCAACTTGGATTTTGATAGTTTCAGTTTTAATCGGTTTAGGTTTTTCATAAATCACAGATTCTTTTTCAATCAAATCCTCTTCTTTTCTAGCAAAAGGATTAATTTTATAATCATTATGAAAAGGTGGCGGAATTTCAACAAAACCAATACCTTTCTTTGAGTCCTTTTGTTTTCCAGATACCTCAATGATTTCATTCAACAGAAAAGATGAATTTCTAAATTTACCCAATTTGTTCTTCAACTCAAGAATCTCATTCTCAAGCTCAGTTATCTTTGATCTATGTTTCAAAATTTCTTGAAACTTTTGTTCATTAATTGACATTTTCACAGATAACTCAGCCTTGAGATCGTGGTTAGTTGTCGACAATGCTTTAATCTTTTCTCGAGATCTCATTTGAGATTCAAGAGATTGTCGATAAGTATCCTTCAGAGAAGCAATTTCTCTTACTAGACTATCATTCTGATTTTTCAAAGCTTCTAACTTAGGTTTGTTAGATTCACAGTCAACACATGATACTTTAACAGATGAAGTAGCGGAGATAGAATGACTAACCTCATTGATTTTAGCCATGCAAGCAAACACAGTTGGTAGCTTAGCACATGAGTCATCAGACTCAGATTCAGATTCATTATCAGAAGACAGCTCACTCTCACTTGCATTTTGACAGTCTTTAGTCAAACCAAACATAGCCAAATTTGCTTGAGTGTCATTGCACAGTAACCGTTGTGACCAATCATTTCCATCTGCCAACAAAGCTTGTGATCCAGGAGTAGATGGTTTCTTCTCAGCATCACTACCTCGTTGTGCAGAAGAATTTTGATGTTGACTACGAGGACCGGTATATTCTTTCTTCGGTTTGTCACACTCTTTAGCAAAATGCCCAAACTCTTGACAATTATAGCATTTGACTTTCAACTTGTCAAATCCCAATTTCTTGTTTAAGGCCGGAAGATCTTTTCCAGTTCGTTGCATGAATCTTTTAATTTTACGGACGATCATAGCCATGTTCCACTTTAAATCCATAATTTCCAAGTCATCATGATCAATTTGATCATAATCCTCATCAGTTAGATCATTTGTGGCTATCTTGCTATTCACCAGGTTTTCATATGAAGACATGAAAGCTGTTAGAAAAGCAAATTTTTGCTCAGCTTCCTTCATATTAACGTTTGGTGATGGTGTAGCAAATGGATTTGTCAAAGAATAATTTCCAGAGCCACTAGAAGCACTAGATGATCCAGGATTATTAGCAGTGTAAAAACATGCTCTTGGATCATTAAAGATTGTTGATTCTTTTTCACTTGCAGCATGGGTAAGGAAAGTAGTTATCGGATAGATCGTTGAACTTAAAGGCATACTTCCACCATAGAAAGCAGGATCTTGACTTTCCTTGGAAGATTTTTGGCACTTAAGATCATATTCTCTGGCATCAATCTTTTGTAAAAATTCAAGTGCAGTCAAGTCTTCATTCAAGAAATAGTCATTCTCTTTCAAAACCATTAGAAACGTTCAATAAGAACTTGGTAGCACACTCTTAATAGTGTCAATTTTATCAGTCTCAGAAATTTCCAGTTTCATCTTGTCCATTTCAGCAATTAAATGATTAAATCGTGTAATCATCTCTTTAACTGTTTCACCCTTCAATAGATTAAAATTTCGAAACTGAAACTTGAGCATCACTTTTTTACTCTCAGTTGTGTTTCCCATACTTCTCATACGCAAATGCTGAAATAAAGAAGCACATCTCTTTATGCTACCGACTTGGTGAAAGATATTTTCGGGTAACGCCATAGTAAGAGTAGAATAAGTTTTTATCTCAATCTCTAAAGCTTTCTTTTCTTCTTGTGAGTACTGAGAAACAGCTTTAGAAGTATACCCAATTGTATCATCACCAATCATTGGTGCAACGCAAACCTCATCTAGACAATATGAGCAATCAGGATGAATGGAACCCAAGTGTGCACGAAAACGAGGTTCCCATTTAGCAAAATCACTAAACTTCATCAAACGTGGACATTTTGAATATGAACCAATCTCAGTGTCCAGTTGTAGCATTTGTTACATCAACATGTTTTGAGAAGCTAATGCATACATGCCGGCCATTTTTGTAAAGTTTGAAAATTCAAGAATGTAAAAATAAACTTAAGTAACGAATCTGTAACCAGTGATAACGAACCGTAAACAGTAACTAACGAATCAAATCTTAACGAATTAAGGTTAATCAGGTAGCAAATCAAGATTGAATTTAACGAATCAATCCAACGAATCAGATAGTCAAACGAATCAGATTCAACAGGAAGTCAAACTAACGAATTGACTAACGAATTGGCTAGCGAATTGCAAAGTGTAATCTTAATGAATCAGAAGATATTCAGTAACAAATCACTAACGAAGACTTAGCGAAATAGATAACGAACCAGCTACAGTTGATAACGAATCAAACTTGTAGCAAATCAGGTTGTTACAACGGTTTGTAACAAAATCTGACACCCAATAAGCCACGTGGCAAAGGTTGTTGTGACACAAATCCCAAAGTAGACGCGTATCACACGAATCTGTTAACACGAATTGATTAGTTAGCGAACTAATTTCACGAATCAACTAAAATTCTAGCGAATGGATAACAAATCAACTAGAATTCATAGCGAATGAGTGAAACATATTAACGAATCAATATGAATATGTTAGCGAATCAACTACGTATGCAAATCTTCAAATCTTCAACGAAGATTTCTAGATTTCTGGAAATGATGAACACCAAACCCAAAAACTTAGATCTGTAGTACTATCTCAATTCTTAACTAAAACACACAAATAAACTATCAAATTACTCGCACACTAATTGCTAATTCAAATCATCTAAAATCGTAACCGACTAACCCTTATTACCAGTCCGATTACACCAAAAACCAAAACCCTTTGTTTCGGCCACAAATCAAAATCAGTACCGAATCAAACCAAAACCAAACCAAACTTAAATTCCAAACCAAAATACCTTAACCAACTCAAATCCAATCCAATTCCATCATAATTCACTCAATTAACCTCAGTTTGATTCCAAATCAATCGAACAGAACCTTAACAATGCATAATACTAAACAATAGTCCAATAATCCAAATATATTATCAAATCAAGCGTAATTAAGCCCCGAAAGCTCTGATACCACTTGTTAGAACCCTAGATTCAATCTATATAACTATTAACATATCTCGGATCTGTATGTATTTGATTAAACCTTTAACTCGGATCTAGCTCATAATTACGTATGATTATATATTATATGTGTATGTATATTATCAGTGATAGTTGTTAATAAAATTAAGGTATATAAGAAGATTGAGAGAGAGTAATTGGGCAGAGTCTCGTTAAATATCTCAAAACTTAAATAACTCGTGAATAGTGTTCACATATAAATAGAGGATGTGGTTAGTTCGTTAACATCCCCTAACGAACTAACACCCAACTCGTTACATACATTAAGCTTAAATAACAATAGCAAATCACCCTCTGATTCGTTAACATCCCCTAACGAATCAGGAGGGTATAACTTAAGTCTTAGTTCGCTAAACAACAATAGCGAACTAGACCTTACATTAACGAACTAACTAGATAATATTATTACATTAAAAAAACGACAAATACGTTAAGATAAATACAAAGACTCGAGACGCAAAACCGAGAACTAACAGCTTGTAAGTCCAACCTTCAACCTTAAAGCTTTCGTTTTACTCGTATAAAGAAAATCTTTTGATCAAGCACTAGGGGGTGGGAGTCAAACTGGGGTGATCTGGGGAAAGAAAAATACGCTTTAAGAAGAGATAGGAGGCATCACAGATCCATGAGTGATGTCCATCTAAGATTTATGCCAAACTAAACCTAATCGTATCACTGATGCAATGAAAATAATGCTAAGTCTGTTATACATGCTATCAACCCGTTTCTTTACGTCATAATAACGCTGAACATGAATCTTTGTGAAATCATTTTAATCAATATGATTTCATGTTCGGATCTTTTCTTAAAAGGCTGCGTTTTTATCGAAACTGAAATCTGATCCCAAAATTTATTGCTAAATTACGAGAAGGCCGAGTGATTAAGTTTTGTTTTATTTTCTTTTTATTCATTTTATATTATTTTATTTCATTTATTTTCACGTCTTAATTACTCTCGTCGAAACGGATGCTATAAGGAATCATTTTTAAACCATGGATCAAGTAAGTGTTGGGCTTAAAATTTCTTTCAGTCCGTTGGCATGGATTTAATTACCTGGGCCTAGCTTAATCTTGGTTCTCGGCCAATCTTAATGTTTTAGAGATATAAAAGGTTAAATATGCATTATTGGTTTCATTCTTTTTCAAATCTATTACTCTAAATTTCTCTTCCGATCGAAAACCCTTGACATTCAGTGCTAAGATCTTATATTTCAAAGTTAGCTCGCATTCCTTTTGCTTATTAACAGGTAAAAGAATAATAAGGAAGGCATGTCCAGAACTTTGTTAATGGTCTTTGATTGAAATTGATTGGTGTTCATGTGGTAGACATTATCTAGGATGAACGGTTGACATCGTGATTTGTGTTGGAATGTGTAAAGAGGTTCTTGAAGTTGCATGTTTTTGGTAATTAATGGTGATTTAAACTGTTTGGATAAGATGACTCATCTCTCGAGGAGAAGATCAAAGGGTTTCCAGCCGAATCACGTGATCTCTTAGATCCAGGGTTTTCGGGTTACTTTGACCGAAAACGTATGGTCAAACAAGAGTTTTTGGTTGACTTGTTGACCGAGAACTCCCTTGAATAACAGAGAACTCAAATCTAGACCAAAAACTGTGGACAGAGAACAATTATTTGGACCGAAATCTCAATATGTGGACAGAAAACACTACTTAGGACCGAAATCTAATATAAAAAAAATATTAATTTACATTAGTGATCCATATAATCGATATTATCATGTTTGGTCCCTTATGTCTTGTAATCTTAATATGTGTCCTCATAATATCAAGTTATTGTTAATTTAAGTAAATCTTTCATTAACTTGACTCGTTTGTGGCAATAATGGCTAATCAGGCTCCTTTAAAGTTTGTGGATACTCATAATATAGCTGGATGCATGTATGATCCACCCCTGGTGCATAAGGAATTCATATCTATGAGCGTGGGGCTCAACAGTTGCAGGATTTCTCATGCTATACAAGAAACTCCTGTCATTTGCAAGAAGATGATCACGGAGTTCTGGAATAATGCCTCTATTAATCCAAGAAGTGTCGGGGGGCTGCTACTATTGACTCTACAGTTCAAAAGAATCCAGTCGTCATCTTAGAGGCCATTATATATGTTGTACTATCATTCTTTGATCAACCAGACTACCCAACGGAATACTCAACTAATGCCATGACTGAAGTTATCATTAGGATGGGTTATGAAGGATCCTATCCTCCAGCTATAAAGAAACTTTTCCATCCTTACTGGAGGTTCCTAATTCACACGTTCTTTATATTTGTGTTAGGATGCAAAGTGGGATCAGACGAGATTAGCCACGTTAAAATGCCGGCTGTGGTTGCTCTGATTAGGAACTGCAACTATAATTACTCTAAGTTCGTGTTCAATGAAATGATGAGCACCTTGAAAGGGAAGAAGAAGGAAATGTTTCTCATGTATCCAAGGTTTCTACAGATGATTTTTGACTCCCATTATCCAGATCTTGTCAAATCTGTAGAAACGCTAGATCTGAAAGCCATGGGTCCCAATACATTTGGGCTGATGAAACAATCGAGGAAGAGATCGAAGGTCGTCTACAAAGGCCTTCACGAACTGGTCAAGTTTGAAAAATTTGCTGAGACTGAGCCTGTACCAGCCAGTGCTCAAGTTGCTAATGAGCATGTGATACCTGCTCAGAGGTTCACTGCTGTGTTTGTGACTATTTCAGATGATGTTGAACCTTAAAGATCTTCAGTACAACACATGGAGATAGTACACCAAGAAACAGAAACTGCTCCTACTGCTGATCAATTAAAGGAGTTTGAGAGATTTAAAGAACAGCTCCAGTCGACTGCATTAAAACCTCCTCAATCAGTCATTGAGACACAAGATGAAGAGATCCTTGAAGAACCAGCCGCCAATCTTATTCCAAGAAAACGAAGAAAGAAAGATCCAAGACCTGGCGTGCTGGTTACTGAAACTACAACCACAACAACAAGCTCATCCACTGCGGAACCTCCAACACAAGAGCAAATCTTTGATGACATAGTACATGAATTTGATTTTGAAGATGATATTCCTTTCTTTGACGAGCCATCGGGGTCCTCTAACCCAATTGGTCAGTCAAGCTCAAGTGCTTCTGAGAAAATTGCTCACATTCTTGCTATGAAAGATAGAATTTTACATGATAAGGGCAAGGGTATTACTCTTGATGCTGAACCCGTGGATATACAAGCCTTACAACGTCGAGTCTTTGAACTCGAACAAGAATCAGTTGTGAAGGATGTGCGCATACAAGAACTTGAAGCTAGCAACACCGACAAAGATTCAAAGATCAAAGAGCTTCAGTATAACATGGGTGGTCTTACTGCTATGTATCTGGACCTCCAACAGAAACTCGTTCAAAAGTTTGGAGACGAATTTAAAAGCAGTGAAGACGTTGCATCAAAATTGCCCATTGATGATCAAGGTGGTAGTTCTAGTGGACGCACGAATTCAAATATAGATGCAACTGATCCACTATAACAGTATCTCTTTGCACCTCCAAAGAACCGCTGAACAATCTAACAGACTGCATAAGAAGATTCTTATTATGAAGAACTCCAATCAGAACGTTGAATCTTCCGATCATCCGGACAAGTTTATTGTTACATTCAATAAGGGTTTCTCGGATAAATACGGTGATCGATCTGGCGTTATGTCCTGGGGTTTCGACGTTGATAAGAATATGTGGTGGGTGAAACGAAGGTCTAGGACTCTCGAGTACTACAAGAAGATGAAGGATTTTGGATCCCGGACAAAGGTAGATCTCACTGACCTTATCAATGCTTCATTCCACAATCCAAATCATGACAAGAAAGCCATAGACTTCTGGAACTTCTTAAGGAGACAATTCGATTAGGGATTCCCGAACATGACAACAGCTGAGTCATTTTTGAAAAAAGCCAAGGGAGTTCGTGATCCGAAGAGTGGAAAAACAACGGTGAATGTGATGTGTCCCGCTACCAACAAAGCTACTCACATTCCTCTCTCCACTTCAATCCCAGAAGGATCACTTGATGAGTTGACATTCTAGGTATATGACAGTGAAACTGCTACAGTTTTCGTTCGTCTTCGAGAGGGGAAATATCGTTTTGTTGACCCGCGTGATCTACTGAAGTTTTTGGAACGTGATACAAGACATTGAGCAAATTTCAGATTGTTGCTGAACCACTATTTGAGGTTGCTACCAAAGAATATACATGGGTGGTGGCATCAATAATTAGAACGGGATTGTGGTCTGGAGGATACAAAGAAGCTGACGCTAATATTCTTGAGCATGATTGAAGATGAAGATACAAACCAAGGGGGAGACGGTTGGGTATATACTAACTGGTTTTACTTGGGACTTAGTTTGTTTTGTGTTTTAGTTGGTTTGATATGTAAACCGAGATCTATATGATCTCGGTGGGCTTGGCCTTGTAATGGGTTTGGTTGTAGTCCCTACATATATATATATATATATATATATATATATATATATATATATATATATATATATATATATATATATATATATATATATATATATATATTGTATGTAGGGTTTAGGTCTAGCCGTTCACAAGTATTGGTTGAACGTGTGGTTTGTGTAACAAGTGCTTAAGCATTAGACGTTAATATACGTAAGTTTTGAAGCATCTCGCATGTTCTTTACTTGCTTAATCGTTTATCTTGAATCATCTTGTGTTATATTCCGCAATAACATTAAGATTGTTGATATCACATTGAAAGATTCGTCTCTAAGGACTTACAATTGGCATCAGAGCCTATTGACCTATTCTAGGCTCGGTTGTGATCAAAAGATTCAAGGTTTTTTGATTCATTGGTTATATTGGTATTATTGGTGTTTGTGCTTGTTTTTCCGGTGAACAGTGCATCGGAGAAAAAGAAGAAGTATTTTTGGTCAAAGATTGAGTGTGGTTTGGAAACAATTCAAATTCATAAATCACGAGATTTAGTTGGTTGCCAATTTTAATAAGTCAAACTTGTTCTCGGGCATTTTAGATTGATTTTGGGGGTTATTTAAGAGATCTCGGCTAAATAATCTGGGTTATCAGCTTGGTTACACCTTTTTCGGCCAGATTTGTGTGTTTTCGGTTAAATTTAATAGTTCTCGATCATATTCTAGTGTTCTCGGTCAACAAGTATTCTCGTTCAACGCTCGTTCTCGGTCAACACCAGTTCTCTGTTAAACTTAACTGTTCTCGGCTAGACCAGTTCTCGGTTAAACTTAACTGTTCTCGGTTGGACTATACTTGGGCCTGATCTGTTGGGCTTTGAAAAGATACTTGGACTTTTCTTTCTGGACCAATACTATTATTATTGTTAAAATGGATCAAATAACTAATGGTAATGGGTCAACAAATGATACACTAAATCAAGAACTAGACTCCATCATGGAAACTGCTACTCGCATACTTCGTCTGTTGTCTCAAGAAGGGTTTAGCGAGTGGAAGTTCAGATTTGAGAAATACGTGAAAATGAAGGATGCCAAGGTTTGGAGAAGTATTATTAGAGGTCTTCAAGTCATCACTTATCAACGTGATAACTCTCAAGAGGTCGCTATGAAACCCGTTGCACTGTATGATGATTTTGACTTTGAGAAGGTCGAAGAGGACGACAAGGCGCTTTCTACTTTAACCATGGCACTCTCACCCGAGACTGCTTTGGGATTTAGAGAATTACAATCTTCTAAAGCTCTATGGGAAGCCCTAATTGAAGTATATGAAGGTAATGAGGATATGAGAAGTAGTCGCTAAAACTTTTGTTAGCGAACTAGCACTCTCTTCAATTTGGCTATTTAAGTTTGTATCACATACTCTTTCTTACTTGTTTGTTTTAAAGCCTACCAATGCATTAATACAACTAAACACACAACCTTTTGAGCTTATTTTTTTACAAGATATGGGACAAGATAATCAATGTACTATCATCTTCACCTTTTTGCTTAAAAAACTCATTTTGAGGAGCATTTTCCAATGTTTTTGACATTTTTATTATTTATAAATGTTTTGGCATTTTCAAAATTTATACTGTTTTTTATTTTTTTCAGAAAAATTTCTCCCCGTAAAATAAAAAACTCGTTTAAACCAAAATATTTACAAAAACAAAATTGACACTGATGAATGGTCACACGAGGTCCGAATCCATAATCTCGGGATCACTCTCTTTCCCACCGCCCAAATTCTTTATACCATTAAGCTTTAACAAATGTAAAAAACTGTTTTTATCTAAAGTTTTATTAAAAAGATCGGCTTTTTATTCATCAATGTGAATTTTATTTTAGATACCCTCCCCTTATAGATCTAACATCTTCAAGCAAGTGTAGGGCACCCGTCATGTGCCTTGAGGCTCCACTATCCATTATCTAACGTGAATAATTGGATATTGGAAGCCCCTGCACATAAAGTAAATGATTTAGTAAAATAAGGAAACCCAAGCCTTCTTGGTCTTGGGTTGTTTGATTTTATCCACAAACAATAACTCATCAAATTCCGAGTCACTAGTTAAGACACTTATACTTGAACCTTCACTTAACTCCTCAGAAATTGATTTCTCCTCTTCACAAAAAACATCTGGACTAACTTTTAACTCAACAGGTTTAGGTTTAGCCAACCAGTTATGTCCAAATGACTGTTTTTTGTTGTAAAAATCTTTGCTTTTTGGTTTTGAGCATTCACCTATTTCAAAAACACTTTTCACATTTTCAATGTTTTGAGCAACTCCAACTAGCTTGGTTGAATTGCCTTCTTTTCAACCATCGGGTTTACACCATGTTTCATAGAAACACTCTTTAGAGCATGAACATGATCATGCTTAACTAGATTCGGGCACGCATAGAATACATGCGCTACCTTGTTGCAATTAAAGCATCTTCTTCAGTCAACAAACTTATTGACTGAAGGTATTTGAACTTGATCACGTTCAGCTTTTTCTTTGAAAAACTCTTGATTGGTTTGTTTTCTGAACATTGCCTCCTTTTTGATTCAGTAGTTATTCCTTTGATAAACACAATCTTTTTAAAAGTTTCTTTATGTCTGTTAACTGTTTGTTTAATAGGACCATGAACCTGTTTCTTATGATAGAAACTTGTCCCTGCAAATCATTTTGAATCTTTTTTACACTCATCAACATCACTCAATTTGCTTTTAATAGATTTCTCATAAGTCCCAGAACATGAATCACGTAAAACATTCTCGGCAATGTTAACACAACCTTCTCTTTCACACTCAGAACTATTATCATCTTTAACAAAACTAATATCAACAAACTCAGGGAAACATGGTTTAGAGTCATTCGGTGAAGTTGTGAGCTCCACATTCAACGCCTTTTCGAAACCATCAGGTTTCTTTTGAACATAGGAATTCCAAATAGGAGGCGTAACCGCATGATACCCAAATCCCTGTTCATTATGATCAATTACATTGTTCCCACCAACATTTGTTTTGGGAAGGATGTGATCAGTTTCAATCTTTATTTATTGTAATCCTGTTTAAGAGAGGCATATTCATCTATATGTCTGTTGATAGCATTTTGCTTATCTTCAACAGTGTGTTTAAACATTAAGATAGTTTTCTCATCTTGTAAAATCTTATTCCGCAAGCTTTTTTTTCACCCTTTTGCAGTTTATCATAAGCTTCTTTTACTTTTTTAAAATCTTTGAATATTGCATCATAACTTGTTTTAAGATTTTTTTTTTTCAAAGCTTTTAAACTCACACTCATCACATGGTAATTCACATTTCTCACAAATAAACACATTAGATTAAGAAATTACCCGATTTGCCATCAATGCTTGTTGAATGGGTTGAGTCATTTCAACAGCTTTTCAAAGTCCTTCAAGTTTCTCACACACATCAACTTTAACTTGAAAATCTTCAACCATTTTCCATGAGGAATCTTCTCACCATTAAACCATCCTGCTAAATTTTCAATAATATCAGGAGGAAAGAAAGTTTGAAAGAAATTAGGAAGAATAAGATAAAACTTGTCAAAGTATGTGACAAAGATTCTTCTTCAGCATCATTTGTCTCCTCATTGACATAATCTTCAATATCTTTGATGGAATTAGCATCATCACTCTTCTTTTTCATCCTTGATCTTAGTAACTTCAGCAACAATTTCCTCAGTCTTCTTATTATCCCCCACAAACAATTTTTCCCTGATCCAGAGCAGTTACAGCTTCCTCAATTCCCATAATACCATTCTCAACATTCTTCCCATCATCGGTTTTTATAACCTCAGCAACATTAGCTTGAAAATAGTTGTTCTAGTTAAAACCTTCATCTACATGTGAAGCATGATATTCCTTTTGAGAAGTAGAGGCTTCATTTGGTTTCTTGATGGTAACTGGATCAACTTGAGTTGATGAATTTCTATGATAAATAGCTTATTTGTTGTAGTCTCTTCCAAATGGATTAGACCCATTATCAACAACTTCCTTATTCGTGCATTCTCTTTTGAAATTTCCCTTTTACTTGCACTTGAAACATCTCACCTTTGATTTTTCAAACCCAAGCTTAGATGTATTACCATCAAGGCAATTTCTTCTGGCAACCTCCTTAAACCTTTGAGCCCTTCTGATTACCTTTGCCATACACCATATAATGTCAAGCATCTCCATTTCTTCGGGATCAGTTTTATCATAATCTTCTTTTGTCATGCTAAATTTTCGTATTAGCAATAACGCATTCATATGACTCCAACACATATCCCAAAAATTCCATGTGTTCCTTGACATTATCAGCAGTAAAACCGTTAGCATTTTTGATATTTACTGCAATGTTACAATGAAGTGCATCAGGGTTTTGATTTTGGAATCTTAAGATAGTTGCTTAGATGATATTATGCTTGAATAACTGCTTGAAAATTGAGGAGTTTGTGGAATACATTGTTGATTTCCCACAAAAGCAGCTCCCATATTATCAGTATAATAAGCAGTTTGAATCTTTGGGTTTTGCGGCATCACAGATTGAGAACTTTTAAAGTAGAGACCAATATCTTGTGAAGCAGATAAACTCTTAATTTTTTGGTTCTTCCTTAGTTCCAATTCTTATGTTTCCAATTTCTCAATGAACCTAGCCAAGTTTAATCATGAAAATGCAACATGACTGAGTTATTGAATCATTATGAAAGTCTCCCAATCCTCATGCAAAGCGTCAGCCAACTTATCAATGTACTCATAGTCAGGCTTTTCTATTCGCAAATGCTTCATTTCATTCACTAGATGACAATACATATCTATCAGTTGAGCAAATGGTTCTCATGTCACCATTGTGAAGATATAAAATTCTTTCTTCAGGAGTGCCATTTTATTATTCCTCATGTCAAGATTCCCTCTATCCTTATTCAACAGTTAAGCTTGCCAAATGGAATAGCACGATCCATTGTGTTGAAGCAGCTGAAAATTTTTAGCTTTGATTGATTATTAGAAAAGATTCAAAATCTTTTTTTACCTTAAAAAGGTTGCTTAATTTGAAGCTTCAATTTGAGATAAATGATAATTGGATCCATTTTCATTCTTAGGTATAATATATTCCTCTTCAATAGCAGTCCAAGTATCATAGTTCAACGCTTGAACATAGGTCAAACTTGTTGGCACATGAAAGATAATCTTCCATCTTAAGAAGCTTTGGAGGCTTGCTAGAAGTACCCATCTCATTCTACAAACTTAGATTGAGAAGTAAGCTTGATGGTTGAGCCATCTATGCATTCATGTTATCCATTTTCACAACAAGATTACCCACGGATATGTCTTCTGTTTGTATAAGTCTTCCCAACGGATATGTCTTCTACACCGTATATGTCTCAGAAACGTATATCTTCTAGCGCAAAAGTCCTAGCGGAGGATAAGGCTCAAGCAACGTATAAGTCACAAGAAACGTATAGGTCACAAGCAACTTATAAGTTACTTATGCGTAGAACACTTATGCACTGTAAAACTTATGCGCCGGATAAGATATCCGTTCCCGTAACATGTAAGCCAGAAATCATTATTGCAATGTTGAGGATGCAAAACACTTTGGTTGAGTCAGAAAGTTTGTAGGATTGATGGTAACTAATAGCATGAACTCTTGTGACAAATTGGTAGAAATGTGAGGGTGAAATCTCCTGTTTTTGTATAAATCCGATGAAACAAGATGAAACTTGAGTTATTCTACGTAGATAATGAGCCTCATGCTTTGATACCACTTGAAAGAACGTGTGCCAGTGGCGTGTAGGAATAATATGACAATCAAATAGTATCTACTCTTCAACATTATGCGCGGAAATCATAATGAGATGAACTGAACACAAGTAATCTTTTTTTCTCTTTATATTAATCAAAACTGTTTCTATACATAACATATATTACAATATTTCATGTCAAGTACTTTGGAATGAACAACCTTTAAATGCAATGCATAAGTCTAGTATTTATAGACTTGGATAGCAACATACGACGGATGTGACATAAACGGTGCATATTTTATGCATCATAAAGTACATATGCGTTGCATAGGACTTTGCGCTACATTCCAAACTATTTTAAATACACACAAGACCCTAGCTTTAGTCGTTTATGTACCAACAGGTAGCTCAGGTGGACGAGTGAGGTCTTGTTAGGGTTTCTAGGAAACTACACCCACAAAGTTTTAATTACAACAAAATATACATGTACCATGATTAACCATAGAAAATCATTAACGCACTCTAAGTGGTTCGAATGGGTCGATGGACCATTGCAATTTTTTTTTAAACCTGGAGCATCATGAATGGTTAAAGGTTCACCCGTCTCATAGCACGAGCCACATAAAAATTTCGAGAGTTTAGCCACCCCTTGCTAGTAAGCCAAGCAAACCTAGCAAGCCACACAGGCTTAGCAAGCCACACAGACCTAGCAAGCCACACAGATCTAGCAAGCCAAGCAAACCTATCAAGCCACACAAACCTAGCAAGCCAAGCATGCCTAGCAAGCCACACATATATAGCAAGCCAAGCAAGCCAAACAAACCTAGAAAGCCAAGCAAGCCACATAGACCTAGAATGCCATGTAGATCAAGCAAGCCAAGCACCACTATGAAGTCAAGCAGACCTAGCAAGCCACACATATCTAGCAAGCCACATATACCTAGCAAGCTAAGAAGACCAAGCAAGCCAAGCAACACTAGCAAGCCAAGCAACGATAGCTTCTTCACCGAACACCACAAACTCCTAGATTTTTGGTGTGGCATCCCCACAGTTGACTTTTGCTACAATGACACGCTTGAAATAAAACCGTTAAACACTTCACAATATATAAATTACAGATTGAAAATAAAATCCCGGTTGCCTCTCGGTCAGCGATAAGTTTTTGTTATGGTCTTCAGCCATACCGTTACCTAATTTGGAGGTTAAGGTGGTCTAATGGAGTGCTTACCTTCATTCATATAACTTCGTGTTCTTCTCCAGCACAATGGTCGCTTCGATGTCTCCCACCTTGAGCCAAAACATGTCAGCCTTCTTTGTTAATTCCTTAATCCGGGTGGTTTCTTTACCTTCTCCCTATTTGGTGGTTTCTTCTTATTTATTCCACCCATCTCTTCACTACTCACTGATTCCATCACCTTGTTGATATTATTAGCTTAACTTACCAACTCCTCACTCTTGAATTTCTACCGCATTCACCTCTTCCTTCTATTTTTCACGCTTAGACATGTCAAAAACAACACATTTCTCCTTGGTGTTATCCTCACTTACACGAGGACACCTGTTAGCATCTGACCCAAAAAATCTATTTTTAAAATCATAATCAAATAAATTTGAAAATATATTTATAACTAACTTACGGTTACCGAAGGTCATGCAAACTGCTGTGTCTCGGAAATTAATCTGAGAATTTGAAGTATCCAAAAAGGGTCTTCATAATATCACCCATGGTTCTTCTTCATTCTCAACCGGTACATAATCGAGAACCAAGAAATCTTCAGGATAATTAAAATTCCTAACTTTTACTGCAAATCCAACTAGCTTCCCTAGGGGTCGTCTTCGGGTAGTGGTGCCAACAATTTGTGGCTTAGTGATCTTGAACTCACCAATTTGGATGGGAATAAGTGGTGCCAACAATGTTTTCTTCAACATTATCTTCAATGGTGATTGCACTAGCGTGTGCACTTTTACCGTTTAATAAACTGCTACCTATTGATCAGAAAATTGAAGTTTAAACAAATAAATTTTCATTTGAATTGAGTTTCATTCTAATCGAATAGAGTTTTCATTCTATTCGAATTGAGTTTTCATTCTAATTGAATCGAGTTTTGTAAGGTCCCTTTTGTCGGTGCCTCACTTTGGATGTTGGATTTACTAATCAACACAGTTCTAAATATCATAGTGAATTAAACTTTCGTGGAATAATATAAACGTCAACCATTCATTACAAACATCCATAACTTGTCTTTTGAAAACATAACATAAAACAAGTATTCAAAACACCATGACAAATATTTAGATGCCATCCTCTTCAGATCCTGCCATGTGTCCCTCTCAAGCCAGCTGCCTCAATCTATTAACCTGCATGCATACTAAAAGTCAGCTACGCTGAGTGAGTTCTAGTTAATCAGGGAACATACATTACATTCACATACTTACATAAATACGTATCCGAAGATACATATATTCTCATCTTTCCTTACATACTTACATATGTGTGCATTCATTATTTCTTTCATACTTACATACATACATACTTGCAATCATACATATACGTTTTAAGGAGCATTCCGCCCTATAACCTTCACCGATATTATTAGGGTCGGTTCCCTACATTCGCCGATATTATTAGGGTCGGTTCCCTACATTTGCCGATATTATTAGGGTCGGTTCCCTTTCTAACCATGCCTTCCATTCGTCATATAGCCATACATACCTTTCTTTATATAACCGCCCTTTCGTATATACTCATTTCATTACGTACTTTTATACACACATATTTCATACTAGGCATACTACATATTACTTTCCCTATCGATACGTGCAATATCCGAAGATCGTTCACGCACCGACAAGCATTCATTCATAACATTCATACATACTATCACATCAATCATTATGGCATACACTTACCATTTAAGGTAAGTGTATTAACGTTCACATTGGGTATGCACATAGCCCCGGGAACATAACAAGGAAGTGGGGCTAGAAACTCACCTGAACTCGGTTACGTTCACCGTCAAGGGTTATTCCTTTCTTTAACTGTGCGCGACTAACTGTTTAACAATTACACGTATCAATTAACTATCACTACCCATATCGTATTTCTAGTTTAATTATAACCCTCAACGAACGGGGGTCCGGGGGCAGCGCCCCTGGCAGTGGGGTCTAGGGGCGGCAGCCCCTAGCAGAGTCCACGGGGCAGAGCCCCTGGCTAGGGTTGAGCTGTCAGTTCAGCTTGGAAAAACTTTATTTCCATTAACTGTCTTAACACATTTTTCATTAGAATTTTAATTTATTATTTTATTTGCTAATTCATAAAGTTCGAGGGCTTCTTTGTAATTACTACATTTTATCCTAAGTCCAGGGACCTTTCTGTCATTATTTCAAAGTTTAATTCGCTATCCAGTTCCTTAACGAATGGGGATCATTCGTTACTTCTTGACGAATGGACTTTATAACGAATTCAACCTTTATAACAAGCTGAACCTTATAACGAACTGGTCTGTATAACGAATTGAACCTTTATAACGAACTGGACCTTATAACAAACTGGGGGTTCATTCGCCAGTTCTCCGTTAACGAATTACTTAACGAATGGCTTATCGAACTGTTTCTAATTCGTTGTCTCTTCTTAACGAATGGGCATAACGAATTGCTTGTTAATTCGTTTTGTCTCCACTAACGAACTAGGGTTAGGTCAGAGAATATCAGAAACATTCTCTGACATGCGTTAACCTCGTACCCACATCCCTAGCGCCGCTTTTCCGGCGCTGTCATTGTCGCCGGAAAAGAGAGATCTCAGTTGTTTTTCACCGTTTTTCGTCCCGTTCGATCCAGATCTGAGCTAGGGTGACCCCTAAGCTCATCTTTTGATTGGTTCATACCCGATTCCATCCGGATCTCCTAACTATAACGGTTTAGGGTGTCGGCTCGTCATTTCGCGACTAGATCTTGCGGGTTTGGGTCCATACAATATCATACTATCATTACCTCGGGTCAGAATCGATTCTTCTTCTTGGTTTCGGTTTAGAGAAAGAGATATGAGAGAGAGAACTTAAGTGAGTGTTTTGGGTGGTGTATGGAATGGATGAGAATGAATGAATTAATGGTTAATTATGGTATTTATATCATGGGTCATGGGCTTAAGCCCATGGTCTTTTCCACCTTTTCTTATTAACCCAAGTCCATTACCCATATTACTTAACCCAACACAAGCCCGACTCCTAATAACTCATATTTTATTTTATTAACCGAAACGAGAAACTGGATGTTACAAGTTTTCAGTCTAATCTAATCAAGTTTCAGTTCGATTCAATTCGTTTCATTTCGATTCGAGTTGTTTTAACAATTCAAATCGTTTCATTTCGATTCGATTCATTGTATTTTGATTCGATTCGTTTCATTTCGATTCGAGTGGTTTTCCATGCCTTTCCATTCTAATCAGTTTCTCACATCACGTTATGCCCGTTCACTGATGAAAAAAGTTATGGGCCATAACAACTTCTTTTTCTTACTTAAACATGGACCGAACAATACCCGGTTGTCCCATTTCATTCAAAACAACTTGTTTAGGATCAAGTTTATGTTTTTCTTACATTATACAACCTTATTTTCCCTAATATTGAATCCTATGGAAAACCGACCTTAGGGACCTAACCTTTATAACAAGAACGTAACTTTCTTGGATCTGGTTTGGTTTGGATCTGAGTTAACACGTGATCTGGACGGGTTTCTTGTTGGTTGATGATTCTAGAATCATGAAATCTTCCTCTCTTAAGCACATATCTGAATCCGGGTTGTAGGAGAGTGTTTGTGTGTGTTTTTGAGTGTGTAGGGAGGCTAGATGAAGGAAAATGAGGGTTTTAGGGAGGTTTAAGGGTGTTTAAAAACTCCTAAGCCCAAGGACTTAAGGCCCATTACCATATCTTATTCCATCATTTATTGTCCAACCTCACACTCGATTATTATTATTATTATTATTATTATTATTATTATTATTATTATTATTATTATTATTATTATTCGTCTTAACTAGATAATAACATACCATTAAGTAAGCCAAACTTGTTATTTATTACTATCGAAAGTAGGATGTTATAGATGAGATGTCGCAAAAAGGTCATTCTTTGATCCTTGGGGCGTTTATCATTCTTTATTGTGAAAGTATACTTTACTAACTATTTATTCTTGGTTTTATCGTATGCATTATCATTACCTATTTGTTGTGTTGTTGTGGGAATGCTAACCTTATGTTATTCAAGCTAATTGATTGATGCTTATAACGAAAAAACCCTTACATAATCTAAAAATTGAATGTCTCCATCTGTAGGCGCTATAAAGATTGTTTAGGATTCTAAATGTTGGCTTTAATTTAATTTATAATTTGAAAAATTATGATTTGAAAATATCTATCTTGGTTATTAAATTGTAAGTTTCTGTGTTTTATCCTAATTCTTTTTCTTGTTGTGGCTGTAATTACATGATGATTTGGATCTACCATGTTGTGTTCTTCGAACTCAGGCCCGTGGAGGTTACGGGAGTCATAATGGGTATGGATAAGCAAAGAGGAATGAATTTTGGGTTAACTGATGAAATGGTGTCTCTGGTAGGAAACTACTCAATTAAGAAAAGAGGAATAAATTCAAAGGAAAGTTAATTAGAAGTATATATTATAATGGTAATACTTCATGAATCCAATTTTTTATTTGCTCACAATGCATAGTAGTTTTAATGACAATTCAATACGTAAGTGTTGTATTAACTTATTACTCAAGGTTAAACATTTCAAGTATGGAAATGATGAAAATAGGATCGTGGGCGCGGGAAAAAGATGAGCGGTTGTATACTTGTATTATCAGAGAAGATTAAGGATGGTGGCAGTTAGTTCCCAAGAAGGTAGACTACGCTGCGGGAAGAATTACCGGCTTTGTTGGATGAATTATCTGGTTTTGAGAACCATCTCCTAAACATTTAAACCATGTTTCGATGTAAAGGTGGTTTTTGAAGTGTGGATTGAAAGTGGATTCGACAATTAGCATGATCAAACGTGTAACTGGTTTTGATCATTATTATTAATAAGTTTTGCAGGTGTATATCAAATGAAACAAGGAGATGGATTAGTAGGGTTATACAGCATTTTCTTTGGCATACTTTTAAACCAATTTGCATGTCTCACATGTACTGCTGCTAAAGGACATGTAACTTTCACACCAATCACGCCCATTGTAACTTTCTGGAAATTTCATTGCCTATTTTATTTTCTTTAATCTGATTAAGTTAATTGTTACTTATGTTTCTAACTTCACTACATTATATGTTTGTTTCTCAAACAGATAATACAGTGTCATCATAATGCATCACAAGTCCCCAGTTAATCAAGCATACATAATTCTAATCCATCATACATATTTCTTGCAAAGTACACATGCATTTAAGTGGTAATTGTTTTTTTTTTCCTTCCAATTTCTATGTTTTTTTGTTAAACAGGAAAGCAGCGAGAACTTGTATTTACAAGATTGGTATACACTGGTACATGGGGGTTGAGACTTGAGACGTGCTTGAATCAAATCAGGTAGTTTTTGCCATGGGTTGAAATGGTTATGTGAATACTGATTACTTTAACGTGTGTATATTTGTTAATTTTTGTTTGAGAATCGATCCTGGACCATGAAATCCAACACTACATGTAACAGGTTTTGTTTGTCTTTTCATTATAGATAACGACATAGGTGAAGAGCCATCTAGAATATCACTAAATGACCCCATAAGGTATGAACCGAACTTATTTTTAAAGCTATTAATTTCTAAATTCTTAGCATTTAATTGCATTTTCTTTTGATATACACATTTTTTTTATCTTCGAATATGGACTCTCTTTTTTATACAGCTTCAAATGCATCATGACACCTATCAAAGGTCATTTATGTAAGCATCTTTAGGTGAGTCTCCATTTTGCATTACTTATGGGATACATGGTTTGGTTTATTTAAGAGTGTCTTTACCTTAACGCATAAAAATTTTACCTACTTTGGTCAATTTTCTGTTTTCAGTAAACAACTTGTTTTTCCCTTTGAACAACCATCAAGTTCTATAAATATAAGGCGGATATGGTAAGAAGATGAACAAGTTTATGGTTAAATCTACAAGTGTCAACGGTGTCGGGTTGAATTGTGCAACCCATACACGACCCATATTATTAATTATTTGAGTTGATTCCGACCTTGGCCTACACCCACATAAATTCGGGTGAACCCGAACGAGGCCCATTTCGAGTAAATGAGTAATTTGAATTAGATTTTATTTAAGAAAAATTGTAAGAATCATGAAAATATGAATTGAAAACGGCAAGTAAATCATCAGAAAATGGAAAAAAGGAAAAACAAAATAAAAATATAATTATAAAACTTTTTTAAATCACTTAAAACGGGTTTACGGGACAACCTGTTTTTATACGAGTCAACCCGAAGCTGCTAAACAGATCGTGTAGTCGACCCAAAGCATTTTTTTCTGTGTCGGCTTTGGGTCGTGTCAACCGCATGAAATGATGATTGCAATATAATGGATGGAAAACTTGAATCTTTTCGGTTGAAGCAAGGATTTCAATGTCAACCAGGGATTGCCAGCCACGTGTAATAGGAATTAAATGGTGAATGAGTTTTGACGATGATAAAATGTTTTAAACTGTAGCCAAGCTTTGACTTTTGATGAGAGTCAAAACAAAATGATACTGTAGATCTTTGACTCTGAATAACCCTTTTTTGTATATATGTTTTGGTGTGTTATTTTGGGGCTATTTTTCTTGGTCTTTAGAAGATATTTTATTGTATGTACAATTTGACGAAAAGGAACTTCTGAGTACAAGCAATCAACACCTTAAAAGAGTATTAACAATAAGATTGTGAGTTTGTGACATTCTTCTGATTTGGTTATGTATTGGTTTCTTTAAAATGTGATATAAATATAGGGGGCAAGCAAGATAAATGACAACTTTAGTTTAATAAGCTTATATATATATATATATATATATATCAATCATATCCAGTGGAAACCCGCTAATAGCAAAGCTATAAGTAGGGTCTGGAGAGGGTGGGATGTAGACACACCGTATCACTATCCAAAGGGATAAAGAGGTGGCTTCCAGAGACACTCTCATCTCTAAGAACATATTTTTACGAGAATATAAGAAAAGATCAAAGTTCACGATAATATAATTAATAATAATAGCATGTAGTACAATTTGTACTACTAATACATAAAATATATAATATATGACAAGAAAAATATATAACATATTCTATATTGTATAGAATTAAAGTAAATATGTGTTATAAGTTGGGTAAAAAAGTTTTTTCCAGTTTCATAAGTTTAAGTTTAAAACGCCACGGACCTCACTTTAAGCCAATATTTCCTATATAATTTTACTCGCAACCAAGGATTTCATAACTTTTTGCTTTTGAAACCAAAGATAATAAAAAGCCACACATCACAATGTTGTCACCATAACGACCGAAACACTACCAACCTAATTCTTACGTCTTCCTACCGCAAAGCGCGGGCTCTCCTACTTGTAATTATATTCATAATATTACTTAAACCATATCAAATCTCAAATCCTTCAGTATTTGTAACTAATTAATATTATCGTCAACATTTAGGAGCTTTTGTTGACGTATCCCGAGGAGGTTGACCTTTTTTTCCCTAACTTTATCTTGTCCCATCCTCATTAATCCACTCGGTAATGTGAGTAATCACAACCCCCCATTTTTACCGTTTTACATTTTTGGAGGTGTTTTGCGTTCACACGTTAGATAGATTATGGTTTTCATTACAATACCACTATTTGCATAGATATGCAGTTGCTCAATTCGTTGATATACGCCGCTGGAGTCACTCGACCCGTTTGGGACGAGGGAAATGGCCTTTTATTTATCAATGTTATGCTAGTTGTAGTGATTCATGTTTATCGTAAAGAATTCTCATTTTTAATATTTATTACTCCCTCCGTCCCATTATAAGTGTCCTAATTTGACTTTTCAAGTCTTTCTATTGCAACCTTGACCGTAAATATTTTTGCTCGTGTCATATAATATTTGATGAAAATTATATCAATGTAAAATACATTTAAAACTCAATCCATTCATATATTTTACATCAAGTATTATATAACACAAACAAAAATATTGTCGGTCAAAGTTAAACAAGAAAGACTTGAAAAATCAACTATGACACTTATAATGGGACGGAGGAAGTATATACTAAAACCGTGATTACTTGTTCAACTTTATGTTGACAATCCTATATATTTTCACGCATGTCGCATGTAGCTCTATGGGATGAAACAAGAGTTTAAAGAACAAATTATACTTTAGGTTGCATAATGAATAAAGAACAAATATACTTTAAAGTCATTTATTTGTGTTTTGAATATTCATTTGTAATGTTATTTCCTTTGAGAATAATGTCATGTTTTTGTGTACTTTTCGATTTTTGAAATAAATAACTCAGTTATTGATACGTGCAATTCATTTAGTGTCTTTGAGCTATGATACAAATTATTTCGCACCCCGGCATGCTTCGCCGTAGGTTGGGGTGTGACATATAATACAATAAAAGAATAGTACACTATAGAGTGACAACATGTCCTCACTATAAGTGAATATATATATTTTTTATAAATCAATTTTTTAAAGTAAACTAAAACAAAAGTTAGTTTACCTATAGTGACAACATTTAAATGAATCGTCCTTTTTAATTTATTTTAATTTATAAATCAATATTTCAGTGTAAATCAAAATAAAAGTAAATTTACCCACGGCAACAATGTGTTCTCATGATACGTTAATCATCCACTTTTTATTTTTTTTAATTTATAAATCACTATTGTGATGAAAATTAAAATTAATTTACATTTTGTGACAATGTGTCCTCACTACACGTGAATCGTTCTTTTAAAGTTTTTTATTTATATATCATTATTTTTATGAAAATTAAAATAAAAAATAATTTACCTAAAGTGACAATCTCACTATAAGTGAACATTCTTTTTATAAGTTTCTTATTAAAAATCATTGTTTTAAAGAAAATGTAAATACAAATTAATTTACCTATAGCGACAACAGGTCCTCACTATACATCTTAACAAACTAACTGCCACGAAACCTCTATAGTGAGGACATGCCGTCGCCACAAGTTTAACTAATAGCAATTTTTGTCCTCACTGTAGGGCAAAATTCTTGTACTGACGTATGGGACCCGGGTCCATGCCTTCACCGATGAATTGGTCCGCCGATGGAACTTATTCGTTTTGTTGGGTTAAAACGGAAATAAAACCAAGTTCTTATATAATAAAACAATTAAAATCATTATATATACCGATTGTTTATTGCACCACGATAAGAAAAGTTCAGATAATGATATTGTCATGTTTTACAAGTATTGAAAGGATTCGTTTATATGAACACCTCTAGGAAAACATATCTTATTGTACCAAATAAGCGATACATACTAAAGCAGTCTACAAGAAGATGAAAATCATCAGAAACAATCTTCCATCAGCTTCAAAAATTCTCTGAAACTAATCTTTTTATCTTTATCAACATCATATCGATTGATCATCCGTCTACAATCACTATGTGATACTTTTCGACATGCAATCTCAGAAAGCGTGTTTTGCAACTCCTTCTGATCTATATAACCATCATTGTTTCTATCAAACACGCTAAACGCTTCCTTCACTTCATCCAAGCTTGGCTCATCCTCATGAAACAAACTTAACATCTCCTCCAAGTCGGTAATAACTTGTCTCTTATCGTCACGGTCCCAACATATCCCTAATGTATCCATAATCATCTTTAAATCTACACCAAGCAACTTTTTGACACAGCAAACCTTTGTGGCATGGTGGGGTCGAGCAGCAACGGTTTGTGCTGTTGCACAAGTGGAGGATTGTGTAGCTAAGATAAACCGCCACACGGGCCGTGCCCAAAGGTAATAACTATCTTGTAATAGTATTACCCATTCTATAAAGAGGTATAAGATTGCAAAATGCCTTAGCTCCATAAATTGATATCGTATCAAAATGACTTGTTATAACTTGACTTGGTTTTTATGGATGTTGGCTGGATCGAATTCTTTTTCATGTTATTTGTAGCTAGAGGAATTGTATTATTTAGTCTAAAGAATACACATCAAGAAATTACATTCCACCACACATGATTTAGAAAATATTGCAAGAAATTGATGGAAATTGACCTTTTTGTCCCTTTTCACAATTTTCTAAATGGCATAAAGTTGCCAGGAGAGCTTCGTGGCATCTTCGTAGGAGAATTTAAGAAATGAGGTGTGATTATTTCACCATAAAATGCTTAAAATTCTTCAAAAATGCAATATAGTTGACCAAGACAAACTGGGTCTTCCTAGTACAACCTTGTAATTGTATGCAACCTTCCTTTTCATCTTAACAATGATCTTTTTCTTGATGTTCCCAACATGGAGTTTCTCTGCATGTTCTTGCAGATGATCAGATGTTCGTGTTCTCTAAAAGGCATACCTACGTTAAACCGTGCACGTCACAAGATGAAGTAATCCAGTTTTGGAAAGTAGATAAATTTGAATTCTCATTTCATTTAAATTTATCTTTAACCAACGGCTTTTTTTATTAATACCTCAAACTAAATTAAGTTAAAAACTTGGTAATTTATATTGGTGAATTAGTATTTATAATATACGTTGAGTTTTTCTAAGAATGCTTATAAAAATTAGATACGTGAGAAAACATAATTAATTGAATTTGTCAAGTGGGACCAAATAGGGGAAAAACATAAAAATAATAATTTCATATATGTTCTCTCTCCACCTGCAACACATGTCAATTCCTCATCATTTATTTTAAAATGTCTATAACTTTTTCATATGATATTTTTATTAAAAGAATCACCATAATAAGATGGGTTTTTTTTTTACTTTTTATATGAGTATATGACTTTGTTATATAAATATTAACACAAAAATTACAGTATTGTTTCTTTCTTCTTACCATTATGTCTTTTTTTCGTCATTTTGTATTTCTACTCATTATTGGCTTCTTTTTTGTTTTTAATACTAATAACACCGTTGTGTAACCCTAATATGTAAATATAATAATAACATAACAACAAATTATCTAATACATAAAACACAATAATGAATACATATTAGATAATAAACTGAAACGTAAAACAAAATGATGAATACACGTCACACAATGACCTGAAACATAAAACACAATGAAAAATACATATTACACAATAAGCTGAACGTGAAACTTTTTATCTCAAATTAAGTGAATGCCACATGTCAATCACAAACAAAAGATAATGAACGTAATGCACAATGACCATAGCACAGTGATGAGTAGAAAGACATAATGATGAACAAAAAATGATGAGAGCAGTGGTATAATAACGAACAAAAATACACAATGATGTACGTTTTATTTTAACTTTTATCTTTAATATGAATATTTGTTGAAAACACAATGACCATACGTTGTGACACAATGCATAGCAAAACCTAATTGAAAAACACAATGACCAAACAATAACACAATGTAAAAACAACTAACATTTTTCTATATAACAATATAGTACTCATATTAAAGATAAAAAAAACGCTTGTATGGTTATTAAAAAATTTCACATGAAAAAGTTACGGACGTTTTAAAATGATGAGGGAATTGAAATGTGGAGAGAGAAAGTCAACAAATGTTGGTTATTCTAGTTACGCCATTTTCTTCAATTTTTTCCTTTTAAATTAATCGCAGCCATTCAAATATAAGATAAATGGACTAGATTGTTTCTCACACTTCTCATTTTTGTAGCAATTTATATTTTAACCTTATCCTTTATAATAATCCTAGCGATTTACTTGTTAGAAAATCGGTTGTATACTTTACATATATACTTTACATATATTAATGAAATCTAACGATATTATTAAATCAATACCTATTGTTTACATAACTTTCAACTAAGCCCTCTACATATGATGTCAAGTAGATGTCATGTCAGCGACTTCCTACAATATCATGACCCATTACCCGTTTTATTGTTATAACCCAAGACCAGTTTTCCATGACAGTAAAACTTTATAAAATTTTGAAAAATAAATTATTGTGTGATAAAGTCTCGAACCCATGATTCTTTCCAACTCTACTTAAGTGATATTGTGTTAGATTTTTTTACATAACATATATAAATATGTTTATTCTTCAACTATAAGCCAAAATTATATTTAATTGTTGACATTTTCATAAGTTGCCCTATCTACATCTTACATTACTAATAAAAGAAAATCTCAGTGACACATGTCAGTCCCATATTAATTCTTATCATGTTTTCCCTCCAAAATTCTTAGTCATTAATCTCCTTGATTATAGATATACTCATGGGTTAAAACAATTTGTTATATGTGTTATCAAGTCACATTATATAATTGCCTTTTACTATTGAAAACTAATACGGAGTATAATTATGTGCATGTTATGTGGTCAGCCTTTCTATATCTATAATATAAACTGATTTACTTTCCTTCCGAGAAAAAATATTTCATTTTAAATAGATTTTCTGGATAATAACTAAAATTTAAATTTTAAAAGTGTCGACACCGATGATGTTGCTGATGATGATTATTACGTATATATGTGTATGTTAATACACAATAACTATATTTACATGCCATAGACTTTTATTAGTAAATATAAGATGTGTTTTGATCAAACATCTTAAACATTTGTTTAATTAATATACATGTGCTATGTGCTCTGTTTGTTTGTTTTTTTTTAATTTACATTCATTAGAATTAAGATTTGACCAAACATAAAATTAATATATATTAATACGCATTTGATAATCTGAACTGTTTTTACAACCCAAAAAATTTATTAGTAAAAATTATGTGTGTAACTTTTGGAGATTGTTTTGGTATTTTTTATATTTTATATTGAGTTATTTTTAGTAAAGATTTTGATCAACAATAATCATATTAAAATATATACTTTTCTTCATATCAAATCAAAATATTGATATGTCAAAGATTTCATTTACAAATACAAGCTCTTGGATTCAAGTTTGACATAAGACAAAAAAAAAGGTTTTCGGGTTGGACAATGGGGTATTTTTACCTATGGTGGGAAAATTCTTACAAACTTTATAATTTATATAGTTTTCATTAACACATGTATCTATTAATATGTTTACATTAGAGAACTTTTTCCATCAAACTTTACAATTTATATAGTTTTCATTTACACATGTATCTATTAATATGTTTACCTGAAAGAACTTTTTTCAAACAAAGTATTCTCCTTGTATTTTGTAATTTTTTATACAAATTATTTAGCATTAATTATAATATAAAATCTACTAAAATTTGTCATTCTCGTGAAAGGATGTCTGAATACATTTTTACTTGAAAATAATAATCTGGGTTTGGTGAGGCCCATACCCGTGAATTCGGGTCAAATGCATAAGAAACCTTCATTTACAAATAAAATAATCTGATAGTTTGACAGAATGTAGGAAGGTTTCGTTTATATATATCCTATACTTTACTTAGGGGAAATATCGTTGGATAACAATAGTGGTTTATTTTGTAAGTTAAGACTTTATGGTCTTGATTCCATTTTCTTTATTTTAGGTAAAGTAGATACTTGTATTTAACATACATCATTAAATTAAAAAGTTATATTCGAAATGAGACTGTTATTCTTATACATATAGTTACTTTGACTTTTCCCGATAAAAAAAATACTTTCAAATTCCAAATGAAACGGGTTGACTCTTTCTGATACATATAGTTACTTTGAGTCTTTCTGATAAAAAATTCCTCTCAAATTTCAAATGATAAAATTTTCAATTGTCTTATGCTTTGCAATGACGATGAATATGAGGAAGTGACAATCTCTTTCTATGGTTGGCTTGGTCCTTTGATGTCCAGTTTTTTCACTGTATGTTACATTATATTGAGTAACAAACAAATGCGGCTTAAAATTGATATTATTAGATAAAGATGAGAAAACTTTCGATAAAACTTCAAATGTTGTATACGAAGAGATTTTTTTTAAAATTTATAAATTGTAAAGTCAAAACATCTTCGTAAATGTAGTATAGATAGAATAGTATACTATTAAAAGAAGACCATTTGTCCACATGTCATTCAATTAGACCATTCTCATAGGCTGCTAACTAATACAATTACCATTTATTCAATTGTCACCTAATTAAGTAACTGATTTTAATCAATATCCTACTTTACAAATAAAAGAAAATAATAGTATTAATGTGTTAAGTCCATATTATTTCTTAAAACGTTTTTCCCTATTAAAATCCTAAATTATTATCTCATTCATTCTAATCCATTACTCAAATAAAATGATAAATAGGTCATACTAATTAGTTAAATATTTAATGATTTGCGTCAATTAATAAAAACTTTTTATAGATACTTCTTCATACATAAGTGATATCAGTTGGGACCCGCTCTATAACCCGATCTCTACCTGTGCATGCGTGAATGTATCCGAATAGTTGGCGTCAACTATCTTCTCCATTATATTATTTTACTATGTTAGAACCCCGTATGATACACGAGTTGGTCAAAGAATAAAATAAAACAAATATGTGAATAATCTTTATGCTTGCTTTAATGTACAAAGTGTTAAACAGGTTTAATAGTATTTGAACATGTATTATACGCTATAACTGCTCATACGATTTAAATAAAACAAAAGGAAAAATAAGAGTTAAATACATAATGAATACAAAGTATAATATATAGAGGATAATTAACTTCTCATTTGAATTAAAAATGGACATTTGTATCTAGTTTGACCATAATAATATTATTATAGGTGGTGGGATAACAAGATAACTGGGCTCCCTAAATTTAAATAGTGTGATGACAAACACATAAGAAAGTCATAATAAAAAAAAACATTGTAATTTTGCACCTAAAGACTGACTTTTGTGTTCACATATAATATAGATTATAGGGTGATAATATTTTTCAAACGCTTTGCATACATTCACTTTGTTCATTTTTTATTCTTGTCATTTTATGAATTGGTAGATACTCAAAAATACATATACCTATCAACATTATTTTTAATTCTAATAATTTGTTACTTGTATATTATTGTTACAATTACAATAATATTTAAATGAATATCATATTAAAAAAAATGGCATATTCAAATTATCACTAGGTTTAGAGATTATGTATTGCTAAAATAATGGGTTTTAAATTTAAAATGGATTTGGATATAAGAGTGAATTTTGGTTTGGTTAGTTTACAAATCTTTTTAAATTATAAAAATCATTAGCCAAAGTTACTAAATTATGAAAACTTTAATTATCTTTTATAGATTTTAAATTTTTAATAGTATAAAATTTCGGGTTGTTAAATCCGAAAAATGATTTGATTTAAAACTGAAAACGATAGTGAATAAATATTGAATTTCAGTTGGTTAATTGGTTAGAATAAATGATAAGAGTCAATCCATTAATGAAATTGTAATAATTATATTTAATTCTTTATAAATATGAGAAAATAAATCATCTTTGCAACACTTACATTGTGATTTGTGAAGCTTCATGCGTAGTTTTCAACTCCAGGTAGCTACAAAAAGAAAAGAAACATTCATGAATTTTGTTACACAGTTGAGACGACATCAGAATCATTTGACCCATTTCTATCCTAGTTAAATCTTTCAACTTAATAAATTTGACCATATAATAAAACCCAAGAAAGAAAATAGTTAATTTAAAAATGAACGAAAATCAAAACTGATATAACATGATGCAATCAAAACATGAGACTGATATAAAATGAAGCTTATGAAAATAGAAACAACTTGTAATAACAGTTATTAATTAACCATAAGTAAGTTGAATTTTGATTGATTGTATTATTGGCTGATCAATAAAAGAATAAAGTCAACAAGTCTAGAGCATTATCATTTAATCCTCTATCTTTAAATTCAAAATTACATTATAAATCACTATATTTTCTCTCTCCCTTTCTATATAATACTTTTTTTACCTTTATCATTGTCATTTCTCTTTTATTCAATCACAACCACCTTCAAAATATATTAAAAATTTATAGGATATAAATAATAGTTTTTCAAATATACAAGAAATCACTTCATTTATCTCTCATTCACTCCAAACACCCTAAACCACTCCTTATGTTATAAAAATCTTCACTCACATGTTTTTATGAATTGAATGTGAATGCTCTAATATATACTTTTCATGATTTTTTAGAGTTTAGTTTCAAACCATTTGACATATAAGTACTATATTAGTGATTTGGAAAGGCACAATGAAAAATTAAAGGCCAAAGAAATACTACTAAAAACTTTTATATATATATATATATATATATATATATATATATATATATATGGGTGACCATAAAAAAGTGAGGAACCAGAGAACTATGGGTATTTTTGTCCAATGCGTAATTTATGTTTAAGAAACCTTATTACGTTTCTCATCTACCACTCCTTTCCTAAAACCCTCCTCGTTCCCCACTCCGTCCTCCGCAACCTTCTACCACCTCGCAAGCCGATTAACCTTCACCATTTCTGGCGACGGGTAACTAGGGTTATGGAACAAAGGTATTTTTCGTTGAATGCTTGTTTAGGTCAGTAACTTTTTTTCTTTATGAAACCCGTTTAATGTTTCGATTATGATAGGTAGATTGAAGTTGTATAGTGAATCAAAATCGTAGTTACATGTAAAATTCTTGTTTTGCATGTAAAAAAACTCATTTTTAGATTTAGTTTGATTATCGATACAAAACTCGTTTGCATACCACTAAACACTTTGACCAGTTGCTCAGCTACCCATTTTGATTTTTGCCGAAATCTTTATTTTGTGCAGATTTACTGTTCTCGCATATTATCGTTATAAACTACTATAAAATGACCTGTACTTATTTTGCATTCATACATGCATATATATGTTAGCAAATTTGCCTTTTAAAGGTATTTATATCTATATTACACAAGTAGGAGAGCCCGCGCGTTGCGACGAGGACACAACGAGAATTCTGTTGGTAACTGTTTAGTTCATGATTGCCATGATTGTTTTTCCATGGTCTTCTGTGACAAATTTATGCATATGGGTATAAAATAGTTTGTGCAGCTACAATGTATCTACCATTATTTATAGCTATATGGATTCTTTGGATACACAAAAAATTGTCTCAAGCTGGGTACAGATTCAAAACGCGTATTTGGTATTAAAGTAATTTACTAATTACTATTACTAATAAAGTAATGTATCAATTCACAACTTTCAATGAGAGTTAACTACAAAGTGATACTTGTTATTAGATATTGATAACTTAAAATGAAAAATTATCATGCAGATTGCATAAAACATAAAACTAAAATTTGTATTAATTGACTTTTAATTGTCAAACCGCACATGTTAAACATACGACCCATAAAAGAGAATATGCATGCTCATTATTGCCAACTATAACAAGAACATGATATGCAAGTTCTATTTCCTGAAAATCTCAGTATTGGGCATGTAGTCCAGACAAAGTTTTAATCAATTAACTTTATATACCTAGTTCATTCTACATTTGGAATTTAACACATTACTGGTGCTCACCTCTCCAGTTAGATGTGCTACATATTTCTTCTAGGCAAATGGCTCGTTGTCAAATTGAAAAATAATAATGGAACCGAAAATAGCAGCTGACTTTGTAGAATATAATATTAATATTTTAAAAGTACAAATATTGAGTACCTTTTAAGAAAGTAGTTATCAAATATGACGTCTTTGACAAGCTTGTAATCATGTCCCCACTAAGTACAAATTTGACGAAGAGTGGAAACTGAAAAGTGAAAAAAGTGTGATATGTAACTTACCTTGGATCAGAGATTCAGATATAAGGCACGCTGTAAACTATACCCTCTGCTATCCATAAGGATTTCCATTTGTGTAAAACTGTATTTTTGTCCAACTATTTTAACTTCTTTTTAAGAAAGAATAAACACCTTAAATATGATCATAAAAAGTATATTGATTACAATAAGAATTAAATTTTTTCATTAATTTGTTTACAACAAACTTACTCCATTTGAAAACCAATCACCTTCAAGTGTAGGTGTTACAAAAGACACCAAGGAAACCGTAGTTGATGCTGTCGAAGATCTTCACCATCTCTTTAATTCTCTGCATCTACACAAAACATTTACCTGCATTTACTACTAAAAAGTTTTTTCTTTTTGTTTTTGTAAAAAAAGCAAAACAGTGTAGTGGAATGAAATTTATTGTTTGAACCATTTTGGTAAATTCCTCTAACACGGCAATTCCATTCTAATCAATTGAAACCTAATTAAAGGATTGACATTTGCTTCATTGATCATTCGGTTTTTCTTTCATTTTCTAGGTTCATTATAATACCCTGTTCTCCTTTCAATTCTCCTCAATTTATTCAATTTCCTAGGTATAATTTTGAATACGTTTTATTTGAGTTATTTTAGACTATTTCATTCTTTTCAATTTTCTTCATTTTTCCCAGGTATGTGATGAATACGGCATATTTGGGTTCTCTTCAATTCTTGGCAGACACAGCCGAAAATTTTTATTAGGTATATGTTTATTCTTTTAATGATTGTGTTATTGTGACTCTGGAATTAAACAATAGTCAGTTTGGGCAATTTTGTTGGTTGTGTTGTTGTGTCTGGTTAATTTTTTTGAATCCTATTTGTTTGGATAATTTTTATACTGAATATGGAATTAATAGTCAATTTGAGTAATTATTAAGATAATTGTTGTTTTTGATTAGTTTTGTTGATACCAGTTGTTTCCCTGTGTTAGCTCTACACACAAGTTCAATTTGCTTTGGCTGTTGGAATCAAGAGCTATTTTAGAGATGTCAGGTATAATATAATGTCTTCATATTAAGTTTAAGAATGATTTGAAAATTGTGAGTTTAAAACTGCATCTGTGGTGATTGATCTTCCTCCGACCTTCATCTAATAACCTAGGTTACTAATCTTCCTACAGTTTTTCTACGATGTGATTGAATGCGCCATTATCTTCCGTCTTCTTCTTGCCAAAACCTAAACCCTCCACTTCTCTTGAGGTAGAACCTGATTTTATTTCTTTGATTATAGCTAGAGTTAAGAATTGGTTTGTTTAGTTTATGATGTTGGCTTTCTTTTGACAGGCATAACTGAAGAAGTGAAGGAGTTATTCGATTCAGCGTTGTATAGTTTTACTTCTGCATGTTTATTTGCTTTTTGCAATACAAAGTTATATAAATTTACTCAATGATGTGTAGTTTTCATCTATTAATCACTATTTCCAAACCATTTGTGTATGTTTTGCTAAATCAGGTTAGAAAGGAGAATTAACTAGGAGACACAATCTTTGCTTTTCAACAGATGGTGAAATATTTCAGGAACCAAAGAGGAACCACTTTTAAAACATATAGTTCCTACCATGTTTTTTTTAGGTAAACAAGGACGGTCACTTCATATTGTTCACCTTAAGTAGTAGAAAAACACAATACAAAACTTTGGCTAACTAACTATTCTGGTTTTGGTTAATGAAGGATACAAAAGATGCGTTGTTTTCATTGGAGTCATTAAAAGTTGTTAGAAAGAAAATAAAAGCTTTCAGTAAACTGCGTATTATTAAAAACGGATATCACTCGATTAATATCGGGAAAATATTACTTTTGTTTGGCGGAAATCACTGAGAACAATATGCTTTTGAAGTAATTGCAATGTTTGTTTCTCATCTCAGACCATGGGTACTCCATACGTTATGGAGGCGTTTTGGTGTATAACGCCGAGGGCACACCGCCCCCTCGGCGTTTTGGGTGAATTTTTTTTCCAGCGTTTCACACATAACGCGGGTAATGGCACATGTTCCAAAAAATATATCCGTTGGGACATATCTGATGGAATTAAAAAAAAACTTTTTTAAATATTAACACAAATCTACAAATATAATAAACAAAAATGATGTTTGTGCCACATGGCACCTAATTGGCTTATTTTTGTGCCAAGTGACACCCTTGAAACATTTACTCCATAATTTTTTTTAATTAAAACTTTCCTTAACAAGCCCTATTTATTTTACACAATTCTTAATATGAATGAAAGACTTAAATTAATTATACTTATTTATATTTAATTTTGGTGTTATGGGCTAGATATATACAATTATCTAACCAATATAATAATTTTTCAAAATAATTGTTGTTTTATTTGTTAATTTATCAATTAACAACTTCCAATTAATATGTACTTTGAGTAGAGTATGTTGATAGAAGTTTTTCAATTGTGAAGCCTGGGAAAATTTGAGAGAAAAAAGTTCATGGCTCCATTGGATCTAACTTTTTTTTACTAATAAAGTTCTTGACAAAAAGAAGGTTTTTGATTTCTATTGAGTTACTCATGTTCATATAATCAACTATAGCAGCGGGGTATGCCTATGTTTTCTTTTCTTGAATTACTAAGTTATGATTATATTTGTAAAGTACACGATTTAGAAAAGTATGTTGAAATTTGATGTTAATGAATCAAACTAATAAGTTATTTGTTGCAGTGTGAACCAAGTTTTTATTTATATGGAGTTATTTTTGCATAAGCGCGATTATTGGTTGGGCTTTCAAGTCAGTTTTTCAAAACATCGTACTTTCTTTTTGAGGGGTAAATGAGTAATTTTATTTTCCACGCATAATATTTTACTTATGTATATGTCAAGACATAATTAGTAATTTGTTATTATTTGTTTGATGTATATTTGCAGAGAAAAGTTGAATTATACTGTCTCTGTTGTATTAAAGCATTGACTCATTTCGGTATTGCCTTGGATTAATTCAACTATGGCTTATACAGCTAAGTTGACCATCTCTAACCATCTTGATACTTGTTTTTTCACATCATCTGTTTCATAGTTCATGGGTCGATAAGTTGAGTATGTTTGATTGAACAACTAATGTATTTATAAAGATAATTAATTGATTTATTATACATGTGAATTGTGCTAAAAAGTAGAATCTATCTGAGGTCGTATAGTAAATTTGTAAATTGTCACTAGATTTATTTAAACAAATGAAATGCCACTCAAAGTATAAATATAACTCTTTTTTAACTTACGTTGTTATTTTATATTTGAGTAGGAACATACATACATAATTTTCTTAAATATATTTCATGTTTTTATTAGTATTATCAACTTTCATAGTTGATGAAAAACTAGAGTCTATTATGTATAGGAGATTATTTTGAAGAAAATAAAAAGGAGAACTGGACAATTAGAAGAGGAACAATTGGAACAACGGGTTAAGAAGTAAAAAAAAGTGATATTTTTGTATTTGAGATATGAATTTTAGCATTTTAATTTTCATTCTCAACCGGTACATAATCGAGAACCAATAAATCTTCAGGATAATTAAAATTCCTAACTTTTACTGCAAATCCAACTAGCTTCCCTAGGGGTCGTCTTCGGGTAGTGGTGCCAACAATTTGTGGCTTAGTGATCTTGAACTCACCAATTTGGATGGGAATAAGTGGTGCCAACAATGTTTTCTTCAACATTATCTTCAATGGTGATTGCACTAGCGTGTGCACTTTTACCGTTTAATAAACTGCTACCTATTGATCAGAAAATTGAAGTTTAAACAAATAAATTTTCATTTGAATTGAGTTTCATTCTAATCGAATAGAGTTTTCATTCTATTCGAATTGAGTTTTCATTCTAATTGAATCGAGTTTTGTAAGGTCCCTTTTGTCGGTGCCTCACTTTGGATGTTGGATTTACTAATCAACACAGTTCTAAATATCATAGTGAATTAAACTTTCGTGGAATAATATAAACGTCAACCATTCATTACAAACATCCATAACTTGTCTTTTGAAAACATAACATAAAACAAGTATTCAAAACACCATGACAAATATTTAGATGCCATCCTCTTCAGATCCTGCCATGTGTCCCTCTCAAGCCAGCTGCCTCAATCTATTAACATGCATGCATACTAAAATTCAGCTACGCTGAGTGAGTTCTAGTTAATCAGGGAACATACATTACATTCACATACTTACATAAATACGTATCCGAAGATACATATATTCTCATCTTTCCTTACATACTTACATATGTGTGCATTCATCTTTCATACTTACATACATACATACTTTCAATCATACATATACGTTTTAAGGAGCATTCCGCCCTATAACCTTCACCGATATTATTAGGGTCGGTTCCCTACATTCGCCGATATTATTAGGGTCGGTTCCCTACATTTGCCGATATTATTAGGGTCGGTTCCCTTTCTAACCATACCTTCCATTCGTCATATAGCCATACATACCTTTCTTTATATAACCGCCCTTTCGTATATACTCATTTCATTACGTACTTTTATACACACATATTTCATACTAGGCATACTACATATTACTTTCCCTATCGATACGTGCAATATCCGAAGATCATTCACGCACCGACAAGCATTCATTCATAACATTCATACATACTATCACATCAATCATTATGGCATACACTTACCATTTAAGGTAAGTGTATTAACGTTCACATTGGGTATGCACATAGCCCCGGGAACATAACAAGGAAGTGGGGCTAGAAACTCACCTGAACTCGGTTACGTTCACCGTCAAGGGTTATTCCTTTCTTTAACTGTGCGCGACTAACTGTTTAACAATTACACGTATCAATTAACTATCACTACCCATATCGTATTTCTAGTTTAATTATAACCCTCAACGAACGGGGGTCCGGGGGCAGCGCCCCTGGCAGCGGGGTCTAGGGGCGGCAGCCCCTAACAGAGTCCACGGGGCAGAGCCCCTGGCTAGGGTTGAGCTGTCAGTTCAGCTTGGAAAAACTTTATTTCCATTAACTGTCTTAACACATTTTTCATTATAATTTTAATTTATTATTTTATTTGCTAATTCATAAAGTTCGAGGGCTTCTTTGTAATTACTACATTTTATCCTAAGTCCAGGGACCTTTCTGTCATTATTTCAAAGTTTAATTCGCTATCCAGTTCCTTAACGAATGGGGATCATTCGTTACTTCTTGACGAATGGACTTTATAACGAATTCAACCTTTATAACATGCTGAACCTTATAACGAACTGGTCTGTATAACGAATTGAACCTTTATAACGAACTGGACCTTATAACAAACTGGGGGTTCATTCGCCAGTTCTCCGTTAACGAATTACTTAACGAATGGCTTTAACGAACTGTTTCTAATTCGTTATCTCTTCTTAACGAATGGGCATAACGAATTGCTTGTTAATTCGTTTTGTCTCCACTAACGAACTAGGGTTAGGTCAGAGAATATCAGAAACATTCTCTGACATGCGTTAACCTCGTACCCACATCCCTAGCGCCGCTTTTCCGGCGCTGTCATTGTCGCCGGAAAAGAGAGATCTCAGTTGTTTTTCACCGTTTTTCGTCCCGTTCGATCCAGATCTGAGCTAGGGTGACCCCTAAGCTCATCTTTTGATTGGTTCATACCCGATTCCATCCGGATCTCCTAACTTTAACGGTTTAGGGTGTCGGCTCGTCATTTCGCGACTAGATCTTGCGGGTTTGGGTCCATACAATATCATAATATCATTACCTCGGGTCAGAATCGATTCTTCTTCTTGGTTTCGGTTTAGAGAAAGAGATATGAGAGAGAGAACTTAAGTGTGTGTTTTGGGTGGTGTATGGAATGGATGAGAATGAATGAATTAATGGTTAATTATGGTATTTATATCATGGGTCATGGGCTTAAGCCCATGGTCTTTTCCACCTTTTCTTATTAACCCAAGTCCATTACCCATATTACTTAACCCAACACAAGCCCGACTCCTAATAACTCATATTTTATTTTATTAACCGAAACGAGAAACTGGATGTTACAAGTTTTCAGTCTAATCTAATCAAGTTTCAGTTCGATTCAATTCGTTTCATTTCGATTCGAGTTGTTTTTACAATTCAAATCGTTTCATTTCGATTCGATTCATTGTATTTTGATTCGATTCGTTTCATTTCGATTCGAGTGGTTTTCCATTCCTTTCCATTCTAATCAGTTTCTCACATCACGTTATGCCCGTTCACTGATGAAAAAAGTTATGGGCCATAACAACTTCTTTTTCTTACTTAAACATGGGCCGAACAATACCCGGTTGTCCCATTTCATTCAAAACAACTTGTTTAGGATCAAGTTTATGTTTTTCTTACATTATACAACCTTATTTTCCCTAATATTGAATCCTATGGAAAACCGACCTTAGGGACCTAACCTTTATAACAAGAACGTAACTTTCTTGGATCTGGTTTGGTTTGGATCTGAGTTAACACGTGATCTGGACGGGTTTCTTGTTGGTTGATGATTCTAGAATCATGAAATCTTCCTCTCTTAAGCACATATCTGAATCCGGGTTGTAGGAGAGTGTTTGTGTGTGTTTTTGAGTGTGTAGGGAGGCTAGATGAAGGAAAATGAGGGTTTTAGGGAGGTTTAAGGGTGTTTAAAAACTCCTAAGCCCAAGGACTTAAGGCCCATTACCATATCTTATTCCATCATTTATTGTCCAACCTCACACTCGATTATTATTATTATTATTATTATTATTATTATTATTATTATTATTATTATTATTATTATTATTCGTCTTAATTAGATAATAACATACCATTAAGTAAGCCAAACTTGTTATTTATTACTATCGAAAGTAGGATGTTATAGATGAGATGTCGCAAAAAGGTCATTCTTTGATCCTTGGGGCGTTTATCATTCTTTATTGTGAAAGTATACTTTACTAACTATTTATTCTTGGTTTTATCGTATGCATTATCATTACCTATTTGTTGTGTTGTTGTGGGAATGCTAACCTTATGTTATTCAAGCTAATTGATTGATGCTTATAACGAAAAAACCCTTACATAATCTAAAAATTGAATGTCTCCATCTGTAGGCGCTATAAAGATTGTTTAGGATTCTAAATGTTGGCTTTAATTTAATTTATAATTTGAAAAATTATGATTTGAAAATATCTATCTTGGTTATTAAATCGTAAGCTTCTGTGTTTTATCCTAATTCTTTTTCTTGTTGTCGCTGTAATTACATGATGATTTGGATCTACCATGTTGTGTTCTTCGAACTCAGGCCCGTGGAGGTTACGGGAGTCATAATGGGTATGGATAAGCAAAGAGGAATGAATTTTGGGTTAACTGATGAAATGGTGTCTCTGGTAGGAAACTACTCAATTAAGAAAAGAGGAATAAATTCAAAGGAAAGTTAATTAGAAGTATATATTATAATGGTAATACTTCATGAATCCAATTTTTTATTTGCTCACAATGCATAGTAGTTTTAATGACAATTCAATACGTAAGTGTTGTATTAACTTATTACTCAAGGTTAAACATTTCAAGTATGGAAATGATGAAAATAGGATCGTGGGCGCGGGAAAAAGATGAGCGGTTGTATACTTGTATTATCAGAGAAGATTAAGGATGGTGGCAGTTAGTTCCCAAGAAGGTAGACTACGCTGCGGGAAGAATTACCGGCTTTGTTGGATGAATTATCTGGTTTTGAGAACCATCTCCTAAACATTTAAACTATGTTTCGATGTAAAGGTGGTTTTTGAAGTGTGGATTGAAAGTGGATTCGACAATTAGCATGATCAAACGTGTAACTGGTTTTGATCATTATTATTAATAAGTTTTGCAGGTGTATATCAAATGAAACAAGGAAATGGATTAGTAGGGTTATACAGCATTTTCTTTGGCATACTTTTAAACCAATTTGCATGTCTCACATGTACTGCTGCTAAAGGACATGTAACTTTCACACCAATCACGCCCATTGTAACTTTCTGGAAATTTCATTGCCTATTTTATTTTCTTTAATCTGATTAAGTTAATTGTTACTTATGTTTCTAACTTCACTACATTATATGTTTGTTTCTCAAACAGATAATACAGTGTCATCATAATGCATCACAAGTCCCCAGTTAATCAAGCATACATAATTCTAATCCATCATACATATTTCTTGCAAAGTACACATGCATTTAAGTGGTAATTGTTTTTTTTTTCCTTCCAATTTCTATGTTTTTTTGTTAAACAGGAAAGCAGCGAGAACTTGTATTTACAAGATTGGTATACACTGGTACATGGGGGTTGAGACTTGAGACGTGCTTGAATCAAATCAGGTAGTTTTTGCCATGGGTTGAAATGGTTATGTGAATACTGATTACTTTAACGTGTTTATATTTGTTAATTTTTGTTTGAGAATCGATCCTGGACCATGAAATCCAACACTACATGTAACAGGTTTTGTTTGTCTTTTCATTATAGATAACGACATAGGTGAAGGGCCATCTAGAATATCACTAAATGACCCCATAAGGTATGAACCGAACTTATTTTTAAAGCTATTAATTTCTAAATTCTTAGCATTTAATTGCATTTTCTTTTGATATACACATTTTTTTTATCTTCGAATATGGACTCTCTTTTTTATACAGCTTCAAATGCATCATGACACCTATCAAAGGTCATTTATGTAAGCATCTTTAGGTGAGTCTCCATTTTGCATTACTTATGGGATACATGGTTTGGTTTATTTAAGAGTGTCTTTACCTTAACGCATAAAAATTTTACCTACTTTGGTCAATTTTCTGTTTTCAGTAAACAACTTGTTTTTCCCTTTGAACAACCATCAAGTTCTATAAATATAAGGCGGATATGGTAAGAAGATGAACAAGTTTATGGTTAAATCTACAAGTGTCAACGGTGTCGGGTTGAATTGTGCAACCCATACACGACCCATATTATTAATTATTTGAGTTGATTCCGACCTTGGCCTACACCCACATAAATTCGGGTGAACCCGAGCGAGGCCCATTTCGAGTAAATGAGTAATTTGAATTAGATTTTATTTAAGAAAAATTGTAAGAATCATGAAAATATGAATTGAAAACGGCAAGTAAATCATCAGAAAATGGAAAAAAGGAAAAACAAAATAAAAATATAATTATAAAACTTTTTTAAATCACTTAAAACGGGTTTACGGGACAACCTGTTTTTATACGAGTCAACCCGAAGCTGCTAGACAGATCGTGTAGTCGACCCAAAGCATTTTTTTCTGTGTCGGCTTTGGGTCGTGTCAACCGCATGAAATGATGATTGCAATATATTCTCAATCTCGTTTCGTCTGAAATGGTAGCGCCAATTGTGACCGTTTGCTCTGGGAATTTTGGGTTTAAAATCCACTTCTCTGGCGCATTGTCCGCCATTGGAAGTTTCATTCTCCCTTCCCGCGGCGTACTTGTCACTGCGCACAAATGATCGCGGTAAACAAATGTTACGCCTGTTGGTGTAGGGAACCCCAATGCGCCGTGCGCTGGCGACGGTACAGCATTAAATTGGGCAATCGTTCCCCTACCCAGGATCATATTGTGGCATGACGTGGTGGGCAAGACCAAGAAGTTGACAACTTCGGCTCGCTTGTGCTCATCATCCCCCATAGTTAGTTCAAACTGAATTTGACCTAGGGGATGGATGATTTCATTTGAAACACCACAAATTGGTGCGTTCACCATCTCGAGCCGCGCTTGGTCTGCCGGGTCTAACTTTCTGAAACATTGCTCATACATAATGTCAGATTCGCTTCCAGTGTCCACCAGGACCTTTGACACTTCGTAATGAGCAATGTGTGTGGTGATGACGAGAGGGCTGCTGATTGAAGGGCCTCCCCTGATTCTTGGGAAGATAACTTGCTGCTCGCGCCAATCTCCGTGGATTTGCGCGCTTCTCTTTTTTGACGTCTGCCCTTGTCGTCCCCCCTCAGCCACACAGATTCTTTTGTATTTCTTGCTGGCAGAGGCTCCTTCCGGTTGCTCATCCTCTATTCTTGGGTTTTTCACCAAGTGAGCCAGCCTGCCTGATTTTACATCCTTCTCGATCGCATCCTTTAAATGATGGCATGCGTCGGTGTTGTGGCCCGGGGACCTGTGAAATTCACAATATTTGCCACTGTTTTGCGGTCCCTTGTAGTGTAGTTGCTTGGGGGGCTTGAATTGGACATTCTCAGTACTTAACACCTGTGAAGGTGTTTTAGTGATGGGAGTCCATATTCTTGGCAGAGGTCTGCTAGTATCTCTGCCGCCCTCCCTCTTGTCACCCTCCCCGCGATTACGAACATCTTTTTGGGGCTGGGGTGAGCTTGGTTGCGTTTGCTTTTCTGCGGAAGAAAAACTTGTTGGTTGCAACCTGGACCATACAGAGTTCTGTTTGGCCTTCTTCTCTTTGCTGCGCGGTGATTCTGCCTGATGCGCTCTTTCTCTTGCCCTATCTTGGGCAATCTGCTTTTCATTTCTCGCGAAGACTCGCGATGCTTCCATTAGTTTTGCCCAAGTGGTGGGCATACCATCTCTGCTTACGAGAGCTCGGCGGAGTTGATCACTGCGCGCGCCTTGTATAAAAGCCACGCGCAGGAGTTGCTCAGTTATACCCCCGATTGCCAGAGACTCCTGATTGAAACGAGTGATGTAGTCCTCAATCGTTTCATCATTCCTGCGCACGCAGTGCATGATGTCATCAGGATCGCGCGTGTGTCTGCGCTGCTGTACGAAGTGGGCTTGGAACTTTTCCAATAGTTCCTCGAACCCATCAATTTGCCCAGTCGGCAAGCTCTCGAACCAGACCCGCGCCGCGCCCGTAAGGCAGCGGGCAAACATGTGACACCATGTTGGCATCGTCCAGCTCTCTAGGTTTCCCGTGTTATAGAAACCTTGCAAAAAGTCATCTGGATCTGTTGTACCATCATATTTGCCCAGACCACTTGGCATCTTGGTCTTGTGCTGGATTGGGGCCTTAGCGATGCGCTCAGTAAATTTTGAGTGCTTCACTAAGATGGCCGGCCTGTACGGCGTGGTTACGTCCACTTGCCCCCTCACTGGCGGGCTGTACGGCATGTGCAGATCCAGATCTGCTCTGGCTCCAGGCGCCATGTTCACAGGCGCGCGGAGTTGTGAGCCTCCTGCATGAGTATCTCGCGTCTTCCTCATGCTATGCACTTCTTTATCACTGAACTCAGTGTGTGCGGTGTGAACAGAATGTCCTTCTTCCGGCGCGCGCGCCTTTTTGTAGTCTGCTTATCAAACGCTTGCCTTTGTGTTTGGTCGGCTAGCTTTTTCTGTTTGACCATTTCATTGTACTTTTCCATTAAACGCCGCTGCTCGTTTATGAGCCATTCATTCGGATCATTTGTTTCTTCTTCTGGACCCATTGGTCCTTTCAGTTTCGCGCCGGCAAGATTTTGTAACGTGAGATCGTCTGGGGGAGTTTCAGTCTGGCCGTGAGGGGTTGTGATGAAGGAACGGTTACTGGTGGTGCGCGTAGAATCACGCGGCACCCTCAGAAACTGTTGTCCCTCATTGACACCCTCACGTTCAATATCCTCCAGAGCTTGATCAGCGTTACGAATGCCAGAAACCATGGTGATTGATTTTTTTTTATGTAGATCTGATGAGATCTGATTGCCGTTTGTAACACGGATGGCGCCAATGAAGAAACGTGGATCTACTCGCTGGCAGCAGATCTACTTTCCTCGGGTTTTGATTGTACTATTTCACCGATGGTTCTTCTGGATCTGTGTTCTTCCACCTACAAAATGAACAACGCCGTTAACTTACCCCTCAGAAAGGGACAGAGGGGTCCTCTTTGGGGTAACCCTCCGGCGTGAGAATAAGTATGTGTAGGAGAAGACAATAATGTGTGAGTAAGGGAATTTGGAGAGTATTGCTTAATAGCTGAATACTGTATGTTACTCTGTATGATTATGTGATTGTGTTTTTGTATGTAACTGACTGTGAGTGAATGTAATTCAATATGATTGAATGTGATATCACTGCCTGTAACTGTCAATGATTGAGTATGAATGTGTCCATCAAAGTGGAGTTGATGCTGTATTTATAGTGCTAGGGTTTCCACTGGTTGGGCTCAACCTCGTTGGCCTCCTCCAATCGCACTACGCCACGTGTCCTCTGGGACACCTGGCGCTTTCTCGTTGGTTGTAATCACGTGGTAGCACATGTGTCATGCTGAGTTGTCGACCTTTCATTTGGCAGCTGTCAACATCAGCATATTCTTACTCCTTAAAAAGATGCCTTCTGGAAGGTTGTCTGACGTGTACAATCAAGGTTGCCCTAATCCTGATTTGGATAAGGACGAGGTCGATTATGTGCATGTGTGATATGCGCCAATCCTGAGGATGCGCGAGGTCTTCTCTTTATTCTCATGCGCAGATATTTCATGCGCAGATGTGATATGCACGAGCATGTGATATGCGCCGCGCGCTGGTGCGCCGCGCGCATATGTGATGCGCGAGCATATGTGTGCCTGGGCAGATGTGATATGCACGAGCATGTGATATGCGCCGCGCGCATATGTGATGCGCGAGCATATGTGTGCCTGGGCATATGATGCCTGAGCATGTTTTGTATGCGCCATGCGCATAGGTTTTGGCTTTGTGCCTTCATAATGTGTTTATCTTGTGGGTTGACCCGCCTTGCTCGGTGTTGAGGCGGGTACATACCTCTTCAGATGGAAAACTTGAATCTTTTCGGTTGAAGCAAGGATTTCAATGTCAACCAGGGATTGCCAGCCACGTGTAATAGGAATTAAATGGTGAATGAGTTTTGACGATGATAAAATGTTTTAAACTGTAGCCAAGCTTTGACTTTTGATGAGAGTCAAAACAAAATGATACTGTAGATCTTTGACTCCGAATAACCCTTTTTTGTATATATGTTTTGGTGTGTTATTTTGGGGCTATTTTTCTTGGTCTTTAGAAGATATTTTATTGTATGTACAATTTGACGAAAAGGTACTTCTGAGTACAAGCAATCAACACCTTAAAAGAGTATTAACAATAAGATTGTGAGTTTGTGACATTCTTCTGATTTGGTTATGTGTTGGTTTCTTTAAAATGTGATATAAATATAGGGGGCAAGCAAGATAAATGACAACTTTAGTTTAATAAGCTTATATATATATATATATATATATATATATATATCAATCATATCCAGTGGAAACCCGTTAATAGCAAAGCTATAAGTAGGGTCTGGAGAGGGTGGGATGTAGACACACCGTATCACTATCCAAAGGGATAAAGAGGTGGTTTCCAGAGACACTCTCAGCTCTAAGAACATATTTTTACGGGAATATAAGAAAAGATCAAAGTTCACGATAATATAATTAATAATAATAGCATGTAGTACAATTTGTACTACTAATACATAAAATATATAATATATGACAAGAAAAATATATAACATATTCTATATTGTATAGAATTAAAGTAAATATGTGTTATAAGTTGGGTAAAAAAGTTTTTTCCAGTTTCATAAGTTTAAGTTTAAAACGCCACGGACCTCACTTTAAGCCAATATTTCCTATATAATTTTACTCGCAACCAAGGATTTCATAACTTTTTGCTTTTGAAACCAAAGATAATAAAAAGCCACACATCACAATGTTGTCACCATAACGACCGAAACACTACCAACCAAATTCTTACGTCTTCCTACCGCAAAGCGCGGGCTCTCCTACTTATAATTATATTCATAATATTACTTAAACCATATCAAATCTCAAATCCTTCAGTATTTGTAACTAATTAATATTATCGTCAACATTTAGGAGCTTTTGTTGACTTATCCCGAGGAGGTTGACCTTTTTTTCCCTAACTTTATCTTGTCCCATCCTCATTAATCCACTCGGTAATGTGAGTAATCACAACCCCCATTTTTACCGTTTTACATTTTTGGAGGTGTTTTGCGTTCACACGTTAGATAGATTATGGTTTTCATTACAATACCACTATTTGCATAGATATGCAGTTGCTCAATTCGTTGATATACGCCGCTGGAGTCACTCGACCCGTTTGGGACGAGGGAAATGGCCTTTTATTTATCAATGTTATGCTAGTTGTAGTGATTCATGTTTATCGTAAATAATTCTCATTTTTAATATTTATTACTCCCTCCGTCTCATTATAAGTGTCCTAATTTGACTTTTCAAGTCTTTCTATTGCAACCTTGACCGTAAATATTTTTGCTCGTGTCATATAATATTTGATGAAAATTATATCAATGTAAAATACATTTAAAACTCAATCCATTCATATATTTTACATCAAGTATTATATAACACAAACAAAAATATTGTCGGTCAAAGTTAAACAAGAAAGACTTGAAAAATCAACTATGACACTTATAATGGGACGGAGGAAGTATATACTAAAACCGTGATTACTTGTTCAACTTTATGTTAACAATCCTATATATTTTCACGCATGTCGCATGTAGCTTTATGGGATGAAGCAAGAGTTTAAAGAACAAATTATACTTTAGGTTGCATAATGAATAAAGAACAAATATACTTTAAAGTCATTTATTTGTGTTTTGAATATTCATTTGTAATGTTATTTCCTTTGAGAATAATGTCATGTTTTTGTGTACTTTTCGATTTTTGAAATAAATAACTCAGTTATTGATACGTGCAATTCATTTAGTGTCTTTGAGCTATGATACAAATTATTTCGCACCCCGGCATGCTTAACCGTAGGTTGGGGTGTGACATATAATACAATAAAAGAATAGTACACTATAGAGTGACAACATGTCCTCACTATAAGTGAATATATATATTTTTTATAAATCAATTTTTTAAAGTAAATTAAAACAAAAGTTAGTTTACCTATAGCGACAACGTTTAAATGAATCGTCCTTTTTAATTTATTTTAATTTATAAATCAATATTTCAGTGTAAATCAAAATAAAAGTAAATTTACCTACGGCAACAATGTGTTCTCATGATACGTTAATCATCCACTTTTTATTTTTTTTAATTTATAAATCACTATTGTGATGAAAATTAAAATTAATTTACATTTTGTGACAATGTGTCCTCACTACACGTGAATCGTTCTTTTAAAGTTTTTTATTTATATATCATTATTTTTATGAAAATTAAAATAAAAAATAATTTACCTAAAGTGACAATCTCACTATAAGTGAACATTCTTTTTATAAGTTTCTTATTAAAAATCATTGTTTTAAAGAAAATGTAAATACAAATTAATTTACCTATAGCGACAACAGGTCCTCACTATACATCTTAACAAACTAACTGCCACGAAACCTCTATAGTGAGGACATGCCGTCGCCACAAGTTTAACTAATAGCAATTTTTGTCCTCACTATAGGGCAAAATTCTTGTAGTGACGTATGGGACCCCGGGTCCATGCCTTCACCGATGAATTGGTCCGCCGATGGAACTTATTCGTTTTGTTGGGTTAAAACGGAAATAAAACCAAGTTCTTATATAATAAAACAATTAAAATCATTATATATACCGATTGTTTATTGCACCACGATAAGAAAAGTTCAGATAATGATATTGTTATGTTTTACAAGTATTGAAAGGATTCGTTTATATGAACACCTCTAGGAAAACATATCTTATTGTACCAAATAAGCGATACATACTAAAGCAGTCTACAAGAAGATGAAAATCATCAGAAACAATCTTCCATCAGCTTCAAAAATTCTCTGAAACTAATCTTTTTATCTTTATCAACATCATATCGATTGATCATCCGTCTACAATCACTATGTGATACTTTTCGACATGCAATCTCAGAAAGCGTGTTTTGCAACTCCTTCTGATCTATATAACCATCATTGTTTCTATCAAACACGCTAAACGCTTCCTTCACTTCATCCAAGCTTGGCTCATCCTCATGAAACAAACTTAACATCTCCTCCAAGTCGGTAATAACTTGTCTCTTATCGTCACGGTCCCAACATATCCCTAATGTATCCATAATCATCTTTAAATCTACACCAAGCAACTTTTTGACACGGCAAACCTTTGTGGCATGGTGGGGTCGAGCAGCAACGGTTTGTGCTGTTGCACTAGTGGAGGATTGTGTAGCTAAGATAAACCGCCACACGGGCCGTGCCCAAAGGTAATAACTATCTTGTAATAGTATTACCCATTCTATAAAGAGGTATAAGATTGCAAAATGCCTTAGCTCCATAAATTGATATCGTATCAAAATGACTTGTTATAACTTGACTTGGTTTTTATGGATGTTGGCTGGATCGAATTCTTTTTCATGTTATTTGTAGCTAGAGGAATTGTATTATTTAGTCTAAAGAATACACATCAAGAAATTACATTCCACCACACATGATTTTGAAAATATTGCAAGAAATTGATGGAAATTGACCTTTTTGTCCCTTTTCACAATTTTCTAAATGGCATAAAGTTGCCAGGAGAGCTTCGTGGCATCTTCGTAGGAGAATTTAAGAAATGAGGTGTGATTATTTCACCATAAAATGCTTAAAATTCTTCAAAAATGCAATATAGTTGACCAAGACAAACTGGGTCTTCCTAGTACAACCTTGTAATTGTATGCAACCTTCCTTTTCATCTTAACAATGATCTTTTTCTTGATGTTCCCAACATGTAGTTTCTCTGCATATTCTTGCAGATGATCAGATGTTCGTGTTCTCTAAAAGGCATACCTACGTTAAACCGTGCACGTCACAAGATGAAGTAATCCAGTTTTGGAAAGTAGATAAATTTGAATTCTCTTTTCATTTAAATTTATCTTTAACCAACGGCTTTTTTTATTAATACCTCAAACTAAATTAAGTTAAAAACTTGGTAATTTATATTGGTGAATTAGTATTTATAATATAGGTTGAGTTTTTCTAAGAATGCTTATAAAAATTAGATACGTGAGAAAACATAATTAATTGACATTTGTCAAGTGGGACCAAATAGGGGAAAAACATAAAAATAATAATATCATATATGTTCTCTCTCCACCTGCAACCCATGTCAATTCCTCATCATTTATTTTAAAATGTCTATAACTTTTTCATATGATATTTTTATTAAAAGAATCACCATAATAAGATGGGTTTTTTTTTTTTACTTTTTATATGAGTATATGACTTTGTTATATAAATATTAACACAAAAATTACAGTATTGTTTCTTTCTTCTTACCATTATGTCTTTTTTTCGTCATTTTGTATTTCTACTCATTATTGGCTTCTTTTTTGTTTTTAATACTAATAACACCGTTGTGTAACCCTAATATGTAAATATAATAATAACATAACAACAAATTATCTAATACATAAAACACAATAATGAATACATATTAGATAATAAACTGAAACGTAAAACAAAATGATGAATACACGTCACACAATGACCTGAAACATAAAACACAATGAAAAATACATATTACACAATAAGCTGAACGTGAAACTTTTTATCTCAAATTAAGTGAATGCCACATGTCAATCACAAACAAAAGATAATGAACGTAATGCACAATGACCATAGCACAGTGATGAGTAGAAAGACATAATGATGAACAAAAAATGATGAGAGCAGTGGTATAATGACGAACAAAAATACACAATGATGTACGTTTTATTTTAACTTTTATCTTTAATATGAATATTTGTTGAAAACACAATGACCATACGTTGTGACACAATGCATAGCAAAACCTAATTGAAAAACACAATGACCAAACAATAACACAATGTAAAAACAACTAACATTTTTCTATATAACAATATAATACTCATATTAAAGATAAAAAAACGCTTGTATGGTTATTAAAAAATGTCACATGAAAAAGTTATGGACATTTTAAAATGATGAGGGAATTGACATGTGGAGAGAGAAAGTCAACAAATGTTGGTTATTCTAGTTACGCCATTTTCTTCAATTTTTTCCTTTTAAATTAATCGCAGCCATTCAAATATAAGATAAATGGACTAAATTGTTTCTCACACTTCTCATTTTTGTAGCAATTTATATTTTAACCTTATCCTTTATAATAATCCTAGCGATTTACTTGTTAGAAAATCGGTTGTATACTTTACATATATACTTTACATATATTAATGAAATCTAACGATATTATTAAATCAATACCTATTGTTTACATAACTTTCAACTAAGCCCTCTACATATGATGTCAAGTAGATGTCATGTCAGCTACTTCCTACAATATCATGACCCATTACCCGTTTTATTGTTATAACCCAAGACCAGTTTTCCATGACAGTAAAACTTTATAAAATTTTAAAAAATAAATTATTGTGTGATAAAGTCTCGAACCCATGATTCTTTCCAACTCTACTTAAGTGATATTGTGTTAGATTTTCTTACATAACATATATAAATATGTTTATTCTTCAACTATAAGCCAAAATTATATTTAATTGTTGACATTTTCATAAGTTACCCTATCTACATCTTACATTACTAATAAAAGAAAATCTCAGTGACACATGTCAGTCCCATATTAATTCTTGATCATGTTTTCCCTCCGAAATTCTTAGTCATTAATCTCCTTGATTATAGATATACTCATGGGTTAAAACAATTTGTTATATGTGTTATCAAGTCACATTATATAATTGCCTTTTACTATTGAAAACTAATACGGAGTATAATTATGTGCATGTTATGTGGTCAGCCTTTCTATATCTATAATATAAACTGATTTACTTTCCTTCCGAGAAAAAATATTTCATTTTAAATAGATTTTCTGGATAATAACTAAAATTTAAATTTTAAAAGTGTCGACACCGATGATGTTGCTGATGATGATTATTACGTATATATGTGTATGTTAATACACAATAACTATATTTACATGCCATAGACTTTTATTAGTAAATATAAGATGTGTTTTGATCAAACATCTTAAACATTTGTTTAATTAATATACATGTGCTATGTGCTCTGTTTGTTTGTTTTTTTTTTAATTTACATTCATTAGAATTAAGATTTGACCAAACATAAAATTAATATATATTAATACGCATTTGATAATCTGAACTGTTTTTATAACCCAAAAAATTTATTAGTAAAAATTACGTGTGTAACTTTTGGAGATTGTTTTGGTATTTTTTATATTTTATATTGAGTTATTTTTAGTAAAGATTTTGATCAACAAAAATCATGTTAAAATATATACTTTTCTTCATATCAAATCAAAATATTGACATGTCAAAGATTTCATTTACAAATACAAGCTCTTGGATTCAAGTTTGACATAAGACAAAAAAAAGGTTTTCGGGTTGAACAATGGGGTATTTTTACCTATGGTGGGAAAATTCTTACAAACTTTATAATTTATATAGTTTTCATTAACACATGTATCTATTAATATGTTTACATTAGAGAACTTTTTCCATCAAACTTTACAATTTATATAGTTTTCATTTACACATGTATCTATTAATATGTTTACCTGAAAGAACTTTTTTCAAACAAAGTATTCTCCTTGTATTTTGTAATTTTTTATACAAATTATTTAGCATTAATTATAATATAAAATCTACTAAAATTTGTCATTCTCGTGAAAGGATGTCTGAATACATTTTTACTTGAAAATAATAATCTGGGTTTGGTGAGGCCCATACCCGTGAATTCGGGTCAAATGCATAAGAAACCTTCATTTACAAATAAAATAATCTGATAGTTTGACAGAATGTAGGAAGGTTTCGTTTATATATATCCTATACTTTACTTAGGGGAAATATCGTTGGATAACAATAGTGGTTTATTTTGTAAGTTAAGACTTTATGTCTTGATTCCATTTCCTTTATTTTAGGTAAAGTAGATACTTGTATTTAACATACATCATTAAATTAAAAAGTTATATTCGAAATGAGACAGTTATTCTTATACATATAGTTACTTTGACTTTTCCCGATAAAAAAATACTTTCAAATTCCAAATCAAACGGGTTGACTCTTTCTGATACATATAGTTACTTTGAGTCTTTCTGATAAAAAATTCCTCTCAAATTTCAAATGATAAAATTTTCAATTGTCGTATGCTTTGCAATGACGATGAATATGAGGAAGTGACAATCTCTTTCTATGGTTGGCTTGGTCCTTTGATGTCCAGTTTTTTCACTGTATGTTGCATTATATTGAGTAACAAACAAATGCGGCTTAAAATTGATATTATTAGATAAAGATGAGAAAACTTTCGATAAAACTTCAAATGTTGTATACGAAGAGATTTTTTTTAAAATTTATAAATTGTAAAGTCAAAACATCTTTGTAAATGTAGTATAGATAGAATAGTATACTATTAAAAGAAGACCATTTGTCCACATGTCATTCAATTAGACCATTCTCATAGGCTGCTAACTAATACAATTACCATTTATTCAATTGTCACCTAATTAAGTAACTGATTTTAATCAATATCCTACTTTACAAATAAAAGAAAATAATAGTATTAATGTGTTAAGTCCATATTATTTCTTAAAACGTTTTTCCCTATTAAAATCCTAAATTATTATCTCATTCATTCTAATCCATTACTCAAATAAAATGATAAATAGGTCATACTAATTAGTTAAATATTTAATGATTTGCGTCAATTAATAAAAACTTTTTATAGATACTTCTTCATACTTAAGTGATATCAGTTGGGACCCGCTCTGTAACCCGATCTCTACCTGTGCATGCGTGAATGTATCCGAATAGTTGGCGTCAACTATCTTCTCCATTATATTATTTACTATGTTAGAACCCCGTATGATACACGAGTTGGTCAAAGAATAAAATAAAACAAATATGTGAATAATCTTTATGCTTGCGTATAAATTTAATGTACAAAGTGTTAAACAGGTTTAATAGTATTTGAACATGTATTATACGCTATAACTGCTCATACGATTTAAATAAAACAAAAGGAAAAATAAGAGTTAAATACATAATGAATACAAAGTATAATATATAGAGGATAATTAACTTCTCATTTGAATTAAAAATGGACATTTGTATCTAGTTTGACCATAATAATATTATTATAGGCGGTGGGATAACAAGATAACTGGGCTCCCTAAATTTAAATAGTGTGATGACAAACACATAAGAAAGTCATAATAAAAAAAAACATTGTAATTTTGCACCTAAAGACTGACTTTTGTGTTCACATATAATATAGGGTGATAATATTTTTCAAACGCTTTGCATACATTCACTTTGTTCATTTTTTATTCTTGTCATTTTATGAATTGGTAGATACTCAAAAATACATATACCTATCAACATTATTTTTAATTCTAATAATTTGTTACTTGTATATTATTGTTACAATTACAATAATATTTAAATGAATATCATATTAAAAAAAATGACATATTCAAATTATCACTAGGTTTAGAGATTATGTATTGCTAAAATAATGGGTTTTAAATTTAAAATGGATTTGGATATAAGAGTGAATTTTGGTTTGGTTAGTTTACAAATCTTTTTAAATTATAAAAATCATTAGCCAAAGTTACTAAATTATGAAAACTTTAATTATCTTTTATAGATTTTAAATTTTTAATAGTATAAAATTTCGGGTTGTTAAATCCGAAAAATGATTTGATTTAAAACTGAAAACGATCAGTTAGTTAATTGGTTAGAATAAATGATAAGAGTCAATCCATTAATGAAATTGTAATAATTATATTTAATTCTTTATAAATATGAGAAAATAAAATCATCTTTGCAACACTTACATTGTGATTTGTGAAGCTTCATGCGTAGTTTTCAACTCCAGGTAGCTACAAAAAGAAAAGAAACATTCATGAATTTTGTTACACAGTTGAGACGACATCAGAATCATTTGACCCATTTCTATCCTAGTTAAATCTTTCAACTTAATAAATTTGACCATATAATAAAACCCAAGAAAGAAAATAGTTAATTTAAAAATGAACGAAAATCAAAACTGATATAACATGATGCAATCAAAACATGAGACTGATATAAAATGAAGCTTATGAAAATAGAAACAACTTGTAATAACAGTTATTAATTAACCATAAGTAAGTTGAATTTTGATTGATTGTATTATTGGCTGATCAATAAAAGAATAAAGTCAACAAGTCTAGAGTATTCTCATTCAATCCTCTATCTTTAAATTCAAAATTACATTATAAATCACTATATTTTCTCTCTCCCTTTCTATATAATACTTTTTTTACCTTTATCATTATCATTTCTCTTTTATTCAATCACAACTACCTTCAAAATATATTAAAAATTTATAGGATATAAATAATAGTTTTTCAAATATACAAAAAAATCACTTCATTTATCTCTCATTCACTCCAAACACCCTAAACCACTCCTTATGTTATAAAAATCTTCACTCACATGTTTTTATGAATTGAATGTGAATGCTCTAATATATACTTTTCATGATTTTTTAGAGTTTAGTTTCAAACCATTTGACATATAAGTACTATATTAGTGATTTGGAAAGGCACAATGAAAAATTAAAGGCCAAAGAAATACTACTAAAAACTTTTATATATATATATATATATATATATATATATATATATGGGTGACCATAAAAAAGTGAGGAACCAGAGAACTATGGGTATTTTTGTCCAATGTGTAATTTATGTTTAAGAAACCTTATTACGTTTCTCATCTACCACTCCTTTCCTAAAACCCTCCTCGTTCCCCACTCCGTCCTCCGCAACCTTCTACCACCTCGCAAGCCGATTAACCTTCACCATTTCTGGCGACGGGTAACTAGGGTTATGGAACAAAGGTATTTTTCGTTGAATGCTTGTTTAGGTCAGTAACTTTTTTTCTTTATGAAACCCGTTTAATGTTTCGATTATGATAGGTAGATTGAAGTTGTATAGTGAATCAAAATCGTAGTTACATGTAAAATTCTTGTTTTGCATGTAAAAAAACTCATTTTTAGATTTAGTTTGATTATCGATACAAAACTCGTTTGCATACCACTAAACACTTTGACCAGTTGCTCAGCTACCCATTTTGATTTTTGCCGAAATCTTTATTTTGTGCAGATTTACTGTTCTCGCATATTATCGTTATAAACTACTATAAAATGACCTGTACTTATTTTGCATTCATACATGCATATATTTGTTAGCAAATTTGCCTTTTAAAGGTATTTATATCTATATTACACAAGTAGGAGAGCCCGCGCGTTGCGACGAGGACACAACGAGAATTCTGTTGGTAACTGTTTAGTTCATGATTGCCATGATTGTTTTTCCATGGTCTTCTGTGACAAATTTATGCATATGGGTATAAAATAGTTTGTGCAGCTACAATGTATCTACCATTATTTATAGCTATATGGATTCTTTGGATACACAAAAAATTGTCTCAAGCTGGGTACAGATTCAAAACGCGTATTTGGTATTAAAGTAATTTACTAATTACTATTACTAATAAAGTAATGTATCAATTCACAACTTTCAATGAGAGTTAACTACAAAGTGATACTTGTTATTAGATATTGATAACTTAAAATGAAAAATTATCATGCAGATTGCATAAAACATAAAACTAAATTTTGTATTAATTGACTTTTAATTGTCAAACCGCACATGTTAAACATACGACCCATAAAAGAGAATATGCATGCACATTATTGCCAACTATAACAAGAACATGATATGCAAGTTCTATTTCCTGAAAATCTCAGTATTGGGCATGTAGTCCAGACAAAGTTTTAATCAATTAACTTTATATACCTAGTTCATTCTACATTTGGAATTTAACACATTACTGGTGCTCACCTCTCCAGTTAGATGTGCTACATATTTCTTCTAGGCAAATGGCTCGTTGTCAAATTGAAAAATAATAATGGAACCGAAAATAGCAGCTGACTTTGTAGAATATAATATTAATATTTTAAAAGTACAAATATTGAGTACCTTTTAAGAAAGTAGTTATCAAATATGACGTCTTTGACAAGCTTGTAATCATGTCCCCACTAAGTACAAATTTGACGAAGAGTGGAAACTGAAAAGTGAAAAAAGTGTGATATGTAACTTACCTTGGATCAGAGATTCAGATATAAGGCACGCTGTAAACTATACCCTCTGCTATCCATAAGGATTTCCATTTGTGTAAAACTGTATTTTTGTCCAACTATTTTAACTTCTTTTTAAGAAAGAATAAACACCTTAAATATGATCATAAAAAGTATATTGATTACAATAAGAATTAAATTTTTTCATTAATTTGTTTACAACAAACTTACTCCATTTGAAAACCAATCACCTTCAAGTGTAGGTGTTACAAAAGACACCAAGGAAACCGTAGTTGATGCTGTCGAAGATCTTCACCATCTCTTTAATTCTCTGCATCTACACAAAACATTTACCTGCATTTACTACTAAAAAGTTTTTTCTTTTTGTTTTTGTAAAAAAAGCAAAACAGTGTAGTGGAATGAAATTTATTGTTTGAACCATTTTGGTAAATTCCTCTAACACGGCAATTCCATTCTAATCAATTGAAACCTAATTAAAGGATTGACATTTGCTTCATTGATCATTCGGTTTTTCTTTCATTTTCTAGGTTCATTATAATACCCTGTTCTCCTTTCAATTCTCCTCAATTTATTCAATTTCCTAGGTATAATTTTGAATACGTTTTATTTGAGTTATTTTAGACTATTTCATTCTTTTCAATTTTCTTCATTTTTCCCAGGTATGTGATGAATACGGCATATTTGGGTTCTCTTCAATTCTTGGCAGACACAGCCGAAAATTTTTATTAGGTATATGTTTATTCTTTTAATGATTGTGTTATTGTGACTCTGGAATTAAACAATAGTCAGTTTGGGCAATTTTGTTGGTTGTGTTGTTGTGTCTGGTTAATTTTTTTGAATCCTATTTGTTTGGATAATTTTTATACTGAATATGGAATTAATAGTCAATTTGAGTAATTATTAAGATAATTGTTGTTTTTGATTAGTTTTGTTGATACCAGTTGTTTCCCTGTGTTAGCTCTACACACAAGTTCAATTTGCTTTGGCTGTTGGAATCAAGAGCTATTTTAGAGATGTCAGGTATAATATAATGTCTTCATATTAAGTTTAAGAATGATTTGAAAATTGTGAGTTTAAAACTGCATCTGTGGTGATTGATCTTCCTCCGACCTTCATCTAATAACCTAGGTTACTAATCTTCCTACAGTTTTTCTACGGTGTGATTGAATGCGCCATTATCTTCCGTCTTCTTCTTGCCAAAACCTAAACCCTCCACTTCTCTTGAGGTAGAATCTGATTTTATTTCTTTGATTATAGCTAGAGTTAAGAATTGGTTTGTTTAGTTTATGATGTTGGCTTTCTTTTGACAGGCATAACTGAAGAAGTGAAGGAGTTATTCGATTCAGCGTTGTATAGTTTTACTTCTGCATGTTTATTTGCTTTTTGCAATACAAAGTTATATAAATTTACTCAATGATGTGTAGTTTTCATCTATTAATCACTATTTCCAAACCATTTGTGTATGTTTTGCTAAATCAGGTTAGAAAGGAGAATTAACTAGGAGACACAATCTTTGCTTTTCAACAGATGGTGAAATATTTCAGGAACCAAAGATGAACCACTTTTAAAACATATAGTTCCTACCATGTTTTTTTTAGGTAAACAAGGACGGTCACTTCATATTGTTCACCTTAAGTAGTAGAAAAACACAATACAAAACTTTGGCTAACTAACTATTCTGGTTTTGGTTAATGAAGGATACAAAAGATGCGTTGTTTTCATTGGAGTCATTAAAAGTTGTTAGAAAGAAAATAAAAGCTTTCAGTAAACTGCGTATTATTAAAAACGGATATCACTCGATTAATATCGGGAAAATATTACTTTTGTTTGGCGGAAATCACTGAGAACAATATGCTTTTGAAGTAATTGCAATGTTTGTTTCTCATCTCAGACCATGGGTACTCCATACGTTATGGAGGCGTTTTGGTGTATAACGCCGAGGGCACACCGCCCCCTCGGCGTTTTGGGTGAATTTTTTTTCCAGCGTTTCACACATAACGCGGGTAATGGCACATGTTCCAAAAAATATATCCGTTGGGACATATCTGATGGAATTAAAAAAAAACTTTTTTAAATATTAACACAAATCTACAAATATAATAAACAAAAATGATGTTTGTGCCACATGGCACCTAATTGGCTTATTTTTGTGCCAAGTGACACCCTTGAAACATTTACTCCATAATTTTTTTTAATTAAAACTTTCCTTAACAAGCCCTTTTTATTTTAGACAATTCTTAATATGAATGAAAGACTTAAATTAATTATACTTATTTATATTTAATTTTGGTGTTATGGGCTAGATATATACAATTATCTAACCAATATAATAATTTTTCAAAATAATTGTTGTTTTATTTGTTAATTTATCAATTAACAACTTCCAATTAATATGTACTTTGAGTAGAGTATGTTGATAGAAGTTTTTCAATTGTGAAGCCTGGGAAAATTTGAGAGAAAAAAGTTCATGGCTCCATTGAATCTAACTTTTTTTTACCAATAAAGTTCTTGACAAAAAGAAGGTTTTTGATTTCTATTGAGTTACTCATGTTCATATAATCAACTATAGCAGCGGGGTATGCCTATGTTTTCTTTTCTTGAATTACCAAGTTATGATTATATTTGTAAAGTACACGATTTAGAAAAGTATGTTGAAATTTGATGTTAATGAATCAAACTAATAAGTTATTTGTTGCAGTGTGAACCAAGTTTTTATTTATATGGAGTTATTTTTGCAAAAGCGCGATTATTGGTTGGGCTTTCAAGTCAGTTTTTCAAAACATCGTACTTTCTTTCTGAGTGGTAAATGAGTAATTTTATTTTCCACGCATAATATTTTACTTATGTATATGTCAAGACATAATTAGTAATTTGTTATTATTTGTTTGATGTATATTTGCAGAGAAAAGTTGAATTATACTGTCTCTGTTGTATTAAAGCATTGACTCATTTCGGTATTGCCTTGGATTAATTCAACTATGGCTTATACAGCTAAGTTGACCATCTCTAACCATCTTGATACTTTTTTTTTCACATCATCTGTTTCATAGTTCATGGGTCGATAAGTTGAGTATGTTTGATTGAACAACTAATGTATTTATAAAGATAATTGATTTATTATACATGTGAATTGTGCTAAAAAGTAGAATCTATCTGAGGTCGTATAGTAAATTTGTAAATTGTCACTAGATTTATTTAAACAAATGAAATGCCACTCAAAGTATAAATATAACTCTTTTTTAACTTATGTTGTTATTTTATATTTGAGTAGGAACATACATACATAATTTTCTTAAATATATTTCATGTTTTTATTAGTATTATCAACCATAGTTGATGAAAAACTAGAGTCTATTATGTATAGGAGATTATTTTGAAGAAAATAAAAAGGAGAACTGGACAATTAGAAGAGGAACAATTGGAACAAGGGGTTAAGAAGTAAAAAAAAGTGATATTTTTGTATTTGAGATATGAATTTTAGCATTTTAATTTTTCAGCCCGTGTAACACACGGGTTTTTAACCTAGTATACTATAAAAACAAACCCAAACCTCAATTTTTTTACACAATTCTACTACTTCTCTATCAGATATTTTTTTACACAATTCTACTACTACCAAAATATTACCGTTTAACAACCAAAATGTTCTCGGTTTCGGTCAATATGCCCGACAAGAAAACGCAAACAATCCCGGCCCGAATAATCCACAACCGAACCTATCTACCATCCCGAT